>NC_051217.1:11170000-11775000 GCF_015220715.1 Pygocentrus nattereri
CACTTCAATGAAACACTGTTCATATCTGCCATCCTGACCTGATGTTTAAATGTTTAGCAGATGAATGAATGGGTTAATCATACCAAAAGCTGGTGCTGCATTCAAGCATTCTACATCAGAGCAACTCATTTACCCCAAACTGCTTCAACATGGTGCTGTGCTTTCACAAACCTCCATTCTTCTCAAACAAATCTCTAAAAACATCAGCTGAAATCTACAACCTATGATAAGGTGGGGGCCTCCACCCCCATGCTCATTTCCTCATGTTTGGCTTCTCCATCCATCCAAAGTTTCTCTTTTTGTCTGCACTCAGCTTTGATCTGACAAGACAGTCGATGCTTTGGGAGCCTCAGACATGCAGAACCTGCACTCTTAAAAGTGGTTCACTGAGCAGTGCTACAGAAGAACCTCTATTAGTCCCCTAGAGAACTACGTTCAAAAAAGAGATTTGTGAATGTGAAGAGCCATCACATAATGTAGAAGTTCTGTAGACATTTAATTAGAACATTGGAACCTTTCCATTATATGGAGGGCCTTTAAAGCCCTGCGATGGACTGGCGACCTGTCCAGGGTGTATCCTGCCTTCCGCCCGAAGACTGCTGGGATAGGCTCCAGCATCCCTCCGCGACCCTGACGGAGAAGCGGCTTAGAAAATGGATGGATGGATGGATGGAGGGCCTTTAAATTTAAAGCGGTTCTTCACATTCACATATCTTATTTACAAAAAACAGTTCCTTAAAGAACCATTAATAGAACTTGTTCTTCTGTGGCACAGAATAAAGAATGTTTTTTGGCACATTTAGTGTTGAGTGGACTCAGAAATGCAGAAATGACCACAAACTGCGGGTTCGGTGCAAAACTCAGACCAGAAAAAGGCACAAAATTCTATTAAATTTACATTTAAAGCCGTTTTGCTGATACGAAAACTAACATTAGATTAAATACAGCAAGATTCAAATATCTGTGATCTCATTAGTACTATTATGTATTACACTAATGGGAGTATTAATGATGCATAATGTACCCTACCCCTCTGGCAAGAAATATGAAGATGAAAGGGGTAATGTGACCACTCTAAATTGTGTAAACTTCCTGAAAAGTCCAGTGATGTTCATTTTTAGATATCTTTACTGGCTTAGAATTTATGACATATGTTTTATAACACATACTTTATGTCCCTTCCATTGTCAGTAAGCCACAGTCTGATACGTCTGTCAGTCATACTCCACATTCGGAGGTGCCTTTCTAATGTAGTGCTAGCACACTGCATTATTTAAATGGTCCATATTGCTCCACATTCAAATGCGGTGGTACACCATATTGTTGGAAAATGTCTGGAAACTATTGATGGCCTTTATTAACATGTTCAGGTGTATGTTGGCATTCAGATTCTTCTCTGTAGATACTGGATGGATCAATTCAAGATGATGGTAACATACAGTCACCATCCAACGCATGTTGAAGGCTTCACATCATTATGTCATAACACTTCATGTTATATTCTTTATGTTCAGAGGTAAAGAGAAAAGAAAACTAATCTGTGTTATAACCTTTTCATAAAATTTTGCTTTAAATATCTTACTTTTTACCACATTAGTATTTATTTGTATGAACTGTAATTTTAATTAGTGCTTTTACTAGATTTACTCTTCGGGGCACACTGGTCCAAAAGTCTTGTAGTGCTAGTTAAGGTCATTACTGGTAGAGAGAGTGGTTATGTGTTGCTTGCTCTGCCGATAAATAATGATCTTTGTATTATGAGGCCTCTGGAAAACTCAGCCCAGATAGTTTTTAACATTTCTATGATGCACAGGACAGCAGTTCTTAAGGGAGATGGGCCGTAAGGAACATGGGAAATGTGACCAAGCTTGCTTACCAGCCTAAGGATTAAACCTAAGACAAATACAGGATGTTTTACTTAAAGGCATCTCTCTCTCTCTCACTCTCTCACTCTCTCACTCTCTCTCACTTTTGTTTGTTTATAGAGCAGAGTAGTTCATTGTAAATTAAATAGTGATCAATCCTGAGAAATGTATAGAAATTCTGTCAAGTTTAGTATGCATCATCATGTGTCAGTCAGCCCTGCCCCCTACTTTTTATACATTGCCTGCATCTAATAATAATGCTACTGTCAATATATCTAAGATGTAGGCCTGTTATTCAGTCATTAAAGAAATGGTTATCTGATTTATGCAGTTTTCCACTTGATTAATTTCCTTCTTTACTGTGTGTCGGACTGCTGCTTTTGAACAGTCGACAGCTTTTCAAAAGACATTTTGTCCTTTTTATATTGTGCACAGTAAGTCATACTGTGTGCTAAATCACATCTCCATGACCTCAGTGAAGTCTTCAGTGCAGTTTGAGTTTTTTTCTTTTTTCTTTTCTTTATGGAAAAGATTTACGTGTCTATTGACTTCTAGTGTTTTTCTTAGCAACGTTTGCCTTGTAGCTCCTGCGTTAAACAAAAAAATAGTGACACCAAACATCTCTTGGCTGATTGACTACATCTGGGGTAGGTGGAAAATTGTGTAAATTAGAATTTTTGCTGAACCATTCCTTTAATCTTAAAGGGATCATACACTACATTTTTCTTGTATTACATTTTCCCCCTTTAGACCCACTCTTTTTTTTTTTTTTTTTTTTAAAACCACCATTTGTGTGGTTTTAAAAAAGGTCATAAATAATTTTTACCATTACCTTTTTCCAGGCTCACGTTATCCCTTAGAATTAAAAAGCCTGTTTTTGTTATTGTGCCTTCAAGACTGATACGGAATGAGCTCTGTTCTGATTGGCACTCCTGAAACGCTGTTTTGAAACACTCCTTATATCCTCAGTGTGATTGGGTGGAGGAACTATTTTTGTAGTTGGATGTACCTGAGTTCCTGTGAGATCACAGAAACAGTGATTTCAAAACAGACTGTATAGGTTTCATATATGGACAGTGTGGATTGGGTAGTGAATGGTACATTTTGTAACTCTAGCAGTGTTTACAAATTCGTATTTAAATGATGGCGAACTTTGGTTCTTGTGACGTGTAAGTTATGTAGTTATAATTGAGAAATTGTAATACAGGGTTCACTGACTCATTTACTGGGCTACTCTTTGTATAGAAGCAAACTGTATCTGTACTTAAAAAAAAATAAAGAACATAAGTATGTTATATAGTTATATTTTTAGTCATTACAACATAATACTGAGTAAAATAGCACATATTGGACATGCTCTTAAAGTTATGAACCTAACATCTATTCATTAATTTAATTTCAGCTGCTTACATTACGAGGAAACAGGAACAACATGCGGGGTAACATCCCTGTTTTTGTACTCTTACTCACATACATACACAGGACAGAGACTACAACATGACGTGCTTGCTTTATCAGTCAGGACAAGGCCATCCATGTCCAGCCTCCTGCACACACGCAATTCTTTCTCATGAACGATTGGTCATTTCAAGGTTTGACGTGGAGGTCAGCTCTAATGTTATCAGGACTTTCACTCTGTGCGTAAACACCACGTTAAGGCATTCCTGTCTGTTCATCTACAGAGTGTGACGCTGCCTGTTTGCATGCAGGAAAATGAGCTTGTTTGCATTGGAGAGCTGCTTTCTTTCCAGGATAAATTTCAGGCCTAGACGTTTACACAGAGCTTACAGGAGCAACTCCCTGAGCACACAGTGTACATTAATCTACATCACTCATGTGCTCATGTGTATATATGCTTGTGGTGTGGCTGGTATAGTGTAGTGGATAACCCCACTGTCCTGCGCACGGAAGATTTCAGAGATGTTACATTCACCTGCTTATATAACACAATTAAGTTGTGTTATATAAGCTGTGTTTGTAAGGTTTGTAACATTTTAGGCTTCAGGACATCTACAGAATATTATATCATAGTATAAGATCGAGTGTCTCTAAAACCATAAATACAGGGATATCAACAGTGTTACTTAAATTTAATTAGACTTTAGCTGGAAACAGCTGGAAAACTTTTTACATGTGTACTGGTAAGTAGACTCTGGAATTGTCCAAAATTTAAAGTAAGTGAAGTAAGAAGTACGCACTCAACAAAAGACTAAAGCCAGCAGTAACTTCAAATGAAACCAGTGACATTCTGGCCAAGACGACACATTGATTCTTTTTATGTATACTCATGATGATGAGTCTGGCACTAGTTTGATTTTATTTCTTTTAGCTTTTGATGTCTACTGCCAGCTTAAGCAAGAAGTTATGATTGAAATGAAAAGGAATCAAGCTGTTATAACCTTTTGCTTAGTCATTTGTTAAACACTGGTCTCTGCAAACTTGGCTGCCAACAAGCACAAATGTTAACTCCTTAAATGGCCAGAATATGGCATTATATTCCACATTATATATGCTATACATACAGCCAGCTTACACTGGAAAACCCATATTTCCTTGCTTTCTGTGCTTCCTTGAAATAGAACTTGTTGACATTTTCTATCTAAATTAATCCAAACTGTGGTCCTATAGTAAAAAAAAAAGTATTCAGATTTTAGATAAGGATCATGTAATCTTTTTTTTAACCTATGGTGATAAGCTAAATATATACAAAATCACCATTTTATATTAAAAGTTGTCTGTCCCAGAACCCTAACTCCTGCACAATTTAGGATATCAAATCAGAACAGAGGTTTACATTGTGGCTTTATTCTTAAAGGCACAATAAAAACAGCTTGTTTAAGTGTAATGATCAAGAGAGGTTGGAAAAATGAATTTTGACTATATAAAACCACAAAAGATCGTAAGTGGAAGAAATGAAATAGCAGGAAAATGTAGTATATGGAAAAAAAAAAAGAGTTAGGAAAAGTTGAAATGAGTACAGATTAACTATGTCTTATCAAAGAATCCAGCTGTCCCATCACACAGTAATGTGCCTAATCTCCTGATAGTGACTCACCTGTATGAGGGGCATAGAGTGCATACAGAGAACACATGAACCCACACCTCTCATAACACACCAGAAGACAGGAAATCAGAATGACTAATTGTGTGTGTGTGTGTGTGTGTGTGTGTGTGTGTGTGTGTGTGTGTGTGTGTGTGTGTGTGTGTGTGTGTGTGTCTATCTGCGTAAAGCAGGAAAAACAATAATGTGCAGAGCGCTCCATCACTGGAGGAGAAGCCATACCTGCAGGAACATTTCCTGAGGGACCACATTGCTGACATTGATCTGCTTACACTCACTGCTCTGCCTCATGACCTGGACCAGCAAGAGTGGATGGCATTTAACAGTGAGTACAGGCACAGGCATCTAAAATACATCATCACTACCAATCATATCATCCTCTTGTGACTGAGGTGCCCTTAAGCAAGGCACCTAACCCCCAGCTGCTCCCCAGGTGCTGCAGATCGGGCTGCCCACCGCTCCGGGCAAGTGTGCTCACTGCACCCTAGTGTGTGTCTTCACTAGTGTGTATGTGGTGCTTCACTGCATGGATGACTGCCGAGGTGAAATTTCCCTGTTGTGGAACTAATAAGGGTCACTTAATATTAATCTTAATGTTTCATGATGAATGAAACAGCAGAACAATTTGAAAAGGAATCTCCCAAGCTTAAGATTAAGATAAGTTAAGATAAATTAGTTGGTGTGTCTTCCCTACTTCTATAAAATTACTGAGTCACAGATACTGATTTTGTGTGAAAGTGAAATACGAAGCCATTCAAAAATGTGTAATCATTGTTGTCGATGATATAAACCTCTGTGTTGCAGAAACATGTATGAAATGATTGGAATATGATGCTAGTGCTTTACAGCTTCATAGGTTTCTACTATTTCATAGAATCTGTAAAAATACAAACTTAGATCCAGAATGATGAAAAGAGCTGTAAATGACAGATCATTTAGAAAGTTGTAGAACATTGAGAATGGGAAAATATATATTGAGAAAATAAAAGATAATACATAAAATAATATTTTAAAAAATACAAATATATTTTACTTATATACTTATATTTGAAAAGTCATGATCAAATCATGAGAAAAATAACTCAAGAACTTGCTATAAATAAGTAATCATATTACAATATTATAACACATGCAATATAGAATATAATGTCTTGATTCCAAAAAACTTTAAATATTGGAAAGAAATATGTAAAATTACCATATGCTGTCTGGCTTATAGTATTTCAGTTTAAATTATCATTGAATAAAATAAATAATTATTATGACTATCATTATTAGGATTATTATGATTTATTATTAAATGAAATACCCTATATTGCTAAAACTACTCACTTTTCTGCCTTCACACACATACAAATTGAGTGACATCCCATTCCTTATCCATAGGCTTTAATATGATGATGGCCCACCCTTTGCAGCTATAACAGCTTCCACTCTTCTTGGAAGGCTTTCCACAAGGTTTAGGAGTGTGTTTATGGGAATTCTTTACCATTCCTCCAGAAGTAGATTTGAGAGGTCAGACACTGATGTTGGACAAGAAGGCCTGGCTTGCAGGATCTGCATTAATCTGCTCATCCCAAAGGTTTCTATTGGGTTGAGGTCTGGACTCTGTGCAGGCCAGTCAAGTTCTTCTACACCAAACCAAATCATCCATGTCTTTATGGACCTTGCTTTGTGCACTGATGCATAGTCATGTTGGAACAGGAAGGGGCCATCCCCAAACTGTTCCCACAAAGTTGGGAGCATGAAATTGTCCAAAATCTCTTGGTCTGCTGAAACATTAAGAGTTCATTTCACTGGAACTAAGGGGCCAAGCCCAACACCTGAAAAAAATCCCACAACATAATCCCCCCCTCCACCAAACTTTGCACTTGGCACAATGCAGTCAGACAAGTACCATTTTCCTGGCAACTGCCAAACCCAGACTTGTCCATCGGATTGCCAGACAGAGAAGCGCGATTCATCACTCTAGAGAACACGTCTCCACTGCTCTAGAGTCAAGTGGCGGCGCATTACCAGCTGCATTTGGCACTTTGCATTGCGCTTGTTGATGTAAGGCTTGGATGCAGCTGCTTGGCCACGGAAACCCATTCCATGAAGCTCTTTATGCACTGTTCTTGAGCTAATCTGAAGGCCACATGAAGTTTGGAGGTCTGTAGCATGTCTGTACAATGACCCTCTGCATCCGCTGATCCCTCTCGTTCATTTTACGTGGCCTACCAGTTCATGGCTGAGTAACTGTCATTCCCAATTGCTACCACTTTGTTATAATACCACTGACAGTTGACTGGAGTATTTAGTAGGGAGGAGCTTTTACAACTGGACATGTTGCACAGGTAACATCCTATCACGGTACCACCCTGGAATTCACTGAGCTCCTGAGTGCGACCCACTCTTTCACACATGTTTGTAGAAGCAGTCTGTAGGCCTAGGTGCTTGGTTTTATACACCTATGGCCATGGAAGTGATTGGAACACCTGAATTCAATTATTTGAATGGGTGAGTGAATACTTTTGGGAATATAATGTATAATCTATTCAAACACATCATGCTACCATTAGCATAAAATATGTCTACTCAGTCACTTTTGGGTTAGAGCTTTACTTTATTTGTGCAATTTTGACCAATGTAACTTTAAATCCATGACATGTTCTCTGATATAATTACATTCTAGACAAACCTAAACTGTAATGATTTGGCTCCTGTACACACAGCAACATATGGAGGGGTTTTACCTCAGCATTTCTGAATAATAAATTAACAAACAACTGAGCAGAATTTAGATCATCTCTAGATGAACTACGTATATTCATTTTGTTACACAGTGACCAACTTTTTTTACATTATTTTTAAATTACAGATGTTTACATTATGTAGATTGTAATATATCTGATATATGAGGTTAATCACCTATTCTTTAGTGGGCAGGCTGTCAGGATAAACAACAACACTGTTTGTATTTCATGCGTAACAAAGGACACAATGGCATTTTATGAAACTGTATTGTGTCACTGTTTACAGTATGACTTTGTAAAAATAAGTTTCAGAACAATACTTGTTATATGAGTGATCTGGTTTGCATAACAAATGATAACCAAAGCCACTAAGTCTGATAGAAAGAAGATGAAGCACACTGAGTTGATTTTGAATCCATCAGTAGTCACAGAGATGAACATTTGCATTCGCTACACAAGTCTAAAAGGAAAACTTCAGTTTAAATAAAATGTTGGATCCTATATCATGGAATTTTTTTTTCAATAAAGCACGTTGGTGCAGAATATAAATACTGTTAAAATTTTATAATGTACCATTAACTCTCCCGTTCATACAATCCATATATAGAACTATATAGAACTAAATTACAAAATCAGCTTGGTTTGAGGAACTTTTTGTGATGTCACAAAAATACAGGGCAACCATTCAGAACAGAATTCATTTATATATTTCAGTCTTAAAGACAACAAACAGCCTGTTTAATTCTAAAGGGATTAAAGGTCTGTGGGTGTAAATCTGCACAAATGCTACGAATGGACTTCATGGAAAAATAAAACTCAAGAAAATGTAAGATGTGGGCTGTTTAACTCCTACACAGATAAGTTTTCTGTCAGGATTATCTCTACTGTCACTCATAGATAGTGTCATCTGAATATTATAGATTATAAACAAAGATGATAAAAGAGAAATACCAGTGAAGCATTTAATAATGTCACCTATGTTTGCTTAATCCATAAACTATAATAACATGTCACTATGTCAAAAGACTAGGGAGGCTGTATATCTTCACTGGGAAAATCAGTGTGTATATATGTGTGTGTTTTAATTCTCTTCCTCTCTCTCTTGCTTTTTTCCAGCCATCTCTTTCTTTCAGAATACAACTCTTATGTCCAGTGCTCTCTCTGAGTTCTGCACCTTGACAACCTGCCCAACAGCCAGTGGTCCAGGAAACAAGTGAGGAGTATCAATACACACATACTACACATATCCTATGTGTAATATGTAACAATATACATTTTCTAAACTTAATCCTAAACCTTAATGTCAGTAAACAAAAAGATAGTAGGTAATGAATGAATGAATGAATGAATGAATGAATGAATGAATGAATGAATACACATTTTACAAATTTTTGTAGGTCATGACAGTGCAGCTTAGGCTTTTTCCTACAGTGTCAGATTATTTTCCTGAAAATGTACTAAACACACACATACGCACACATACAGGTGATGTACAGAAATGTCAGTGTGTTCTCAACCCTGGTCACTGAGAACCCCCAGCCCTGCACATTATTGTGTTTTCCTGTCAGAACACTCCCACTTCTACCCAGGAAGGGCTTGTTAATTAGCTGATTAGTTGGTTCAGGTGTTTTGGCAGCAGGGAAAACGATAAAATGGGTAGAGGGTCCTCCAGGACTAGGGTGGGCAACCGCAGTGTTCAGAAGCTGTGCCTCTTTGCTGTGTTTGCTATGCAGGGTGTATGAGTGGACGGATGAGAATGGAAGGAAGCTGAAGTGTTCAGCTCCTCTCTACACTGACTACGCCATGTCCTACATCCAGGAACTCCTCACAGATGAGAATGTTTTTCCTACTAGGGCAGGTAAAAAAATGTCCAAGTCCTACACAGCACATGCACATTCTTAGGCTTTGGATGTTCCATCACTCAAGAGCAACACTTGAGAACACAGTCTCTTTATAAACACTTTATATTTTACTAGCCAAAATGTGCCCTTGGCCATGGGGACTAATGTGCAGCTGCTCCAAAACATCCTATTCTATAGATATTATACAAACTGTGTCCATAATTGAATGCCTGAGCCAGCAATGGGTGCACCTTAAAGTGTCTGGATTTACTTATTAGAAGGGGTGTCTGGATACCTTTGGACACTTAGTGTATGTTTAAACAACTAGTGTGAGCTGAAACAAGGCTTAGGTAAAACTTGGAATTGTTGTGTGTGTATGTGTGTGTGTGTGCGTGTGTGTGTAGATGCGCAGTTCCCACCTGGATTCATGTTCTTGGTTCAGAAGGTGTTTCTGCTGCTGTTCCGAACCCTCGCTCACCTGTACAGAGCTCACTACAGGGACGCCATCGCCATGGAGATACACCCACACCTCAACACCCTCTTCACACACTTTATCACATTTAGTCACGCCTTTAAACTGCTGGAGCCCTCAGAGACTGCACCACTCGACGACCTGATCACAGCTCTAATGCAGTAATACACACACACGCACACAGTACTGTACAAAAGTCCCTTCATTTATTACGTTTTCATCCAAAATGGTGATTAAGTACAACTGATTAATTTTTCTGAGTTTAGATAATTAGCATAAGGAAGGTGAAAGTCAAAAGAAAGTTAATAATAAAAACTGGAATTTCAAAAAATCATTAAAAGATATAGAGAAAATGGATTTCTTAACAACCACACAAGACCTGGTAGACCACCAAAACTGTCACCATCAATTAAACAGCACTTAAAGGTTTCACCTTTGAGAGAGAGGAGAAAATCAAGCCCCACTGTTGCTTCAGGTCTGATAAAAATCCACAGGTGTTTCTGTCTATCCTTCCACTGTGAGACAACTCAGCACTATGAGCCTGAAAGAATGTGTAGCCGTCGAGAAGATATCACTGAGAAAAGAAAATAGACAAAAAGGAACATTTGTAAATTGAACAAGCTTAAATAATTAAATTAAACAGGCTGCTGGTGTTCTTAGAACAATTGACTGTCCACCCCAAAGTCCTGAACCCTGGGATTACTTGGATCATGAGAAACAACCAAAAATACAACCAAATTCTAAGACTGAACTTTAGATGTGTAGAAAAAATATTCCTGAAAAAAAATCTCTGAAAAACTGAAATCTCCCAAAAAGAATGGAAGCTAAAAGGATTACAGAGTAGACATAGCGGGTATTGAAGCTTCTGTGTAATTTTCTGTTAAAAGTGTAACTTGTACTTTGTAGCCATTCTGACTGGAAATGACATAAATGAAGGTTCTCTGACTTTTGCTCAGTATTGCACACACACAAACACACACACACAAACATACAAGTTCATATACTGGAGCCAAAGAAATGTTGGATTGCTTTCACACAGAGTTCTGCTCTCTGTATTCTTGACTGAATAGAACTTAAGTGTTTCACTGTAAAATTAAGCTCTGTCTGTCAAGCTGGATGGTGTAGTAGATCCAGTGGCCTGACCCCTGTTTGGACACTCATTAAAGCAACAGTTGGACGGTTATGAAATATACAGACAAAATTCCGGCTCCAGAATGGCTGCTGTTACCGTTTTAGCTATGTTGAGTATTGTTCCCCATTTTTATAGAAAACAGTGTCAACTTGACACGTTTTGAGAGTTTGATGATTTAGGCCAAATGCTAAATGGCTAAATGGTCATCATTACTTAGCTACACTAGCCTTGTGGCTCCAATGGAAAATGATATGCTACATTTTGCCTAAAAGGAAAACTTGTACACATTTGATTGAACTTTCACTTTAACCCACCTGATGGACACTGCTGAAGGCCTTCATAGAGTGCTGTGAGGAAAGGGACAGAACTGGGAGTGCTACTGCATGAGCGCTGGAGCCGCAGCACAGTGGTTGGGGTGTACGTATGTAGAATACAGATCAGCTTCCTTTATTTACTCGAGGGCATGTTGTAAATATTAAGAAGGCCACCGCATTACAAATGTACACAGTGCCTACTCCCACTCCCTCTCGCATGGAGAGTATGCATCAGATATCTGGTCTAACTGGTTTAAAGAGGAATAAGATCCTTTCACACACATACTCGACTTTTTCCCTCATCAGGTATGAAATTATTTATAACATTTATGGCCTCATGTTTGCTGTTAGCATTGACATCTATAAAATGTGTTCTTGCTGTGTTACACGTACTTTGTACTCAAGTCAATGTACTTAAGTACTTTTTTCAAGTATCTGTATTTTATTAAAATATTTCCATTATTTGAGACTTTCTTTCATTCCACACTGAAATAGTCTACTTTTATGCCAGTACTTTTTGCAAATTACTGTGAATTAAAAACTAGATTTTCCATAATATACAAGATACACTTTCACAAATAGTCAATCATAGCATACCTTACACTAAATCCCACCCCTTACTACTGAATGTACAGTCATAGATTAGCAACAGTAACCCAGGCTTCTCTGACAAGCATTCAGAATTAAAAATACTGTAACATTGTGCAGGGTATTTTTCAAAACAGATGCCCAATATCTCAGGAGTTTAGCTTGGGAATACAATTTTATCCTAAACCAGGGGTCCCAACCTTTTGCAACCCACAGCCCACACATCTGACCAGAAAAGCTTTCGCAGCCCACAAGATGAAGAAATCAACCTGATCATTTAAAATGTAATATAATATAATGATCAATGTGGCCTATCAAATTTCACATGACGTGTGCATATCTGTATATGTAAGTAGATGTACTTACTTTACATGTGCACTGATATAAACAAATGCTGCAACTATTTCATGTTCCATTTAAAGACACATTACACTGTGCTTTTGTTGTCATACACTGTAATAATACAGAGTTTATTCTATGGAATTAATAACACTAAACAATCACTCTACTATGTTAACAACACTAAGTATTTTGTTTATTATTATCCACCCATTTTCCAAGCCGCTTCCCCGTCAGGGTCGCGGGAGTTCTTACCTTACCTTTTTTTATGGAAGTTTGATGATTAATGGCTATTAGATCTTTACATTTTGACCATTAATTACTTCTTAAATTCCTCTTACTCAATCATGAATTACTGCTTTTGGGTCCCTCCAAGTGAAGTGACAACCTTTTCCATTAATTATATTATGAACTAATGTTTGACAATGACAGGCTAACTTACCAACTAACAATGTACTCATTTACTAATCGATAAGCGCTTAATCATTTACTAAGTAATGCTTAATGAAGAGTTAATAACTAAATAATGGGAAATGAATAGGTGATTATTATACAATTAATGATTGGCGACCCTTAATGTAAAGTGTTACTAAGTAAAACATATAAATATGGCACTTTTACTTTAGTCATTTTTACCAAGCTGCACTTTTACTTGAACTACTGGATTTGTATATGTTGCAAATCACGCATTACACACAGTGCCCTGCTCACTGCTGTCAACATCAATGAATAAAAACTGTAAGAAGACTCTCACAATCCTACAGAGATACAGGAGCCTGTATACAGGAGAAGTATATTAAAGTATGATGGAGATACCAAAATGTACATGCTAGGGTTTGTTCTGAGGCTGATGATATGTTGTGGGCTTCACTCAGCCAGTTGGGGGCAGCACAGTACAACACTGTGAAGAACATTCCAATGAAGAACTCACCAGGGCAATAAAAGCAACTCTGAATGCTTGACATAATTATATGGTGTCCAGAGGAATTTGCTTAGCTAAGCATAAAAAAGGGTGCACACACGCACACACACAAAAAAACAAGACAAAACATGATCACAGCTGTGAAATACTGAAAAGTTATATATGTTATAAGAATTTCAATGAAACTTCTTTAAATCTGTGAAATATTCACATCAAACTAATCACTGACGCTGAAGTGGGAACAACTGAATGGACGATGACAAACTGAAAGGAAAGAAAGCAAAGGGAGAAAAGTAAAGAACGAAACATGGAGAACGGAAAAAGAAAAAATAGGATGGAGGAGAGGGAGAGAGAGAAAGAGGGATGGAATGAGGGGAGAGACAGACAGAATGAGAGAAAGGGGATGAAAGAGGGAGAAAAAAAGGGAGAGAGCGAGAAAGAGAGAGAGATTATGGATCAGATGGCATTGCTTTCTTAGCAGCTGTGTCTCAGAAGGGTTGAGCCTATCAGAAGGTGCAGTGGTCCAGTGAAAGGCTCTTTCAGGAAGCAGAGACTCTGGCTTGTGACTGACTCTACCTCCATTCTACACAAATCACCTGTTCAGTTAGCCAGCTTGGCTTTCAAGAGTTGTTATGAAAAGTTATGAACTCACACGTATCCATGCCATGTGGCCTTCTAACCAGCCACACACTTATCTTACTGTTTGTGTGTGAATAGTTTTCTAATTGAATGTGTGCCTGTGTGTGTGTGTGTGTGTGTGCGTGTCTTTGTGTGTGAATAGTTTTCTATATAAACGTGTGTACGTGTGTGTGTGTGTGTCTGTATGTTTGTGTGTGAATAGATTTCTATATGAACTTGTGTGTGTGATCACAATATAATAAATACTAACAGGACCTGAATCAGTACAAACTGCTCTTTTTATGTTTAATAATCAGCATGTGCTCTGCTGGTCCTACGCTGCTAGTCACAAAATCATCACTGCATTACAGCACAGCAGAGGAAATCCAAGTAGTGATATAAACTTTCTTCCAGCCTTCCATTCTATCCTCAGAGCCAGGCCAGATGCCCATGCAGTGCCAGGCTGAAATGAATCAGACAAGTGTACTTTGCACTAGCACATGGCTAGAATGAGATTTTAATACCATTCTAATAAAAGTGATGAGTCTATGATGAGTGTTTAATGAATTTCTGGTGAGTGTGTGGTAATAGGGGATGGAGTTCACGCGCACACACACACACACACACACAGACACACACACACACAGGCACTGAAGCGGTCAGCTCTGTCTGTATGAAGTGATGCATGAAGACGGGTATATCCGATTGCTGCCCAACTCAGATATACACTTCCACACACAGTGCAGTGAACTCGTGGATATCAGTGCCACCATGAAGTTGGATGACATACAGACTGGACCTTGTCCAGCATAGCTTGTAAGTGTGAGCCCTCACTTATAATATGGAGGAAGTGGAGTCTGAGAATACGTCTCAGAGTACACTGTATATCTAGACTGAATACTTAAAATGCCTCTCTTTTATGACTTTATAGTATATTATAAAATGTCAAGTTTCTCTACAAACATATAAACTCTCTTGGGACTACATAGTTACATAGTCTTCCACAGAAAACAAACTTTATTTGTTGATTTTAACACACTGGGGAACACACAATGTCTTAACACACACACACACATCCACACACACACCCACACACACACACACAGCACTTCATTAAACACACCTATTTTGTATCTATACTCTATTTCCATTTTATCCACTCCACTTTGTAGTTCTACAGTTACAGACTGTAGTTCATCTGTTGCTCCACATGTTAACCTTTTTTTACCCTGTCCTTCAGTGGTCTGGATCCCTACAGGACCACCAAAGAGCAGGTATTATTTGGATCATTCTTAGTGCTGCAGTCACACTGATGTGGTGGTGACAGGTGGGTCAGACACAGCAGTGCTGCTGCAGACCTCAGTGTCACCACTGTACAGAGACTAGTGCACCAACAAAAAATATCCAGCCAGCGTGGTGTGGGCAGCGTCCTGTGACCACTGATGAAAGATTTAAGGATGACCAACGCAAACTGTGTAGCAACTGATGAGCTAATGTCTCTGATTTTACATCTACAAGATGGACCAATAAGGTAGGTTTCTCTAATATAGTGGACAATGTGTGGACACCACTCACTGTGGCACACTAACATGCCACCACCACATCAGTATCACTGCAGTGCTGAAAATGACCCACCACCCAAATAATACTCTGTGGTGATCCTGTTGGGGTCCTGACCATTGAAGACCAGGGTAAAGGGGGTTCCAACGAGGTATACAGGAAAACAGATTGTCTACACTCTGTAATTGTGTAATTGTATAGTTGTAGAACTACAAGGTGAACCTGTATGGTAAGTGTAATTTAAATGAGACAACCTGAGTTTTTTAGCAAGATGTTGGGCCACCACAAGCTACAAGAACAGTGCCTTCACATATATTGTACTGGAGGGCTAATAGCACATGACCTTCAGTTTCATATGATGATCATTTTCATACCCTTCAAAACAGTTAGACTGCCCATCAGAACTGAAATGTTCCATCATAGGATAAGGTACTTCTTAGTGTATTTATACATGCTACAGAGCATGGTAGGATATTAATTGCTATCTGGAAGCATCTTCTCACAAGCTTTATAGCTGACAATTGGCACTGGGCATAGTGAACTTCGCCACATGTGCGGCTGCTACAAAGTATCCGATTCTATTGTCAATGCTTTTCTATGGACATTATATAAGCTTTATATGCAGGAGTTGACATTTCTATTACTGCCTTTTAAAAAAGACTCAGATATATTCAGTGTTGTCACCTTTCTCCTATCACCTTATTAAGCATTTACTCGTAATACAGACCGACTGATAAACACCTGACATGAAAGATCAAGGCCAAGACAGTATAAGCTTTTCATGCACACAGGCCAGAATCACTGCAGTTTCACTAATATACACAGTCAGCAGTGTGTCATTATCAGAGCAGAGTGAGCTCCCCATCATAACACACAAAACAGAGACACATCTGTCTTTCTGTTGCAGTTTTAAAAGGGCAAAAATCAGGGGCACATGGAGCACAGAGCACAAACTAAGGTGATGTAAAATGTAACATGGATA
This sequence comes from Pygocentrus nattereri, assembly GCF_015220715.1. Taxonomy (NCBI): domain Eukaryota; kingdom Metazoa; phylum Chordata; class Actinopteri; order Characiformes; family Serrasalmidae; genus Pygocentrus; species Pygocentrus nattereri. The sequence goes on from NC_051217.1 coordinate 11,186,430, forward strand.
TTTTGTGGTTTAAGGGTTTGAAGTAGAATGTACTTTAGTCACCTTTTTCTATTTTTAATCATACTTTCTGCATGTTGTATTGTAGCAAGGTCTTTGGAGAATTCTGTCAGCAATCAGGCAGATTTTCTCAAGATTCACCCTGAAGACTTTTTTCCCCGATAAGTGTTTTTTGCTTACTGAGCTGTGTGTACAAGTCATTGAACTCACACATTTATTATTTCTATCAACCTCCTCATGGATGTAATATTGCACTCTTTGAAGGATGTAAACAATTCACAGCATGAGCTAGCCAGGTTAATGTTCAGCCTCCACATGGCGGGGGTAGTTTTAGCACAGTGTAACAGCTAAATCCAAAATGCCTCCCACACAGATTCACAATCAGCTTTTTGGAAATATTATTGCACAGGTGAACCAAAAATATGCTATGAATGTAATGAATATAAATGTCATGCAATGTTAATTTATTGGGCTGCTATTTACTGTTCTACTTTGTCATCAAAAATAAATTTACCACATTTGAAACACTCTTTTTACTATCCATATTTATTCTGTTATGTTTTGGTTGTAACATTTGCACCCACTCTGGAAATAAAGTTAATATCTTACTTTGTAGTAGGGATGTGACAATTAGTAAACTCACACAGGCCTGACTAAAGTCTCTGAAATATTCATTTACAATAGACCCAATACATACTTAAAGACTCGTCTTTACTGTTATGCATAATCTATACAGGCCTAAGGATTAGCATGTGTGTGTACATAAGAGAACTTTTTGTTTTGAGTGATTTGAAGTTGAGTGAGTTATAGTCCATAATGACTATAATCAGCATTAAAAGGGGTAATAAACTGTCTTAATAACTGCCGTGTTTATTTGTAGTCTGATTAAAGAGGTGAGAGTACAGTGTAATCTCCAAATCCTGCTCCTGACCACACATGCCTCCTCAATACCAGAGGTAGTTAGACCAGTCTAAACCGATCCTTTTAAAGTCTTGTAATTCAATGAATTAATGACTCACAAAGCCACCAAAAACCAACCTGAGTAGGAGTGAAAAAGAATCAGATGAAAAAACTTCTAAAGCGCTTAGTGCTTCACTATAACTTGCATTTCAGCTAGTAGTGAGAAGAACTGCCATTTGGTCAGGCACTAGAGGGCGCTCCTGAGAGAGTCCAAAATGAATGAATTTCTATAGAGCCTTAAACACTTTTTAGCTCCAGTCATTTCTTTTTGTATCAATTAAAGAATAATGAATTAATGTTGATCTTATTTAAAGTAAGACTTTACCTTTTTCTACAAACAATACTGAACAAATTTATTTACAAGTTATGTACTTGGGACCCTCTGGTGGTCTTGAGGTCCCAAGAACTTGCATATCTCACTTATAGCAAAAAATGGCCCTGGCTATCACAAGCAGAACAGAACAAAATTAAAGGGCCCATACCTTGGAAAACAAAACTTTCCCCACTGTTTGTGAAACAAAACAGTTTGTATGTAAACATGGCTTATCTTTCAAAATGTAAGTGGTTTTATAATGCCCAGAAAACCAACAGATGTGCACATCCAGCCTACAGAAGAGTAGCCCCACCCATTTGCACTGATGTTGTAAGGAGTGTTTCAGCTTAAACTGCTTTCTGAGTGAGGCACAATACACTGCCGCCAGTCAAAACAGGTCATTTACATACATCAGTTTCAAATGCATAGTAATAAAAACAGCATATTATTATTTATTTATATTTATTATTTATAAGGGATAAAGAGAGGTTGGAGAAAAGTCATTCAAAAATAAGGTACCACTGTTTTTGGTACACAAAAGCACACAAACGACATACAGTGGACCTCGGGAAAAAAGTAATAGAAGAAAAATGTAAGACACAGGCCCTATAAACAATTATTAATAAGTAAATGAGAATAAATGAAATAGGAGTAAAAAGCATATTTCCTTTTCCACAGAAATTAAAATATCACTTGAAAATATACAGTAAAGAGAGTTCAAATCTATCTAAACATGAAATAAATCAGGGTCATCTTCGTCCACTTTCAAAACTGGTTAAAACTTCCCTTCCCAACTGTCGCTGCTTTAACCTTGCCCATGTTAACTCACAATCTATAACCAATAAAGCCCCATTAATCAATGACCTCATTACCCAGAAAAATGTGGATATGTTTTTATACTCAGAAACTTGGCAACAACCTGGTGTTTCTACATTTAAACATGCTGATGCCCCCAGGCTATAGTTAGCTATCAAAACCCCGACTGAAAAGGAGAGGAGATGGTCTGGCTATGGTTTATCATTTTGGTTTAACAGTCAAAGAACTTTCACTATTTAGTACTACATCCTTTGAATATAATGCTTGGAAGGTTGTTTCCTCCTCACCTCTAATGTTGCTTTATTGCCCTCCCAAACTTGCTGCAAGCTTCTTCTCTGAACTTAATGAACTCAATCTGAACTTAATGAACACAATCACCTCATGTCTTTGCTCTGCCATAATTGTGCTTGGTGACTTCAATATCCATGTTGATACTGAATTTTCACATCTAAGTTCATTTCAGTTTTAGAGTGTTTTAACTTGATGCAGCATGTTGATTTTCCAACTCACTCTCATGGCCATATTCTTGATTTACTCTGTCCTACTAGTTTGAATGAGATCTCTGTCTCTGGTTCAGTCTCTGGTATCTCTGACCATAAGCTGAATGTAGTTTTCCTATTTCTACTCCTCCCCCTCTGAGAAAATCTCTGTGGTCTTTGTGATATTTGCTCTGTCAATCTCAATCTCTTTGCTGTTTCTCTTCAGTCTTCAGCCCTGTCTGACCTACACAACCTATCATTCCCTGACAGTATGTTTTCCCTCTATAATAACACTACCTGGATTGCTTAATGATTTAGCCCCTTTTAAGAATAGACTTCTCTGTGCCACCCGCTTGTGTCCTTGGTTCACCCCTGTACTAAGAGTACTGAAGGTCATTGGTCGGCGTCTTGAGCACCTTTAAAAAAATGGCCTTACTGTCCACTGTCTACTTTACAGTCAGCACACCCACAAGTATAGGGATGGCACTAATACTGCCCGCTCCAAATACTACTCCTCCATCATAAATAATGCTAAGTCTAGGCCGAAAACACTGTTTTGAACTGTTAACGAACTTTTCCAATCTCCTGTGTCAGCGTGCATTCCTTTGAAAAGAAATTAATCAAATCTATCATTTTTTTCCTTCTACTTATCAGTCATTCACCTTTATCAATTTTCCTACTCTGGGTGCAAAGCTAACTTGTTTCACACCTGTTGACTCCTTGTCTGTCTCTGAACTCATCACTAAGCCTAATGCTTCCTTCTGTCAGCTTGACCCTGCTCCCACCCCTCTACTCAAGGCCTGTTCATCTGTAATCAACACTCCAATTGCTACAATGATAAATCCATGTCTCTCCTGGTTTTGTTCCTACTGCCCTTAAAACTGCTGAAGTCAAAAATCTGAATTCCCTTTCTAATACAGACCCATTTCACACCTTCCATTTTTAGCTAAAGTAATGGAAAGAGTGGTTGCCAACTCCAGACATTTCTCAGTGATAATGTGATCTATTAACCATTTCAATTTGGTTTCCATACTCACCGCAGCTCTTCTGCTGTAATTAATGATCTTTTCTGGTCTGCTGAAAATGGTTCTCTCAGTATTCTCCTTCTCCTCGACTTAAGTGCGGCATTCGATACTGTTAATCATGATGTTCTCATTTCTCGTCTTTTCTCTATTGGTATCAAAGAAAAAGCCTTACAGTGGTTCAGGTCATATCTTACAGACAGACAGCAGTTTATCACACTAGGTCCACACAAGTCCTCCACCTCTCCTGTTACATGTGATATCCCTTCAGGCTCATTTCTTGGACCCCTAGTTTTCTTAATCTCCATCTTACCCCTTGGCAAGATCATTCATAGCCATGGCCTTATCTTTCACTGTTATGCTGATGATATTCTGTCATATCTCAGTACACACTCACACTCAGATTCCCCTCCCAATACTATAACCCACTGTATTTCTGATTTAAAGCTCTGGATGTACAATAACATTTTCATGCTAAACACTGATAAAACTGAAGTCTTACTGGTTGGCCCTAAATCTTAATCAAAATATTAGTCAAAATCATCAAATTTTTCCATTAGTATTGATGGGCTGCTTGTTAAGCCTGCACCTGTTGTTAGAAATCTTGGTGTTTTATCCAACCCATTATTTAATTTTGAGCTGCATATCAAGTTCCTCACAAAGACTACATTCTTTCACTAATGTGACTTACTCATCTTCACCTGTTTCTGACTGATAACGATGCACAAACTTTGGTCCATGCCTTCATCATGTCTTGTATTGATTAGTGCAACTCACTCTTTGCTGGTCTCCCTGTAAAGTCTATAAAAAGCTACAGTACATTTAGAACTCTGCAGCAAGAGTTCTCACACATACTAAGCCTTCAGCTCACATCACCCCATTCTCTCTCAGCTACACTGGCTGCCGTTCCCGTCCCGGATAAAGCTTAAAATTTTACTACTCTCTTTCAAAGCCCTGTTGAACCTTGCTCCCCTCTATTACAGAGAGTGGTTTCAGAAAAGATTGATGGAGGATGTGTAATATACTGTATGGTTCTGTACGGAACCCAAAGCATGCAAATGGTTCTTTGAGTGTTCATGGTTCTGTATAGAACCATTGCCTTTACTAAAGAACCATCTTTTAAAAGCGTGTACGTGGAACTGCAGAATTGCAGCAGCTCTGTGTGCAGCAGTGAAGCCAGAGCCTTGCTCTCCATCTCTCTGGCAGTAATTGGTGCTACTTTGGATCTTTAAAGCGCGCGCCCCGCCCTCCCATATTTAACTCGACGGGAACGCGCGCCGGGCACACTCGACGAAGCGCGGCAGCCTCACTGACCCATCTGTAAACTAGAGGGGTGACCAGTCTGCATTCGGGCAGCAGGGTGAGTGGACAGGAGGAGGATAGAAAGCCCTGAGCGCAATGACTCTCTGCTCTGGAACCGCGCGCTACGCTAAACTTCATTGAATGATAAGTGAAGTTTCAGAGAACTCACTCTGTGTCTCCTCTCTGTCTCTCAGCCGGTAACACTGATAGCGCTGCAGCCGCTTCACTGAGGGGAGCCTCTCCTCTGCGCCCACCTTAGTGTGATGACAGCACCGCCGCTCCTGTGCGCGTGCTGCACCGCGCTGATGCTGCTGATGGCACGCGGAGCCGCACCTCTGCGCAACAGGTGAGAGAGAGAGAGAGAGAGAGAGAGAGAGAGAGAGAGAGAGAATGAAGGAATGACCTGAAATGCTGCAGATTGGTGTTGGCGCTCTTTTTGGGGGACCAGATGTACCCAGGATGATAGAAAACGTCAACATTTTGAAGTTGCAGGTGCCCTGTGCGTTTAGCTGGTCATCACGACATCAAATACTTCATCAAAAAATGCTTTCGTATTTGAAAAAGTAAAAGAGCCCAAACATTTCATTTTGTTTCCTGAGTTTACAGCTGGGATTGAATCAAAATCAGGAATAAGATAAAGCATGCTGGGAAAATGATCATCTTTTTATTTGCACAGTGGGCAGACCTGCATATACTTTCCTTTAATTTGGGACTGAAAAGCACAGCACTTACAGCGGCCCTTGACTGTGAACAGTGTCACACTTAAAAAGATGCTTCTTCTATTTCAGTAAAAACAACAGTTCTATGTAGACCTTAAAGGGTTCTTTGCCTCATGAAAAGGTTAATCAGATTGATCAAGAATGTGTTGCATATCGTTCTATATAGAACCTTTCTGAAAAGTGTTCTGCACCACAAACGGTTCTTCTATTGTTACAAGCTTGACACTATAACACTAGAATAAAGCTTTTCGGTGCTATATTCTACATGCAGAATTTCTTTCAGTCTGAAGAACAGTTTCACCACACAAAGAACCCTTTAATCATACAAAGGGTTCTTTGAGTGTTCATGGATCTATGGAGAACCATTTTCTTTGCTAAAGAACCCTTGAAGAACCATCTTTTTAAAGAGTGTACAGCAGTACAAAGTCATCAAGAATACCAAAGATATAAAAAGCAAATCTTAAAAAGCTCAGGTAAAACAACTCCAGTGCTATCAGGCTGAGCAGCAGAAGTGGGTAACATAGCCTAAATCGACTTTGTTGCTGCTTGACTCTAGAAGAAGTCTAGGATAAAAACAAGTTGATTAGAATTGCAAATGTACCAAAAACTACTGGATAACTGTACTAGTTACTAACTAAAGTAAGTAAAAACCTGCAGCAAAACTTACTAGCACAACACAGCATCTATCAGCATAGGGACTGAAATCTATTCTAAAATTGCTTGAGAAATCCTGAAAAAAATTCAAAGTTGTGTCCAATGGTAATGTAGTACTCTACAGGGAACGCGAGCTACAGATGCTGTCACCAACAAAATGGAATGAAACCAAACACAAAATTAATAACTAAATAAACAAAAACAAAACTATAACTGAGTAAAAAGTTTATTCCTTTCCTCACAACTATGAGCAGAAGCAAAGTTGGGTAATAGCTAGTTACATTTACTCGGTACTCGAGTAAAAAAAATAGGTGAGTATATTCAAATGATGATACTGTAACATGTTCATGGAATATTTACATGTTAGCTTTACATTTAACATTAACCCAATCACTGGGTTAATTCTGCAAAGGACTCTTATTGTCTGATTGTTATTGTAAACTCTGCCTGTGTAAGGCGTAGCTGTGGCCTACAACAGCTAGAAAATAAAGCACCACGAATTGTGCGGCTTGTCCCTTTTAATAGCGGTGATACTTTTACTTCTACTCTGGTATATTTTGGAGGAAAGCAGTCTACTTTTTACTCAAACTCAGTTTGATGTTTTAGCCCTTGACATTTAGTTAGTAATTCCTTTTGTGTTTAATGTCATTGTGTTTTTTGGTGAAAGCACCTGTGCTGTTTTGCAATCAGTCACAGAAGAACAAAGCCCATTAAACTCCAGTGCCTATGCTGATAGATGCTGGATGTACTACCAATTTCTGCAGTGGTTCACTCAGTACTCACCTAGTACTTAGCTTTTTTACCTGGTACAAAGTTACTTTTGGAAAGGAACTTTTGCTTCCATAAAAATTTTATTTGAGTGCATATAGCAATAACTACTCACCTCTGCTAAATAGCGCGGGTCATTCTTAGCATTACTGTCAGGAAATCTCACTCACCTTTTCATGGGTACTCTGAGCTATGAAAGACTGACAAATGCAGGAGTGTGAGAAGGTGAAGGATTAAAAAAATGGAGCATCTAGGCAACCTTCAGTGGACAACAAAACAGATAAGACTAGATTTCAGCTCAGAGTGTTTGTGAGGAGAGATGTGGGAAAAGGTTGTGCAGCCAAAGTGAGGTCACTCTGAGCTGATTTAGGACATTAATGTTCAGCAGGGAATTAAATCCTCTTTTTCACTTTCACACAAGCATACACACACACACACCTTATGTAAGGTGGCTTTCTCTAAGTTTTTCCAGTTTATCCATGTTTAGCCTGTGCCATGAACAGTCCAATTGCCACATTGCATATACTTATTAGTGGGATGGGGTTTTAATGTGGTCATCTCAGTCTTTGCGTCTCTCATCTTGTGTGAGTGTGAGGCCTCCTACTGGGCTGTAAATGTGGGAACTGGTTTCAGACCCTTTTTCACCTTCATTCGGTAATGAACCCTCCCCTTTCTTCTCTCCTCTTCTCCACTCCCTCACAATGGCCTAAAGAACTGAACAATTGCCAGACTCGTCCGTCTCCGGTCAGTGCTCTGTCTGCTCTCTCCTCTGAGCGACTCTCCATGTTCATAGACAGGCATGGCTAGTGTATGAGAAATACTGCACCGTCCTGTGTTCTAGGAATGGGAGTGTGAAACAGAAAGACTTTAGCTGGAGGTAAAAGCTGGTGTAAGCTGGTTTGGGGTACATTGTGTAACTCTGTTGTATCTGGTAGATGCTGGTACATTAGAAACATTGTAAAAATGTTCTAATGGCCAATTTCATCACAGCAGACTTTGATGACTAAGGTGGGGTGATTTTTTTATCTAATCATGCTTCACAGGTTGCAGGAATACTAAATGAATGCGATGAGAGGCTGTTAATCACACTCAAGTATAACACACACACATACACGTATTACCAGTAGTGAGCCATTACAGTATTAGAGTACTTGAGGTTGGCCTTCAGTTCAGGCCATAAGTGCCAAAGTGAGAATCAAATCCCTATGGAGTTTCTGATAGTATGTTAGTGCTTAGCTGATGGTTGATACACATTTTAGATCAAACACAAATATTGGACACTTGTTAAAAACATGCCATATGTTTTATATGAAGGTCGTAACAGACATTAAGCAGTTCTTAAGTTAAGACTAGACTAGCGCTCATATTCTCAGTCAGTGCCATGTGTTCCAGAGGCCTTAGAGTGAGTGTTTTTTTTTTTATAAAATGGGTCCCAAGCAAGGTAAATCATGGTACTTAAGCTGAGATTTTAACCCTTTTGTTACAGTCAACATTTCAAGTTGCATTACAAGATTTTGAAAATGTTTTTTTCCTTTTTCCTATAAAGTTACCATTTTTGAGATACAGGGTTTTCTTAACATAGCACAACATGCAAAAATAAACAGGGCAATGATTTGTTGAAAATCAATAAGAAAGCAGAAAAGACAAGAGAAGAAGCCAATTAAACATTACTTAGAGAGAGGCAGAAAGAGATAGAGAGAGAGAGAGAGAGAGAGAGAGAGGGAGAGAGGGAGAGAGGGAATGAAATGAGCTGCTACCACCCATCAGTGTTCGGTCCTGTAGTTACAGGGCAGTAGGTTTTAAAGTGCTCTCTTCTGTGCAAGAAGAGGCCGTTGTTCAAGGCTGTTTTGTGTGAGCTGACAGATGCAGTGTGATGCATTATTAGTACCAGTTCATTGGTGTGCTGTGTGTGTTTGTATCAGAGAGAAAAGCATGTGTTTAAAGACTGGTGACCTTGGTCAGGAAGGCAGCTTTGTTTCTTTCTTGTGCTGGCCTACATTTGATTGGACTGAGAAGTGATTTGGAGCCAAACTTAGGTTTTAGCGTCAGTTTCATACACACACACACACTGCTCCAGACCCTCCGCTTTTTTTGTGCCTCTAGCGCTGGTAATAGAGAATCAGTGTTTTACTCAGCTCAGTGCTGAGTGCCAGTCAGTCAGTCAGGTGTAGCTCTCACGTGTCTCTGCAAAACCCGGATCAGTAGAAAGATTTCTCTAACACTCTTCAACACCACATCTAATTTCATTACAGCTGAGCAATCACAGGTATTAACTACTGCCCACATTTACATTTACAGCTTTTAGCAGAGTACAAGAAGTTTTGCAAGAAGTGTTTTGTCTATCTAGAGAAAGTGTCTTTGCTAGTTACCAAAAATGTATTATAATTTAATTGAGCAACCTATAATAACGTATACTTAAGGGTCTTTTATTAAATAAATGAAGGGGATCTCTGACTTTTGCTCAGTTCTGTATGTCAGAAGTAGACATCACATGTCTACTGAAGCTGAGCAGTACTGATGCAATTCAACATCATAAAACTTTCCAACTATACAGTACTACCATTTCAGATGATATTTAAGACTGTATTGATAAAATTAATGAGCTCATGCTTTCTAAGTATTGTCTTGTAAAAATTTCCAACGATTCTTTGTTCTGTAATTCGTCTCTCAGACAAAAAGCAGATTTTTTTAAGTATTACACTATTTATTTAAGTATTATAAGCAGTTAATTTAAAATGATCTAAAGCACTCAGCTGGTGACATACAGTACTGAGCAAAAGTCAGAGATCCCCTTCATTTATTTAATAAAAGACCCTTAAGCATTTGTTATTCCTTTTTTCACGAGATATTTCTGATATATACATATATATATATATATATATATATATATATATATATATATATATATATATATATATATATATATATATATATATATATACACACACACGAATGGAAACTCCTGTTTTATATATATGCCTAATTTTTATACTTAAAATTTATGCCTATATTTTTTGTTCAAAGTTTGAAGGCTCTAACTTATTTGCAATTTGTTGAATTTGCAAAGTCTGCAGGGGGTTGAATACTACTTGGAGGCATATATATATATATATATATATATATATATAGGATCAAGTATTATTCAACCCCTAGATTTAATATCTTGTGGAATAACCCATGTTTGCAATTAATCGTTTGTTATAAGACCTGATCAGGCTAGCACAGGTCTCTGGAATAATCTTGGCCCACTCCTCCATGCAGATCTTCTCCAATTTGTCTAGGTTCTTTGGGCATCTCTTGTGAACGTTGATCTTGAGCTCCTTCCACAAGTTTTTAATTGGGTCAGGAAGCTGACTAGGACTGACTGCAAAACCTTGATATTTTCCTTAATTGATTTGAACTGAATTGAGAACCATGTGTCACTGTGTTTGCACACTGTGAAATTAGACCTTATTAGTTCCACAACAGGGAAATTTCACCTCGGCAGTCTAACCCATCCGTGCAGTGAAACACCCACATACATGCACACTAGTGAACACACACACTAGGGGGCAGTGAGTACACTTGCCTGGAGCAGTGGGCAGCCCTATCCACAGGGCCCAGGGAGCTGGGGGTTAGGTGCCTTGCTCACGGGCACTTCAATCATGGACTGTCAGCCAAGGGGATCGAACCTGCAACCTTCCGGTCAGAGGGCTGGTTCCCTAACTTCCCGTCCACGACTGCCCCAGTAGTACCCTCTTAAACCAGGCCTTGGTTTTCTTGGTCATGTGCTTGGGGTCGTTGTCCTGTTGGAAGATGAAATGACAACCCATTTTAAGATTGATGGAGGAGCGAAGGATTTTGGCCAAAATCTCCAGGTAGGCTGTGCTATCCATCTTCCCGTGGATGCGGTACAGATGGCCAGGCCCCTTGGCTGAGAAGCAGCCCCATAGCATGATGCTGCCTCCACCATGCTTGACTGCAAGAATGGTATTCTTGGGGTCGTATGCAATGCCATCCTCTCGCCAAATGCCGCAGGTGTGGTTGGCACCAAAGACCTTGATCTTTGTCTCATCAAACCAGAGAACCTTCAACCACTCTGCCTCAGAGTCCTCCAAGTGATCATGAGCAAACTTTAGACAGGTCTTGACATGATGCTTTGAAAGTAAAGGTACCTTATGGGCTCGCCTGGAATGGAGACCATTGTGGTAGAGCATGCTACTTATGGTATTTATTGAAACCAATGTCCCCACCACCATGAGATCTTCCCAGAGCTCCCTCCTTGTTTTCCTTGGGTCAGCCATGACCATTCAGACAAGCCTGACCTTGGCACAGGAGGAATCTTTGAAAGGCTGTCCAGGCTGTGGAAGGTTAACTGTAGTTCCATAAGCTTTACACTTCTGGATGATGCTCCCAACGGTGGAGACAGGTAGGCCCAACTCCTTGGAAAAGGTTTTATATCCCTTGTCAGTCTTGTGACACTCCACGATTTTGTCTCTGATGGCCTTGGAATGCTGCTTAGTCCTTCCCATGTTGACCATGTATGAGTGCTTTTCACTTGATTGGGGAGGGGTTTTTATAGTCAGAAAAGGTGGGAAAAAACAGGTAATTAATCCAAGCATGTGGAGCTCATTGTTCTTAATACCGCAATTACTTCTTAATACTTGAGGGAACCAAACAGAATTTGGGTGGTTTGAGGGGTTGAATAATAATTGGCCCTGTGGTAAACTTTGCAAAAAAATTAAAAAATGAATAAACAGAGGAATAACATTCTTTTCTCCAGGCCCATCTACACTCCAAATTTTACAATGCTAAGTTAACTTCAAATGTAGGGGGTTGAATACTACTTGGAGGCACTGTGTGTGTGTGAGATATATATATATACATATACATATACATATACACACATATACATATATATATATATATATATATATATATATATATATATATATATATATATATATATATATGCACACTGCTCCAAAAAATAAAGGGAACACTTAAACAACACAATATAACTCCAAATAAATCAAACTTCTGTGAAATCAAACTGTCCACTTAGGAAGCAACACTGATTGACAATCAATTTTACATGCTATTGTGCAAATGGAATAGACAAAATTATTGTCTTTATTATTATATGGAAATTATTGGCAATTAGCAAGACACACTCAATAAAGGAGTGGTTCTGCAGGTGGGGACCACAGACCACTTCTCAGTACCTATGCTTTCTTCAGATCTAGAATGTGTTATTTGAGAGAGAGAGAAAAAGACAGAATATCCCTAACAAACTGGAGGAAATTATCCCCATCAGATAAATAAACTTAAAACTTTCATCAAACTTGCTTCGCATCTGAAAAAAGTCCACAGGTGTTTGTGTTTCTGTCCATCCTTCTACTGTGAGAAGACACTCAACGACTCTGAAAGGATGTGTAGCTTTCAAGAAGCCATTACTGAGAAAAAGAAACAGACAAAAAAAAAGAAAGAAAGAAGCTGCTGGTGTCCTTAGGGCCCAAATCTCAACATCACTGAATGTTGCCTGGATTGTGAGAAGCACAAATTGCACCCAACTTCAAACCAAACATCTATTATTAGCACTATAAAATGAATGATATTTTGAAGCCTGTGTGTTTGTGTAGTTTCCAGAATGATCCTGATTAGAAACATTCTGTTAGGGATTAGTGGGAGCACTGGCCTATATCCTCTCACACACAAAGCAGTGCACACAGAAATGGTGCTGTTTCTTTTTCTATTTTACCATATAATGCCACTCCGTGACAATACATTTCCATGTTTCACTTAAATCTACTATAGTGATACCACATTCTAGGAAAAATCCTCAATCAAAGACATAAATATTAGCAAATAAACCTTTATGAGGGTCCACAACTCGCATAACTATATAACTCACATATAAGTTTCATAGTAGTCAGTAATTTAAAGTTTATTTTTCCTTTTTTAATTTTATGTGGGCCCTGAGATTGCAAAGAGTTAAGTGTTCATACCGTTTAGATGTTAATAACTAGATGACTTTTACACTTGTAGTTAATAAAGTATTAATACTTGTGTTAATCCAAGAGATGAACTATGCAACAGTATAAAGAGAGGAATGGCAGGTAATCCCCTTTGGCAGTAAGAAGACTGGCCCTAAATCCAATTTTTTGTACAGAGCCATAAGCTAGACGCTTTCTGTAATCACTAAGAAAAACAGACCAAGAGGTCGCTCTGTCCCTTTACGACAGCACCTAAATCTTTTGTAAAGTCAATTGAACTCATGCGCTAATAACCTGGTAAGTAAATTGGGGTCAAAATGGATTTATAACACTAAGGTGAAACTCATATGCTAATCCCTGTAAAGGCAGCTCTCTCTAACAAAGCTGACACAAGGCAGGTCCTAATGTACTGTATCACATAACACATAGCCTCCTTTCATATATAAGCCTTTCCACTGTTCAGAGGGATGAGACTGATTGTGTTGCAATTCTGTTGTACTACTGCAGTACTGCCAGCTGTTCTCTTAACAATTCACTAAACAGGTTAATTACTAGGAAGAAACTGCATCACATTGATATAAAAATCAACTCAGGTTTTAACAAGTAATGATTACAGAGAGAAGTTTGTATCTTACATCATTCAGACAGTGTGGAGCTCAACCAGACCCCTTCCTAGATGGAACCTCTCCATCTACAATAGAGAGAGGAAACACAGCCAGGTATTTAGAGACAGGGCAGGCTCTTCAGTCAAAGCACAGAAAAGAAAAGGAAAAGAGACAGCAGTAAGAGAGCACTGCTGAAAGAGAAAGTTCAGGAAGGACTTTTCACCCCGCTGTCTTACCCAGAAAAGCCTACACGTCTCTAAGAATAAAACTTAGACTTTCGTCTATGGGAGACAGACCAGACACAGTCACCACAGTCTGAGACAAAAGGGGGAGAATGTCCAAGTTACACTGCATACCACTCAAGGACAGCCTAAAGAATGCCTCCCTGTGAAACAGAATATGTCTGGATCTGAAACATCTCTGTACATACATGTCTCTGTGACCCCTGGACAACAGCATTCTGGAAGAGCAAACCTCAATAGTGTGTCTGATCAGGCTGCCCAACATAATTTTTATCAATTGCCAAATTTCTAAAAGTTCTGTCTCTCTTTTTTATCATTGCAACATCCATCAAACATGAGTGCAGCTTCCTTGTAGCATTTGTAACACTTACTAGACAAAAAGTTCAGTAGTACAAAGTAAAGCAGAAGCACAAGGAGGAGTACATCTGAAACATTTTTCCTTCAAAAATAAACTGTTTTTGTAATATGTTCAGTGCAAACAAAGAATGTGAATCCTGGTGACTTTATAGCAATGTTTAGACTCAATGTTAAAGTAGGTAATTCATGTGTAATAAGGAGGCAGTTTAGTGACAGACGTTATGCCTTAGTGTCTTAGAATGAGGTCTTACTGCAAAACTTTAATAAAACAAGACAAAGAACACAACTTGTACCATTGCATTAATATATATGTTTACACATAATGTTTTAATTACTAATGTGAGCTGAGTAGTCCTATTTAATCTCACTGATGTAACGTGTTGCAGTATACATATTTTATAAATATGCTTATATTTATATTTAGATTTGCTACTCAATTCTTTTAACTGTCGTACTATTTTTATGCACCTCAGTACTTCAGTACTTTTGTTGTAGCTGTATCTCCCATATATTAATGTTGCATTGTTAATATATCAAAATCACAATATGACAATATGTAGCAATATAACTGCAGTACTACAATTTTGCTTATAATGTGCAGCCCTGTGTAGGTACAGGCCACAACAGCTTGATATTCAAATTGGCTGTCTACTAACCGACTGCAGATTGTTTGTGTATTGTCTATTTTATGTTTATATAGTATATTTTTTCTATATTTATTTTACTGAATTTTATTTCATATTGACTCCTGCACCAGGAAAAAAAATCTTGTCCAGGGCACTTGGCGAATAAAGATTCTGATTCTAACTCTGATTCGAACACAAGGCTAAAGTTCGTATTTGCTCTCTTCTTACTTGAATTTTCTGTTCCACCTTAAACAGTGCAGCTGTTACATTCTTCTGCTTGTACCTAACTTTATTCGAATCATCATCACAATGAAAAGAATGAATTACTCAAACACAGATATGATTCTTCATATAAGGACAAATAGCTAAGAAAGGTTGCTACCTGGCTATCGAGGTTTCTAACCTCAGTTAAGCTTCTATTCTCTGGCTGAAAGGACAAAAAAACTCATCTCTGGTGTCCATTTTGTGCAGAATAAAGACAGAATCAATGTTTAATTTTCAATTTTGTTTGGTGACTGAGGCCAGAGTTACACTAATGGTTGTATTTAGTTTGACACTACAGAGACACTATAGGGTTGTATGATGTATTTGCCTAATGAATACAGGACATTGTAGCGAAATAACAGTGATGAATGGAGACATTGCTAATTTTATCAAACTGATAAAGCCATGTGATGTTAAGCTGCAGCAAAGGATGCTGCATAATGTCAAATAACTAACCTCCAGTTTTAGGTCAGAATGTCACTTTCAATGTCTATTTCACATGTCTGTTCACTCCAGCCATCAATTTTTCTCTGCTCTTTCTCTCTCTCTCTTTCCCAGAGTGAATTTTCCCAGAAAGCTCTGGGAGGTGGAGGTGAGAGGTGATATGGCCTTGGAAACAGTTTCTAGGCCTTCAGTTGCTGTGAATGAAGTGTTGCGCGAGCGCCGTTTGGTCTGGAGAAGTCTCCTGCACAAAGAGCCCCCACCGAGGCATTCCTGCACAGCGCTCCCCCACAGCACCAGTGGCACTGCCACACGCAGACGGGGCCGTCGCCATGCCCTCATAGGGACGCGGGGTCATGGGCACGGCCAACTGATGCGCGTGGGCTGCGTATTAGGCACCTGCCAAGTCCAAAACCTTGGGCATCGTCTCTACCAGCTCATTGGTCAGAGTGGAAGAGAAGAGTCCTCCCCAGTCAATCCCCGAAGTCCTCACAGTTATGGATAAGACGGTACCTGCAAACAAATCCTATGCGACAACAGGGTCTACTTGGCATTAAGTCCCTAGAATACAGGTTCAGAGCTAGCATAGCTGCAAGCTAAAGCCCCACTCAAGGCTGGGTCCCAAAGCGTGGAATACTTTGTTCTCATTCTCTTTAATACTGAGATGTCTCTCTCTAGTGACCACTTTCCATTATCTCCACTGTAATCCTGTACTGTTTGTTTAGAAGGAGATTGCTCTCTTACTTTGAATCTCTTTAATCACCTTTGGCTAAGCCGGCCAAAGTCAAATTGAGTACAAACACACACAAGAGGACACATCCATATCCATGAACACAGACAGCATCAAATATGCTGTCAAAAGCTTGTAAACAGAAAGTCAACTGTGTGCCTGACCAATTTGCATGCCTACACAAGATTCCTTAATAAAAACACAGTCGCTCTCCTTTACATGAACACATATACAAATACAGACAGCCTCACTCAGTGGAGCCCTGGAGGAATGTCTGCTGTCCTCATGTGCACACTAATCAAGTAGGTCAAATTCATTTCTCAGACATGTGAAAGCACTTTAAAAGAAAAATGTTTTCATTAACCACTTTAAGACTTGAACAGAAAACATGTTATTTAATTCTAAGTTAAGTGTTGAAATGTAAATATTTTAGAAACATTCAAAGTATCTGTATCTGTATATGCAGTGATCTGTTTCTCTAACATGTTTATACATTAACTAGCTGTCATATTCAATAAACCCCTGACATGCTTATTTTAAAGCCACACTAAGAAAGTCTCCTCATTTGCTTAGTTGGTAACCAATATGTTTGCATACACACACAAATACGTCACAATGTACCACATAAACACTCGAAATGTAGGGCATCATAAACCTGAGGTCTCTTCCCTTTCTTCATGAGAAGTATGAGTGTGTGTGAGTGAGAATGTGGAAATGTCAGCATGAGCAGATCATGATCACCATGACATGCATAATTGTAATTTTATTATCAATAAACCAATACAGCCTTCGTCCTCTGTCTTATCACACGAGCGGATCACTTATGCTAGCGCACTAACAAGCTAAACAAAAACAAAAAGGATTACACAGTACTGTGCAAAAGTTTTAGGAAGTCACATGAAATGTTTAAACCTGTTCCTCAGCAGCAAGTGTGTTCATACCATACTACTAAACTGTACTATATAACAGTTTAAATACAAATAAACAAATAAAATAGAAAGTAACAGTCATTTGGGTTTTGTTGTAACAGTATTGCTATGTTCTGTTAGAAGAGCAGAGGTTTGGTTCCTGATTGCATAGATTTGTTCAGTTCCATCAGCAGCACATCTGATTTCACTTAATGAAAAACTGATTAGCTGAACAGGGTATTGGATGGTAACTGTGAAGGCTTCTTTGACTAGAGTTTCAATAGTAACATATGAACAAATAAACAGATACTGCCCAGATAAATGGCTCTATGTGACAGTTTCTTTTGCACAGTACCATGTGTGTGAATTTTATATATATATATATATATATATACACACACACACACACACACACACACACACACACACATATATATATATACATACATACACACACACAGACACGTATGTATATACACACACATTATATATATATATATATATATATATATATATATATATATATATATATATATATATATATATATACACAATATATACACATACATACATATACACACACACAAACAAACATACACAATACATACAAAAATACTTACAAGCTGAAGCTGCATTATGAGGCATACATCTATTATACATCTTTATGTACTAAGCTGTCATAATATTAAGGTTAGTGTGTAATGCAGGCATTTATAAAAAGAGTACCATAAACTGAAGTCAGTTGACAAATGATAACAGTTGTCATGTTTCATGTTCATCTTTCATGAATTACACAACACACTGCAAGTTAAAACATGAGATGCAATGCATCTAATCTTTTTGTGCCAAACATATTGAGAGAAGCAACTAAAACTGTGGCGCCAGAAATGTGTGGATTACATAAGGAACAGTTAAAAATAGGTGTATCTGGTAAAAGTGGCCACTAAATGAGATATATAGGTTATATGATATGTTACGAATGCATTTGTAAATACTATTTCTGCATGCATGTTGTCTTAACATTGAGCACTGCTCTAACTAAACTCTGTTCAAAAAGCCATTCAGAAATTTGAATGCAGTTAGACTGCCCTCTGGAGTCTGAATACTTCACTATATTCTACTCAAGCATAATAGCAAGAAGCACTGCAGGGAAAGCAAACTGCAAGCATTTGTGCCTTTTCATAAATGAATCAGCTATAAAACCCTTTTTACCACATCAAACCTCCCATGGAGCTGGACAGCCTTGCAAAAGCTACAAATGCACAAAAAAAGAACACATGGCAGAAAACATTACCTTCTCACCAGCTATAGTTGCATATGCTGAGATTGCAGGATATGCTAGTTAACAGTAAAAATACTAAGCAAAAATAACAGTGAAGAAGCCAAAGAAGGAATCAGAGGGCTGACTGTGAGTGTTAAAAATCAGCTCAGTGTTTACCTAAAACTAATTAAAAAAACAGAGTGAAAGAAAAAAGAAAGAGTGCAGGTTGTCAAACTTAGGTCATGGATGGCCAGACCTCTGCAGAGGTTAGTGTTTTAAAAGAGAGAATACTCGAATCTCTGCAGAACTGTGGCCTTCTGGGACCTGAGTTTGGCACTCCATTCTAGAGGGTGGGATGAATGCTTGATTTCTATATAGTATAAGTGTGTTGAATTTTGACCTCTCACTGTTTACTCAGCACCTCTGACATAGTGACACAATTACACTGCTGTCTCACCCCCCAAACCAGGAGCCAATAAAAAAAAGGGGTGTTACACAGACTCATACCCACCACCACACATACAGGGTCAAATCAAAATAGGAAATAACTAAAGGTATTTTGGGACACATCCAGAATTTAAATATTTTAGCTGAAGTTTCTTCAATGAGAAAAGGTACATTTTGTTAATCGCCATTCAGGGCTGATAACCTACGTCCATATTATCTGTATATGCTGTCCCATTTACCTGAATCCACACTATCATTTTAGTGCATTCACATTTTTAAGAGCTTAAAAGGAAATGCAACTGATTTTTCAGTTGACTTCTCTGTAACTTTCTGCATAATGATATCAATAAAATGCAAATAAAGTGATTCAGAGTGGTTTGATGTGAAATGCTCTGTTCTAGGGAAACTTGCCAAATTAGAAATGTTAACAGTGGAGGTGAAAGGAACCATAAGTCTCAAGTGTTTAATGCCTCTAAAAGCTACATCATATGACATTATTACACAAAATATTTATGAATACATTTAGAATATTTTTAAAGCACAGTCATGGCATGGAGGTACATGCAGGGTGTTGTAAGGCAAAACAGTCCCCAAAGAAAACTTATTTTTTCAGATTTACAGCAATTTTACCACTATCAATTAGAGCTACAACAAACTAACTTTTTAGCTCCATCACTTTAAAGAATTTTGTTCTTGAGGTTGCCATCACGCTGTTGTTAAAACTCTCCAGTGAGCAGCAATGTCAAAAAGGTCCTAGTGAGCGCAAGAAAGATGTGCAATGATGTCACCAACTAATTGACTATTAAATTAAATTAAAAACTAATTTGGACATTGATTTTAATCAACTACATCGAATAATCGTTGCACCCCTTTTATCAATATTACATATAAAAGATGAGTAGGTTCACCGGTCTGGACAGTAAATAAAATGGCTGTATTTGTGTTGTAGACATTATCAGTGAGTTTCTTTACAATTAACCACTCTGAATGACTTTGGTTACATCTAAGTGACTGAATTATGTGTAATTTTAAAAGAAAATCCCTTTAACAACTAAACTAGTATATTTAAGTACATTTTAAAATCGATAACTATGTGGTCAACATTTAAACTCCACCTGACTAAGCTGGGAGATACATGACTAAGGTGAATTATGGACAAAACAAGACAACACCACACATCACTTAAAATCCAAAGCAGCTTTAACCAGCACAAACACAAGCACACACGCAAAGTCTAGTAAAGCATTCATCAGACAATGAGTGAGTTGCAGTTAAAATGTCTCCTGAAACGCCTTAGTCACTCTAATGGTGCAGAGAATCCAGTCTGAGCTGGCTCTGCTTGAGGTAAAATCTTACCCCCAAATCCTGATGAACACAGCAAAGAGCTACAGAAATATGGAGGCAAACAGAACAAACACACACACACACACACACTCATAAACGCACGTACACAAACACATGTTCCAGCAAAAGTCTTTTCTCTGTAATTGAATGGAGGTTAAAGTGTCACTACTAGTCTCCCAAAACGTCCTGTGCGGTGTGTGAGTTCATAAATAGGGCAGTCGAGAAGAGAAATACAGAAACACAGCATCTCCTATCATCACAAACAGCAGCCTCAGAGAACCCAGCTTCAACATGAGGGTGATTAACCTGGTGAGTGGCTCTCTGCACTCTACATGTGCATTCATCTATCCATGTTCTTTTCTACTGAAGAAAGCAAGTAGAAGGTAATATGTCTTCAAGTAAAGGGGGGTTAGTTAAATGTTACAAAAAACATCCAAAAATCTATATCAAGTACCATACATACTTTGCAATACTTTGCATACATACTTCTATTCCATACTTACTATTCCAATAACATTACAGCTGTGACTGAGTTACCGCATTTTGCACTGGAAATGCAAATCATTGCCTCTGTCTTCTGTCCCATGTCAGGGTCCCGACCCTTCACTAGCATACCGTCCTGAGTACCCGCTACAAGAAGGCAAAGACAAATCTCAATTTAGAAACTTTGAGGTAAACTTCTCAAAGAATGAAAACTGCAAAAAGGTCTGAATATCAGTATTTTTCACAGCTTGTTAAAAATCTTTTTGCTGCCATTTTGTGCGTGTGTGAGACAGAGTGGGGATCTTTTTGAGCGTGTGTTCAACACATACAAACTGATGCACAAACATCAGACCCTGGACTTTGTCAAACAAAAGGTCAGTACGTAATCTTTCTTAAACAGTTACTCAAACACAAAACAAACAGTGCTA
Source organism: Pygocentrus nattereri (assembly GCF_015220715.1). Classification (NCBI taxonomy): domain Eukaryota; kingdom Metazoa; phylum Chordata; class Actinopteri; order Characiformes; family Serrasalmidae; genus Pygocentrus; species Pygocentrus nattereri. The sequence continues at coordinate 11,207,571 of NC_051217.1, forward strand.
TCTAGAATCAACGGCAGTAAACAAAGGGATTTCCTAAATGTCAGCAAATATATAAATGTATGTAATGTGTTTTTAAACACTGATTTAAATGCAGTAATATGTTTAAAATGCATGATATACATGATATATTATGTTTAAAACATGCTATATATATATATATATATATATATATATATATATATATGTATATATATTATGTGTTTTTAAACATGTAATTATTGCTTTTAAACCAGTGTTTGTCACTAGGTAACTGGTTATGGGGGCTAGGCAGATTGTAAGAATCAAATTTGCCTTCTGATTAATAAATTGTTGCTGTCCAAAAAATGTTTTATTTTCATTTTCTTCTACAAAATGTGGACACAGTAGCTGTCCTTTACATTGTGTCAGTGATCAATAGAAATACTCTAGAATAAAAAAGTCTTACATTAACAATTTTACATGTTTTTCTTTAGACAGTCATCATTTTGGGGATACCTTTCTTTAACAGAAATGAAATGAAGTTTGATCCATCTTAAAGGCACAGTACCAAAAGCAGACTGAATATAAAAAGAATTAAAGAGAGGTTGGAAAATGTCATTTTTTTCATACATTAAACCTGATAAAAGCTCATAAGCAAGTCTTAGGGGAAAAGATAGAATGCGAGGAAACTGTAGGCTATGGGATCTTTAAGAACAAAATGTGATCTCAGTCCGAATGAGACTTCAGTGATCTCCCCGACTCCTCCCATCTAACTTGTGTACGTCAATGTCTACGTCAAATGTTAATTATTTAAAAATAAATAAATAAATAAAATAATTATGACACATTTAAGCTTCAGAAAACCTTTGGGACAAATTCTGAAGCCTAATCATTTCCAATTCATGTAAACTTTCACATTCTGCTAATGATCTCAGGAAACTACTTAAAGTTCTTGTGAAACAGGATGTTTTATTACAAGAAAAAAGTAAACAAACAAAAAAGCACATTATATAATCGTTCTTTACGCCTGTCCTTAATCTCTGACCTCTGCTCCAGCATGCAGAATGGGCGGGCTGCACTCATTCTCGTATGACTGTGATGGAGAGTATTGACCGTCTGGACCAGCTAATCGATGAATCTGATCCTGATGTCGACTTCCCAAACTCTTTCCACGCCTTCCAAACTGCTGAGGGCATTCGCAGGGAGCACCCAGATAAGGGTGAGGGACTAGCAAGGCATTCACCCCACACTGCCATGCATGAACTTCAGGGAATCAGATGTTACAGTATTATTTACATAAGGTGCAAATCAATAATTCCATGAAAGGAGTGGTAGGGTGGTTTTAGTTTTAAGTTTTTAATAGTAAAAGCTTACATTTGCACTACACACAAAAGAACAATCATGCTAATTGCTCTTACTCTCTTTCTCCAGACTGGTTCCAGCTGGTAGGCCTGATCCACGACATTGGTAAAATCATGGCCCTCTGGGGAGAGCCACAGGTAGGTGACAGATTAACTGCACCAAGGTTGAGGAACGTGGGTCTGGAGGGCCAGATTTGGCTGTTCAAACACACTTAAATCAACTTTGCAGTTAACTGCCATGTTTAGTGGATGTGCTAGAGTAGCAACATCAGTAAACTGTCCCTCAGCTGGACTCGGCCCTCAGCCCCCCGCTCCTGTTCTACATAATAAAACATCAATTAAATTGGTGCAACAACACACAGACAGGTTTGGGATGTAAAGAGACAAAAGTATCTGTAATCAGTCCAAGTAATAAAAAGTAATTAAAAAAATACAATCTTTACTATTTCAGAATCAGTGCACTGCATATAGCAAACATACTTGTTAGGAAAACTTTAAAGAGGGCCTCAATTAAAGGCTTTTTTTTTTACAAACACTAAAGCTCATGCTAAAACCTGAGTAGACTGATAAATTGAAGTGATCAAGTTTTTCCTTTCAGCATTATTGAACCTTTTTCAGGGACATTCAAACTACTAATCTCCATGTCCTACTAGTGGACATGTTTGTGAGTTTAACACTAATATACTTAGGGTACTTATTATGTTTCAAAAAAAAAAAAGATTTTTCTGTGTTCCTTACCAAAATGTATTGTAAATGTATTCTGAATGTATTACTTTGTGTTGTAGTGAAATATGTTATGGAATACGTTTGAAAGTGTATTCAGTAATCACTACTTTTTCCAAATATGTTGCCCAATCTGGCCTACAGATGACTTCTTGATAGCCTGTTTGTGTATATTTAAGTGGGCAGTGGTTGGAGATACATACCCTGTAGGATGCCGCTTCCAGAACGCAATCGTTTTCAGAGAAACTACATTTGTGGACAATCCAGATGACAAGAACAGCAGCCTGAAGTAATAAATAACACTTACATACAAACTTACAAACTCACTCATCACTAAAGCACAGAGAATAATGATTTTCTTTTCTGATACTGATATTAGAAGTCTTCTGTACTTGGGGATATATTGACATGTACATGACATATAATGTGCAATATTTTCCATGTACATCTCTGCTAATGCTGCTGCTGATATATAATCGTTTATAAAATGTAAAAATTAGGACTAGATTATCCTGGATTAGCATTACAGAGAATGGAATGCAATGGAAACACATAATGATTACAAATACACTAAAGTAAATATGATACAGATATTTTATATTTCTTTATACAATATTGGAATTAACCATAAACATCTGTAATTAGAATTTTACACTTGTGTGTGTGGATTATCAAAAATGAGCCTCTCGACATTGAAGATTAACCTTAGGTCTTTGAATATAAATCAGAAAAACAGAATATAATCCAAGGTCATACAAATGCAATTTTGAACCTTTTACTCAGCTCCCAACCCACTGTCTTTTTTTCTACAGCACAGAATGTGGAATCTATGAAACTCACTGTGGTCTTGGTAATGTGCTGATGTCCTGGGGACATGATGGTGAGTACAGTGTACACATATACACAGATAGATGTCCAAGTGTCACCGTCTCACACATGACCCAATGGCATAAATAAAATGAGACTGCTGAGGTATTGGCTACCACCCTTTGTAAAACTGTATGCTGCAAAACAAAAAACAACAACAAAAAAAAATACTCCAATGCTGGAATTAACAATGATGACAAAGAAGATCTGATGAGCTAATGAACTGTTCATCTTCTGTAGAGTATCTGTACCAAGTGATGAAATTTAACAAGTGTCCCATCCCTGAGGAGGTCAGTGTTTAATCTTTCCTCAACTTACACACATGTGGCAATTCTGATCATTTTAGTAGATATTAATATCAAGCAACCCTTTTTACTGCAAAATGAGCTTTACCAATAGTTACCCATGTACCTATGCTCTGACATCCACTCCTCTCAGGGTCTGTACATGATACGGTTCCACTCGTTCTACCCCTGGCATACTCACGGAAACTACATGCACCTGTGCAATGAGAAAGATCTGAAGATGTTGCCCTGGGTCAAAGAGTTCAAGTATGCACTAAGTATTAGCTTTCTCACATACATATACATAATATATAAATTTGTCTATGTAAATGCTCAATATCTCAATTATTTAAACACACAATTTGAAGTTTATTCCAATAATGAGTTTGCACATGGTATTTTCCTTGAAAACAATAGTTTGTCAAAAATTTAATTAATACAATTTTCCCCAATAATACAGTTGTTCAGTTAAATGTTTCATGTTCTAAGATTGTTTCTTTAGTTTTGCAAAATTCAGGCTTCAAGATAGCTTATTATAGTGCACTACTCTGTATCATAGATGTCAAACTAGAGACCTTCTGGGCCAAAGTGCTGCAGAGATAATTAGCGCTTTCCCTCATTTAACACTCAGAATTAAATACATGAAGGTCTTGCTAATTACCTAATAAGCTGAATCAGGTGTGTTTAATGAGGCAATGTGCTGATGTCTGCAGTATTTTGGCTCACAAACATTGGAACGTGATACATGCTCCATGGCATGTTGTTTACTATTAACCATATAAGCAAACCATATAAGCAAACACTAAGATAACTTATAGGGCCCATATCCTATAATTGTCTTGTACTTTATTTTGCTCCTTTGGTCGACTCACAAAGCATGCAGTTTAATGCACCAAAAACTGGCATAATTCATTTTTACAAGACCATTTTCCGACCTGTCTTTATCTCTTAGAACTGAACAGGCTGTTTTTGTTATTGTATCTTTAAGACTGATTAGTAAATTATCCCTGTTCTGGCTGTCCTTTATTGTGCCTCATTCAAAAAGCTGGAAAACTAAAGAGATAAACTGTGAATACTAAACATGTCTTAGCAAATCATCTATATCTGACTAATAAGGCAGGAATTGCAAAAATTTGCCACACTACCACTTGAAGCTAATAACGCTGTTAACACAAACACATAAATGATGAGCCGTATACTAAAGTGACAATGTGTTTTCCTCTACAGCAAGTTTGATTTATACACTAAAAGCACGGATCTGCCGGACGTGGAGCAGCTGAAGCCGTATTATCAGTCTCTCATTGACAAGTACTGTCCGGGAGTACTGTCCTGGTGAACACACACCGTGGCCTGACCAGCAGTATCTCTGTGTACATGCACACAAAGTGATGCAGGCTTCTTCTGCACATAGATAAACCAATGTTGATTTGAGCTCTCACAGAACAGTGCTTGCTTAAGGAAGACATCTCAGAATTATGGCAAAGTTTGAATAAGCTTTAAACTAAATGAAAGTCTGCTAATCTGAACTGACATAATAGTAAGACTACTGTATTCCTCTGTCCTACTGTTTAAAAGACTTGTTTTAGTAGCTCATTTTGTCTATATTTGATGGAGTTATCACAATTAGTGCCTTTTCAGCCTGTTTATAACCTCTATACTGTGTGCTGATGTGTAATGGGCATTCTAAGCACATTCGTCATCCTTTCACTATGCTGATGTGTAATTGGGTCTAGTGAATGTACTGCACTCTGGGTCTAAGGCTCACTTCCTCAAAACCTACATCACTCTCCCTCTATGACACCTGCTGCTTTGCTGCCTATCATCACCACCACCACCATCTGAAAGATACAGGGGACACAGACTGGATGGACATACAGTGGACCAAAGATTTGAACGTCTACATTACACACCTTTCTCCCATCCGCTCTTCTCCTTTTCTGTGTTTCTATTTTCTCCTGAATTCTTTTTTTCCTTTCTTAATTTCACGTTCCCTAACGTTTTCTTCTTCAAACTGAAAGGTACAAATCATGCTTTTAGAAAGAAAAAAACACTCAGAGCACTTTGAGTTATTTGCATCAGATTCGGTCAAAGGAACACTTTAACTGTAAAAGCTGACAGCAGTGAAAGATTTCAACTGTGCAATTAGTTCCTTTTTGAACCAAAAAAGATGGATGTTTTATTATAAATGATATAAAATGTGTTCCGATTCATATTTGTCTTTGAAAATACATCACAATAAAGGAGGAAAAGAAACAAGATGCAAACGTGCACAACTTCTGGGGATAAAAAAAAATAATAATAATGAGGGATTCAGGAGGCACATTAACAAGAAGCTGAAGAACTGAACATAAAAACAAACACAAACAAACACACAACTGCATTACCATTAGGATGAACAGCTAAGACGGCCCTAATGAACCTAAAGCACTGAGGGTCCAGAAAGTATGAATTGTTAGAAAACATTACAGCATAACTGCACATTGGCTGTGGCCAGGTCCTGAATTTTTTTAATGAGGTCAGAAACCTTCTGACTGGATCAGCAACAATCAACTGCAGATTTTAAGGCTAAACAATCATTTTTAATATCAAAATGGCAGTTTGAAAGAGTTCCATTTTCACTTTGCAAGGGCAGCAATTTTTATTCTGTTCTATAATACTAAATGCTAAAAATGGGAAAATTTCATCTTAAAATTAATTTAAGATTAACAGAGCTTGTGAACTGGCAGGCCTGCATATTACAGTCAGCATTAAAAAAAACAGATGTGCTGGTCTTCTAGAAAACAACCAAAAAATGCCTGAAAATGTATAGAAAATAATCGCACAAACATCACAATCACAACATTAGTCACAAAAATCACAATTCAATATTTTCCCCAAAATGTTCAGCCCTAGCAGAATCTACGGCACAGCCTTTTGTAGGTGTAATCCTGTTGGCCAGTCAACCGACAGGTTCAGAAACCCTGAAAGGCGGGAGCTAATAATGTAATGGGCCAGACTTCCAGTGTCAGGCAAAACAAGTCATTAAGCCAAATTGGTCAAGGTTTCTATCACAAATAAATAATAAAGTTTACACAGGAGTCATACGAGAATATATGCAGGTGTGCACAAAAGCTAAATTAAAATTATGTGATGTGGGTTCCTAACAGAGAAGCCTCAGTGTTTGACTACAACGGGCCACAATCAACAGCCTTTCTTTAAACACACACATGCACAAAAAGTCAAGTTTTAACTATTTAAATAGCCTATTAAATATTTGGAAAAAGCAAGTAGTGTGAAATTCCCTGTTCAGTATATAAAGTTTGGTGTAAGAGAGTGTACGGTATGTATGGATTTTAATAATTATCTTTTAATTGGTTTTGATATAGAAGACAACAAAGGATTTGATATGGATCTAACCTTATTCAACAACTACATTTAAGATCAATGGTTTACTCATCCTGCTGCTAAACACAGGGCAATCAGCTGTGTGAAGACCTTTTTGAAGCAGAATTTGACAGTTAAACCAGATAAGTTAAGCCCCAAATCAAGCCTATCCAGCAGAAGTGTGTTTTCCATTGGACATTCCTCCCTTTTGGCTGAAGTTATCGAGCTTTATTAAAATATGCCTCATGACTGTTCCTAAATGAGCGAGGATGTGTGCACATTATGACTGAAAGAGGCATTAACAAGTGCTGATGTTAAGGGGGAGGAGACAGTATAGCAGTAAGGACTGGGTATATCAACTTCTCCAGCAGAGATGGTTTATGAGTCCAACTACAGATGGAAATAGCACCAAGTTCATTTCCTTTTCCTAAGATGATCTGGCTCTTCATGATTTCCATTATTCTCATCACTCAGCACCTCCTCCTCCTCCCCGCCTTCCTCCTCCTCCTCCTCCTCCCCGCCTTCCTCCTCCTCCTCCTCCTCCTCCTCCCCACCTTCCTCCTCCTCCTCCTCCCTGCTTTCCTCCTTTTCTCTTTCTGCATCTTTTATTACTTTCACTTTCTCCTGTTTCTCATTCATTTTCTTTTTTTCCTCTTCTTCTTTCCCATCTGGCTGCTGTGGAGTGTATTTGGAGGCTGATCTCTGTGAGTGCAGCGGAGAGCGAGTGTGTGAGCGGAGAGAGTTGATCACACAGATTGTGACTGCTGAGCTGAAGAGTGTCCATAGTAACAGTGGGGTAGGCACGTCCCGCACATGCTCACCAACATGCTTCAACACACGAGGCAACCAAGCGTCTGATCCCCGCCGCACAGGAGGCTTATCCTGAAAAACACACAGAACACACTGCACAGAAACCACTACATACCAAATCTTATACACAACATAAAATCAGCAGAAATAACCTAAGAGTGTGTTCAAACAAGTTATGGCTGCCTTTCGCATCATGTAAACATTTCATGACCAATGGATTGACACGACATATAGAAATGGTCCAAAATTACTTGGAATAAAATCCTTATACATTAACACACGTTAAAGTTGTTTTTACAAATTTTTGTATTAAAAAGCTAATATGTACTCAAAGTCATTCAGAGAGGTTTGATGTGAAATGCTCCTACATACCTTCAGAATTGTTCATGTGGTAATGACAGTCTGAAGCATTTAAAGTCTCTAAAAGTTACCTCAGAGAAAGTTCATAAAAGGTTTCCTTACATAAATGCTGTATGATCACGGAGGCTTTTTGAGATCAGCTTTTATATTTGTATGTATTTTTTCAGATTTACCATTTTTTTAACATTACCATTTGCATATAAAAACTCAGAAGACACTCGTTGGTTCACTGATCATTCTGGACAGTAAACAAAATGGCTTTATTTGTGTTGCGATCCCTGGTTCCAATCACCACTGCATAGAAAATCCAAATCAGTACGTTTCTGTTGCATCATTTCACATTAAACCATTCTGAATGGTTGAACTATACAGAATTCTTTTGCAAACTGGTGGAATTTAAAAAACATTTTTTTCCTGTCCTGTCTTTATTTCAGAAACACAAGGTTATTAAAACATCGCTATAATTTTGAAGCTCAACTTTTAAGGAACCTCCTTCCTACTGTGTTCTCACCTTCAGACCGTGCTGTGAAAGCATGTGCTCCAAAAAAGCATTACCCAGATGGACAACAGGGTAAAACTCTTCTACATAAATCCTCCTCCACCATCTCTGTGGAAACGACCTATACAAACACAAACGCACTTGATAAGAACACTGATGTGTAGAGTGACTGAAAAGTATTATTAAACAGCCTGAAAAAAACTTACAGTACACATACTAAATTTTATCTTTTGTTAATCTGTCGTTAAATGGCTCCCAGCGATGTGTACTAGGTGGATGTGTTCACTCACCCATCCTCTTTGGGCTCCGTGTACCAGTATTTGTAGCGGTGAGCACGGATGTATGCTGGAGGTTGCTGACTGAACGGGTACTGAGACTCATCTGTTTGAATGAGTCTTATGACTGTTTAACACACAAAATGTAGCCATTCATACACAATTCCAATAAACTAGTTACCTACAACCTGTATAGCTTTCCTGTCAATCCCCTTACCATCCTTCTTGCCCTGCAGGAGTCGGTGGACAAGGCTGCTGAACCAGGGGCTTTGTGTGTGCGGCCCCAGTGCTGCAAACCACATCTGCCAGTCCAATCTAGGCTGGTGCGGAGTCACCACTGAGGGTGCTGCACTCACATTACCTGGTTTATACATAAACTCTATTTCCTGAAGAACAAAGGGAAAAGTGGTTTAGGACACTCATTCTAGCGAGCTATAAAAGTGACAGGAAGTCGATGATTAATGAAGCCATATTTCTGACATCAATGACAAGTGACTTGTTAACACTCTGTAACATGAAATATAAAACAGGGAAAAACTGAAAATTATTCACAACATGGTGAGCAAATCCAAATGAACTATTCCAAACAAACCAAAATCACCTATTCTTTTATTTCATTCCTACCTACAATTTTTTTAACTATTATTCCTACCCATCAATACCTAGTTGCCATAAACTGCTTTCTAAATCTGTGCCACCTGTCTTCAAATTATATGCTGAATAGTCGACAGCTAAAGCCCAGTCAGATAAGATTTGTTTTTCAAGGGGAAGTGGGGTAATGCCAGTTTTCCAAAGGATGTCTAATGTTTCTCACCAATTTGTATGGGATAAGAAGACTCAGGATAACTGACAGATGTGAGTGGATACTATTTTCGCACCACCTTTACTGCAAAAAAACTGCAAAGAAAATCTATTTATTTGCTAACCATTTACTTTGCTGCCTTAAGCGAAGGCGGCACATCATTAGTATCGCCATCAGGAACCAGGAATTCGCACCAGTCAACTTCAGCTCATAAAATCTGACTTTTTTTCTCCAATTCTGAATTACAGAATAAGAGTTGTATTTTAATTTATATAAACTGCACACGAGACAGGACAGTGAAGTTACATATCACCTTTTCACATGGCATATTTGTGACTACACTAAACTCACTGAGAAACACTGGTAAAAATTACATTAGCCCACCTCCTCGTGTAAGACTAATGCCATCTGAATAGGCCTTAAGACTGGCAGATTTGTTCCATGCCGCTTAATAAAGCGGCTTAAAATACAGACTGTACTTATGTAAATGCTAAAGGTTAAATACATAACACTGAATCCGGAGGACACCCTGCAAGTCTGAAGAGTTATATTTAGCACTCTAATTAAACATTAAACGTCAATGTTTTGGACATTTGCATTGCTTTTGTAATTTCAGAAGCTACAAAATGTAGAGCAAAAGAAAGGTCTGGTGACTTTATCTTCTAAATACATGTTTAAAAACCAGACAATTAGAATATACTGTAATTGTAAAAATCAGTTGGAGATTTCTTTAGAATATACACCTGCAGCAATTAAAACATTCCTTTGAGAAGTTTACATGGAGTTGGAACTGACCGTCCAAGTGCTGCCGTCCATGCTGCCTTCGATGACTACCTCTGGCCGTCCCCCAACTCCTGTCATCCTTCGGAAAAGCCCGTACGGGTTGACCAGCTGGTAACGGTCAGTCAGCTCAAAGGCTTTCCGCACACCGGGCCAGATATTACTGTTAGCCTCATACTCTATGTATGTGTAGGGAACCTGCACTCACAAACAAAAAGAAAAAAAAAATAAGAAAACCCCCCCAAAAAAACAACACACTATAAACATTACTACAAAAGATTTACAATCATGCAAGAGTATGGTGCTACTGACCAAACTAATGGCAAACATGGAGGCAGCAGCTGCAGCAAAGACTGCCCACTGCACAGTGCTCCACAGACGCAGGAATATACCCTTCACACATGCACTCCTGAAACACAGAGCAGGCAGAGCACTTAACACACACAAGCTTTCTGTACAGAAATGTTAATTTAACTGTCTCTTGTTTATTTAACTGTCACTTGGTAACACTCCAGCACTGCTGACAACGGAGCATGACCACAGCTCCAGTCTTCACTTTTTCCATCGGCTGCATTACAATGCCATCTGCAGGAGATGACCATCATGCCACAGACCATTGTGGGGAGTTTAACTACATGTAGAAAATCTAACTACACATTTATTGACACATTTCTGCACATCTATTCAGATGGAAATGGTTTAACAAGAGGAGGTGACGTAATGTAATTATTACTGGCATTTTTGTTAGTGATTTTAGTCCCATCTGAATGCGCCATGTCAGTAATTTTTTACCGTCAGTAAAGATTCCAGTGTCTTTTACCTTCTATAAAACGAAGTGTAAAAATAATGAGGTTACTTGAGCACTTACTTGTGCTCTTTACCATAGCTGAAATCAGCTACTTATTTAAATTTTCCCCATTTCCCCATTAAACTGTGTAGCAGTTATCATCATAATGCTTAAGGCACCAGAATGTAACTGCTGAACAATTTAAAGTTGAATTGGGAAATCTGAACAAAAAGGTGATAATAGGAAGCTGACTCCAGCCTCATTGTTCTCTGGGGCTAATAGAACTCAGAACATGTAAAAAAAATTATTAAAAATTGATTTTGTGTGTTGAAGTTCACTGTTGTGAATTTTCAAGCTAATGATGATGCTAATGTTGCACTGCATACACTTAAAATAGAAATGTAAATGGTTAAGGCAAACAAAATAATGGCTAAATTAAATGCTTTAACATCTTTTCTACTCTTTTCTGGAGTAAATGCAGAACGGAAATCAAGTAGGCACTCCCATCTCTGTCATTTAGACTGAGATTTCTTATACCAGGCGAATCGCTCGTAAATATTACAGATATCCTCAGGTAAACTGGCATTACTCCATCTCCCCACGGAAAACTAATCCTGACCAAATAGGGCTTTAGTTAAATGTTAATTAGCAACACTTCTGACACCACAAACATTACTATTATCATCATCATTAGTAGCCGTAGCAGCACTATAAATGCAGAAATGTATTTAATAAGCACTTTAGTGTTGGATTCAAGCAAGTAAAAACTTAGATTTACAGTGGAATTGCATGGGTCTCTTATAGCAGTGCTATATTTGCTAAACATGAGTAAAGTCAGGTGAGCGTAAACCAACAGAAAGCACGAATTCCATGATTTATTTGATGGCTCCATTAATTTCTTAAATCTACTATTATGCCATGAACGAATCAGGCAGATGGTGTACTTAGCCTACTATCAGTCTAAATTAGGATTAGAGTCAAGTACCAAGTTAGTTTCAGCTGCCTGCTTAATGTGCAGCATTCACGTCGTGTCTAATTTTGAAGTGTATTTTCAAGCTTCAGCCTAAGCTGACATTATGTTGGGTAAACAGCCACAGTGTCTGGTGAAGTAAATGTAAAAGTCAAATGTAAACCTTAAACCACTGAAGAATGAAGGGAAAAACATCCATGACATGCGTGATGGAATTAAAATATAAACATGACAGGCTGTATGAACCAGAACAGTACTTTGAGATCTCTGATGTAAGTATATCCCAAAGGGAGATTAATATAGCCCAATGCACTGAACATGAACAGTGCCATATTAAATGTAAAATAAGTTGCGACTCACCTAAACATGGCAGTGACAATCTCCCAGGTGAGAGAGAGAACCCCTATCCAAATACTGGGAACTGTGACCAACTTCAGAAACCCATTGAACTCATAATGTGTAAATGCTACAGTGGAAAAAACATACATACACAACTTATATATTTTGCATGATAAACCCTGTATAACCCAATCATGTAATAATTTCCCAATTATGTAATGCCAACCAAAAAAATTGCACTCACTTTACTCACAAATTCTAATAAAAAACACCATATAATATCTAGCGTAAAAATTTAATACAAGTAATGTAAGGTGTCTTACTCATCATGTAATAATATTTTTACTGATAATGTAGTGTCTTATGTAGTACCTTAACAACATTATTGTTGTTAGGAATTTATTACTCAATCAGATGTAATACTGTATTCCATCACTAAGAATTTATTATATTATTATTATTACCATCATCATCACAAGTCAATCCTATTTTTTTTAAATGGATGATGACGTTGAAACAGATGGTAAGTAGCACAATAGTTTGTTTGAGACTACCTGTCAGTCTAAGGCTGGAGTGGAGCATGCTGTGCTCTATGAGCTCTATTTTAGGAACTGTTGTGAACTGAAGAGAAGAAAAGGGTGCCCAAAATAATATTAAATAATGATGTAATACCTTGATAGGGAAGCAAGGATGTTCTGGGTTTTACTACGTTGTTGGGCAAGTTTTGCTTTATTGTTTTTTATGAACCACATAAAAAATGTAGTATAACTTTTGCTATATTCAAAAAAAGAAGACAAAAAAATCCACCTGTTTTAGAGGAGATGCTTTTCCTGTTCCATTCCACTTTCAAGTCAAAGTAGAGGATGGTCCAGTAGACAATTAGTCCATAAACAGCCACTTCCACCAGCAAACAAACCCATGACAAGGCTGTCTGCAACAATGCTGCAAAAGACAGTCAGTCAATCTTACAAAACACTCACACATTTATGAAGGCCAATTCTTCTTTAACTTGAACTTACACACTAAAAAAATCACTGGTTATGCACATCAGTTACATGAGTACACCACCTTCTTGCTTATACTTTGGTGTGGAAAATTTAAGAAGTAGGCATGTATAAGATAGATGGCAAATGCAACATAGCAGAGACAGATCATACTTCGCTCTTTCTGGGCTGTCCGTCTGCAGAGCCAGAAGTTCACATGCTGGTCATCCAACAGAGAAATGCACAATGTGATGGTCAGCAGATTGAAGAAGTTATAATTCCCTGTCAGGATAATAAGCACCTGCAATAAGACCTGTCCATGACACAAAGATATACATCACAATAAATATAGCAAATCAATCACAACACCTCAAAAAGCTGCAAGGCTGAGAAGGAAAACAACACTTACCTGCATATAGAAGGCAGTGAGTCTGTGTCTGCGAATAGGGCTGAAAAAAAGGAAAGGGACAGCGATCTCAATCACAAACGTGCCCACCACACTAAGTTTCTGGAACCAGACTGGCAACTGGTGAGCAAACCAGGCCAGAGGTGTGGGGATGCACTGTGTCTCGTAGTGATATGTCAATGCTGTGGATGTAGAGAGCACATAATATCAGAGGCACACACACTGGAAGACCTAGCATATACATATTTAGAACAATAACATGACAAACATTGCACTTTGGCCCCCCCAAGGCAAAAAGTTTATACAACCCTGGTCTTCAGGCTTAATCTGCCTCCTGTAAAAACCAACAATGTGCAATTTCTCCAATGTGTGAAAATGAACCCTTTCCCTTTGCAATGAATCCAGTGATTCCATCTCACATTTTCATGCTTGTACTCAGTGATTTTTGCAGACATCAGACATAAGCTCTGCCTGAACTGGACTCACAAATCTTACTTGCATTCTTAACATTTCTTAATCTCAAATCTTGATTGCATTCTGAACATTTTTTGTTAATGTTAAGAATACAATTAAGCAGCAAAGCAACTACTGTCTTAATGTAAAAGTAAGAATGCTGATCAGGGCTGTGACACTGCAATAATTGGACTAATTTTTATTTTTTCACCTAAAGATTATTAGACCACATTCATTTAGCGTGCTTTACGCACTCCACTCTCTCACCTGTGAGGCCCCACCAGGTGGGGCAGCGGCTGGTCAGCTTGACCACGCCCGAGGCAAACATTAGACGAAAGAGCAGCCAGCGCGTCAGCCAGAAGGTTATGTTGTCATGGAGGCTCACCCTCCGTCCCCAGGGCATGTTCATGGGTGCAATAACGATGGCCAGAAAGCCCACCTCCAACAGCAGATTATCCCTGAGTAAAGAAAGAAAGAAAGAAAGAAAGAAGAGAGAGAGAGACTCTGTTGGCTGTCTGTACGACATACTAAAAGTATTTAGTATCATCGTGTGTGTTGCAGACACACACATCATTTTGACGTGTATGTGATATGTATGACAGTGTAACTAGTGTCAAGTTTGTTTTGTATCCAAGTTACAGAGCAGCCACAGTGTCAAGGAAAGAACAGACACAAATGCTCACCACTGCTTAAACCATCCCAACACACACACACACACACACACACAGAAAAGATTCAAGTTGAACCTGTACTCACCACTGGAAGTATAGAAAGACTTGTCCCACCTGTAGAAAAAACATCATGAGAAAAGGCTATGCAAAAAGCCAGGAAAGTGCACTTAACAGTACTGTACCTGTGGCACACAACACCACACCAAGCTGTAGGCTAGTGCTTTCTAAGGTAAGTGATACTTTTTTGATCCCACAAAAATTCCACCTCCGCATTTAACCCATCCGTGAAGTGAAACACCACATACACACTAGGGGGCAGTGAGCACACTTGCCCGGAGCGGTGGGCAGCCCTATCCACGGCGCCCGGGGAGCAGTTGGGGGTTAGGTGTCTTGCTCAAGGACACCTCAGTCATGGACTGTCGGCCCTGGGGATCGAACCGGCAACCTTCTGGTCACAGGGCTGGCTCCCTAACCTCCAGCCCACGACTGCCCCCTAATTAACAGTCTAACAGTCATGTAATCCAACATCTCTGTGTTATCCTGCTCTGACACATCTAATTCAGCCAATGAAATACTTAATCACTAGCTAAGGAAAGCTGCACAAAATCAGTGCAGTGCAAGTAGCTACAGCAGTGGAGTTGGAAAGCGCAGTTGTAGGGTATGCTGTATCGTACTGAGTGACACTGTACCTGGTAGAGTGACAGGTAGAGCACCCACAGCACCAAGTAGACTCTGCAGTCTCGAAGGGCGGGTATGGCTGTAGCTGCCAGGCCCAGCAAAGCTCCAGCTAGACTGAGCAGCTCCATGCACTGCTGCGTGTCAAGACCAAGCTTGGGACCAAACCACAGCAGGGTGGGCAAGTCTCTCAACTGCTCCCACACACTTTTACCAGAGATCCTGAGCATCCATCGAGCCGGTAACACACCCTCATTGCCATAAAGCCCTGGGGGGGTATAAAGAGAACGCTGATAAGTCTATTAAACAGAAAACAAAACCACAACGTAAGCGTGCTAAAGATCTCTTTTTAACCTACAGGCTTTATTTTAATAAGCTGTTGTGTGGAATCGCACTGCATATGGAACCCAATTCAATAACAAAATAATAATATTTCATCCTTTTTAGCAAAACGGTACTTAAAGCACGGTCAGAGAGGAAATCTTAAACAGCCACAAAACAAGGATGCTGGACACGCATTTGGACCAACTTGCACACAGTCTTTCACTAAACCCATAGTAGCGAGGCTTATGGCGAATAAGCTGCCTTTAGCCTCGTTGTTTCAGTTTATTATCAGTCTTATATTAGGGCTTGATGGATTTAACAACTTGAATGATTTAGTACTACAAAATCCCTTAAACGTAAATGTTTAATTTAGCCCCCGTACTGTAAAGAAGAATATTCAGTCTTGAATCACTAGCACACCATATCTGGACTAACGTTAAGCGGTTAATGATGATGATGATCTTACTTTTCCTTAGAGATATTGTTAATGCTAGCTTGCCAGCCTAGTTAGCTAACTAAACCACTGCTTAAACTGACAACTGAACGTTTCATCGCGTCTAATCACTTGCATTTCTGCAACGGCTCTGGCGGGCTTCCTTCTGCTTTAGCCATACATAGAGAAGTAGCTGCCACGCTAGCAAGCTTTGCTTCAATTCAGTTCACTAGTCGTAGCTGTTTAGCTAAACTAAACTTCCAGCCACTGAAAGTTTTGCAGTAAGTAAATCTCACCTGGAATCTGCACGTAAATAGATGCAAAAGCAAACACATAGGTTGCAGATAGACACCACAGAAACATGTGTCTCGGTAATCTTGTTTCACCCATTTTCTACATAAATCACTACTCCTTTGCAGTCTGTGTATGTTTGGGTTGGAGGTGTCCAGCAGTCCAGCAGGAGCAGCAGCGCTGTGGGGGGAAAACGCTCCAGCAGACACGTCGCCCACTGAGCGTTAGGGAAGCAACAACTGGAAACGCCACTGCGCATGCGCCACTATGTATCGCCACAATCAGGCAAGACGACCTCTATGGGCAGGAGAGAGTTTCAGAAGATAAATCTCAGCTCCTTCTTCATACTTCGTTTAACACACAGCCTAGAAAATGTAAATTGAACACAGAGGCTTTTATTTTTCAGTGTGTAAGGAAGAGACCGCAGCCGGTGTTACACTCAGTTGGGTGAGTTCAGGAAAAGTGGGTGAAGTAAAGCTTCGCACTTCAATGGCCTGTTAATGGCAGCGGACTTTGGCTGTGTTCGACGGTAGCCCACTGACTCTGCCCCAAAAGTAGTACGTACTACACAGTTAGTGCGCAGTATGCTATTTTGAACACCGCCATTCAAATATAATCATGAAACTGTTGTCACCAGAGCCGGCTAATGACCAGCCTGGCCACTTCCTTTTCCCCTGTTATAACAAAAACAGGACCTGCTAATCAGCAGAGGGCGCTCGCGAGTGAGTCTTCAATGAATGGGAGTTAATGGAGCACAACGGCTAAAAACGAACAGTTAAAGTAGCTTCTAATCACTCATCCGGAAGGTTTCTTTAATTTTAGAGAGTAGAAGGATTTATTTCACAAAAGCAAAGAAATCCCACCTATATATTTCCTTTTTTTATACAGCATTTTTGGGCAGCAGAAGGCGGGCATTACCGCTAGAGCGTGATGATTGATTGGCGAGCGGAGCAGCTCATTGGCTGATCCCGCTCACTGACGTCATGACCATGGCGCCGTTTAAAAAGCTCTTAAAATATAACAGCGGTGTTAAAATGGTTTATGCTGTTCAGTGTTCAGGAAATTATTGTATTTTTTTGCATTAAAAATGTTTAAGCATTTCTAAACTATGATTTTGCTCAAATGCTCTGCTCCGTATCAACCCATTTATTTTGGACTCCCTCGGGAGCGCCCTCTAGCGTTTGAGGAAACCGGAAGACATTGCAGAGCGGGAATTCTCCTCTCTACAAGTTCTCTGGTTGTCACTGGCCTGACATCGTCGGTGTGGGCGTGGTCACAGTCCGCCTGATTCTGCAGAGCACATGATTGGGAGGCCAGTGAAAAGCTTTATATTGTTACTTTTATTTGTTTATTTATTTATTTTAAACATGCTTTACTGCACATGCTAAATGAAGGGATGTCTTTTGAGACCATTGCGGTCTTTTATGTCCACACTTATAGGAGCTAACGTCGTTACTACTATTCTCAATGTATTTCAGGATTGGTACCAAGTTGTGGCTACAACTGTATAATGTGATGCAAAAAAGTATAGATGATTCCTTTCGGGCCAAGAGCCTTTATACTGATGAGCTATTGTGTGGAGTCATAATGCATATAGACTTAAGCTAATAAAATATGTGACAATCACTATGTGCGTGGAAGAGTAGGACGGGCAGCCTGACCCAGGGGGGACATCCTGGAGCAGGTTCTCTGAGAGAGAACGGTAAGGGGTTCAGCTGGTTCATCTTTTAAAGGAACTTGTTTTTTTTGTTCATTTAGTTCACGGTTGTTAAGTTAGTTAGCCAACTGAAATTTAACCATTTATTGGTCTACATAGTATTTTACTGTTCTTCCAGCAGTCTAAATTAGGTAAGTTTCCAATAAGTTCAAATGGCTGTCCCTGTTTTAACACATTTATGGTACATGTAGGAAGCTTGTGACAACTCACAAAATTACAAAAGATGAGAGCATATAGCTTTTGGTTAAAATGGCCTGCTTGCAATTTGTGTTAAAGGCTTTAACATGTAACAACTACCATTTCTGGGATGTTAGTGATTCAAGTATGGGAAACACAGCTGCCTAAAACACTGAAATGCAGTCTACATGAACTCTTCTGTCTGTGTCCAGGCAGCCTCTAGCCATTGACTGTGCAGAAGCAGTGAAGATGATTGGAGTCATTACAGAAAATGTTATCACCACCTGCTGATAATGTCGATCCCTCTAAAACTCAGTCTCTTAAAAAAGGATTAGGTATTATTTTAGTTAAAGGAATCTTAATGATTAATCGTTTTGCAATTGAAAATGACTAGCAACACATCAGGACCAGTTATTAACATAGATATTTTAATTACTCTGCACCATTTGATTTGTCCTCAGGCAAACAGACAGACAGACATACACTGTAGACCATCAGTCCATAAATGAGCAGAGGTTTCAGCAAGCTGCCAGCCTCTTCAAGCCAACGGCCTTCTGTTCACCTCCATCTGTACATTCAAGTCTTTCCTGGGCACTTTGCTTTGGCATCCCTCTGCCCTCATATATAAGTATGGAAAGAACTAGCTGGCATTGCACATGCAAGAATAAGAAACTATGATCAGTGAGGGTTAATCCCAAACTGCTTTTTCTTTTTTTCCTTTTTTTTTTTTTTTTTTTACAGAAAATGCAGCCAATCTGGCACATGGTTTAAAAATAGAAAAAAAAAATATTTCCAGCATTTTTACATGATTGAAATATGATCAGTAGTAGTACATCATGAGAGATGTCTAAAATGACACTAAGCATGGCAGGAGTTTTGTGTTCAGCACGCTGAACAGGACGTAAGCATGAGTGCATGTGTTTACTTCATTCCTTTGGTGGAATAATAAAAGATGGCCACTGAAAGACTCTCAACGTTGACACTTGGACATTCTTTGCAGACTCATACACTCAAACGTCACATCTCTTAGCTGCCTCGGTCTTCTCTTGGATGAACGGAATGTCTACAAACATGGCCGATAAATAAAAGCATGGCGATTTTCCTTGCAAAAAGGCTTTCAGTAAAAGCTCGTAACGACATTGTATCAACATGGACGAGAAATATTTATACAAAGTATGCCACTCTGCCAATCAATCTATATGAGTTCACCTGGGAAAAAGTTCACTTTTCTTTATTCATCTTTGGAAGTCTGCTTGGATCTGCAGAGACAGACACTAAATCTTCTAGACTTGGAGTGTACATGTGTTTAAGGTTATAGAGGGTGTGTGTCTGCTTGTGAATCTTCACGTTCCCTCTCCACTGCTGGAGGTCTGTGCACTTGCTGAATGTGGCTGTGGAGGAGTTGCCTCAAGCTCAGACTCTCGAACGAAGATCACAGCATCTCCACTCACATTGATAAGGCACTGAGCCTGGAAAACACATTACAAAACAAGTAAGAAAGTAGGTACGTCTGTGTGAGAGCATGAGAGCAAATGTATAGATTTACACACACTGACCTGGTTCTTGTTAGGATTCTCCATAAACACACACTCCTTCATGTTGTAGGACACAACAGCATTTCCACCAAGAGCAGCTACATGGGCTCGTACCATAGCGAAAACCTCAGCGATAAACGAATGCAGGAACCCACTCACACCACCCTCCTAAAATACATACATAGTTAAGAAGCTTGGAAGATGCTTGAGCTGGCTTTACATGGAAAAATGTTCATGCAACTTTCAGAGAAAAAAAAGTCATGTTTGGTGTCATGACTCAGGAAAATGTTCATTTTACAAAGACAAAATTGACATTGTGCAACTCAAGTGCAGTTTAATTTCATGTAGGTTTGAAGAAACTACAGTTGCATCTAAGTAAAGCCAACCGAAGAATCACTCATTTCAAGGAATACTTCAGAATAAAGAAAAAGTAAATAACTTTCTATTTATTCCAGTTGACTAGCTAAAAGTTTGCTTCTTTAGTTTTGGACTGGAGCTATTAAGCTAACCAACACCAAATCAACAGTCATCCAAATGTTTTTCTGTAAATATATTCCCAAAACGTCTTTCAACCTGCTCAGACTGCATCCAGGTTTTCATTAAAGTCGTGCAGACTTGTCAATGTGATTTAAGCACAGTATGACATACAATGCTATATAAAAACAAAACAAAACAAAACTTCACAGGGTGCATAAATGCAGTGGCAGCCATTTCAGACTGCAGGTGTTACGCCAAATTCTGATTCCCCTGTACAGTCTGAATCCCCTTCATGTTGAGGCACAACACACAGACATAAGAATACTAGATCTCGATTGTGTACGCATTTTACAGAAAAAAGATTTGGGTGTCCATTGACTTCCAATGTTTGTTTTCAATGTTAGCAAAATGTGGACACCAAACATGACTTAACTGATCCACTACCTCTAGAATAAGTGGCAAATTACAAGTATAAGATTCCATTACTTCTTAGCTTCATTAGCCTTACAGCTCCAGCATAAAGATAAGAAAGAACTTAGGAAACCAAACATAGCTCAAGAGTGTCCAATCCTATCCACAAAGCACTGGTGTGGCGGCAGATTTTAATTCCAACAAAGCAGGAGCACACATCAACTGACAAATTAATGAGTAGAATCAGGTGTGCGCCTGCTTGTTTAGTATTTTCGTGTCCTTTAAAGAGCATGAATACATTTGAGGGTGAGTAACATGAATTACCTCTCGTAGTGAAGTGGTCTCCCTGATGAAGAACATGTTAATGATGCCGAGGTACTTGATTATTTTCGTTCCGGGAATAAAAGAGAGTGGGGTCATCTTGACCACTGTGACTGAACTACCGGCGTAGGAGCGATTTGACCTGAGAGAACGAGAACGACCCTCCGGCAATGGACTTGCTTTCTCTAGGGATGACACTGAGAGAGGGAGAGAGCGAGAGAGAGCGAGAGAGAAGGATTAGAGAGAGAGAGAGCGCGAGAGAGAGAGCGAGAGAGAGCGAGAGAGAGCGAGAGAGAGCGGTGGTAGAGGAGAAATAGTGGACATGGCTTTCAGAGGGCACGCTATTTAAGGGCAAAAATATGACTAGATAAACACAGGATCGAGGCAGCAAGGAGAGCGGACATGCATGCATCTCTGCGTTCATGTGCAGCGGAAAGAGCTTTATGTGATCAGAAAGCTCAGCAATGTGAAAATGCTACTAAAAAATGTAGGCTACCATACATCACATGCATACACACTGACACAGAGTGTGTAAGAGAGAGAAACAGTGAGCAAGCGAGCGAGCGATTGTGTTCATGAAGAATCTTGCGCTGTGGTAAGTCAGACTGCAATGAAAAGAGACAAGTAGTAATTCACCACTGAAAATTCGTATGTATTTTCTGCTACTTTTTCGTCTGAATAGTATTTTTAATCCCTGAAGAACATTTTGAAAAACATGCAAAATTGTCCTTTTTCCACAATCTCCTCCTGTTCCAAGATGTTTTCATAAAACTCACTTTATTTACTCCATAATGTCAACACTGAAAATAGCTTGCTCACCTATATAACTGCTTTCAAGTGAACAGCAACACTCCTTTCTTGACAAAGCAAGTCAAAGGCATGCATTTCCACCTACACTACATTGTCAAAAGTATTCGCTCGTCTACCTTCACACGCATATGACCTTGAGTGACATCCCATTCTTAATCCATAGGGTTTAATATGATGTTGGCCGACCCTTTGCAGCTATAACAGCTTCAATTCTTCTGGTAAGGCTTTCCACAAGGGTTAGGAGAGTGCTTATGGGAATTTTTGACCATTCTTCTAGAAGCACAGGTCAGACACTGACATTGGACGAGAAGGCCTGGCTTGCAGTCTCTGCTCCAATTCATCCCAAAGGTTTTCTATCCGGTTGAAATCAGGACTCTGTACAGGCCAGTCAAATTCTTCCACACCAAACTCGCTCATCCATGTCTTTATGGACCTTGCTTTGTGCACTGGTGCTCAGTCATGTTGGAACAGGCAGAGGCCGTCCCCAAACTGTTACCACAAATTTGGGAGCATGAAAGTTTCCAAAATCTCTTGGTCTGCTCAAGCATTAAGAGTTCCTTTCACTGAAACTAAGGGGTTGAGCTGAGCTCCTGAAAAACTACCCCGCACCATAATCCCCCCTCCACCAAAGTTTACACTTTCAGTCAGACAAGTACCATTCTCCTGGCAACCGGCAAACCCAGACTTGTCCATCGGATTGCCAGACGGAGAAGTGTGATTCGTCACTCCAGAGAACATCTCAACTGCCGTAGAGTCCAGTGTCGGTGCTTTACACCACTGCATTCGACGCTTTGCATTGTGCTTGGTGATGTAAGGCTTGGCTGCAGCTGCTTGGCCGTGGAAACCCATTCCATGAAGCTCTCCACGCACTGTTCTTGAGCTAATCTGAAGGCCACATTAAGTTTTGAGGTCTGTAGCGACTGACTCTGCAAAAAATTGGCGACCTCTGCATCCGCTGACCCCATGCTGTCATTTTATGTGGCCTACCACTTCGTAGCTGAGTTGCTATCGTTCCCAATTGCTTCCACTTTGTTATAATACCACTGACAGTTGACTGTGGAATATTTAGTAATGAGGAAATTTAATGACAGGTGGCATCCCACGGTACCACGCTGGAATCCACGGAGCTCCTGAGTGCGACCCATTCTTTCACAATTGTTTGTAGCAGCAGTCTGCAGGCCTAGGTGCTTGGTTTTATACACCTGTGGCCAAGGAATTGGAACACCTGAATTCAATGATTTGGATGGGTGAGTGAATACTTTTGGCAATATCGTGTATATTCAACTGGCAGTATGGTTACAAATTTGAACCCAAATTATCACTACAGTACCTGTGTCCACTTCCCACTGCACAACAGAACCATGCAAGTATGTTCTCTTTAGCTTGTGTCGTCACATAAATTCATATAAATCTAGCCCTAACAGTAATCACAAACAACAGTAGAAACAATAAAAGAGCTTCAAGCTTCAAACCGTCTTCCCACCTGATAGCTAGGCTTCCCCATCACACAATACCACCAGCCCGAAGCAACTACTGCATCCTTACAAACTGTTGTTAAAGCAACTTCTTCAGATAGCATTCTCTTCCAAGCATGTTGAGCTATATGGAATAGATACTGAACAGCATAGTAGAGCATAGTCACAAGAAGAGAGTCAAAAATACCTTAAACACTCACTCCCAATATGGGGGGAAAAACCATTTGATTTTTTTAATCGCCCAAGCCTGCGTAGCATACATAACACAGCCCTGCCATAAAGCCTTCATAATGCATCATAACCATTACACTGCACAGAGGCTAATAGAATGCATGCAACTATGAGAACTATGAGAGATGTCAGAGTTAAACATCACAGGTCATTTAGTTCTTTGTTAAGTCATGCTTATGACGCACTTATGCAGGCTTCAAGACAGAGCATTCTGTGAGGTGCTGCCATACTTACACATCATTCAGGCCAATTCAAAAATCATTCAGAAACCCAACCAATCCATCAATTCACACTCTTCATGTTAGAATATTGTCTTCACTAGGGGGCAGGCCTCAGATTTCACACTCTGTCAGTCAGTTTGGCGTGATCTGTTTATGCCAGCATAAGTGTGTGTGTGTGTCTGTGTAAATGAATGTGCTCCTACTTGTTTTAATTGATCCGCATCTTATGGTATGAGCTTTCAGTCTAAGCTGCTCTATCCAGGAGCTGCATCTATCTGTAAAGGAACTGTAATCAACTGAGGGGGCTGGGCACACATATAAACAAACACACACACACACACACACACACACACACACACAAAATGACAGACAGAAACACACAAACAGACATGCGCATGCCACCACATCAAATCACACAGACAAGAGACACACACGCAACAGAGGGATACATAGAAGAGGAAACAGGACATAGAACAAAAAAGAAAAAAGAAGAACAGAAAAGAAGGGTAAAATGGATGATGCTGGAGTGTGTGTTGCAGCACCGCAATCTGTCAGATACAAAAGGAGCAGAAATCAAACTGAAAAAAATAATCCTGCCACCGTGAAAACACCCAGTGAACAAAGCAAGGACTCACCTCGTGCACTCGGCAGGGGGCCTGAAACCTCAGACAAACCTAAGACACAGACACAAATGATTTCACATCACTTTGACCACTAAGACAAGTTGATATGAATATGTTTGCCAAGTAGGTTAGAAAGCGTATTACTGCAAGCTTTGGTAGCACTTAGGAGGGTCTCAGGCATCTGTAGTCCCTTTTACATCTGCACATTTATGGGTATTTTTCCCAGTAATTAAGCAGTAAGTGGTTATGTGAGAATGCAAGCTAGAGTTGCAGTCCCACACAATACCTAAAAAGGCTTATGTATGAAGAGTCACATCTACACTTAAAAAAAAAAAAAAAGGTGAAAATTAACAGGAGTGTCTTTTGTGCAAGCCGGAACATTGCTTGTAAAATGAACCTGGTGCTGTCCTGGGTTTTAAGTGTAAAAAGGGCTAAAAGGGCAAAAGGGAACAGGGAGAGTTTACCTTTAGCAGAGTTGAGGGGATTGGAGGAGGATTCAGCAGAGAGCTCTAGAGGGAACTGAAGCTGATCTTCATTTTCTGTAATCGCTGGAGAGGACATGCATGGTTAAGGGTTCAGATTAGCTTTGATCAACAGATTAAATCAGGGAAAAACTAAGCAACATGCTGTGGATGGGGCTATTTAATAACACTAATACATACACACGCGCGCAAATGAACAGTCAGTTCATTAAGACTGAATAAGAGGGAACAATTAACAATTTGCCATTTGACTGTTCTTGTAAACCTGCTGACAAACATTTCGTCTGACAGTGTTATGAATTTGTAGGGTTTGTAGAGTTTGTTTCATTTTCAAAGGTTTTCAGAGTTTACTTCAGTGTATTAACACGTTGCTCGCATAGTCTGTGTGAATGCTCTGCCCTGTTAACATGAACACAAAAATGGAAAAAAGGTGTTGCACATCGCTTGCACCAATCACAGGTAGTGTGTGTGAAACAGGCCTTATTCTCACACTGAACTTCTTAATAAACTGAGGCAGTTCTTCCTGTACATTTTTAAGGAAACAGACACAAGAATGAGTGCTTAATTGTTTTTTTTTCTGTAGGTATTTGTAAGGCAATACATACAAGATAAACTTCTTGTCTTCATTAGGGGTGCAGGAAAAACTCGATTCTTAGATGCATCGCAATGTGGACGTGAACGATTCTGAATCGATTCATAAATGTCAAAAATCAATTTCCTAAATTTTTATTTATACCGTAGTGTTGATGGAATGTAAAAAGTAGAACTTGGAAGTGGGTAAGTGCAGTGCCCGGACAGTCTGTGGCAGCACATAACAAAAACGCTACTGGATGAGCGAGAAATCCAACCGGCACACTGTACATTAAAGCTAGCTTAGGTCAGGGGTCACAACCAAAATGTTACGAAGAGAAATTTTGTCCTTTTAACAAAAATCAAACCACCTTGAGAACCTCAACATTTAATGTCTATTATGTTTCAGTGTGTGCTGATGTCCTAGTATAGGCTAAAAAATCTGAACGATAATGCAGATTTACTTTGCTCTGCTTTAAGCTTCTTCTTTAAGTTTCTTCCATCTCCGCCAGAAAACTTTTCATCAGAAGTTGAGCAGCTTATTGTAAAATGTCTCTCAAAGTTTGGCTGTTTTATGAGGCTGAAGTTGCTTCTCATTCGAATTTTCCCATTCCACCTTAAATTCTGCTTGAGGCACCGAATGCAACTGCTGCATCATTTAAGATCAAACAGGGAAATTTGAAGGAGAAGCGACTTCATCTTCGGAACTTTAGTGTTTGACAGTCTCTGGTTGCAGATTTAAAGTTCCAGGAAACCTAGTGCAGCGCTTGTAAACGCGAATAAGACCATTAGTCTCCAGTCAGATCTGTCTTTCCATAGCTACTAGTGAGGTGAGACTTCATTGCCATGTGACCTGCAGTCTGCACGCCATTTCTATGATCGCCATTTGCCATCTGCATGCCATTTCTGGTCGTTGAGAACCAGGGCTTTTGTGCCATGTTGCACACTTTGGAGCCAAGATTCAGCGTCCAGTCTCGAAAATATTTTACTGACGCAGTGACCCCTGACTCTCTACAACAAGACCAAAACCGAAGTCATAAAATCAAAAAAATCAAAATGTGCTGCGTGGGCATCCATTACCACTGGGTCGTATGTCACCCTAACAGCGCATTTTATCGGAGATTAGTGGCAGCAGCATCTCAAACGAGAGCAGTAAATGAGAGCCTTCTAGATCACTTCCATCTGATTTACTAATAAAAGATATTGGAAGTAAATGCATTTGCTTTAAAACTACCGAAAACAGAAATTCTGTAAAGGAAAAAAACAAAAAATGCATCAAGATGCATTGATAATCGTTTTATAATTGCATCGCAACCCTCAATCGCAATTTAATCGAATCGTGAGGTGCCTAAAGATTCCCACTCTAGTCTTCATGCTCTTGTACTGTAATAGCTGCACTCAGCCAGCTAAATGTCTATAAGATGTCTTTTTGCATCTTGGTTATCACTTGTGCACTGCTCTTCGTACAGATCACTTTTATTTTAAGCATTTTAGCATAATTATGCACTAAAAAAATGAATATTTAATGTAAAACTGAAATGTGCAGAACACACAGCATGGTGTTTGGCTCAGATACTCATATGGAATTAGCCTACTAATGGGATCCATGACGTGGACAAGAGAGCTATAATTTCCTCAGTCTTCACATTCATCCTAAATAATACGTTAAATAATATTATTCCGTTTCATGTTTATTCTGGAAAGAACTCTCGTACACACATGCAGGTGCATACACACTCACCTTTCATAAGATTCTTGTCTATACTTTGTCTGCCATTCTCCTGTGTCTGATCTTTATCAAAGCTCATAGCAACAGCTGTCACTGCCACCTGTCAATCAAGCAGAACACAAAATCACAAGCAGGGTCTAAAAAAATAGTGGTAGGCATTGTAAAGCACTCAAAATAATCCATAATAATTCAGCACTGAAAGACCCGCCAAGTCAGACCACATCTTTACTCTAGTCCAAGTTCCTAACACTCCTGAGACAGATAAGTAAGGGGTTAATCTACTGGATCATAAGAAAAGCCAAATAGTGCATTTACCTTTTTCTTTTTTTTTTTCTTTTTTATTTGAAGTCACTTCTTACCTGTATAAGCTCATCTTCAGGCACAGCAACAGTAAAGTTCACATGGCAGAGGCAGCAGGGCACCATGGAGCGCAGTTTGAAGTACAGACTCTAACACACACAAACATACACAAGTGTCTCTTTCAAACAATCAAAGTCCTTTGATTGTACAACAACAGGAAAGGTAGGTATTAGGTAAAGAGTGAGCTCACCTTAAGCAGGTTCTCACAGAGGTCATTGAAGACCTTATTCAGGCCCTGATTAGTCAGATTTACATTGCTGAGACGAAAGACCCTCACGGACGTAAACATCTACAGAAGTGAAAAAAACATGAAACATACAGTTTCACACTACTTTAGATGACACACTGTATGGCATTCGTCCAGTTACTGGTATTAAATCAATACACTGTTTAACTGAATACATGAAAGTCTTTGTGGACTGAAGGATCAAGAGAACTGTTATATGCTTTTTAAAGAGGTGTTGTGACCACAGTTATTAATCTTGCCATGAGAAGTGAAAAGATATGGAGTAGGTATACAACAAATTGAACAGTACCTGTAAAGCTGAAGTCCAGTTATAAATCCCAGGCATGATTTCAGTGTTGCAGCTGTAAAACCCTGTGGGTGAGACGCACATAAATAAACGTGAGGAGAGAAAAGGTAAGAAAGGCAGAAGCGAGAAAAGGAGAGGAATTACCTGGAGGCGTTGGGGCATCAGTAAGGAGGGAGTGAATGTCTTCAACAGCATCCGTGTCATCAATCTGGAAAATGCAGCAAAATCCACAAGCCTTATTGAATAAAATACATCTATTCAGATCAAATACAGTTATTTTGCATAAATCTACCTAAACTCTATGAATAAACTAATTTAGTCCATTTTGCATGCATCTGTCGTACCTCCAGAACAAAGGCATCTTTCTTTCCATGAGACAAGTCTAACTCTGACACTTCATCTGAGCTCTCTGAGTGAGAGCGAAAGAGGCGGGAACGCTGCCGGGGTTCAGGGATCGGAGAGCCAATCACCTCTTCAACCAAGTCCTGTATAAGGAACACACAGGCACTGACTAATCAGAGGGCAGTTCAGTGTCATGGCAGATAAAGGTTATAGATCATCAGAATAGTCTGTTGGCTCAAAGGTTGAAGGATTCCCTTTGGAGCTATTGCTGTGCTTACAGTAGAGTTACAGTAGACTCGGAATTTGGTGATAAGTAAGTTTGTAATAAAATTGCCAGTCCAAGCACTGTATGTATCAAAAATCACAGAAACAAATGTATACTGTAGCAGTTTCATATTATTTTCTTTAAAACTACCCATTGATGTTTTTGTCCAGCTACTCTTTGTTAAGAATAACTCAGGACCAAATAAAACTCAAGAATTTTAATGCTAACAACAGCAGGGAATTATAAGTGGCTGCTTTATAGAGTTAAAGATCCTCTGCTACTTTAAAGAAAAAAAAAATACAACTTGTAAACCACAGCAGCCCTGCAGGAGGTCAGCATGATTAGTTGTGAAACACCTGTTACTCTTAAAGAAAGGGTGGTGCATCCATGTGTTTGTTACTGAGCGCATATGGTCACCTTAGAGAGTGAGTGTAAACACAAGCCTGCATGCTTTTATTACTGTGTTGTGTGAGTTTATAAATATAGTTGTGTGTACTAGAGGTTTGTTACTTAACCCGAACCCAGCAGGGCCCGACAATATATCTCTGCAAGGTATGATCAGCATTTCCACAAAAATATACTGACAATAAAAACCGTTAGTGTATTACAGATGTGCAAAATGCCCAGCACAACATATTTTGTCAGTTAACTTTCAAAGCACTACAATGTTGTGTCTATGAAAATCTGGGTGTTCAGGTGGAGTTAGTCAGTCAGGCCGGGTCAGGTCAGGGCAGGTCATGGGTATGTGTTGGGCTCGGGCTTCAATTTTGTGCAGACCTCTGGTCTGTACTTTATTGAACTGCCATGCATTAGAATGTACCGTATTGATGCATCGGAAAGCTTCTGGGTCCAGAGTGAATAGTTTCTTTATCAGTTCAGAGAGAAACACAGTATTGGCCAGTTAATATCCAAAACCCATTCAGCAAAAAGCTCTGTGGCAGCAGACCAAAACACAATACTACCCAATCTAAAAAGTTACAACCTCAAGTTACTGTTATAGTGTGTATACACTTACCGGAGGGTTGATCTCATAGAGCTCTTTGTTTTTGGCAATGGTGTCATTGATTTTCTTTTGCATGTTTGAGATGTGTTGTTCATACGTGATGTCACTGGGGGTCTTTCCTGCTATCTGGATCCCTCCTGGACTGGGCAACGCTGTTAGATAAACCCCTGTAGCTGACTACAACACACACACACACACACACACACACACACACTTGCTTCTTATAACCTACCTAATATCTCAGGACACAATTACAGCTTAAGGAAACAATATAGTGTATACTAATGTGCTGTTGGAACAAAATCTCTCCAAAATGGACACAAAAATGTTATTAATTTACTTTCATATCATTATTAATTAATTCTGGGTAATTAAGTCATTCTGGACATTTCTATTGGTCTACTAATAATGAAATTTCCACATAGTGTAAATGGGCAGCTGGAGGTTTCAAATTACATAATAATAAGGGTTTGTCCCAACAGTACTGATAAGTTGCATATGAAATGAGTGAAGGGAGAAATGAGCTATATTGGGATCACAAGTGCACTACTCACAGCCAGGCCTAGCAGCATGTTCTCTCCCACACTGATCTGGATGCGCAAGCCAAACAGTGCATTCATGCTGCGCAGCTTCAGCTTGTTCATCAGCTGTGTGTGCAGCTCGTACTCCAGAAAGGGCAACAAGTTACTAATGGCTGTGGCATTGCCCTCCCCCTGAGCCTTCTTTTTAGTCCGACACAACCTTAAGAAGGAGAAAGAGAGATTTAAATAGCCTACGTTATATATTTTTCTTGTATTTCCCTAGTCACCGGTGAACTTGATGCAGGTTTAAAGTACCAAAAGTAATCAATATCAATTTTATATGACCATAAGTACTCTTTAGTATTACTACTACTCCACTAGCATTACTATTTAGAGGGAATTAGTTTTATAAGAGTGGGTGGGGTAATGTCATTATATACACAACAATTTATACATAGTATATTAACCTATTACTGCAAAAAATAAATATAAAAAGATACAAGCACTTCAACTCTTTAAGGCCATTGCCAATAAAAATGTGTCAATTTCTGCCATTTCATCTAATATAATGTAATTGCTAAATGCTTCTGATGTGCTTTCTGAACTGTAAAGAACATGACCTAATGATTTGTGACATGGCTTTTAATAAAATATCAAGATATTTAAGAAGTGGAATTGTATACATATCATGACTTATAAGCTGTTTAGGTTAGACAGTTATTATATCCATATCGGTAGTTGGTATCAGTAGTGAAAATGGTATGGGTACATCTCTAAAATTAAGAATGAAAATAACACACCTGGCCTGTATAAGGCAACCCTTGCCGGTAACATTGGCTTCAGTAGGCAGGTCTATAGTAGTGAAGAGCACATCAGGGACTTTATAGCGCCGACAGCAGTGGCAGTATGTGAGCTGAGCGGGAAATGGCATGTTCAATTCATCATATGGGATGTGACAAAACGCACAACCAGGGGACATCAGGTCTTCAAACCTAACACAAAGACACAGAACAATAAATACTCCACCTCTCAATATAACATGTTGGGAAATGCATAGCATGGTCAGTAAGGACTCACTCTCTCTCATACACATGCTTACAGGGAGATATTTAATATGCATAACTCTATGCTCAAGACAAAATTTAAATAAAAAAAAAATTAGATATTATGTCCCCCCCCATCCCATCCCCCCACAAACACAGACAGACATCTTTCTTTTGCAAATATTTAAAAGGGTTAGTCTCTGTGAAAACCTGTGAATCCTCTATAAATCTTCAACCACACACAGCAGCCTCATTAGTAAAGTTTAGTGAGGTTTTAGTCCTTCAGTACAGGGCATGTGATTAACCTACCCTAATGAGGCTGTACTACCCATATCACCCTCGCCCTTCTCTGCCCCTGAGGTAAAGACAGACGCTTGTTGCCGTGACAACCTGTGTTCTGTGTCCAGGGCGCTGTCCTGCATGAAGCGGGAGCTGAGGATAGCAGCAGTGCCCGACGCTGAGAGAATACACACTTCCTCACTGCAAAATACACAGACATGTGCCTTATCCATTAGTGTGAATAAAAATTAATTTGCGAGCAAAGCAGCATGTGAATGTGTACACTGCAGTTTAAGTCTGGGGACACTTTGCTTTCTTTTGAAATTTTCTTAGTAATGACTTACTGACTGATCTTAGGCCAGAAACATACTCAACACACGTACACAAATGCAAATGACAGCAGCCACAAATGCACTGCAAATATGTCTTGCCGCACATAATTAATGCATGTTATTACATCACTGGGGCAAGTAAAAAAAACTCTACTTAACACGGACAGAATGAAGTGTTGTGCAAAACAGTGCTTTTGTGTACATGCATGAAATATGCTTCTTGCCTTACTTTTCAATTAAAAAAAAGAAAGGTGTTGTAACCAGCAAACACAATGAAAACACTATAAATTGTGTTAAGAAAGATCAAAATCCCTGCTAAGGTTTTGTTAACATAATGCAGCTAGTTGCTTACACAACACTCAGCTTCAAGATCAACCAAGTGCCATTCTTAGCATGAAGAGCAAGTTTTGCCCATATAATATTTTGATACTTTTTATTTCCAAACTATTGCTAAAAGTTTTGATTTATACATTTCAAAAGATGCCAAGAAACAAATTTGTTATGTCAGACAGATGGTTGAGTCTGACTTCATTTTTGCTTACATGTCTGGGTAATAGAAAAAGGTAAATGGTTTAAAATCTTTGTTTAGCTCTGTATTTTCAATATCAGTTTAACTGACTAGTCAAGTGTGGTGTTTCCAATTATAATGTCTCACTAACTTATCGTCTTCCTCTTTCATACAAACAGGGTGAACTGCAAAATCATGAGGGAGAGCATTAAGCTTTCAGCTAAAGTTACTTGGGTGTGACATTTTTTATAGTTTAATATCTATCATTAATTAGCTGCCATTGTCCTCCAGGCTTCATGATAAAATGTTTTGTTTAAATCAGTGGTAAACTCTGAGAATTGTCAGGAATCCACATATTTATTAAAAGCCTTGTCTTTTATTAAAACTAAGTAACTGCACACCAACATAATGAGTGAATACTGCAGTACTAGAAATATTCTGGCCAGCCCTAAACATGTCAAGCAGTGTGTGCTGCTGTATTAGTCAACTGGAATAGTGTGTGAGCCATTTTACAGACAAAGAAAACATGTTGATTTATTGAAAATATTTGAAAAGGCTTGTGTGTCCCCAAACTTTTGACAGTCAACACGAATGTGTGTCTGGGTGAAAAGTACCAGATGCTGGTGGACTCGCTGTAGCCCACCACAGCGTGACAGCCCAGAGCTTTAGCGTGAGACTTTATCTCCTGACGGATCTCCTCCCACCAAGCATCTCGTGTCTCAGGCTCATCTGAAACACATAGAAAGCACAAACTCACACATTTGCACAAAGTCAATATGCACAAAAACTCTTTCACACTTGCACACATTTCCTCTCTCTCAGAGCAAGGGGTTTTTAAAGATGCTCATTAGAGCAAGCACAAATAAACCCCTTTGGCAGTATGCAACAGATCAGGAGAAGAATGGAGCTAACAACAGTGAGGATGAGGATGATTATGATAATGCAAGTGTGATTATTATATTGCCATTCTCCTGATGGCTCATCCTCTTAATCTCAGGGATGGGCAAAACGACAGGATCAAACACTCTCACCTGATTACAAATCAGAACATTCATTCAGATTTGCAGACATGCGATCTCACAGAAATTCTTAATGAGGGCAAACTCTTTTCTGGTTGAGCCAATAGCAGAGGGAAGGAATAACGGGTGAGTAAATAAGTACACAAGTGACCACAACTGAAAAGTGGAGGACAAAGTGACAGTACTGAAATGAATAAAGGATAAATGAAAAGAGGAGAATTAACAGGCCAATCACTTAGAATTCTAAACAACAACACTAGTTTTGTGCGTCTAACAATGTTACATGTATTGGCAAGTGCTATAAATGCCTTCACTGAGAATCAGTTTGATTCAAGGCTTTTACCATTATTATTTATCTGTCTTTGGTCAATATGCACTACATGCCTACAGCAAAACCTAGGAGCTTGCATGACCTAAACTACTTCTCAGTAAAACCTCTCTCAGACTGTGAGCTTCTCTAGCTGAGATATTAAAGGAATTCAGTGTTTTGCTGGCTGCTAGTCACAGCTTGTCAGGGTCTTCCCAGCTACTGAAAAAAGGCAGATTTCTGAAAACTGACTTGCATCTTCATGTACAATACAAACCCACAGCTGTTGCCCTCTTGCACTTCAGTTTGTCTGATGTAATGTTTTGCTTCCAAGTGATTTAACGGCATTAAACCAAATTTTATGAAAACGTGGTCTGACAAAACTGAAAATGTAGGGAGTTCTTTCCGCCACCTGACAAGTTATACTACTATGAACAATAGCACAGATCTCACATCTCAGCAATGTCTTATTATTACCCTGAGGTAACATTTTTTTCTTTCCAACAAAAATAAATGCGTTACTTATGACCTAATTATTCGAAGCTACATGCCCAAGATTGTTCAGGAACTGCAACATTCTGCAAGTAACAGTGGCTTCTTTCCTTTAACTGGCAGAAGGGCCAGATTTTACACAGACATTTTTCTTTACAGAGCATTGACGAATGTGCAGCTTTTGACAATATCAATGCTTTTTCCACTGTCAAAATTAAAAGTGCATTAAGACGCGCAGAGGTCAGAGACCACCTTTCCTTTATTTCAGGAAATACTTCTGAGATTAGATGCAAGATAATCCACTTGCATAAAGGAGAAAAAAAGTCAGTACAAAAGTAGAACTTAAAGCTTTCATCTTTGAGAAATGAGAATGAAGCTCCACTCTTGCCTCAGATTTGAAAAAAATCTACAGATATCCTCAGCAGACAAATCAGCGCTATGAGTCTGAAAGGATATGTAGCTATCAAGAAGCCCTTACTGAGAAAAGAAACAAAGGGACAATAAATAAATAAATAAAGAAAGAAAATATCTGCCAGTGTTCTCAGAAGAATGGACTGACTTCATTGTTTTGAATGGAAATTAAATAAATGAAGGGTGGTCTCTTGGAAGGGTTGGACTTTTGGAAGGGTTGACTTTTATCAGAAATCTTTTACTCAGTAAAATCCAAAGGCAAAAAATGTATATTTAAAAATTAAATGTTGGGGACAGCAGAGAAGCACAAGTCTACAAAACTTAAGTTAAAGCACAGACAGAATTGAGTTTTCCCAAATATACACATATATGCAACCATAAACAACTACAATAAATTCTATTACAGCACATGACCTCAGTGCAAACACACATACTGTAGAACGGTATACACGCATCCACTGAAATATATAAAAGCAACCATGGAGGGCTGGGTCATGGGTACCAGAGACAGAGTTACTGAGTGGTCAAAGTTATCGCCATAGTTACAAGAAAAGCAGGGCGATGCGCATGCCTCTCTGGATCATTTGGTCATGTGATGATGTGATCAAGGAGGAAAGGATGTTGGGTAAGGGTTCTGGTGAAGAGCAGCCAAAGCCAATCGAAAACATTCAGCCAGCAGAGAACAGCTACACAGCCAGCTAAAGCATGCTGCAGCCGCCTCACACACACACACACACACACACACACACACACATATCCAACACAGCGCATGGCAGCTCATGCAACACACACTACTGAGAAAAACCCAAAAAGTGTGTGAGTTTTTGTGTCTACAGAATTTTGTGTATATGTGTGATGTGTGAAATACTTTGAGTTGATAAGCTAATGTGGATAGTATTAAAGGCATACTCCTACATTTATTAGACTAATCTCTACCCGATGCATCTGTGGCATTAATTGGACAATTTCAACACATGTCCCTGTAAAGAACAATGTTAAGTCTAAATCCACTTAAAATAAAAACTGATTTCTGACAAAAACAAAGATTAATTAAACGTAATTGGTAGTTAAATTCAACTGAACAAGTTCTTTCAGAAAATTATTGTTTTCCAGAGGTATGAATTTCTGATTATACATTGCCAATGTAAACATAATATGCTGCCAGCGTGATGGTGCAGGGGCTCCTTTTTAACATAGTGGGGGCCTAATCATGAACTTG
This sequence comes from Pygocentrus nattereri, assembly GCF_015220715.1. Classification (NCBI taxonomy): domain Eukaryota; kingdom Metazoa; phylum Chordata; class Actinopteri; order Characiformes; family Serrasalmidae; genus Pygocentrus; species Pygocentrus nattereri. Next base: position 11,243,398 of record NC_051217.1, read on the forward strand.
AATGAAAATATGTTAGAGAATTACTAATTGTGTTGTTTGACGGTTTGGAACTTGGATAAAACTTCATAGGAATAGCTTTAAATGTCACATTCCCTCATGTTTATAGTATTCTCAAGTGTGTAATAGTTGGTTTTGAATTTGTTACACCGCCGTGCCGTTTAAATGGTTATTCGCAAAATTCAGCTGTTGTCCAATGGCTTCTATTATGAGTAAGTTTCAGTACTGTGCTCTTTACAAAGTACAAGGAAATGGTTCAGTATTATTGGTAAGTGACTGCATAACGTAGATATGGCAGATACAGATTAGGCTAAAAAAATGCCATTTAATGGCTTACATTAAAAGCAACTATTCACAATTATTTCAATGATGAAAGCCAGAATCATTTACACTACCATTTAAAAGTTTGGAATCACGTGTTATGTTCATGATAAATTTTATACATAATATTAACTTATTCAAAATATATTACCTATATCCCAAGAAATAGGCACCATAAAGTATTTAAGGCATTTTAGTCAACATTTGATGAGTAAATATTTATATAGTCTAGGACAGTGTAGGATGAAGTGTAGTTATATATTTTGAAATTATTTCTCAATCTCAATGCTATACAGCTTTCTAAGCCATTTTTAGCTTTGTTCACTATTGTGGACACAATTCAAATTTCTTCATTCTTTTACAGCTTCTTAGCTTCATACTAATTGTTTGAAAGCTATGAAACTATACAGGACTAACATAGTGAGTTTATATAATTATCTGAAACCATTGATTCTGAACTTTTGAATAACGATTCCAAACTTCTGAATGGTAATATAGGTTCAAACATTTTTTTGAGGTGAGAAATAAAAAATAAGAATAATAATAAAAATTAAAATAAATAAATAAATAACCAAACTACATTACTTTTTGAGTATTGTGTGTGTGTGTATGTGTGTGAGCGAGCGCTGATATGAGCTTGAAACTGAGCTGCCAAGAGCTGTGTGTGTGTAAATGCAGGACTGGGGGTAGGGTAGTACCTGCGGTGAAACTATTCCAGTCTAGCAGTTTGTATGATCTGGTGTTACCCAAGGCTGATTCAAAACGCCACATTAGTAGATCAGTTATAGGAGCAGAGAGAGAGAGAGAGAGAGAGAGAGAGAGAGAGAGAGAGAGAGAGAGAGAGAGAGAGAGAGAGAGAGAGAGAGAGAGAGAGAGAGAGAGAGAGAGAGAGAGAGAGAGAGAGAGAGAGAGAGAGAGAGAGAGAGAGAGAGAGAGAGAGAGAGAGAGAGAGAGAGAGAGAGAGAGTAGAAAAGAAGAAAAAAAAGAACACACAAACTACAAACAAGAGCACAACACTGGACAACACCACTCCACAGGAACTGCAAAGACAGACAAGAGAGTTATCGTCAGAGAGAGAGAGAGAGAGTGCAGAGACTGGGGAAAGAAAAGGCAGAGAGGAGATAGAGGATGAAGTAGAGATGAAGAAAGGGAAGGATATATATCTAGAGAGAGAAGAGAAAGAGAAAAGCATGCAGCAGCACTATGTCACTAGGTCAGTGGCTCTATATCAGCACAGTAAAAATTATTCAAGCAGCACCTAGAACCAAACCATGCTTCACATTCAGGTAACACTTACACCCTACCACTCCCTCACATTCACTCACACACACACACACAAAGATAAGTAGAGTGGATTTTTTTTTTTGCAGTCAAGAGTGGGATTATAAACTTTAACCTCTTGAAATGTAGGTTATTTAAACTTAGTATTCAGTAAAAGAGAATAAATTCAATATGTGCTGTAGTTATAAGCGTGAGGAACTGAAATGTGGGCCCAGACATTAGTTCATTCTGTTTAAAAGGTTTTAAACATGTATGTGTGGCTTTTACATATTGTAAACAAATACACACTATGCGAGTTTGGAAGTGTGTTACTTGCACACAACTTCAGCATGTGTGTTCAATTCTGTGAATCAGGTGAATGTACCTCGACTCTAGAATCTCAAAACATTCTCATACGGGTCAGACTACAATTTAACTCTTATAATCCTAAAACTCTGAAAATTTGAACATCTTAAACTTGAAAGAAACCTACATTATTACTTCAGGTGAAATGGGCATATTCAGGTATTAAGCCAGTTTGTATAGTATGTGCATCATTGCTGAGCACTATTTCATAGAAGAAAGTAATTGCTGGCACAGGAAGTGGTGGCACAGCACCAGCAGTGACAGGAGGGTGATATGCAGGGTAGGAAAGATGAAAATTACGCACAAGCACAGGGTAAAATTGGAAAAAGCTTTTGGAAGCATGATGGTAGCATTTACTAACACATGACATACATTCCAGTATTAGGACAGCCAGTTTGGAGTGTTTTGCAGTGTTGGGAATACTCCACATTTAAAAAGACAAACATGTGCACCGTGTATCATTCCAATACTTTGAGGAAATAGGAAATACAGGGAGTAGGGATTAGTAGATGCACCATGTGCAGCACAGAGGTAAAAATAAATAACTGAATATATGAGACCTGCAAAACAGATGCAGTCATTTGGTTGTCAGGCAGACAGGGCATGCAGCAATAGATCATGTGATGCAGAACAGATTCCACATTTCACCTCTAGCCCTAAAGCTCAAAGAAGTACAATTACTATGAATTTTCTGGTGGTTTTCTCCTTAAACTGCTTAATTTGCCTTTAGAAAAAAGGTCCTCCTATTGCTTGAACTTCCTCATCAAATTTGCAGTACAGAAATATTCCATTTAACCACAAAAAACATTACATTGCTTACATTACTCCATATACAATGAAGTTTTGTCAGACTAAGTTAATTAGGTGTGCAGTGTTCAACCATCAAATTGAACTACAAGGCATTTCCAATTGGCAGACACACTGCATATTATCTTGCCATCATCAAAAGGTTTCTTGTTGGCTTATTACAATTTTAACTATCATTTATACTAAGTTGACAGGTGTAGGGGCTGCATTAGTCTTATGTCTTAGAGTATTGTAGGTTGTTATAATGTTGTGAACTGTTTATCTGTTGTGTTGCAGGGTGTCTTACCAGGGTTGTGGATTCGATCCAGAAGCTTGACCGATCGTGCGCTGACCACCCCACCCACATGAAGCAGAAAACCAGGAGGGAAACTGGTCAAGGTGAAGAAGGGAAACTCCTGAAACACACAAACATCTTATAGGTTTTATACTGCCCAGTGTATCTTAGATATTATGAGAAGTGCACAACTCAAAACATGCCAAAGTAGCTTTAGCATTCTGATAATACAACACAAATGATTTTCCAGGAAAGAAGCTCTCTGGTAACCGCAATGTTCTCTATATGTACAGGGATAGAGTCAAAGTTCATTTATGTACTCTCAAGCTCTTCATATTAAATACATAAAAATGTAATAGTACTAATTTATTTACAGCAAATATGCTTATGATTGTTTTAATTGATTAAATGATTACACACTTACATGCAACAGAAATAACTATCTTTACTGTGCCAGTACATATAATAGGCACTGCATTTATTTTAAGAGCACTCCTTAAGGATTTCTTAATAAATCTATACAATGTAACATGCAAAATGTTAGAGATCTGCAAACAGCACAGATACCCTCAACATGTCTTTTTTACCATTTGTGAACACTTTACACAAAGAGATATGCGTACATAATGCATAAGAAGTCCTGAGTAAGTGCTCTTAACTGTTACCAGCTTCACTTTCTCAGGGTCATACAGTACAGTGCCATCAAAGACCACACTTCATTTACCAAATTTGTAGTCAAAATGCTGTTAAGTACAAGTTATTTACGTTTCAGTAATGGTCTAACTCGTAATATGAAGAGTATACAGTAGTTTGCCTGGTATGGTCATTTCAGGGGTCTTTCTGCTGCTCTCCCTGCCTTAGGCTTTCCATGCATGCACATGGAAGGGCAGAACCATATCCCCAACTATAACTACTGTAAATAGAAATTACATAATTTCTTTGACCAAGTAGTCTCAACTGAAATTGAGCATAGCGTTGGTTCGGGCAGGCCACAAAGTCAAGCTGAGGCCAATCTCAAATCAGCAGCTGTCCAGATCTGATCTCTATCACTTGATGGCTCAGCTGATCACCTCTATGCATAAAACTGATTAACTGATTCATTAGGGTGCTATTTGAGATGCTTTAGCCTTCCCTTTCTCACGGCTTACTCTGCAAGCCTTTTCTCAGTCTCCGGCAGGCCGGGGGTTTGCGAGGTCTTTTTTCTGCTCTCCCTGCCTTAGGCTGAACAATGGCAGGGAGGTCCCAGAACAGAGCCATACTGCCATTTATAATATATAATATTTATAATTATATACTTACTGCAACTGGAAACATTTTTTTTCTTGACAAACTGTTTTGACTGAAAATTTAATAAATGAATGGTGGCCTCGGACAGTACTAAATCAGGAAAGAACACACATAGGGGTTCTGCTCATTTACATACAACAAGTCATATTTAAAGTCATGTTAAACAAGACTTCTATGTTACTATACAGACAGAAATAAAAGGTCCAAATGCCTTTGCCCTGGAGTACGTCTTGGAGGAAAATACACGTGAAAGGAATGAGCAAATGCTTCACAGCTGAACTATTCAAACTGAATGGCCTTAGTTACTGGGTCCACTGGGATGGGCAAGATGTTGTTTTATAACATCGTAAGCGGTGGTGATAAAGTCATGCAGGTCATCGTGTAATAATGAACATGAAACAGGATCATATTTAAAAAAAGAGGAGACTCTTCTATGAAATCAGCTTACAGTCCTCAAAAAGGCATTACAAAGAGGGAGTTTTAAGAACACTGAAATGGAAAAAAAGAGGTCCAGGCCTTTATTTAAACCCCCAAAACATGCTCTATGCAGACATACCCCCATCCTAACAAATGTCTCAGAGGACGATGACACACCCTGAAGCCCAATGAAAAAAAAAAAAATGACACAATGAAAACACACAGTACACAGAATAGTAACAGTAAACTTTCTGCAGTGTTTGCATTGTTTGTTTTTAAGCGTCTGTGTGTCCGTACCCTCTGCTCCAAAGCTGTTTGAGTCTGCTGCCTTAAAAGTGCTTTAAGAGGCCCTGCCTCCTTCCCAGCACTGCCACCACTGCCCATACCTAGGAAGGAAGCAGAGAGAGAGAGAGAAAACTCCAGGATACAGAAAAGACACTGAAAGAAATGAACATCACTACTTCACAAATCTTCATGCTCATTTATGCCACATACATCCACACAGTTAGCATGGTATCTCCCTACAACTCCAGAATTAAATTATATTTCAAAGTTGTCTGCAGCCTCATTGCACTACTTGGTGCTAATGTCCACAATAACACGTAGGGTGCAATGACCATGATTCTGACATGAAGAGGTCTGAGAAAAGAAAGGGTTGTCCTTTGTGCAAAGAATTACAGAGAGCATGAACAAACAGCAGGTTTTGACTCTATAACAGTCATCATCAACACCCAGTCCAGAGGCCTCAAACTCCCACTTATGTTTGGAGCATCACTTTCAAAAGTAAATGTTAGCGTGCAGATTACAAGAATAAAACGTCAACTTTGAACACATAACCAGGCCCAAACACTGTCTGGCAAATGACAGCATTCTTTAAACCACAGCAGATCAGACAACGTCTACAATCCCATTGCCTGAGAGGGTTCTTAATCAAACTAATTAAGTACATGCGAGTGAACTTTTGTTAATTAAAACAAATGCTTTTGAACCACACAGCAAAACCATTTTATTTTACTTGTATGGGAATGATCACTCAGGCAAATACGCTGGCTAACGTTTGCAAAAACGTTAGTTAGTTCAACCCTCAAAGAGGAATGTGATTTCCTGTTAAGGGTCAATTTGGGGTTGGCCACACTGCGTGCACTCAGTCGGGGATTAGGGGGGTCGTAACGACAGGAGTGGGTGTGTCCTACCGGAGGCTGCCAGTAACAGGTCCTCACTGAAGGACACGCTCTTTCTCAGCATGGCTGTGTCTGACTGGCTCACATGGAGAGGGGGAGGAGTTGTACTCCTGAGGGCCTTAGTAGTGGGAATGGGTGAAGATTTAGATTGAAGGGTAGGAGAACTGGGAGACAGACAAATCCTTGCTGAAGGAAAACGAGAAGAGAAGAGTATGGAAAAAGAGGATAAGGAATGGAAAGATCACATGAGAATGAAGCAATAATGAAGCACAAATTAATTATGAAATAAAGCGAGATAGAGTAAGAGAGAGAAAAGACAGACAGCAAGAGAGACAACACTGAAGAGGAAGGCTTGGAGGTATTAAACATGAGGAATGTATTTCAGTTTTTTAGAATGGGATTCATGGCTGGGAAGTGTCGCAATATCTGTGGCTACATAAAAAAATAATGCTTCTGTCTTATGTGCCTAGAAAATACAACAAATTAATGTTACACCATCAAAACAGCTCATCACTACACAATATACCGTGACTTTCCTTCTACTTAATCATGGCTTACCCCTATTTAAATAACACTCTTTCATACATACCCACACATACAAACAAAATAAAGACCATGGATCAATATAAAAAAATAAGTACAAATAAATATGATTTGATTAAAAATAAACACAAAAGCAGACTCAAACAAATGAAGGGAAAGTGTGGTACCTCCCGCTCTCTGCGATGGTTGGTGCAATAATAAATATGAAGCCTGATAGCGACCACAGGCCTGATTATCCAACTCTGTGAGTGCGTACCACGTGTGTAGAGAGCGTTAGGTAGATCTGGGGTGGAGCAGGGATATGAATGGTCTTACCAGTTTTGGGGGTAAGGCTGAGCTCCGTGTCAGAGGAAGAGGACTGGCGGCTGTAGGACTTGGAAGGGGAGAAGGAGGAGAAGGTTTGGGCTCTCAGAGGGGTGGGGGGTCCGGAGGACAACGGGACACCAGGGGCCTCCTCCCCAAAACCCGCCCTGTCAGAGCAAGGAGGAACACACTCAGTCTCACACCCACTACGTACACACACAGGCGGTGTGTGTGTGCGCGCGTGTGTGTGCGTGCGTGCGTGCGTGCGGGCGTGTGTGGGGATGTATGTGAGGGAGGGAGAAAGACTGAAGGTAAAGGAGAGAAAAGGCTGAAGGGGAGAGGAGAGTGTTGGTTGCTTGCTGCTGGACAGGAAGGCTGTGGGGATGGTGGCAGGAGAGAGCGGGCAGGCAAAAAGAATCAAACCAACAAACATGAGTTCAACACAAGAGTAGGAAAAGAACAGGCAATACCAAAACAAAAAAGTGACAATACAAAGCCATGAGATGAAAAAGCATTTGTTTCAGCTAACCAAAGCACAACGCTCAGCTAACTAAAGCACAACCCTCTGATAACGGCACCAGAAATAATATGAACGCCGACTTCCCCCCTCAACTGATTCAACTTGCCCAAACTGACAAATTTAACATCCCTGTTTACTACCAAAAACCACACGCGACAGCTAAACCCAGAAATCTGACTGGCTACACTATGCGAGCTGAATGCAGCCCACTGATTGGTCAGAAGCATATTGTGGGGCAGAGCCTTAGCTGCAGAAAAGGTTGCTTTGGCAGCTGAAGGGCAGGTCTTGTGATGTCATAGCCATCTCGTCCAATGAAGAGGGGGTGGTGAGAGATCTTTTGCAGGGTTGTGGTGGGATCATGGGGTCGTGGGGGTACCTGCCTACACTGCCTGGCTCTGGGGCCGTCTGAGCTCCTGTGTCTGTGTTTCATACCGGCGAACAGCAGGGTTGGCACAGAAACGGAGAAGCCCTGAGAGAGACGGCTGCTTGCACTGTGAACCGGACTGCTGTGAGTGGAGCGACATCCAAGAGCAGAAGGAACAGCCTGCGGAGAGCTACACACACACACACACACACACACAAACACACACGTGTGTTTCATACATTCATACACGGACACACAAAGGCACACACAAACTTACACACACTTAGATACACAAAGCACATACAAACATGCAGTACAGTTCAGAAGTCAGAGACCACGTTTCAATTATTTAATTTTCAGTCAAATAAGCCATGATGTACAAGATATTATTTTTTCAGGAGATAGTGCTTTGTCCCATATCTTCTTAAACCTTCCATAAAAACAGGGAAAGTCAAAGTGAGAAAAAAAACCCACACATTTCCAAAAAAAGGTGTTCAGTTAAACACTACTTAAAAGTTTTCATTTTTGAGAGACAGGAGCAAAATCAAACTCAACTCTTACTTTAGATCTAAAAAGTTCTAGAACTGTCAGTACTCAATTGGTTTGAATGGATGTGTAGCTGTAAAGAAGCTGTTAAAAGAAACTAGACAAAAAGAAGAGAATCTGCACTAGAACACTGAAACTGGCCCCTTGAGATACGTAGTAAGGTCTTTCAGACTGAAGAGTCTAAATTTGGAACTGTGAGAAGCAGACAATGCAGAACGTTTAAGCCTGATCTCTGAAGGTGTGGAAAAATATCCCTGCACATTTCTTTGAAAAATTCCAGGCAAGTCTCTCAAAAAAATGGAAGCTTTAATAAAGGCAAAAGGTGGACACACTAAAAAAACAGAAAAACTGCATGTTTTGTTGATTTTCTAAGAGAAAGTAAGCTAACACATCTGCTACAGGCAACTTAAATGTGCAAATTCACATAGTGGAAAAAATAAATAAAAAAATATTAAATGTGCCAAAACTTTGCGCAAATCACATATATACAGATATGTATTTTTTTTGCTTGAAAAATGAACAACTTAATGGCCATTTTGACCAGAAACTAAATAAATGAAGTTGGTCTCTGTCTTTTGCATAGAACTGTACATGGACAAAACTCACACTTGCTTGCATACATACATACATACATACATACATACATGTATATGTTTATATATATATATATATATATATATATATATATATATAAAGATGTGTGGAAATATACACGCACAGACGTGGAGTACATACACAACGACAAACCCATCCAAGCAAGCAGACACAGACAGAAAGTGCAAAACACAAAAAAATTGCAAACAAAGAGAAGTACAACACCTTCCCCCTAACTGAGCACAAGAACAAAACACAGAGGCTTGTGTGGTTGTGAACATGAACACTCACGCACTCAAATATGCTGAGCAAAATAGACTGTAGACACAGGACCGACGCAAAAAACGCCCAACTCGGCACGCCACAGCTGCAACTTCACCACAGCCCACTAATACAAACATGCAAGCGCAGGAAAGAAGTCGCGTGCAGGAGATAGAGAAAGAGGGAAGAAGGGGGAGGTCAGACAGAGTCGGTGGAAAAATAAAGAGAGGGCATGCAAGGAAAGGGAAGGCATGGCTGAAGGTGTGGAGTGTTTGTATGTTGAGAATATATTACAGTAGAACATACTCCTAAAACAAACAAACCCTTCACACAGACAAAACAAGCTACTGCACAAACAATATGAGCGCATTTACTTTCACCTAATGTTTCAGAGGTATCCCTGCTTAACTAATAAGAAATGCTCTCCTAAGATAAAACTGCTGAACAGTTCAGTTCATTAATGAAGCAATTACCTTTGGCTAGTCACCATCCAATCCAAAATATACCTGTACCTAAAATATTGGTTGAACAGGGATAGCTGAATATAGTTCCATCCACAGTCGCGTCATTCTAAAAACACCGCAAGATGTGGCACTTTTTTTTTTTTTATTTTACACAGACTATTCCTGGCCATTGCACGAAGGCAGGGCCGTTTTGCATTTTTGTGCAAAAACGCACTCACTCACTCTTTTATATCTTTTGACGGAGATGAGTTACAAGGGTTTATGGCTGTTGCAGGTGTGTATGTGTTGCTGAGTTTGTCGAGTGTGCAGGCAGTGCCGATGGCACGAACAACAAGGCCAGATTCCCCTTCCAGGTCAAAACACTGCAGGTAGCCCACCACTGCATTCCCACCCATCTCAAGAACTTTCAGACCAATCTTCCTCTGGAGTTCACCTGCAGAGAGAACCAAACACCATGACTACTGCAGGGTGAAATGTAACCATTACCAGTATACTTTGATAGTAAGCTTCCTGAGACGTGTCTCACAAAGCTGAATATCTCGGTTACAGTGACCCTACACTACATATTGATTAATCTGATTTAAACCCCAATTTGCCCATTCTGACTAATTTTCACAATCTGATGCAATTTTCCAAGTTGGGAGCTTGGTTAAAAGCGATTAACAGCCCAAATGATCTGGCAGTATGAGAAGAGACACAAGTCTTTAGCCTTTAGCTCCTGATGTGATCAAAGGCCTTCATATATTTGCAGATATTTTACTTTTAAAACTCAAATCATTCATAAGTAGCTACATGGCCAGTGATGTAATTCAGGAAACGGCCAATCAGAGAACTAGTAGAGAGGAAAAATTGTAAACACATGCAAGTAAGACAGTGGAAAAACAGAGGATCACCTGGCTGAACACTGGCAAAAAGTCACTCTCTTTACAATGCCAAGTGGGTTGCCAGTTTGTAGTGAAATATTTCTTCAGCACTCTTTGATTTCTGAGTTTGTCAACCCCATGTTTGTGTGTTTTTTCTTGGCTCTAGTGTGTGCACTAAATGCCAAATGGGGTCTGGTCCAGTTTAGGTTTGTTTGCATCATGTAATAAAGCGATCTGAGATTTAAAGTGCTTTTTCTTAGCCCCAACTCATATCTTTGATACCCTCTCTCTGCCTAATCATATAGCATGCACACCCTCAGCAGGGGTGGCAACATGCCTCCAAAAGTGGTGGGGCAAAATGTATAGTTTAAAAAAAAAAAAAAAAAAAAAAAAGTTAAACAAGGGTAGAGTCTCAGTGATTCATACTCAAATTATGAGGATATAATCCCTCAATATCTCATATAGGAGATCAACGGGAACATGATCAAGGGGTTCTCCTGTTAGATGAAGAATGAGAAATGGCTCTTTCTAGGGTTCATTTCTCTTCCATATACTCAAGCCTTGCCATGCCAGTGCTACATCAGCGACAGTTCTCTAAAGCTAAACAGCAAAAGACCAACATTATGGGTGGGACGCTACCCATTTAAAAAAAGACTGTAAAACATCACTTTTCAGCTTAGGGAAAAAATCATGCTAAATAATTGTGAAAAATACAGAGCAATTATTGCCTCAGTAAACAACCATAGAGGTGGCAGAGAATACAGTGTTTTCTACCATTTTAGATTTATTTCCTAAGCTTTTGTTTTACATACTACGATGTCTTGGTCCTCTTTTGAAAATTGTCCTCTTCATATTTTTTCATGTGCATACACACAGGGACTGATTACATGGCATCATGGACTACATGAAATACCAGAAGATTTTAAATCAAAATCTGTCTTCCTCTTCCAAGAAACTAAAAATGGGTCGTCAATGGACCTTCCAGCAGGACAATGATCCAAAACATATGTCCAGAACAACACAAAAATGGTTTACTAAACACTATATCAAACTTCTACCATGTCCATCTCAGACCCCTGATCTACACTCAACAGAAACCAGTGAGGTGTGCTAAAGAGGAGAGTGCACAAAAGAGGACCCTGGGGCCCTGGGCCACCTGGAGAGATCCTCTAAAGAGAAATGGTCTCAAATTCCCAGCTCGGTATTTTCCAGCCTTACAAGACGTTACAAGAGAAGACTGCGTGCTGTTTAATCGGCAGAGGCAAGCTGTACAACGTATTGGGGTAAGGTTCTAATGTTTTGTTAAAAATAATTATTACTTGTTGAGGGATTTTTTTTCTCTGATTAAATTTACCTCAATGTCTGAATATTTCCTTTTTTTTATTGAGATGTTAATTTTCTTACAACAAATTTCAATTTCTTACAATACATTTCACTCATCTTTACTAAGGGTGCTAATAATTGTGAAGAGTACTGTATAAAAACATACATATTATGTAACATATATTCCTTTACTGAATTTTATCAATACCATCTGGCACTAACCGTGACAAAAATACATGTTCACTACAAACAGCCAGAGCCCTCAAGTCAGTTTTGCTGCTTTGGGGGTGTGTCTCTAAAACGCTAACACGTTCCAAGTATGCAGTTGGAGGCTAGATCTGAGCTCCAAATCGGTGGTGACACCAGCCCTAATATGTGTGTTCGAGTAATGAAACTTCTCAGCATTGATTGGCCTGTACACACTGATGGAAGATCAGCAATCAGGCACACGTGAGCATTTATACCTGACATAAGAGAGATGAGTCTTTGACGGGCCTCATTGGAAGCTCGTGGGGTTCGGATGCGGTCAATCCACTGGTACTCTGGATCCTCATTTACTACCAGCTCCTCCACAAAGCCATGAACCATCACAGCACGGTAACATCGTGGAATAGATGTGGCTGGCATGCAGAGATGGGAAGAGAGGGAGAAAGCAAATCGACAGAATTAAAAGCATACAGCCTCTGAGAAAGATGACCAGAGCCAGACAGCATTAAACAGAAAACAGAATACACAAAAAAAGAGGTCAAGAGAGAGGAAAATGTAAAACATAGGTAAATAAGAAATTTGGTCTGGAGACTTACTACAGAAGAACTTGACTCCACAGGAAGACTGTCTGAATCGGTTCAGGTCATTGAAAAGTTCCACCTTAACTAGCACATTGATCTCCCCTCTTATACCTTTTAAATAAATAAATAAATAAATAAATAAATAAGATTAAAAATCACAGGATTACGACACAAACTCCATGTCACTACACACAGAACATGCATAAAGTGTTGCAGACTGTTTAGTAAAAACATTACATGCCAAAGCACTTAAACAAAAAGGGAGTCAACAGTCCCATCAGTTTGGAAGGTTAAATGTAACAGTAATGGTGTTGCTCAACTCCAGTGATTCTACATTGAGTCAAATGAACCTTGAAAGAAAAAATTACACTGCAGGTACACACCATGTATGGTATCGTAGATGGGAAACCAGCCAGAGATGACTGTAGCAGCTTCACTGGAAAGTAGTGGATCAATGTCGATGTAAACTTTCCCTATCGCATCATTAGCGCTGTATGTATCATGATCCAGAACAGTTATCTGTAATGGCTCATCCTGCAAATCCTCATCATCCACCTACAAAGAGAGAAGGTGGCGGTGTAACTTATTTAATTAAGTTACAGTATAAGCAAAATTCATCAAATAGACAAAAAAAAACTTAAACCCACCTCAAACTTAAACCACTCTGAATTCCATTGGGGATTCAGAGACTTGGGATACACATCAGTTTTAAAAGTTGTGTTTCCAAACTTCACCTATTAAACAAAAATACTGTTAGTGTGATTGCAGGTGTTTATACATAAAGCTGTACATACACTGAACAGTTTGTAAACCTGTAAATATGTTAGAATGTAGGCTCTGTAAAGCTACAAAGATGGCACTGAAGCTGTATGTGAAGTTGTACATGTATCAGAATGTACATAAACCTGCAAATGTGTGGAGCCGTATGTAAAGTTGTGCATATAGGGGGCACAGCTGCAGGAGGATCTGTAGGGAGCCTAGACCTCCTCAAATTTCTGAATGCACCTTCAGATTTCGGTAAAGTAAATAAGTGCCTAGTGCCAAATTTTAGGCCTATGGTTAATTAGTCAATATCCACTGTGGTATTCTGTCAGCAAGACTGTTAAATGCGAAGTCAGCAATCTTTTGATATTTAAATTTAAAATTTTTATCTTCCTGGCTACGGTAGCTAGAATATAATGCAGATGACAGTGATTGACATCCTCAATATAGCGATTCCTATGGAACATAATGCTTCATAGATGGACCCACAACATGTAATCCCACAAAAATAAAATTCTCGCTATGCAACTGGTACATTTTTCAAAACTAAAGGTGTATGTAAAGCTGTAAATGCACAACTGAAGTTACATGTAAAACTGTAAATGTGTGACTGAAGCTGTATATAAAGCTGTCAATGTGCTACTGAAGCTGTAATTGCTTGACTGAAACTGTACATAAACCAATAAATGCGTGACTGAAGCTGTAAGTAAAGCTGAACAAGTCTGGACTCACCTCAACAAAGGCGTCAGTGAGGTCACTTGCACGGTCCATGACGGGCAGGTGTCTGCCCGCCACAATTTTGGCCTTCAGTTTCCCTGGCATGTTTTTTTTTGTTACTTTTTTTTACCTACACCAGACCTAAAGTCACAAAACAAGAACCAAAACGTCTGAGATGTCGTGGACCTCTAAACATTTATAACATGCTGCAGATGCTGCAGACAGGTATGGGTCGCATAATCAGATCAGCTGCAATTGACAGGCTGGGTGCATTTGAACCAGGAAGGGAAAACTAAGACCTGCACAAACTCATAGAGATTTAGTTAGTTCAGCTTCATTTTAACGTTACCTGACACTTCAAATCACCATTCCAGTTATTTTACATTTACCTATAAATGAACGTTACATGTGAAGAACGCAAGTGCAGCAACAAAATCTAAGAGTATGTTTTGGTTTTATCATTCAACAAGAAAATAAACCACGTACAGTAAGGTTGGAAATGCAGCGGTAACTGGGTTGGCTAATTACGGCATAGCAGTAACAGATTAGTAGGTTAACTAACTCCGCTTAGAGTGACAAATATTTGCTTTACTTTATTCGATACATCCAACATAACCTATATTTTAAACAGGCTTGGCAAGGATAACTGTCAGCTAGTTAGCTTAGTTAGTCAGGTGGCTAAGCTAATTTGCTTCCTAGATTTACCAGCTGAACCTGTGAGAAAGCACTGGTTTTGTTATGGACATCGGTTGCATAACGTTAAGGGTCAGCTAGCTAACTAGCTTAGCTTCTAGTTAGCCGTAACAGTTATATTAAAACTTGCTAAGCGACAGTGTTCTTGAGTGAGTCGAGTACCAGCAGCAGTACTGTAGCAGTGTTGTGCTGATTCTGATTCTGCTGGGGCGCTGGAGTCGGTACAACACCGGCCTTTAACGGAACCACCAGCGAACCTCACACATTGCGTCGTAGTCTGCACCTTGCGCCATAGCGTTCACGAGGCTGCAGTCAGCTTCTTATTCCGATTTTCCCGTTCCACCTTAACTAGTGCAGGAGTTAGATTCCAGCGCCTCAGGTTCAGACGCCAGAAGGTAACTAGTTAGCTAACTAGCTAGCTTGGGTTAACTGTTTAAGCTGTTTAAGGTGTAATGGGAAAATCTGAATAAGAAGCTTGACTTCAGTTTCGTGTAGCATGCATTATTAGCTAGTTAGCAACACAGCTAACGCGACTCTGACTTTATGCCCGTGTTAAGGCGGATTTTTGCTAACACATGCTCACTGATCAGCATTTAGCTAACGTTACTCACCGGAGCTTGGCGTTTCAGCAAAGCTGCAAAATACCGCAGCGTTTTCAATTTGACGTTACAGTCGGTCCATCGGCCTAGCGAGCCTTTCGATCCCATAACACGAATTAAAACGGTATTCCTGACGTAGATGATTAGAAAAGCACTGCGCTGCGGTTATTCCTTAAAGATCATGTCGGTAGGTTTGAATGGTACCAATAAAACTGCGGTGTATTCGCTAATAAGGCTCATTGGAGATAAACACACTGCAGTGGCGTTACATGCCAAAGGCGACAGGTAGGAGGTTCCATTCAGGGTTGCCAAGTTACACAAAACTCCTCCTATTAGACTGATTTCGCTGCATGAATTGCCTTTAGCACTCGGGTTATTGGTGTTTAGGATAAGGACCTGGAGGTTTATCCGGTACTTAAGTTAAATTACCTGTCCAAGAAGCTTAGTGTAGTTACATGATGCAGAATACACACGACAGTAAAAAGCATTGTGGCTGTGTTCGTCGAGTACAATAAAATTAGTAGTTACACTAAACACACTCATGCAACCCACACAAGTGCACAGAAGCCAGCAGAACTGGGCATCAGTAGGAACAGCACCTCTCTAGAAAGCAGACTTGCTCTCATGTATGGTATATATCTGATTTTTCTGCATGTCCCTGACCTTTTTATGTGTGTGAGCTTTTATGCAAAGTGCAGGACAATATCTTGGGTCATGAAGTGCTATTTGTCAAAGTACCATTAAATCATTACTCTACTTACTTTGGAAAAAAACAGACACAAGCCTTTGTTGTAAATCAGGCCCAAAGTGGGGCCTCAGGGTCAAAAAACATTTGATTTGGCCTGCTAGAAACTTTCCCACAACCAAACCTCCTCAACCAGTAAAAGAACAAATGTATTTGTATTATTTAAATATTTTAGATTTATTATTAAAATAATATTCCATTTCATAACAAAAAAAAAAACAATTCATTTAATTGTAATTGAATTAAATTTCACTTTAAGTACTTCTATTTGGAAGTGAATCATACAGTGTATTGCTATAAAATAGATCTTTGGCCGAGTGGCCTATCCTCTTTGCACCCCCCCCCAATTCAAAAATGATCAACATGGCAACACAGGGAGTCTTGTGCGAGGTTTTCCTGGGTAGAGGCAGCAGCCAGAGGAGCATGAGGACAGAGACACTGCTCGGCCCAAGGGCTTATGTCAAACCTGGGATGGGAATTATATAAAGACAGCCAGGGCTGATTAACTGATCCTGAGTTGAAACGTTATCAAATCCTCAACATGTGCAGTGTCACTGGGCTTGTCATTTCACCTCATACATTCACGCTAATGGACACCTCACAGGTACCACAAATGTAAAGTCAGAGACTTAAAGACTAATCCCTTTGAATTTCAACTAGGAGACAGGCAATCCTACAATTGCATTACTATTATTACACACGCACACACACACACACCTGTCCTGTTTGACTGGCATTTATTTCTAAACCACTTGCATAAGCTGATCTCATGTTATATTAAGCTCACATCTGACACACTTTTGACTGTGTTACTGTGTGCCTTAGAATGTCGGATTTGACTTTAAATGCAGCTTTAGAGTCATAGGGATTTTTACACTGTTGAGTTGTCTTAGGTGGAAATGTGCTAATAGTAGCACAATCACTTAGAGATTACTGTCACTTTGGTCTTGTGTACATGCGCTCTGTCAGTGTACAAGTGATGGACGGCCACAGTGGCACAATGCTGCATAGTCTGGGAAGCTGGCATACCTCTCTGCTGACCATGAAAAGGTTACTGAATAAATAGCCTATACAGCTTTAGTGTGCAAAAACATATACGTGTTGTCTCTATAGCAGTCTAAATTACATCTGCAACTTTAAACTTTTACTATACTATCTTCAATCATAATAGTTTAAATAGTTTCTTTATGAAATATTTGTCTGTCACTTGCATTGTGTCTGCTTATCTGTCTGTCTGTCTGTCTGTCTATCTATTAATCTTCATCTTTTTTCAACATTATATAGAGTTCAGCTGGTGTGTTGCTCATGATTTGTAGCATTGTAAATTGTATGTGTGCTTCAGTTCACACAAAGGAAGAAGACAGTTAAAGTCTCTGTCACGTCTCTGCAGTCTTTGGATGTGTTTTAAGCAAATGACAGACATCGAACACCCCTTCCCCTCCCCACATTCCTCTGCAGTGTCGTTATCCTCCCAAGAAGTACAGTCACCTGGTGATCAGTGCTGGGATATTTTTAATGGATAAACCCAGCTCCTTATGACAAAGCAAAACTCACAGTTCAAAAATAAACCACAGAGTAACCACTTTAGGTGAAACCGACTTATTGTTGGCACTGTCGTTTCAATGAGTGTCTTTAAGTGTCCATTTCTGGTCAGCATGACTATCATCTTTTTGCTTTTCATTGGGGACATCACTGCGCATTCATTAATTCTTCGGCCATAATTATACTTCTTATGTGCCCCATCAGATGGAATTAGAATCCACGCTCTAAATTAAAATCAGAACATCAGACTGTAATTGCCTATTGCAAAACAATGATTGACATGACGCTCAACCAATCACTGAATTGTAGCTGTCTGTAAGCACTGCTTATTCTGATAGCCCTGATAGAAAAAACAGCATAGTGGTCACCAGCAAAACCAAAATATGTTGTATTCTGGATGCCGGTGTGCTGAACAATCAGCTTGTGCTAAGAAATGGATAAATGTTACTGAGGCAGATATTACTTAGACGCCGGATCATCTGGAGTGCAGAGCTGTAGTTAATTCATTTCTGAAGCTGAAACAGTTTTAGATAAAACTGTGTAGAATACCAAGCTTCACAGCTCAATGGCAAATTAACAAACAGCTATTAGGGTAGCTAAACCTTATCTGGGCCACTGCATTTGCTAACACCCATTTTAATATGATGTCTAATAATAAATGACCCTGCAGAGCAATGTTAGAATATCTTAGCTGGCTAAGTTAGCTTTTATTAACTGTCATCAAAACAGTTTGATGACAGAAAACATAACAGAAATCGTTTTGTGTGACATGAAATTCTATTATGTTAGCTTTGTAGCTAATGTACAAAAACTGAAACATTTCTCAGCCAATCAGCTATGTTTAGGATGAGGAGAAAATTGTGTAAATTTGATTTATTGATAAACTGTTGCTTTAACCCCATAAATCCCATGCTGGTAATACACTAAGGCTTATTATTCATTAGCTACTGGGACTTCAATGCAAACTGGCTGAGCTATTCTTAGGTTATAGAAGCATGGAATAAAACTTTGGGTGTGTCAATGGTCCCCAGCCATTTAAGGTGTTAAATTTAAACATGTGTGTTAGCATAGCAAGGTTTTGTTCTAAGTAGTTTTGGACCATCTCTATTGGCCTGAGTTAAAACGAACAGCTGAGAAAACAGAGTCACAAAGGATTTGATATGACAGGGATGTGATGTTTGTAGTGTTATTATTTGTAATACGGCCTAGCATGGTGTGGACTTTATGACCTCAGCTTTTCTTGTCATTTATGATTGTGTCTAGCTTGTTGTGGATGGGTCTGCTACATTTAGTATTGTTTGCTCCATGTAGTGACCCCTAAATATTGTCCTCAGCTGAAGGCTCTGTATTGTGTGAGTGCATGTTTGCTGTGTTTAGAATGGTCATATAAATATATACAGTTTTTGTTGGATGTAATCGAGCAGAGATTTATGGTTGACTTCTTATGGTCTTACTGTGTCCTTGTGTGACAGGAGAAGAAATGCAAGGTCTGGCAAGCCATCACCCACACACACACGTACAGAGGCAGCTGGTCTGGTCATCGACATTGCTGTCTGTGTGCTATAATTATTTACCTACCATCTGTCACACATAAAACCCATTGTCTCAGTCTGTGTGCTGTTAGTAGCGCCACAGACAGCAGCTAAGGTACTGTAGCCTTCTTTACATTCATTTACACTTACCTATGTAGAGAGACTGCATTATAGAGCTCTGTGCACTGCTGTGTATTGTGACTGTAGATGTGTTATCACTTTTTCGGGACTTAAAGAGAAGGTGAGAAACAAAATAAGTCATTTGTTTTGTAATAGTATCTCTTTGAATGAGCTAAACTGTGTAGATATGATGGTGCTTCTTACAGGCTCCAAGTAAGGGATTATTTTCCCCTCATTATTACAATATTACAGCGTTTATATAGCATCTTTTATATAATCATTGCGCAGGTGACCACTGCTTTGTGTTCCTTGTGCTGATATGTGTTCTTGTCTTTTTCCTCTGATCTCAGGTTTCACAATGGCGGACGAGTGAGTATATTTTAAATGCATTTGTCTTCTGTGAAAACCTCTTAATTCTGATCATCCCACTAGCAAAAGTGCAAATGTATATTAACTTCATTTGTATGTACATGAACATTGATATTTGAGGTCAGTGTATGGATTTTCTTGTCCTACTGTAAAACTGTTTAATCTCATTCCTCTTCTCTCTTTGCCCACTCTCTGTTAAAACGTCTACAGTGTAAGTGCTTTTAAAGATTCAATTTTTTTTACATATGCAATGTATTTACTAAAACTAAATCTGCATAAATTATGATAATAATTTATCTTTTTCTTTTACATGAACACAGGATGCCCCCAGGCCAATGGCCCCTCGGGTTCAGGCTAAGGTACTTCCCTCCAAACTCGAAACACTGAAACGTACTTAATTTCTATTTTGTTATATTGTGTTTTTAAGTTGGGTTATAACCGTACTGAAACCTCCTGTAGATTGTCATTACATTTCTACAAAGATTTCTGTTTTAGTAGACCTTTTTTAGATAATTGCTAAATGAGTTTCTGCATAAAACACTGGGAGTGAAACTCTGATACCAACTGAAACCAAAATGCTGAACTGTTTTTTTTTCTAGCCTAAGTCAAAGATCTCAGCTTCGAGAAAGCTGTCTCTGAAAGTGAGTTACATTTTTTCTGATTGCTCTTTATCTATTTACATATCAGGGTTAATCATCTGATCTACACTTCCATTTAATAGTCTGGAATTAATTGGCATATTAACTATGTTTTGTTGTTTTATATACACAAATAACTTTGAAGATGTGAATTTATATATTGCAAACAATCTAAAACTAACAAAATGTATTTTTAGATGTTTCGTCATTTTCAGGATATTTCAATATTTCAGGATTTCTGTGAACAGGAAGAGAAAAAGATCAACGAACAACAGTGAATATGGGGTGTCTGTATTCAGTCACGTGCAAAAATTTGAGCACCCAAGTCATGTTTGTTGATTTTCCTCTATATTTCTTTTACACTTCCTCTTCACAGAACATACTGAAATATAAAGTTTCTGTCAATTTTAGTGCACAATCTTTATTTATTTGCTGAATTTTAAATATTGAAAAAAAGAAAACATGAAAATACATGTCATAACTTTTGCACAGGCCACATTTTATATTTTATTGTTTCCCAATATGTTAAATTCAGAAAATAAACAGTAATTGTGCACTGAAATGTGAAGTGTGTTCTCTGTAGAGGACATATACATTTATTTCTACTTAAAAACTGACAAAACATGTAATTTACACACATTGAGGGACATGTATGTGGTCAGTTTGCTGCACTAGTTTATGTGTACTCTAAGGGGTGTTTGTGTGTCAGATTCTGCTGCTGCAGAGAGCGATGGAGGATCTGGAGCAGGAGAAAGTGACCCGTGATGAGGAGAAGGTCCGCTACCTGGGAGGACTCCAACCTCTGCAGATGTCTGGGCTTGCAATGGATGAGCTACAGGTGCATGAATGGAAGCTTAGTCGATGAGGTAGAGAGAGTAACTAAAATAGACCACAGTGACCACATCGCTTAAAGTAATCAGGCAGTGCTCAGTGAGTGTGAGTGTGGAAACTGTCACACAATTAATGTAGATTATTCCCACTACAATCTTAACAACATAGTAACAAAACATCAAACCGAATAATAAAAAAGTAGCTTTATTAGGAAAGGGCAAAGCGTTTTTTTAAATAAATATTTTTATTAAACATTTTAAGGCAAAACAAAGATATTGTACAAATTACATGACGAAAACATTATATGCAGTATACAATTAAAGAGGAGGTGAAAGGGGAAGAGAAAAAGGAATGAGAAAAAAAAGTGGGAGCTACATGTACATCCTAGATACACTCATATACACATAGTTAAACAAATTGTATTCAGACATAAACTTTATAAGTGGGACTAATTTAGAACAAAAAGCACATGTAAGCACAATACAAAAGAATATGCAGCAAACGTATACCTGAAAATTTTTGAGGTAAACCATCATTGAGCCGTGACACACAAATCTTAGCCTCTGAATTAAGAGAACATTTGAAAATTTCCTCAATCGCCTTAATGACCTCAAACCAAAGCTTCTGTATATGTGGACAACCCAACATACAATGGAAAAAAGATGGGCAAAACCTATGAAGTTGGGACGTTGGGTAAAACATAAATAAAAACAGAATACGATGATTTGCAAATCCTTTTCAACCTACATTCAATTGAATACATTACAAAGACAAGATATTTCATGTTCAAACAGATAAACTTTATTGTTTTTTGCAAATATTCACTCACTTTGAATTTGATGCCTGCAACACATTCCAAAGAAGTTGGCACAGGGGCATGTTTACCACTGTGTTACATCACCTTTCCTTTTAACAACACTCAATAAGCGTTTGGGAACTGAGGACACTAATTGTTGAAGCTTTGTAGGTGGAATTCTTTCCCATTCTTGCTTGATGTACAACTTCAGTGGCGCAACAGTCCGGAGTCTCTGTTGTCGTATTTTGCACTTCATAACATGCACACATTTTCAATGGGAGACAGGTCTGGACTGCAGGCAGGCCAGTCTAGTACCCGCACTCTTTTACTACAAAGCCACGCTGTTGTAACACGTGCAGAATGTGGCTTGGTATTGTCTTGCTGAAATAAGCAGGGATGTCCCTGAAAAAGACGTTGCTTGGATGGCAGCATATGTTGCTCCAAAACCTGTATGTACCTTTCAGCATTAATGGGGCCTTCACAGATGTGCAAGTTACCCATGCCATGGGCACTAACACACCCACATACCATCAGAGATGCTGGCTTTTGAACTTCGCACTGATAACAAACCGGACAGTCCTTTTCCTCTTTGGCCCGGAGGACTTGACGTCCATGATTTCCAAAAACAATTTGAAATGTGGACTCGTCAGACCACAGGACACTTTTCCACTTTGCGTCAGTCCATCTCAGATGAGCTGGAGCCCAGAAAAGCCGGAAGCGTTTCTGGGTGTTGTTGATGTATGGCTTTCACTTTGCATGGCAGAGTTTTAACTTGCATTTGTAGATGGAGCGACGAACTGTGTTCACTGACAATAGTTTTCTGAAGTGTTCCTGAGCCCATATGGTAATATCCGTTACAGAATGATGTCAGTTTTTAATGCAGGATCGAAGGTCACAGGCATTCAATGTTGTTTTTCTGCCTTGCTGCTTACTTGCAGAGATTTCTCCAGATTCTCTGAATCTTTTGATGATATTATGGACTGTAGATGATGAAATCCCTAAATTCCTTTCAATTGCACATTGAGAAACGTTGTTCTTAAACTGTTGGATTATTTGCCCACGCAGTTGTTCACAAAGTGGTGAACCTTGCCTCATCCTTGCTTGTGAACAACTGAGCCTTTCAGGGATGCTCCCTTTATACCCAATTATGACGCTTACCTGTTTCCAATCAACCTGTTCACCTGTGGAATGTTCCAAACAGGTGTTTTTTTGAGCATTTCTCAACTTTCCCAGTCTTTTGTTGCCCCTGTCCCAACTTCTTTGGAATGTGTTGCAGGCATCAAATTCAAAATAAGTGAACATTTGCAAAAAATAATAAAGTTTTTCCATTTGAACATTAAATATCTTGTCTTTGTAGTGTATTCAATAGAATATAGGTTGAAAAGGATTTGCAAATCATCATATTCTGTTTTAACTTAATTGGAATTGGGGTTGTAAGTTAAAGTATTAACTCACTCACTCACAAGAATTTATTAAAGTAATTTTAATACATTTCTGTTGGTCCATTAAAGGGTTTCTAAATTTCTGCATTATTAAATTATTCATAAAGTCATAATCGTGTAAAGTCATTCAGAGTGGTTTGATGAACTGCGGCTTTCTAGCTTTCTGGAGAAACTTGTTTACAGTGGTGCTGATAGGAGCCAGACGCCTGAAGCATTCAATGCCTCTAAAAGCTCCCTCACAGAAAGTTACGACATTAAATGACTACAGATACACTGCCTGATTCCTGAAGGACTGTTTTATGACCAGTTTATGAAATCTTTTTGCTTAAAAAAAATTTGCTTAAAATATTATATATACAAATACATTCATGGTGGAGACGTACATACAGGGTGTGGGAAGACAAAATAGTTCCCAAAGAAAACATTTTTCTGTTTACTATTATTTTGATATTTTCAATATTACATATAAAAAGTCAGAAGACAGATGGAGGTTCAGTGGTCATTGTGCATAGCAACTAAAATGGCTATATTTGAGTTGTAGACATTGTGACCCCTGGATCCTATCACCACCACTGTATGTTGTACATGGGGCAGGGGGTGAAATTGCACTGGGGCCCATCGCACAGGGTCACAGTCATTTCTGGGTCATGTGTGTACAGTTGTGTTAGTATTTATGTGAGGGGCCTAGAAAGATCCAATTTTACACAGTGGTATGCAAAAGTTTGTAATCTTCTGGTCAAATGACATTTTGTTGATTGTGTAGGTGAAGATAAGTTAACACATGTTCTACACAGGACACATTCTTTAACACTTTGCTGAATTTAACATCAAATTAAAACATTAAAAAACATCAAATGTGGCCTGTGCAGAAGTTAAACTCAGCAAAGAAAAACAACAAAACATGTAATACGTAGTTATAACTATGTAAAACAGTTTTGCATAAAACTGCATATGACCACTCAACTTCCATTATATAGCCCCAATGTTTAATTATCTCTCTTTAATTTATGATGCATTTCAATAGCAGTAATCGTTCAGAACATGCATGTAAACATTTAGGTTAATGCCAGATGTTACATGATCGTGATTGGCTTTGAGGCATAATAAAAGTGAGTAAACATAAATGGGCCTCACTCACCAATGACTTCCTAAATTTCTTGAATGTGTTCTTGAGAGAGGTCCTAAAATAAAGTTTACGCCAGATTCATGACGTGTTCTTAAACACGTGTGGAACTGTGTGAACCTTTGTGCTCTTGAGTGTATGTAGATTCACTGGCAAATGTCAGAATCTGGCAAATGTCAGAATCTTTGTAAAAAAATGCATTAAGAAGAAATTTCTTCATAAGAACAGTTGATGAATGTGGCCCAGTGGTTTTTTATTCATTGAAAGTAATTTTTGGATGGGTGGGGCATTGGCTTTTGTACTGGGGTCCATAAGACCCTAGTCATGGCACTAGATCCACTCATAATGAAGTGTTCACTCAGTTTAAAGGGCAGTTGGTGTCAAATGGTGTAAAAAAATATGGAAGTATCAGGTTTTAATCCCATAAATGTCCAGTTTCCACCAGCAAGCCTAAAGTGTTACTACACACTTCTAATAATCTTCTGAGAATAAGCTCAGCCAGTTTGCACTAAAGTCCCTGTAGTTACAAAATAATAAGACTTAGCATGTAATACAGCTGTGATTTGAAGGGGTTAATAGAATGATGGCATTACGTGTGTTTGTGTCTCTCTGCAGAAACTGTGCAGACAACTTCATGCTAAAGTTGACGTGGTGGATGAGGAGAGGTATGACATTGAGGCCAAAGTCAGCAAGAATAATAAAGAGGTGAGGGTAGAAGGCTGCTCACATCTTCTGCATGAGATATTATATCATTCTGTACAATCACAACCAGTCTATGTGTTACAGATTCACGAGCTGAAGCTGAAAGTGGAGGACCTCGGGGGTAAGTTTAAGAAGCCTGCTCTGAGGAAGGTGCGCGTGTCTGCTGATGAGATGATGCGAGCACTGCTGGGGTCCAAGCACAAAGGCTCCATGGACCTCAGAGCCAACCTCAAATCAGTCAAGAAAGAGGACATTAAACAAGAGAAGGTATTTGAACACAAACATAATGAGAAACAAGACTTTGAAATGTATAACCTTTAATATCAGTGATGTAAAAAACTTTAAAGCTTTTCAAATATTTTATTGGTTCATCTATTGTGGAAAAAATAAGCAAAAATGGAGTTGAGTTTTTCCTGATAGTGAGCACATATCACTTTATTGTTACTATGTTTTAATACATAATCTGTTGCTATATTATTATATATACCATACCACATTGTCATGTAAATCTTGTCATATTTGTTTTCAATAGCTTATTTAATGTAAATTCAAATGTCAAACTAGAAACCAAAATGGAAATCAATGACTAAATAATGAACTGATTATAAACTCAATTTACATACATGTAATATTTAATTACACTCATTATGAAAGTGATGCCTTCAACAAAAAAGTTGGGACAGAGGCAATTTAAGACTAGGAACACTGTGAAATGCTCACTAACCATCTTAAATGAGTGATGCAATATAGATTGGACAAAGCTATCTGCTCAGTGAGATTTGCTCACTGCATTTCAAATATTCTGGAAATGAATTTTAATCTTGATGTTAACAGCCTTCTCAACCATTTGAAGCTCTGTTCATCTTTGAAATGTTCTTGATCTTTAGAGGGTTTTTTTACAGCTTCTATGCAGTTTACAGCCTGTGGTAATCTATAAACTAAAACATCAACGTATTGTGTATAGAATGTATTTTTCTAGCATCTCTTTTTCTTCTTTGCAACATTATTGAACATTATTGAAAACAGTGATTCCAAACTTTTCTACAATATGTCTGACCAACCAATGTGTATGTGCCTTTGGCAGGTGCTGACCACTGAGGTAGGTGACTGGCGTAAGAATGTGGAGGCCATGTCCGGAATGGAGGGCAGGAAGAAGATGTTTGATGCTGCTGGTGGAGGACAGTGAGCAGTGTTTATAGTTTTGTATATATGAGTGCGTGAGAGACTTGATTAAAGTAGAAGAATAAAAATGAAAACTTGAACTCATTTAAGCTGTCAGAGCTTCACTCGCTCATGCTTGGTTCTCTCAAGAATGTAAGAGCTTACCTTTTTCCCATGTGATGTTATTTCATCTCACATCATTTCACCACAATTAATTTCATTTCATGGTGTAAGACCACAGGTTTTATCTAGAAATGAGGACTTGAACTGAACCAAATGCACAGAAAACACAATGTCATTTTTTAAAACATTGTCTGAGTGGACCTTCTGGAAAAACTGTAAATGGAGAAATAAAAACATTTAGATGTTGTTTATTATTCATGATTGTGAAGGCAGATATGCAACAAATACACATACACTGCCCCCTTCCCCCAACACACACACAAGAATATCAGTGTCATCACAGCAGCTGTCATGATGAACCAATAGAACCAATAGAAATGCTCCAAAAAAGTACTTGGGATTACCTTCAAAAGTTATGATAGTCTTTTCTTCTCCTGTAAAATATTTTATGCTATTTTACATGTTTTCCAGACACAGATGAGAGGCAGCTTTGTGTCACTAAATTATTTATTATTATTATTTGAGTTTTTACCACATAACAAAGGCTCGATGTCACTGTCCAATGAGGGTGACCACCAGCTTGGAAAATTCCTACTATGTGAGCCATCTTAATAATTGCTTTTGTGTTGAAGGACAGGAGGGTGTGTAATGCAAGTGTTCTGTCAGGGGCTCTGAATTATGAGGTGTGTGTGTGTGTGTGTGTGTGTGTGTGTGTGTTTTATAGATTTACCAGCATATTTTAAGAAAACAGTTACCTGTTTCCAACCCCCACTCAAACAAGTGAGAGGGCCAGATGCTGAGGCTTCCCTCACTTTTCTTGATACACAGGATCATTTTGAGTCCTTAAGTGTTTGCATATAGATTATCTTGGGGCATGTGTGTGTGTGCGCGCGCCAGTGTCTTTTTCCTCATTTTTTATAAACAGGTCCAATTATGATAATACTTTTAATCCAGAAAAGCCAGTGACGTATACTAGTCCACTGAAGCCTAACAAAGAAAAGACACAGGGGGAAAAGGTGGAAAATACCCCCTTTAACAACGATGAACAGTACATTTACTTTAAATGTAAACTACATTTGTGAGTGAGTGAGTGAGTGAGTGAGTGAGTGAGTGAGTGAGTGAGTGAGTGTTGTTGCTCATAAACACATGCACCTGGAACAGCAGACAGTTCCATTTTATAAAAAAGAAAATCTTGTAAAAAGGCATCTTGCTCCACTATTTACTGCTGTACTTGGGGTAAGAAGACCCCTGGTAAATCTTGTATCTATTTGCATAAAAGGCTTTACAGAATGTACAGATATAAGTCAAATCTTTTTAGTCTTTGCATTTAAAAAAAAGGGGTTACCAAAGAACAACACTAAGTATTCTATTTTATTCATTTATTCTATTCATATATGCCCTAATGATTCCACTTCATTTTAATAAACAACAAATGAAAATGAAATAACATTAGAAATCCTTACTTTGTTCAATAATTAAACTGTTACCATGATTATGTTAGTTAAATTATCTTTAGATTAATTGCTTCATTATTATTATTATTATTATTATTATTGTTGTTGTTATTATGCAAGCATATTCATTTATACAAAGCAGTGCAATTCTGTATTTAAAACCAAATCCACACATTTAGATTGAGCAGATGGAACACAAGAGTTCAGAAGACTCAGCAGACAGATTTTATTCAATATAACAAACTGTGCAAAAGTCTTGGGCATACTGTCTAAAACTTGGCAAGAAAAATGTTTTGGTTTGTAAAAACACCACATATCATTAGAGTCTATACAAAGAAACAGAAATACAGCAGAAAGTAAGCAGAACAAGAATTTCATATTTTGAAAAAAAGTAGTATCTTGCTAGTTTATAGACTAAAGTTTTGTTCCTGATTTTTTTCTTGGATGCCTCTAGCTGTCACACAGCACTCACGGCTGACTGAGCCAAACCAAGTATTGGGTGATACCTACAAATAATACTGGGCTGCCATGAGGAGGTTTGGAAAGGCTTAAACACACACATTGACATTCATAAAAATCACTACATACTGTAATATTTGCTTAAAAGAGCATAAAGCTTTTGCTCAGCACTGTATATAAACAATAAAATCTGCTGTACTTCATAGCACAAAGTAAACAGCATCTGCCTGAAACCATCATATGAGAGTTCAAAAGTTTTACATTTATTTTTCCTGTAACTAAGAAAAATGACATACCAACAAACATATACATAAGTATATAAATATATTTATGACAAAAAATTGGTATTTCATTGAAGACAAATTGTTGAAGACAGATGAGCAGCAAATCTCAAAAACAAAATAAAATGATAAACTCCTTTTGAATATTTTACTTGCTCACAAGGTATTTCTTTAGATTTAGTGCACATGTAGCTTGACTCTTGCCTGTATCTGTCCTTACTGTAGACCCTTATATACACACACATATATAAAATTAAATACGCACAAAACCAATGCAACCTGGCTGAATTCATACAACCAAACAAGCCTACGTTTTCTGAATAATTTCCCTTTTTTGCAACAGAAAGCAAAAGGCACTTTTGAGTCAGTATAGTATTCTCCACTTTTCCTGAGTCAGAGAGATCAGAACTTGCTATTAAACAATAAAAGACCATAAAAGAAGCTCTGTTAAATCCACAGATTTTCTAAATCTTCTAATTAATCTTCTCTTAATGAGGCAGACTGAGTTTGCTGAGACAAAATAATTTACGTATCTGAGTAATTCTGCGCAGTGAAACATCTGAAACAATATGAATGCTACAACTCCTCCTTGGAATGGGAATAATAGCAGACTGTTATGTATTGCTTCTGCACTCTTCAAGCAAAAAAGGTTTTCTTAAGACAAAGGCTACTTGTTCCACCCTGCCCATGCTGATTAAATCAGAGCTGAAGTGTCTTGCAAGCGACTTGCATTAAGGCTTGCAGGCTGAAGGCACAAAACTATTGCAACTAGTTGGTTTGATCACTGCCCAGCTGAACACCAGGAGAGACAAACACTGGTCCCGGAGATCTAATCACCCTGCAGAGTTCAGTTTCAGTCTTCTAACATACTGTACATGATCCACCTCATTAACAGGGTATTTAGAGGTAGGTGTATTAATGGAATGGTTATTCAAAAAAAATGAATCAAACAATTTACCCCACTGTTTGCCATCCAAAGTTAGTATTATAGTGGAGCTGCAAGGCTAATGCATCCAAAATGTCTAAAAACCTGTTATATAAGCCTTGCATCTCCAGTGCAAAACTACTATTGGCTGCATGTGCTGGGGTTCAGGAGAACAAACAATGTCAATAAAATTTTTAAACCAAACTTCAGTTTGGGGTTCATATGTCTCTCTCCATTCAAAGAGCTAGGAGCCTGGTCGTGGGCAGTCTTATAAGGACTGTGACTAAACCTTACAGCAACGTAGAGTTCCTCATAGCCTCAGAGAGGGCCTGTACACTATATACAGGACACATGCCAATGTGGAATGAAACCCACACAAAACGACTCTACACCAATAAATACACATTCAAGACTGTGTGTAAACTAAAGAAATGCTTCAAAGCATAAATAAAGCTAAGATGTACTTACTTTTAGAGCACTTTCTCTCCTGAGTGTGTATCTTCAGTAGTATCAGGAGCATCCAGAGAGTTTAGCTCCTTCATGTTTCTTATTTTCGGTTTCTGCTACCACAACCAAAGCCTATCATCACAAAAACTGCCTGACTAACAGACAGCATCAATGCCCCGAGGCCCACCCTTACAGGAGTCATCTGCCAGAATGGCCAAACTGAACATAGGCTGATTAAAGTGCCACAGTGACTGTTGTGCTGAAGATGTAGGGTTGCCATAGTTACGTATCAGGGACTATCCGGCGGTTCCACATGCCACGCCGAGAGTGATAGTAATGGAAGAAATTCCTCAAGTATAGCCGTTCCACTTCCATTCCTGTCTGCAGGATCCTGCAAACAAGAGCAATACATCATCCATTCCATAAGCCACATATAGACACAAGTAATTACACATCAATAAAACTACATGGTTCAGAACTACATGTATTTGTATAATCAAACACATAATTACATGTAATTATGAACCATGCAGTTTATATGCTTGGAATAATTCAGATGCAGTCTGAATATTATAAAAGGCATAGTAGTAGAAAAGTTGAAGCAGAAAGTAGAAAAGCATAGTAGCCTACAGAAACCGTTACATCCAACAAACAGTGTAATGTCCCACCTATCCAGTAGTTCCCAGTCCTCTCCTCCCCAGCGGACAGTGAAGTCTTTGGTGTTCATGCCACCAATAGAGTCCAGGTCAGATTTATAAATACCCAGCAAACCAAAGCCGTTTACTTCCCAGTACCCTGCAGAATATCCAAGCAATTAAAAAAAAAAGAAGCATTTTTTATAATATATATTTCAGACTACATGTGTGTGATTTAATTTGCATATGACTGCACAGGATCTAGAGCAGGGGCACTCAACTAAACCTGATACATCAAATTTCCAGCTCAGAAAAGTCCAAATAAACTAAAAATTGAATGGGAACAATTTTTGCCTTTAAATGCTTAATTTATGATTTCTCCAGGCAAATAGATTAAATAGAATGACACAGATTAAATCATTTTAGAACAAGAAGCTGTTACAGAAGCTGTGCTGGTTCATGTTCATGTATGTGGCTGCAATACAGATATTTTCTTTTACAGATGTTACTTGGCTTTGTTGCAGAATTTTGTCAAGTATTTGGAAAAAGTCCGCTTTTAATGCTTTAACTTGCTCTCCTTCTGCAAGTCTGCCTGCAATTCCTCCTGCATTAGATTTTTTCCTACCTTTCAAGACTAACAAAAAATCTGGCAGACTAAAGTAACTCACTCATGCCGCTGACAAAATTTAGCACAGAATCCCATGGGGCTCACAATTCCCTTACCAATCCACTCCTTAGTAACTTGGCAGGTTGCCTATCTGCTACAAAAAACTGGATGAAGCAAAACTTCCTCATGCTAAACAGTGATAAGACTAAAGTTATCCTCATTAGATCCAACTCAACCCTCAGTAAAACTGCTTCTCTCACTCTCCACATTGAAGATGTAACTACGTCCCATTCCCCTCTTATTCGAAATCTGGGTCTCGTTCTTGACTCTATCCTTTTCGTTTGGTCCCCATGTAAGAACTGTTGTTACAACCTGTTTCTTTCACCTGTACTTAACCACCAAAATCAGACCATGTCTCTCAAAGTCTACTGCTGAAACTGATTCATGCCTTCCTCTGCAGCCACCTAGACTATGCCACTCTCTTCTCATCTGCAGTAGTTCTTCTTCTCTTACAAGCTCCAGACGGTCCTGAACTCTTCTTACTCACTCCCAGTCACACCATCCCCTGACACCAGTTCTTCAAAATCTCCACTGCCTTCCCATAAAATACCATATACATTTCAAAATCTTGCTTTTACACAAAGCTCTTAACATCACCGCTCCTTCTTGTTTCTCCCTACAAACCTACTTGCACCGTTAGGTCCCCTTCATTGCTGTATACTAAGGTACTGACAAGACAGTCTCACTGAGCACCAACTGGACTACACTGGATTATATGTCTCTACTGTTTACCATGCACTACTGTTTTGTTTATACATATATAAATATTTCATATTGCACTGCCACTTATTCATACACCTAAGCATATTGCATAACTATTAACATACAGTATGTGATAATTTACAGTGTAGTCACTTGGTTTATCCACTGGATGTGACATGTACCATGTATGCAGGGCTACTCACTATCCCATCATCAATCTTCCAAAGTTTATATGATCAAGCAGTTTTAAGATCTGCTCTTTATGTCTAGAACATCTCTCCCTCTGCAAGTCCGGTAATCTAATTCCACATTCAATTCTAACCTCAAAGAAATACCCTTTTACAGCTATGTACAGCTTTGAATTTTTACTATGTATTCCAAAAACAAGTTGCCTAGTCATCATTACCATGCTTGAAGCAATGTTTCAGGGAAGAACTGTGTTAGCAGCACGATGATAGGAGCTGGCGATGGTGGCAGACGCTGGCAGAGTTCTATGGTAACACTGATGCTACTGATTTGAAGTAAGCAATTGTTTAGGAGCACACAGAAAAATCTATTAGCACAAATTTAATGTGACTTTTTTTTTTTACTTTCCTCTTTTTTTAAGTCTTCTGTCAGAGATGATTAATTCACCAATCAAATATTTCCTAGACTGTCTAAGCCCTTAAAAATTAAGTGAATTTTAGGAACTATCATACGTCCTTTCATGTGTACCAAGTTCTTATTAATATGGCATATAGGTCTATTTGCTGGGTAGCAATTTCTTATGGTTTCTTACCATATTGATGGTTTCAGTTATTTTCAGTTTGGGTGCAGTTTATCCTTAAATTTCAGACTTGCTTAAAGCTCTAGGAGGGTCAGGCATAGGATGTGTCTCTTGGGTCTGGTTCTTTCATGCTACATTGATACCAAACTCTGACTGGAATGCATCGCAAAGTCTCTGCAGATAGTTTTCATTTACAACACTATATACGGTTCCTTAGCAGTAGTAGTCACTGAGTAACTGACAGGGCATTTCTGAACATACTAACTTTCTTTGCCTGTTTATTAAATTCTTTGGTAGAGGCCAACCAGTTTGTTTTGATATGCACTAAAAAGCTACACAAATAGTCCTCTATTCATATGTGTCTTGTTCAATGAATAGCCTTGTGAATATATAGTGGGACCTAAAATTTCCTACTTGAACATTTTCACACAAAAAAGAGAGATTAGTATGCGCACCATCAGGTTCCTGAGGCGTAGCACCACAGTTAAGCCTCATCACTATGGGAGCGAAGGCCATTCGTCCTTCAACGCAGTGTCTCCTCACTGAGTCAATAAAACCCAGTGGGAAATGGATGTGTAGATCACACAGAAACACAATGCTGTGCTCATCCTGAGAAAAATAAAGAACAAACTACAAGTAACTGAGATTCAGATGGAATTCAGATGCAATGCAGTATTACTCATATGTAATTACATATGCCTTTCAAAACTTACTGTAATGATGTCTATTCCAGCCTGTAGCCCAGCTGACCTCTGAAAGTTTCCCTTTAGTCTGAGGTACTGGTAACTGAGAGGGCAGACAGACAATTACAATCACAAAGGACAGAGAGACACACAAATACAAAGGGAAAGGTACTTAGAAAAAATGTATGTGTATGTACCTTGGTAGATGAGAGTTTTTCAGGGCTTTCTCTATATCCATATCTGTGCTGTCATAATCAGTAATGATGATGTTGAAATTGCTGTCTCCAGTGGCTCTGTAGAGCTCCTCCATATCCACAATGAACTGCTGCACCCAGCGAGCCTGGTTCTTCACTATATACACATATACATAAACTTAACTGGGTTCTGTATTAAACAATAACTAAAAATGCTTTGTAGAGCGTTCTGCGCTCATAAACAACATTAACAAAATTATCTGGAAAAAAACGACATATTTTGCTTCTTTAATTTAGCAATGTAACTATCTTGCACTGCTAACAGTCAACAGGTGCCCAAATCTTTTCTTAAGTGGTTTAAGACACAATGTGACTTATGTTTTTTTTTTTTTACATTTTTAAACACTTCACCTTTTACACATTATGCCAAATTCTGCCTCCCCCACAGAATCAGACTCCCCTTCTTGTTTGCCTTTAGGATATATGGACACTAGATGACGGTTTCAGATTTTTATTTATAAATGTAAGAAATAGGAGGAATGTCATAAAAATCAACAACATAGATTTTGACCAGAATCTGATGCATGTAAAAGTCAGTGTGATGTGTGAATATGAAGAATGAAGAGTCAGAATTCAGCATAACACCTGTTGCCTAAAATGGCTGCCTAATAGGTTCAGCTACAAGGAGAGGTTCTTTTTTTTATAGTTCATATAGAGTCATAATGAGCACTAAATCACACTGACTAGTCTGCAAGACCTTAATGAAGATCAAGATGAGGTTTGAGTAGACTGAGAGAAATTTGGGGGATGTATATACCAAAAAAGGCTTAGGTGAATATTGACCTTTATTGTTTATCACTGTTAACCCTGTAGCTGTAGTTCAATGCTAGGGAAGCAAAATTTGGACAAATTTGGTCATTACTATTACTGAGCAAGCCATATTTCTTTCCTTCTTTTTATACTGCACTGCTGAGAATGATTCACCATGCTGTTAATACACTCTAAGTGGTGGTCCTATGAAGGTCTATACTGTTGATGAATGGGACAAAGAATGGCTAACAAATTGTGCAAAGAAACAAATTAACTTGTGAAACCATAAACTGCACCTACATGGTAAGTACAGTGTAGACACAGGGTAGGTGTACTTAATAAAATGGTCAGTGAGTGTGTAATGTATATATTTTGCAATACTTTTTGCCTAAATAATGATTTGAGAGTTTTCTTTTCCAATCTATTGTTAAAAGCTCATGCTGAAAATCTTCTGGATTGAAAGTGGTTTAAACAGCTTTAAGTGAGGAACTCCATGTTTCGATGTGTGTATCTCACCTGGCACAATGAAGTGGACAGTAGCTCTGGGGTTCCACTGAAAGTTGTGTGGGCTGCAGAGTAGCAGTTGTGGATGGTTACTCTGCTTGTTGATGGCCCTGCCTCGGCTCTGGTCAGGGTTGTACAGGACATAGATGTAGTGAGCTAGGCGTATTCTGCGGCTGGACCACTCTAGCAGATCCAATTCCAGCAGATACCGACTGCCCCGAGCTACATCAGGCCGCTTCTCTACATTCACTATACGCTGGAGAGTGAACCGACTACACACACACACACACACACACACACACACACACACACACACACACACACACACACACACACACACATTCAAACAATTAGTGACATTGTAAAGAAAGATATTTTAGTGAAGCCCAGCTAGGAGGAGAAAAAGGATCTAACCAAATCATACACAGTCACAAAGTGGGCAAGGTATAAACACTACTTGTTAATGACAAATAAGATTTTAAAAAATGACAATGCAGCATATTGAAAACAATACTGAGATGCATCAAAATTAGTTGAAATCATTTTATAACTGACTCTTGGAAACCTGAGTGGAAATGGAGATTCTAGAGATGCTCACCCTCCACTCATACCTACTCATCAACACAAACATTTCAGGATTTTGAAACCATCTTTGGGCCAAAAGATCTCCTTTAAAAAACAGTTTAGAAAAGAGTACTGGCACATCATTCACAAAACAGCTGCTCTTTATAATATATTATGAAATTTATACCAAAGAAGACAGTTTGATGATCATGAACATGAATGTTGCAAAAAAGTACCCAAAGGATGAGAAAATGTTACATTTTATGACTTTTTTGAAGAAGAAGACAAGGTGTCTCAAAACTTTTGACAGGCAGTGATTCTACACTCAAAAGTATCACTTGTCATGTCAACATTTCTATCAATATACATCTTGTGTGTGTGTATTTTACTTTCTAAACCACAGAACTGTTTGCAACATTGTGCTTTTGAATGTGTGTAGATTGTTATTACCCAAGAACAATCCCAAGCTTTTTAATGGTAATATTACACAATGTTGTTCTCTCTCTAACGTACCTTGGGTATTTCTTGTTGAGTTTCTCCATGAAAGTCTGCACTACAGCCTCTGCCTCTGACTGGCTGATAAGCAGATTCCCAGACACGTTGCAGGCTAGATCTATCCAATCAGATCGTAGGGTCTGGAAGTCCAGCGGCTTGACCTGGAACGTCTGAGCCCAGTTCACCTCACGGTCAAACCCAACTCGATTGAGGAGGTCATACTCTGACTCAGAGTCTCCATAGAGCGCCCAATCATCAACAGTGTTGTCTTCTTCCTCATACTTGCTCAATTTCTGCTTTCTTTTGGAAACGAATCTAGACTCCTCTCCCTCTGCCCCTCTCTCTCTCCTCCAAGAGTGGTTATTTTCCTTGGTGGGAGGATCAACAACATCCATCTCCACATGCCCAGTAATGGACTTATTTAACTCCTTTGCCATCTGTTTATCAACAAGCTGCTGTGCATCTCGAGTAATGGCATAATGATGTTCTTGAGGTTTAGGCCCATTTAAGAGCCTGATGGAACCATCTTTTACTTTATGAGACAGAGAACCATTTGAATTTGACCTGAGAGACAGAGAAGCATTGCCCTTATCTACATGGAATATTGCTGCATTTTCTCTGTCTGAATTAGCTACTTTGTGATTCAGGACCCTATGCTCAGCAGCTCGGTCCTTCTCTTGACCCGCTGACCTGTGCTTAGGACCATCCAGCAGGCTTGGATCAGTTTTTCTCCCTGCCCGAATAGCTCTAATTTCCTCTGGGATGGTTTCCTTTATCTTGCCTTCATCCAAAATGTTCAGTTTGCCATCTGACACATGCTCTGCTGCCTTGTGTTCACTATTAGCAAGCAGAACATTGTTATTTAATCTGGGTAGATGCTGACCTCTCTCCTTGATGTCAGATATGACAAAATCTGCAGACTTCCTGTTAGCAGCATCCCGTTTGAATAGCTCATCATCATAGTTGCCCAACACCACTGCTTCAACAGTTTTATCTTTCGCCTCGGCTGGTTTGGCAGTAAAGTCTTCAGGCTTTTCTACAGCAGGCGGTGTCTCTCTTTGGCCATCATGACTACTTAAGCGTCCCATAGGCTGGAGGTCATGTCCTTGTTTCCTTTTAAGAGACAGATCACGCTCAACTTTACGTTTCACCCTTGACCTACTGAGCTGTCCTGCTGTTTTGCTTTGGATTTGGAGTGCTTCTGGTCCTTGCTGCTGATTCTCCACTGCCCTTCCCAGATGCTGTTCTGAAGGCCAGTTTGGTGCTCTTATTTCGCCAACTGTATTTACTAGGGAGTTCTCCTGCTGTGCTCTCCCCACTCCATTCACCTGTCCGTCATCTCTCCACCCCCCGTTCCTGCTCCCTTCAGCCAACATAGAAAAGAGTTTCCTTTGTTTCTGCAGTGAGTAGTCATCAAAATCATCCACAATCCCATCTTCAGCTTTCTGCTCATCGTTTATGTCCTCCTCCTCTCCTTCTTGCTCCATCCTTCCATAATTGTACCAATCCTGCCTCTGCCTCCATCTCATCCTATCATCACCTGAAGGAAAGCAGAAAAAAAGACTGTAAATTAATAAGACTGCAATGCAGATAGCTGAAAATAAGAGTCCAGAGAGTATTGAGCAAAGCCTGCTAGAGTAGATTTGCAGTGGAACTACAAGGCTAATGCAGCAAACAACTAATGGATGTATATGTACATCACATGTACAAAAGATATGGGCTTCTTGGATCTCATAACTCTGACATCTCAAAATCCTCCAGATTTAAGTATGTATCACTTCTATAAATGCGCTCTGAAGAATTGAGCAAGGAAAGAAAAGCAAAGCAAGGAAACATATGTACATTTTACAGGCTAGATTTGGTGACAGCACCAAGGTGATGTATATGCATTTCAATAAATAATGCTGATGTGAAAAGTCATTTGATAATATTGTTGCTTACCCAAAACCCCCCCAAAAACATGCATTTCCAAAAGATCAACTTTACAGGATAGGGCAAAAAAACTAACTTTTAATAAAAGTTAACATAAAAATATTTCATTCAGAGTAATTTAGAGCATTTCTGTTTGTTCATCCATCATAACATTTTCAAACAATGTAAAGGGCAATGTAAAGTTAATGTGTTCATGTGATGTAAAAAAAATAATTTTGTTTTTTGACAGTAACAATATATGTGTATATTACTTTCAGAGTAAATAAGCCCAGTAAGAGGAGAGGATTTTGACAACTGAGTGAAGGACCTCTCTTTCAGCAAACACATTTGGTACAGATTCCTCAGTCCTTGCATCTCATTCATGCTTCTCTCAGAGGGAGGAGTTAAGACACAAGGAAAGGAAACGAGGATGTATGATTAAAGCCATTAAATCTACCTGTGCTTATGTTGTATCTGATACCGTACAATATATTGTTATCTATAAAAACAGACGATTGCAGACAAAACTCAGACTCAGATCTGTTTTGAGCTATACAATGTTCATTTTTACAGCTTCAGAATTTGAAGAAAAGATTGGTAAGATTCATGCATACATTTTGTGCCAACTGGTGGGACACAAGCTTCCATTACTTCTTAGCTGAGTGATGATTGGGGTGACATTTAGCTCTTGTGATTCTTAAAAACATAATTTTTAAAACTGTTTTTATGATCTTTCAATGATCTTGAATCACCACCTTACTGTGGTGGAGAGGTTTTGTGCCTACATGATCCTAGGATGTTGTCAGGGGCTAAAGCTCCAAAGGCAAACAGGTCCTAGGTGATGGGCCAGACAAAGGGTGATCCAAAAACCCCATATGACGGAGACCATCAGGACCCAGAAGCTTGGTGATTCAGGAGAGGCTCGGAGTAGAGCCGCTGCTCATCCACGTTGAGAGATGGTTCGGACATCTGGTAAGAACAGCCTCTGGGCACCTCCCTAGGGAGGTGTTCCAGACATGTCTGATGGGGAAGAGACCCCGGGGAAGACCCAGGACACGTTGGAGGGATTATATCTCTCGACTGTCTCGGTATCTCTCCAGAAGTGCTGGAGGAGGTGGCGAGGAAGAGGGAGGCCTGGGCCTCTTTGCTTAGGCTGCTGCCCCCGCGACTCGGATAAGTGGATGAGTGGCTGGCTGGCTGGCTGGCTGGCTGGATGGATGGATGTTTCAAGCATTATTCATATTCACTATTTACATGTTTTAACCCACATCATGACCAATATCAAATTTTTACAAAGTGTCATTACAATGACTTAAATGAGAAATAAGGCTGAGTTTATGGTTTATAATTAGAACATATACAAAATGGGCTTAACTAGCATTCATGCAAATAGTGCAAGGACATTAAGGAAATGCCACTAATCTGGGTAACAAGGTTGTACTTTCAAAGGGAACCTGTCAGTCAATATCCCAATATCTTTGAAAATAAATCTGATAAACCTGATCTTTCAGAGTTGTGGATAATGCAAATTCCTGTTGAACATATGACCTGTGAAATGTTACAGATATTTCATAAAGGGGAATGTGCTCAGGAAATAGGGTGAGTATGTTGTGGGACATAAGTAAAATTCATCTACATTTTGGAAAATATGCCTGATGTAAATATTTTTTTAGGGCTAGAATGTTTACTTGGCAAAAGTGTGGCTGAGCAGTGAGAGGGGCTGAGACGGAGCGTTATTTCAGTACCTCTGTGTCTGAAGCCCACATTCTTGTTTTCCGATTGGTCCAGTTTCATATACATGGAGAAGCCATATCTGTGGGAAAAAAAATTCTTATCAACAATAGTTCAATGATGTGTCAAACTGATCTAAAAGTCTACAAAATACTTCATTCTTTTAAATGTAAGAATTAAGAAGTCGCTCATTTGTTTACTTTTATTGCCACATACTGCCCCCTGCTGCACCTAAGCTGAAACAAAAAATGAAGCGCCTAGATGTCTTATTGCAGGGGTCTCCAACTCTGTACCTGGAGGGCTGGATTCCAGCATACTTTGTAGTTCTTAAAAACATGCAGAGAAATTCCATCTGAAGCACAGATTCTAAATTATCGATTCCACAGTTGTGTTTATATTTATTATGATTTGAATTGTTTTGTAGAAAGAAAAACATTTTTCATTTTTTATTCCAAGCAATTTTGGTGCATTTCAAATGTTCCATATATCATTAAATTTTTACATTTCACAGGCAGCTGCTATGCTCAGATGATGTAGAAAAATGAGGTAAAAAACAGCAAAATGATGATAACTTTTGACTTCTAAGTGTTAAGTGTGTGTTTTTTTTTTTAATGAAAATACATAAAGATTATTAGTCTTCCGTGTCTGGCAGGACTGTATTCATACTTTCAGCTCCCACGTTTGCATGATCTGTCGTGGGTACTTGACATCTAGTCATGCACACACTGCAATGTGGCCTTGGGTGTGGTTCATTACCTCTTTAAGTAGTAGGGTCTCTCCTGATAGAAACACTTGTTATCATTCTCCATGTGAGTAAGGCGAGTGTAGTCATTAGGGTAAACATACAATAGGCGCACCTGCAATACAAATACAATATAATATTCAATTAAATATTCAAACAAAAACACCCTGACGAGTATCATGAAGTCCAAAAGCAAGACTAGAGTGGTTGGAGGGAATGGCAGGTGTGGAGCAACATTTTACTAAACACACTTTACGCTGCTTTGGTTTTTAAGACAAAACACACCAGAAACAACCCTTGCCCTATGACATTATACCAACACCTTCAGAGTACACAGAGCAAGTCTTACAACACAAAAAGCAATATATGTATCATGAGTTTTCACTGAATATGTGGTTATAGTATATATACAAGCACTTACAAACTGCAGACCCTGATAGCGGAGCAAAGGGAAGCCTTTGATGATGTAACTGGGTTTATAGGCACATTCTGGCAAAACACCCCATAAATGGGACCGGTCCAGCAATGAAACTATAAAGAAATACACACATATACACATACAGAAGATAAATCTCCAGTCTTCTTCCTCACAAATTCTTCTGAGACCCTACTTCACATAATATAGCATGCAATACTGTACAGAGACAAAAGTGGATCCTTTTCTTAGCATGTTTACCCACTCTTGAATACTGGATTAAAAGCAACTAATCTGCTAATTAATCAGTTTTGATTATATAACTTAAAAGTTGTGAAAATATATTGATGCATTGTGATGCATCAGCCTAAAATTGGAAATTAAAATGCACCGATTTTGAAAAATTTTAATAAATTACCATCAAATATAATAACATTCCATAAAGTATGGAAAAAGTGTGGCGTATTGTTTTTATACTCCATGTTCCACTATTGTGTATTTTTAAATACAAATAAATAAAAACACATTTTAATAATCCTGTAATTTCATCAGGGGTGGAAAACACTTGTAGTAATTGTTGTAATTGTAGTCAGTAATTATATTTTACTATACTATACTATTCATATTATTAAAATATTTGTAATTTGTTCAAATATTTGAAGTTGAAAGTATCATTTGAATATGTTTTAACGCTCTTAGGGCCTGTTTACACCTTGCAGCATTTTCAGTTATTGAGTCTTTTGATTTGACTTGAACACATGAAAAGCCAGGTGTGATCATTCAAAATTACATTCAGAGGTGGTCAGAGACGGATCTTGATCCAACTCAACACAAGTCTGAACAGAATCTGCATGATTTCCATTTAAAATTACATGAGAGAAAAAACAGTTAAATGAAAAATGGAGGATTTGAGAGGCTGAAATTATATCCAAACCAAGTGCTTTCTTGCACTCTGGGCCAGCACCCAGAAAAAAGACCAGAGAAAAAAGAACCAGTAGTGCTACATTTAAAAAGAATATCAAATCATGAGCACATTATTCAATATTTCGCATTAACTCCAGTTAAATGGGACTAATTGCTCTCTTTATCATGAAACATGCACCTGGTCAGTGTTTTACAACTACTGATGATGTCCATGATATGTTCAGAAAAGCATATTATATTGTATTATGAAATAAATGATCACAACAACAATAAATATTGTTATACTGCCTAGCCCTGAACCAGATACAATACAGACATGACTCTTTGACTTCAGCACTTTTAACTGAATAAATATTTGACACAGTACCCAAATTTTGGGTATAATTTCTTATGTATAATTACATATAATTTCTCTGTACTTTTTCCACCTCTGGATTTCATGCTCATTTCTTAAAGAATTCAAAATCAGCCCTTAAACCTACATAATTGATTTTTCTACTCAATAATCAGCTCGTTACAATTTGTCTGTTTTTTGGGGGAAATCATTTGGACAGAAACAAGTGTCATGTCTCTTTTAGACTCTAGTAGATGTGGATTTGACTTAGTGTACGACTGAGGGTTCTCACTCTGATAAAAGGTGTCACGGGGATCCTCTTTCAGCATGTCCGCCTCATGGGGAGTGGATAGTGCAGCGTCCCGGGACAGAACTACATGACTGGCAACAGTCTGAGGAATGTGACTCACATAATTCATCTTCAGGGAAGACTCATCTGACAGACACACACACCCCAGTAAAATAATCAATGTGTTAATGTTTTACAGATTTTCTTATATTTGTCTTCACATTTTTCAGTAACACTTTACTGAAGGGCAGCATTCATAAAGCTACATGACACCTTTCATGACAACTCCATAAACTTACATTTTTAAAAACTCATTCCAACAAATGCCAGCTATCAAAGGCTGCTTCTGTCAATTATGATGTTATTGCAGCTCAAAAAGTGTTATTATATTTATCATTTTTTGAGTAAGCCTTTATAAATATCTACATAATTTTATGTCAGTTGTCATGAAAGGCTTATGTAGGTGTTGTGTAGCCTTATGAATGCTCCTCTACAGTAAAGTCTTATCACTTTTCCCATTTCAGTTCATGACATGTCATGTGCAGGATTAGTATAAACTGCAGCACAGTCATAATTTTAAAAATAATTCCTTTCCCACATTGACTGCAGTGAAAGAAACCTTGTGTAAAGCTGTGTTAAGGCCCTCCTCTTTAAGCCCCTTGGAGATCAATGCACTCACATACTGCAGCTAAATATACCAACACAAACACAAACACACCTCTCCATCCAGGCCTCTACAGTGTCACATACACCAACATACACATGTATACACCCTTCCCCTGTTCCCCACACTTACACCACAATCCCAACATAAGTGTGCACACAAGAAACACAACACACCCATACTGCAGGAGCAGAACACACACACACACAGACACACACACAGACATTATAACCTATCATTTTAGCTATTTCAGAGTGCCACCACAGCATGGGGTGTGGCCAGGGACGGCTATTCCAGCATTACACATAGAGCTACCACTGCCCAAAATAACACTTATGCATGCAGATGGACAGACAGACATGCAAAACTACAAGTTACTACCAAACTTACTGGTATAAAGAGAGATGGACCGAGAGTCGATAAGTATAAACTTTGTACTGGCTTGTTTGAGCCGCCACTGTTGCAAAGAAAAAAAATTTTTTTTCCCAGAAAAGCACATATACATGCACAATCATATACAACCATATACACATAGTATAGTAGTAGTATATACAGTACTCACCGCAACCTCAACATGGTCTGTTCCGTGATCATTCTGTTTGTGGATCAGCTCAAAATAATATCTCTTCTGCTGCTGCAGTCTGAGAGAGAAAGACAGAGAGACAGTCTTCAGCATTACACCACTCACTACATACTGAGACAGTCAATGGAGACCAGTGGTCATATTTTGAGGAGAAATGGAACACTGATGCTGATGGGTATCAGCAGCAGAGAGAAAAAAAAGAATGATTCCAATCCAATCTTATAACAGCTCATGCACACATTATGTGATGCAATGTCGTTAGTTGTGTACTTCTTCATGTTGGGGTAGCAGACTGTTTGAGTACACTCTCAGAAATAAAGGTAATACACGGTCACTGGGGCAGTACCCCTTTTGTTGCTGGGGTTGTACCCTCAAGGGTACATTAGTACCTTTAGTTAGGGAATATAATTGTTCCATAATTCTACTGAAATGACATTTTCTAAGTTGTATTGACTCCACACACCCCATCTTGTCTCCAGGCTTTTTATTTTAGTGTTCCATCTTAAAACAATTGGCTATGAAAGGATACAAATACGTACCTATCCACTGGGAGAAACTCATTTAAGGTACACAATTGGATCTTATAACAAATGTTGTACCTTTGAAGGTACAGTTACATTGTTTGTTCCTTGATGCATGAAAAATATATGTGCAGTCTACCTTTACTTAAAACAGTGTAGTTTGAGCGTAGTGTAGTTTCATCTTCTTAAAGTTACATTACATAAGATATGGGAGACCTGCATGTAACTGCACACAAAGTGCAGAACAAC
Organism: Pygocentrus nattereri; assembly: GCF_015220715.1. Classification (NCBI taxonomy): domain Eukaryota; kingdom Metazoa; phylum Chordata; class Actinopteri; order Characiformes; family Serrasalmidae; genus Pygocentrus; species Pygocentrus nattereri. The sequence goes on from NC_051217.1 coordinate 11,287,721, forward strand.
ATATTTGTAGCATCATTTGTGCTCTAAACGCCTTCCCTGGGCAGATGAATGATGATAATGAGCATGCTGAAACATCTTCTCAGGATGTGACTTATCTACTATTGACATCTCTGACCTTTAAATGCTTATTTCAGGCCTTACAGGCTGACTCACAGTAGCACAGTGCTTTATGTTGAAGTGATTAGCTAATTTTAAGCCTTATTACTTTTTAAAGAAAACATACTGGATCTGTATTGGTATCGGCCAATACTATGGGTTCTGAAAAAGACTTGTGCATGTTTCTGTCCAAATGTTTTTTTTTTCCCAAAAAACAGACAAATTGGGATATACTGACATAGTTATCATTAAAAAAAACAGAGGTTTCATGCCATCTTTATTTTTGAGTATTATCAGTGTTTCCTTGCATGAAAATATACAGAGACCGTTAAAACACATTAGCTATCATTTGTGCGTGTGTAGTGATTAGTGGTGTGTTTGCACATCCAAACAAAAGCAGTGTGTGTGCTTCTCTGTGTGTACATATCTGTTTGCCTTTGGTGCACTTAAAAAGACAAATTATTTCTAAATGTTCTAAATGTCCCTGGCAAGTTACATGTGACAAAACACCACCGTCTTCAAGTGTGTGTCATTACATACAGCGGGTTTAAATTTATCTGCTGCAACATTTATTCTCTGATCTTGCTGTCAGTTCGCCAAGCAAAACCACCATCTAAATTACTCAGTTATTACTCTTCCTTTCATATCCCTCTCTCTCTCTCTCTCTCTCTCTCTGAGCTGCTCACTCACTAACTTACACAAATCTAGATTTTAGAACATATATCTAAACATATACACAGGTGAAAAGAATGAAATAAAATAACAACAATAACATATCTGGTCTTAAATAAAACACAAAACAGCTTGGCAATGTTTTTCAACTGGCTGGCTTTGAAGCCATCAATGCTGAGCGGAACAGTGCTGACTCTTCTTCCTGTAAAAGATTGTCTGCAAGTTCACCTTCAAGACTTTTTTGCAAGTTTCACCTACAAGACTACATTTAAAAAAAACCAGAGAGAGAAAATCTCTTCACTATACGTTATCTACTTGTTTAAAGATTTGTTGTTAAGACCAGCTTAATGTTCTTCCATTTTTTTACAGAGGAGTGTAGGTCCTAGATTATTTTTACTTCAAATTCTATAATATTTTATTCAAAATGTCTTAAAATAATGTCTGTAAGATTTTATGTTAATGAGTGGTTAATGATTTGAGGGTCAATATTCTGATAAGAATAATGGGTCAACTCTGACACTATAAATCACAAGTAGACCTGAAGTTAGACTGCCCTTCCTGGAAATGAATCAATGTAGTTCATAATATTTTACATGCAGGACTTTGTCTCATAAATGCATAATGTTTATTATGGTGTTTCACCCAGTTTAATTCTTGGCCTCCATTAGGTTTTCTTGTATATACTGCCACTGGGTCAATTTCTCACTACTGAGTCAACGTGCATAGCTATAGATAGCAGCAGATGAGGCCAGTGCTGTAATTCATTCTGAAAATCATTCCAACATTGTAAACTTAATTGGGTAGTAACTTCCTGTAACAAACTCACAAATTACTTACTGTTACTAGTAAAATAATAAAATAAAAAAAGGAAAAAGATTTACCAGGAAAGTCAATCAATCTTGGCAGATTAAATCTGAATTTACAAATATTTGTGTAATCCTGGATCTGACCTGAGGTGTTTTAAAATCATACATGGGTTAGGTCAATAAAAATGTTTTTCATTTTTGAATAAGCCATCAGAGTTGACCCACCATGGCCAATACTAACAAGCCTTGCAGCACATATTTATTGAAGGCTTTATTTTTTTCTTGCATACTAGTATAAAATACTCATCTTTTAAAATTATACTAATAATAATAATATTAATACTACTATGATTACTAATAATAAATGTTATTACTTGTTTATTCTTGACCCTTTGTGGCATCCTGATTTCTTAACTTACCATGACGACATCTCATTTGAATATAAAATTCTCTCTAATCATTTTTCAAATCTGCCATCATACCATAAATCTTTCTCCAAAACGCACAGATCATCTAGCCTGTTTTGATATTATACAACGCCTGTCAAAATAAACACAGCAGCTGTTCAGAAGGTTTTACATGTAAATAGGCAAGTTTTCTTCATCAGTTTGCAGTAACTTATAATAATAAAGACTACAGGTTAATTTTAAGGGGAACACCATCCATGTTAATAACTGTATTTGTGACCATACCATATTGGGAATAATGTCAGACCCCACATATTTTATCCTGTGACGTTAGCACTCAACACTTATTGTGTTATTGTTGTGTCAGCACTCAATAGCATTCTTTCTGTAGGCCTTCTTTCTATAGTGGAAATCAGATTTTTAAAATGATTATAAATCACAAATATTTTGCCGAAATGAGATTAAATATTACACTGATATCTCTCTCTCTGTGTGAAATGTTGTGACTGTGTTGAGCTGTTAGTGAGCAATGGGGAGTGAAGGGGAAGGAATACCCCTGATGTAAAGAACAATTCACACCTCATAACAAAGATGGCTGTACCTTAATAAAATAGAATTCTGAGAACATAAAATAGTGTCCCACTAACATATAAATGTGGACTTGCTTAATTACCTACATAAATGAAAATCAAGTTTTGATTATACTTTTTCACTGTACAACTTTGCTCCATTAATCTTATTGTACAAACAAAATGCATAGTTCAACTGAAGGAGCTCCAAAACAGGCAACTGATGATGCCCTCAAACTTTTGCTCATCATGTATTTGAGGGTTAATATATTTCAACAGTTATAATTAACCTTGGGAGTGTGTCTCAGCAAGCCCTGAAATATGATCAGTACACATACACTTAGACACATATACATGCACAGAGACACTCCCATGAGCTATAAATAATCTCACCTCTTTGGGGTCAATAAAGTTGTAGTCTGTTCATAACGTGTTAATGTGTTGTTTATGATTTGTTCTCACACACATACTTACAGGACTGGCTGGGATATCTGGCTTGGATATTTCCCATATTCCCCTGGTGCAGTCCATTCTTTACCAGCCTGAAAATCAAAGAGAGTACACAATCCTTTTATGTCTGGATATAAATATCGCACCATCATTGAATATGTACATTCACAGCAATTTGAAAGCACTCCCCCAGCACACACAGACCTTGCCAACGTAGGCAGAGAGTTTCAGGTTGTCTGGGTTTTCATCCTGACTAAGCCAGAACTCACAGTTATCATCACACGCCACTGCAAAAAGGAACTCACCTGAAAAAAAGGGGAAAAAAAACCAGTTAAAAGGGCAGTCCAGATAACAACAGGGGCTTGTGCCTAAAAGTGTCTTACTGACCATCAGTAAATGGGTGGATGTAGCCAAACATTCTGAGGCCATAGTTAGTCCAGCTGGGGGACACAGCCAGTTTCTTCACTGTGATACGTGACTACAAAAGCAGATGGACAGCAAAAGAAGTAGAATGAGTTGAAGATCCAAGTTTGAATGACCCTATATTTCTGTGGCCCTGCAAACGTGGACTTACGTGAGGATAAAGGGGATAGTGCAGGTTTTTTCTGAGTTTTGCGATGGTGCTGCCACACCAGTCTTCAAATACATGAAGATTAGCCTCTCCTTTATACTGAAACAAAGACAATAGAATTGGTCAGCAGACATCAATGTATGGCAAGCATCTTGTCACCACAGCTGCTGATCCTTTCAGAACTGTTTACTTCTAAACCTAATGAGAGGTTGAGCTTGAATGGGATTGCTTTTGCTGCCAACATGCCATTAAAAGTCCAGACTTTACACGTAGCACAGTGTGCTGGAGCTGCATTTTCCCTCCAGCATTTCAATAGCTCCAATGAAGAAAATAATCAGGTGAGCACTCTGCGTTTACATGAGTTTGTTTGCTCTCTGGCAACAACCTCCACAATATCTCGTCCTCCTTAGTTACTTTTAAGGTGGGGAAGGTTTGCTTTCAAAAGGTATTACATCGCAGACTGATTTCTGATATTTGATACTATTGTCAAATATTGCTACATGAATGCTTTATTTAACATGGTTAATGCCAGCATTATTTTGAGACATTATTTACATTTGTGGGGTCATGAGTCAACGCTTTCATTAGTCAAAATTTGCATATTTCAGCCTTCTGTGATATCAGTACTGCAAAGGCCTATAATGCCATAATGATTAACAAACCACATACTGAACAGCCTTAATAGCCAGTCCACAGTCTTTAAAGTTTTGTATGGTGGTATTTTTTTGTTTACCTCAGGCCTCCAGGGCTGAGGAGTGTATCTGGACATCCAGCTCTTGTCCTTTTCATAAACTTCAGATCCGTCTCTGATAACCTATGGAAGACAGACTCAAGTTCAGCCTCAGCCTTTTCAGTAAAACATGACTCTTATGCTAATACCTGAGACCCAACAGGGGCCTCTTCAGACAAATTAGTATTCAGCAGGACAAGGGCGGGCACTATATCTTGCTGAGGATTTAAGAACAGGATCCTTCATGTTTGCAGTTGTTTGTGCATCGTGCAATGAGCATGACATGTGTATTGTATTTGAACACAGACTAAATGTGCTCTATGCACTAACCCCAAAATGTGACTGCCCTTTCAAACCATCTGCTGGAGAACCATGTGTGTGTGTGTGTGTGTGTGTGTGTGTGTGTGTGTGTGTGTGTGTGTGTGTGTGTGTGTGTGTGTGTGTGTGTGTGTGGCTGCACTGTGCGACTGCTGTATATTACCTCAAACTGGCACAACCCAAACTTTAATGATTTGTATAAGTGAAGCAGCTCATGGGCTGCCGGTCTGCCAAATCCACCCGGGCTAACTGCCAATTCGGTCAAATTTTGTTTTAAGGAATACATACTGGGGGTTGATAAAGGTCTTGCTCTTTGTTCAATAAAGGCCAGATCAGACATTTCTAAATGGTTTATTTACTACATATTAAAAGGGAATTCCTCTAATTTTTTCAAAGTTAACATTGCTTACATCTTGACGTCTGAACTAAGTCATTCAGAGTGCTTTGATGCGAAATGCAACGCCATAGGAGGAGCTTACCAAGTCAGATGTTTTCACAGTTGTGGTGACATTTGAAGGGTTTAATGCCTCTCACAAACAGTTACTTTGTGAAATAGGTAACATGTTTTTTTTTTTAATACAATCATGATGGAGAGGTAGATGCAGGGCACCAAGATACAAAAGCTTATTTTTTGGTTCAAATTTACCACTATTTTATCATTACCAACATTACATATACATATATTACAAATACACAGAAGGCACGCGTTGGTTCACTGGTCATTATGAGTAGTAAATTAAATGGCTGCATTTGTGTTGTAGACATTATGACCTTTAGTTGTTAAATTTCTCCACAACGCACCATTTCACATCAAACCACTCGGAATGACATTGTTCACATCTCAATGACTGAATTTTGAAAAAGATGGTGGAATTTCCCACTAAGCATGATTTATTATGACCTATATTAATACATAATTGGATGTTTGTAATGTAAAAATCTGTAATGATTGCTTTATTAGGTATAATAATGCAAAATAAACACTTTGTAAGACTATTATTCAAAGTACTGAACATAATCACCTAAATTCAAATCTTGTTAATGCAAAATTGGCAACATTCCTATAGGTTCTAAGTAGTGACATATGACTGCTGGAATTTACTGCATATTTACTGATAATAAGAATGTAATAAGTCACAAATGCTTGAAATTGTATTCCAGGACTACTTTTCCAGCCTACTGCATTTGGAAGCGGGCCAAAGCACACAGTGAGAGAAATCTCGCAAAAAAAAATGGATAGCCTAAAAAAATCAGAACAATCACTACTATACATACACAGTTAAAATTAATGAAGGTCATTCTAAAGATCACATGAACAATATGCAAATTCTCATTGCTTAAGAGACGGCACAGCCTTCAGTCCTACAGCCACAGCTGTCAAGCCCAACAGAATAACAAAAATAACCGCCCTGTGGGTTAATTCCTGCTCTGTCTTTACTGGGAATAAACTGTGTTTGGTGAAGTAACTTCACAGTGAGTCTGATGACTATGACTGCTGTGTTCTTTCAGCTGAGAATAATGCATTTGTGAATAGACTGTCAGTTATTGGACGTCAGTTCGCCTTGACAGAACTCATGATTGGGAGCAGGCCAAAACATTTTGGTTGCGGGTGGGAGATTTGCTGCAGGAGCAGGATGAAATCTTGCAGTAGCAGGAGTGAAAAAAACTTGTGTGGACAGTTTCTATTCCATATTGTAAAGTTGTATTCATCACCAACAGTTAAAATCATTAAACAATAGGGCAGTATGTGTTCCTTAAAAGAAAGTGTTACCGACGATTTTGTTATGTCAGCCAACAGGTGCTCCTTAGCTTCATGATGGGGTTGAGGGAAGGTAATTCTACCCATGCAGAGAGAGTGAGACCAGTTATTCTCTATTGGACTTCCAGTCATGAATGGTTACGGCATGCCTTGGCACTGAACTTGCAATGTCCCAGAAACAGGGCAAATGATTAGCACTAAATTCTTTGGTATCCTCAATGAAAATGCACAGACCCCTTCACTTCAATTCTTCATACTTACAACTACATAACTTGCATATTAGTTTCACAGTAGTTACTGATTAATAAGTCTGAAGATTAATAACTCAGTAAGCCTCAACGTCACAGGGTTACTCAGTGTGAAAATAGTAGTAGTAGTTCAGCAGTGAAATTACAGAAATAATATCGGTTCTCTCTTATGTGGTTATCATTGGTACGGTACTGTGCAAAAGTCAGAGAGCATCGTTCATGTATTCAAATTCCAGTCAAATTAAAGTTATTAATTTTTCAGCAGATATGTCGGAGGAGTTTAGAGATAAGATACTTGCATAAGGAAGGGGAAAACAAACGAAAACAAGCAGAAAAACAGGAGTTTCCTAAACTAGAGAAATAAAATGATAAAAACATACAGAGAAACTGGGTGTCCTAACAACTGTGCAAGACCTGAGCCACCAAAACTGTCGCCATCGGATAAACAGTACTTCTTTCATTTTTGAAAGAGAGAAAAAAATCCAGCTCAACACTACTATCTTTTATCTGAAAGGATGTGTAGTCATGAAGAAGCTGTTACCAAGAAAAGAAAGTAGAGAAAAAAGAATATCTGTAAATCAAAAAGAATTTGCTGGTGTTCTCAGAACAATGGACTAAACACCCCAGTCCTCAACATCACTGAATGTGTTTCTGACTGCTTGGATTTTGAGAAGCAGAAAATGCTTCTAAGACTGAACTTTCAAGATGTGGAAAAATGCCCCTGCAGATTTCTTTGAAAAACTGAAAATATCTCCTGAAAAGAATGGAAGCTTTAATAAAGGCAAAACACAGTAAATACTAAATAGTTTCCATTATGCTTAGTAGTTGAGGCTTGTAAGTAATTTTCTGTTAAATGCAGATTATTTTTCCTGATTTGTTTGTGTGTGAGAGTTTTCACATCTCTACTCACAGCTGGCTTTACGTAGGCTGTCTGGTCCTTGTGCAGGTCGTCATCTGAAGAGAAAGAGACCAAAAACATTAAATATCAAACAGAGGGCTTTCTATTATCTAGTAACTGTCACTCTTCAGACCCATCACTGTCACCTGAACCATGTTGTGTGTGAATGAGAAAAAAAGAAAGAGAGAGAGAGACAAAGAGACAGATATTAGTGATGCGTTTGATTACTACTGATAGCGCAAGCTTTCTCCAGATGGAATGAAACTGTTTACATTTCAAAATGAAACAACAGAAGGCATGGCATTCTCTCCCTCTACAGAATGACAATGAAAGCTTTACAGAGTCAATCTGGCTCCATTACCCATTTAACACTAAAACTGAATTTTGTGCAAGTGTATCTTTTTCTTTAGTGGTAGAAACTGAAACATTCACTTTAAAGGCGTCACACTGCTATTGCCCATAGGACACATACTCACAAAGCAGGCTTAAAAGGGAGAGTTGTAGTTTATTTATATTTTATTTGTGTCCGTGTGCATTAGAGCAGTGGTAACAGTACACTCACCCTCACTGCAATACAAGCCCATCAATGTGAATGTTTTAAGAGAAGGGAGTGTACCAAAAAAAAAAGCAGGCGATCTTATCAAACACAGCTTCTCTCACCACATATATTCTTGTTTGCTAGCTATTATCCATCTAAAACACTGTGTTGTTTTGCGAGTCTGGAGGGTAAACAAAGAAAATGGACCTTCACCGATCGCCACACCCAGGAGACCAACTGGCCAGCATGTGTGTGGGTGTATGTAAAAGTGGGTGGAGAGAGAGACAATGAGGGTCATTCAAAGTTTCAGAGCTGTCAAGACAAGGCAGGCTTACACAACACACACACACACACACACACACACACACCACAGTGCTCTCTTTATATAAAGCCTTGCTTATTTCCATAACTATTGACTATATCCTGCTCTATGTGTAATATTACAGAATGCAAAGTATGTGTTCATACATGCAAAACCATGTGCATGCATGTGAATTATAATGTCTGATGGACTATGTATCACAGAACTAAGATTATATAACTTGAGCAAACGTGAGGCCTCACCAACATTTGACTTCACTGCAATTGTTTTAAATTATTGAACACATCCTCAAATCTCAAATTTCACTACTATGATTTGATTATCTTGGAATAATCTGGAATTACTTAGAAGAAATACTCAGTACACAAATATGACCTTTATTTTCATAAGTGCAATGAAACTACCTACTTATACAGTAGTGAATACGGACAATAATAGCAATTAGCAAGCTTACACATTTGAAAATAGATAGATTTTTTACATTCCATTCCATTTATATATATATATATATACACACACACACACACACACACACACACACACACATCCATACATACACACACACATTTTATATATATATATATATATATATATATATATATATATATATATATATAGTGGATGGAATTGTAATTGTAGAACTACTACAAAGTGCACCTATGTAGTAAGTGGAGCTGATAAAATGGACAATGAATGAGCGCAGAAACAAGGATGAGGTCATAATGATATGCCTGATCAGTGTATATAAACTGTGTGTTTGTGTCTGTGTAAAAAAAGTGCCTATATTTTGCTTTTGGTATATTTTGAATAAACCAATGGCCATTTTGGTCATGTAAATTAGAAATATATATATACACACACACACGAGAGAGAGAGAGAGAGAGAGAGAGAGAGAGAGAGAGAGAGAGAGAGAGAGAGAGAGAGAGAGAGAGAGAGAGAGAGAGAGAGAGAGAGAGAGAGAGAGAGAGAGAGAGAGAGAGAGAGAGAGAGATGTTCTCTAACCTACAGATTTGTTGAGATTTTTTTATTACGGCACTTTTAGGCATTGAGTTTAGAAGAGTGTAATGAGCTCTGAAGAACTGTCCTTTACTCCTCCTTCTACCCCTTGAATGAGTTTCTCTTCAAAGTATGTAAAAAGGAGCCTTCAACCAACATTGCAAAACTGGTTAATAATGCACTGGGTCTTTTCATCTTGCAGAATGGCATACTTTTCCACCAGATATTGTTGAAAGGCACCCAACAGCATTCCAGGAAGTGTGAAAATCTCTCTGTACACAAAAGGCTGCAAAATCCCAGATTACTGTTTATATATTTTTTTTCTAGCCTTTGCATGCACTCCATCTAAGACCACGATCAAACCTCACCTCTGATTTGTAGGCTCTTAAATAAGATCTTCGCTGAAATACATTTAAACTACTTTTAATCACAAAAAATAATAAAAACAGAACTGAATAAGACTGTATATCGACAAACCTAGGGTGCATGTGTGAAAATATTGCAAAAGGTTTCTCATCCGAATTTCTAAAGTCCTTTGCTTAAGCCTGTCCCACACATCTTTCATGCTCATTAGCAGATGGGAGCAAGATCCAAGAGCCCCCACTGTCAGAGAGAGGCAGCACCACAGGCAGTTCAAGAGGAAACAGAAGCAGGTTGGTGTCCAAGCTAGTATAACTTCAAGAGACTGGCTGTTCTTTCATTATATCTTTTGAAAATTGTGGACAAACATTACTGCAACTCACTACACAGATGGAGATGTAGGATTGCTGAAACAACTCCAATCAGCCAAAAAAACTGTTTTACACCATAGGTATGCTGAGTTCTCTGCACCCAATGGCGGTATAGGTGTAAAAGCTTTTGAAAAGACTAATACCAGACGAACTGGTACAATGCCTTGAAAAAGTATTCATACCCCTTGAATTTTTCCACATTTTTTCATGTTACACCCACAAACTTAAATGTATTTTATTGGGATTTTATGTAATAGACCAACACAAAATAGCAAGTAATTGTGAAGTGAAAAATTATACATGGTTTTCAAAATGTTTTACAAATACAGATCTGGAAAGTGTGATATGCATTTGTATTTAGCCCCCCCTGAGGCAATTCTTTGTAGGACCACCTTTCGCTGCAATTACAGCTGCAAGTCTTTTGGGGTATATCTCTACCAGCTTTGCACATATAGAGGTTGAAAATTTTGCCCATTCTTCTTGGCAAAATAGCTCAAGCTCAGTCAGATTGGATGGAGAGTGTCTGTGAAAAGCAATTTTCAAGTCTTGCCACAGATTCTCAATGGAATTTATGTCTGGACTTTGACTGGGCCATTCGAACACATGAATATGCTTTGATCTAAATCATTCCATTGTAGCTCTGGCTGTATGTTTAGGGTCGTTGTGCTGTTGGAAGGTGAACCTCCATCCCAGTATCAAGCCTTTTGCAGGCTCTAACAGGTTTTCCTCCAGATTTGCCCTGTATTTAGCTCCATCAATATTCCCATCAACTCTGACCAGCTTCCCTGGCCTTACTCAAGAGAAGCAGAGCCACAGCATGATGCTACCACCACAATGTTTCACGGTGGGAGTGGTGTGTTCAGGGTGATGTGCGGTGTTAGTTTTCAAAGTTCCAAAGTTCAACTTTGGTCTCATCTGACCAGAGCACCTTCTTCCACATGTTTGCTGTGTCCCCTACATGGCTTGTGGCAAACTGCAAATGGGAATTCTTGGCTTGATTTCAAAAATGTCTTTCTTCTTGCCACTCTTCCATAAAGGCCAAATTTGTGGAGTACACAACTAATAGTGGTTCTGAGGACAGATTCTCCCACCTGAGCTGTGGCTCTCTGCAACTCTGCCAGAGTGACTAGGGGCCTCTTGGCTGCTTCTCTAATTAGTGCTCTCCTTGCCTGGGCTGACAGTTTAGGTGGATGGCCATGTCTTGGTAGGTTTGCAGTTGTGCCATACTCCTTCCATTTTTGGATGATGGACTGAACAGTGTTCTGTTAGATGTTCATAGCTTGGGATTTTTTTTTTATAACCTAACCCTGCTTTACACTTCTCCACAACTTTATCCCTGACCTATCTGGTGTGTTCCTTGGTTTTCGTGATGCTGTTTGATCACTAATGTTCTCTAATACAACTCTGAGGCCTTCACAGAACAGCTGTCATTACACTGAGAATAAATTGCACACAGGTGGACCCTATTTACTAATTAGGTGACATCTGATGGCAATTGCTCACACTGGATTTTATTTAGGGGAATCAGAGTACAGGGGGCTGAATACAAATGCACACCACACTTTTCAGATTTTTATTTGTTAAATAAATGGAAATTAAAAATTAATTATTAAATAAAATTAAATAAATTATATGTATAATTTTCTTTTCACTACTTTGTGTTGGTCTATCACATAAAATCCCAATAAAATATATTTAAGTTTGGGGGTGTAATGTGAAAAAATGTGGAAAGGTTCAAGGGGTATTAATACTTTTTCAAGGAACTGTATATCACCCCACTACTACCAGCATCAGGGTAGAAAAAGTACAGAGAAACTGCATAATCAGGCAGTTCTGAGAAACAAAATACACAAGCACACATATCACAGACAAATATTTGCAGTTTAAACATTTAATCAAATAAGGGATAAACACTTCTCACAGTTCAGTGAAGGGTGGCTACAACACTCAACATGCAGAATGTAAAGCAATTAAAAAAAAACACTGCAATTTACAAAGTGCAAAGCTTATAAAGCCTCCTTATGCAACAAAAAGAACATCTGCAAATCTTACAGCAGGGCAGTTGTGTCTGCTGCAGTAAAGGACTGAACAGTAGCTTCAGTTTGATTGTGGACTGGTTCGTTTGGACGGATCATGGTCACAAAACTCCTTGAAGGTCTTCAAAATGTTCATTCTGAGAAGCACTGTTTTTTTTTTTTTTTTTTTTTTTTTTTTTTTTAAAAACTTGCCTTATTAACATGCAGTATCCTATTGTGCCTACACTAACAGTTTTGCGTCAGATTCAGAAAAAATATTTCCTCTCTTTTTCTATCAAGCCAAAATGTAATATAAATATTGATGCCAACTTCCTATTAGGATGGCAACATAAATACCTCAATAATATCTCAACATTTCTTTCTTTATTTAATTTGTACATAATTAAGGATTACTGGTTCATCTGGTCTTTACATCAGTGGGTTGTCTCAGCTATTGCGAGCCACCTCAATCTTAATGGTCTAGACCCCACAAGGCCCCTGACAGTCAGAGGCCCCTGGGCACTGACACCAATGGCCCTTCCCTGCTTTCCCTAGCCAACACATCCTGTACATACACACACTCTCACAGATGACAGTTGACAGAATTAACACACAGAACAAAGTCTTAGCATAAGCAGTACACAGACAATAGAGAGGCAAGCCACAGCATGAAGGGAAGAAAACAGATACAAACACAAGGACTGAATCAACAGTTGTAAAGTACAGTGCTCACTGGCTGTTCTCTGTAACTGAAATCAAACATGACATTGGTGTTTGAGGACTTTACTTTTACGGCATTTGGCAGACGATCTTATCCAGAGCAACTTACAGTTTGATCATTTTACACTGGTAGGCAAAGGTAGTGTTTGGAGTCTTGCCCAAGGACTCTTATTGGTATAGTGTAAGATGCTTACCCAGGCAGGAATTGAACCCACTACACTACACCAACTACTGAACTTCAACACGAGACATTAACCAGATGCCAGATTAATTCTAAACCACATCTTGTTAAAACTTCCTGTGGGATGGCTTTTAGAGCTATCAAACAGTTTGGGTGTCTGGTTCCATTTGACACCACTGTGTACAATTCTGATTCAGCAAGTGAGAGTATTTCACATCAAAGTACTCTAAAAGACGCAGTTTACATCTTAACCATTTCATTTTCTGGAAACTGTGGACTGTGAGCAATTCTAAACTACACTCTTAAAAAAATGGTTCATCAAGAGTTCTTTAGTAAAGAAAAATGAGTGACATTCCCCTTTAATCGTGCCTCAAAAAACCCTGAAACCCGCAACTTAAAGCAAGACAGGCTGACAAAGCATTAGCACTCAAGTGGTAAGGCTGGTTGGACCAGACTGGGGGAAGCTACCAGTCATGCCTAAACTCAAGCCTCTCGTGTTGCAGTTACACACACATACACTCAGAGATAAACACCTCACCTATCTGAATCAATAAAAACAGAAGGACTAAAAGTATGTTGTTTTTCTGTTAGAAATGCAATTGAGCACATTTGTACTTAATTAATACTTAAGTACAGATCTTATATATCTAATATAATACTTAAGAGTAGTTATGCATTAGCACACTAGCGTTATTGCATTTTCCATCCTGTTTCTTATCTGCAACTAGTTTGAAGTAATTATTAGGAAAAAATGCTTTTTAATACATGCATGTCTGTTTTTCTTTGAAGCAAAAAGTGATCAGTCAGCTCTGAGAAACAAAACACACAAGCACATATATCAGACACAAATATTTACTGTTGAAATATTTGATCAAAGGACAAACATATTTTAAAGCTCAGTGAAGACTGCATAGAATACTCATCATGCAGAAAGCAGAGCAAAATACTGCAATTTGCAAAACAACAATGTTCACAAAGACTCTTTAAACTGCATAGTCTGAAGTCAGTTGTATCTGCTGCAGTAAAGGACTGAATGAGTGCTTTAGCTTGATTGTGGACTGATTCATTTCATCAGTGAATCAGTGAGGTTTTTTTGCAGGTTTTGACAATACTGGCCTAGTTCCATATGCTTGTTCTCCGTTGACTCTAACAGGCACTAGTTAAATATATAATTAATAAAAAATAAAGGCAAACGCACTGCCAAAATGCTGTAATCCCTTGAAAGTGAGCACTGCAAAAAAAATAAAATAAAAATCATGTCAGAATCAAACTGTATGAACAGTAGCAGCTCTGTTGGACTGCTGCAGTAATACTGCTGTCACCGTGGCCCAGTTCACTGCAGATATGAGCGAACTTCTCAATCACACTGGAAAAAGTATTCACACATTCAGCCTCAGTACTCATGCGCAGAGATGGGTTCAAGATAAACTACGTGATTAACATTCATCTCAAGTTCACAAGTGGAAAAGCGAGAATCGTGCTGACCCGAATCACTACTGAACTATCAGTTTACCTGCTGCTTCACGTCAGCTTTTTCTCTGGATATGTGAAGTTAGTCAGCCAGGCGGACACATTGGGCGTGGTACCGAGAAACCCACCTGTGGGCTAAACTTTGGGGCTCTGGAAACAAGCCAACCTTCAGCCTTCTAACCCCTTATTACTTTCGCCGCGTAAACAGCGCTAGACGACTCTTAACACTCTGTAACACTGTTTAACCCATGTTAAACGGTATTACACCGCGTGTTAGGTACATGTGTTCAGTGTAAAGTTAACAGTAAAGAGCTGAACTTACGGACGGTGCTCCATGCGCTTTTGGCAACAAACTCCAGATAGGCAGCGAAAGCCGCGACTAGCAGCACGGCCCCGAACAGAAGGTATCCTCCATTCCGCCTGAGTTTCCTCAGGGGGAAAAAGGGCAGCCACTGCATCCTGAGTCCGCTCTGCTCCCGAAGTCAGGAACTGTCACGTACTCTCGAAAACCAAGCGGCTTCCATCAACGCGGCCACAAACGTGTCTGCCTCCCGCAGCGAACAGCCGCATCCTGCAGCCAAACCACGACTGGGTAGAGGTGGAGACCCGCTAGCGAGCGCAGGAGGCGCCACGGTGTGGCTACAGCTTTGATTTACAGGTTGGCGACGCCCTCTGGAGCGACGTCACTCCTCACGTCCAGGTAGTTAAAGGAGTAGTCCAACGTTTGTAAGTTTGTCGGTGGTTGTGGGTGAATGTGAAATCTTACATTTTCCTGTTTTATTGATTGTCCCTGAAGTCCACGTATGCCATTTGTGTGGCTTTATACACAGTTACATACAGTTTCTGACCTCTTGCCCCCACTGGACCTACTGTGGACTGACTGCACATAGCCCCACAAAGCCCACACCCAGACCCACACCACCTCTGCAGAACGTGGCCAACTGTGGACTGACTGTTCTTCCAGGGTTCTTTAGTAAAGAAAATGGTTCTACATGACACCATGAACAATCAAAGAACCATTTGCATGATTAAATGTGTTGTATATGGTTCTATACAGCACTAAGAAGAATTCTCTTGTTACAGGCTTGACATCTACAACACATTCTCTTTCAATCTTAAGAACCATTTAATGATGCAAAGAACTCTTTTTTCATACAAAAGGTTCTTTGAGTGTTCATGGCTCTATACAGAACCATTATCATTACTTAAAAACCTTGAAGAACTATCATTTTTAAGACCTACTGTGGACTGACTGCGCATAGCCCCACAAAGCCCACACCCAGACCCACACCACCTCTGCAGAACGTGGCCCACTGTGGACTGACTGTTCTTCCAGGGTTCTTTAGTAAAGAAAATGGTTCTACATGACACCATGAACAATCAAAGAATCATTTGCATGATTAAATGTGTTGTATATGGTTCTATACAGCACTAAGAAGAATTCTCTTGTTACAGGCTTGACATCTACAACACATTCTCTTTCAATCTTAAGAACCATTTAATGATGCAAAGAACTCTTTTCTCATACAAAAGGTTCTTTGACTGTTCATGGTTCTATACAGAACCATTATCATTACTTAAAAACCTTGAAGAACTGTCATTTTTAAGCCTGTATAGGCCCTGCATGGAGGAGGAGTGGCCCACTGAGCTGTGGACTTAAGCTTCTCATTTAGGCCTATTATGAAGGATCAACATTAACATTATTATCATTTGCCAATGAGCAAAGTCATGGGTCCTGTGCAGTCCTCTGTGGGGCACTAGTCAAGCTAATGTTGGCCTAGGGTTCTGAGACACAGTCAAAGAAGGCATTGAGTGGTCCAACCGAAACCATCACAATACCTCTAATGCCTTTGGATTTTGGGTCTACTCATTCTGTTAGTTATAAGGATCCAAAGGAGCCAAATTAGTGCAGTGGATTATTGAGTATGAAAATTATGTAAAATGTGTGCTATGGCCTCCGCAGTAACCAGATCTCAACCATTTTGAGCTGCTATGGGAGATTTTGGGCCAACACATGCCTCTCCACCACCATCATCAAAACCCCAACTGAGGGAATATCTTTTGAGAGAATCCTTCCAGTACACTTCCAGAGAGTCTAAGTGTCTTATCACTATATTATTATTACTAAGATGCTTAATGTATCTTGGCCTTTTCTATGATATGTCACCCAGTTGTACGTATATAGACAGATTTGAAGCAGGAGGGAGTAACAAAGATCAAAGTATAAACTTACAGGCACAGAGGAGAAATCTATCCAGAATCATGAACTCTTAAGGGGGTCTTGTTTCTCTCTGTCTCTCTGGCTAACTCTCTGTATGTGTGTTTGTGTAATTTTATCCAGAGGGTTGCTGCTGTTGCCAGGGAACCTGTTGCTCTGCTACGATGTTACTGGGTGATATTAGTCTGCAGCAGGTGTGCAGAAAGCGTACATGCAAAGCAGCATCTTAGCACAGTTAACATAAGTATTTACATGCTTTTACATAATAGAATACAATCTCAAAAACTAACCTTTTCTGCTGTCTGACTGCATGAGTACACACACACACACACAAGAACACACACACATCTTCTAAATGGCTTTTTCGTGGGGCAAGATGGAGCCTATCCCAGCAGTCATTGGGCGGAAGGCAGGATTACTTGAGTATTAGCATTATTATTTTTAACATTATTATTATTATTTATAAGTATTTATTATTTTTAATTATATTTCTAAGTATTCATAAGTATTTATGAATACTTTGTTATAATCGACAGACTGTTCACCGTAATAAAAAAAATGAGTGTACATTCTGTAAATAAAATGTTTTATCGCTTTAACAGACTGTCTCCGTGTAGTTTTTCTTTTTAACATTTCTTTAAGCATTTAGGATTTCTTTAGAAATAGCTACTTTAATTACTTTCTTAACATGATTATGTAACAAGCTAACTAAACTAAAGCTAAACTAAAGTTATATATTATATTAGGAATTATATTCAATGGACACTCTCAATCACCCTTTGGTTCAGCCCATGTGCGTTTATTTAGGTTAGGCTCCCTCCTTTCATGACTCTGCCCCTGATTGTCTCCACCTGTTTCCCACCTGTCCCTCGTTTACCCTGTGTATTTAAGCCCTGTGTTTGCGCCTTGTGTTTGCTGGTCTTTGTTGGTTGTACTGTTCGTCTGTGTACTGTTCGTCTGGTTTCTGTCATGTCTGTCCCCTGATCATTCCTTGTTGGCTCTATGACCCTGGAACCTTTGGACTGTGACCCTGGATTTGCCCATACTAAATGTTGCTTATCTCCGCATATGTGTCTGCCTCCTTGCTCCCTGTTACACCTATGAGCTTTACCAACTGACTTCTCCATGTAAGCATCTTTAATTCAAGACAATTATGGTCATTACTGACATTTCCTTTAATTTCAGTTTACATATAATTATCCATTTATTAGGATGTGAAATAGATGAAGATGAGGGTGTGAATTTCTCTGCTGATCCAAGTTCTTTAAGTAATTAAAAAAAATTTTTTTAATACTTTTCCACATCTGTCTACAAAGTCCTGAATGTATATTTGTTCCTCTTTTAGATTTCAGCCACGCTTCCCACCAGGAACCATTCTGGCAGGAAGAAGTCGATGACATTGATGGTTTCCGATATCTGTCAAAGGCCGTCGAATTGTCTCTATAAAAACTGAAACACGGTGACTGCACACGGAAAAAGGCAAGAAGCTTCTTCTGCCTTTTCCAAGTTTAAAGAACATGTAAATCTGTTTATCAATCACTGTAATACACTGTACTAATCAAATGGCTCAAACGCCCTGGCAGTGATCTTTTTAATGATGGTAAGAAGCCTAACATCACCCCTTTTTCACACACCCCAAATTAATGTCTGTAACGGATCATGATTTGTCAAGTTTACAAAATACTCTTATCGAACACAAAACGTAATGAAAGTTTGTCAGTACCTCACAAACACAACTCTAATAGAGTCTGTGCCACTGCCGGCCAGTACCCTAGAAAATGTACCATCTCAGGAATTTTTCTTAGAACTAAACCAGTCTTTTTAGATTAAATCATAATCTGGTAAATTTAAGTCAGAACTCATCAACCAGTCCTGTTCATGATGATGAACAGGACTGTTCTTATGGCTGATAATGAAATCAGTAATGCCCATCACCAAATGCTGAAAGAGGCTGAACTGAATAACTTTTCTCCTCCTTTAAATAACGGTAGAAATGAACAAATGGGAAATGGTATAGATCCAAATATCAAATCGTCTGGACAGGTTCAATACCACAGAAATTAGAAGGCGAGTAAACCTTTCCTCACTAGGTAATGTTGATAGTTTTGCTGCTTTTTAGTTATGTTCTTGAAATTTTAAATGAAATGCTGGATGTGGCTAATGATGAAGTAGGACTGAGTGATGTAGCATGAATGAATCACCTTGAATTTCAACATAATGTTTCATCGCGTGTTCGGGTAGTCAACAGGATAATCGAACCAAGTTCTT
The DNA here is from genome assembly GCF_015220715.1 of Pygocentrus nattereri. NCBI lineage: Eukaryota > Metazoa > Chordata > Actinopteri > Characiformes > Serrasalmidae > Pygocentrus > Pygocentrus nattereri. Next base: position 11,306,704 of record NC_051217.1, read on the forward strand.
TTGTCATTGCTCGAAAATGCCATACAGAGTAAATTTGAAATACTTTCGGATGAAACTTTGCAACTAGTGATTCGAATTGTACATGCCCCCCAAGGGGGAGGGTGGCAAAAGCGATCTTCAACTCTGAATTTGTTCAGAAAAAGATGAGACATTCCACAATAAAGACAACCTATGCTTTATTCCTTATGCATTTCCTGACTTATTTATGCGTTTCCTTTAGTTTTGCTAAAGGGCGTTTTGAGCAACATTTGAACTGCAAAATTGTAGTGTTGTCCCAAGCCACTAATAAAAACGGATACTCTTTCAAAACACCAAGATGCCCCATGACAAAACCATTTACTTATTCTTGCAAGAAAACCATTATGGAGTGAAATGTTAAAGGTGTACTAGGTACGTCCTACGTGTGTCCCTACTGTCATGCAGGCTTTAACAATAGGAAACATCACAAATGTGATTTCTGTTGCAATGTATATCTCGACCGTGACTGCCCTAATCAGCCTCGAAAGATTGTACAGTGTAAACAATGTCTAAGGGTTTGTAGATCGCAATATTGTTATGATGAACATAAAGCGGCTATCGGGGCAGGTGCAGAACATTTTGTGCAAAACTAGATTCTACTGTCCTGAATGCAACACCTTGCAGGATCGGAGTAAAGGATCCAAAAAGCATCAATGTCGTACGTGTCTATGTAAAAACTGTGGTGCCGAAGTAATCATTGTGCACGAATGTTTTATAGAACCTTTTAAAAAAACTTTGGATGAAAGGTTCATCTTTTGACACTGAGGCCTATCAACAGGCGCATTACCACATAGCAAATTACATATGCTGCATTGATCTCAGAAGTAATGTGTGGATGGACGACAGAGATGGATGTGTCACTGCGTTCTTTAAGAGGTTTCGCAGGAAAAAATACAAAGGCTACACTTTTGTAGCACACAATGCTAGAGGGAATGATTCATATCTTTTGCTGAATCATTTGGTAAAAGAAGGAATAGCACCTAGCATCATAGCACAAGGTGATAAAATCTTGTTTTGAAGATGCTGACTATGAACATATGAGATTCATTGATGGTCTCTTTTCTCCCTATGAGACTGAACACTATTTCAAAAGCCATGGGTTTCACAATGGAGAAAAAGGGGTATTTCCTGCATTTCTGGAACACCCAGGAAAATCAGAACTATGTAGAACTATGTTCTACAGGGTAGCTAGCATGATGGCTAAAGAGTTGAATTTTTTGAGTGGTACAATACACTCACAGGAAAGGTCTTTGACTTCAAAAAAGAGATGGCTGAATATTGTGAAAATGACACATGCATTCTGAGAATAGGGTGCTTGGCTTTCAGGAGTGAGATACTGAGCAGCACAGGGGTTGCTTTGACTTTTCTGAGCGCTTAAACCCCCTGCGATGCTCTGTTTGGCAGGCGTATGAATGCATTACATCTCCATTATTTCTCTCACCCTGGTGAGAGAATCGATTACAATTTCACATCTCTCTACCCGTATGTGAATAAGATGAAGGTATCCTGTAGGTCACCCCCCCATCATCTTTCATTTTGAACCATTAAATTATTTCGGTCTCATCTGACCAAAGGTTCTACCCCCTAGGGGACTGTGGCCCCTGTCCTCCCATATAGGGTGAAAACAAGTTTGTTTTCCTTTATCTTGAACATGTGCTGAACTACAACTGCAAAGTTGTAACCACAAGGATGAGGAGAGGACTCTGACAGGTAGCTGGTGTAGCGTGGAGGTGATGAAAGCCCTCAAGAAGGGCTACAGAGTGATGAAGGTGTTTGAAATCTGGCACTTTCCTAACCAGTAAGATGAGCTGTTTGCAGATCACGTCAAAATGTTTCTGAAGACAAAACAGAGTTCAGGGTACCCCTCCTGGGTAGTTGATGAGTCTATCAAAAAAGAATACGTTCAAAATTATGAGGAGAATGAGAGGATCAAGCTGGATGAATCTCGCATAGCCATTTATCCTGCCAAGAGATCTGTGGCTAAACTGGCTTTGAATTCTTTGTGGGGTAAGATGTGTGACCCGACAGGACAAACACTTCACTGATCAAAGACCCTGATGAGTTTTTGCAGTTTATGTTCTGGGATATGTATGATGTGAGTCATTTCTCTTTTCTGAATGATGAGGTGGCAATGGTGCAGTGGCGGTATGTGGATGATGGGTGTCTCAAACCAGGTAAAGCTAATGTTTTTATCGGCATCTTCACTACAGCCTATGCTAGACTCGAACTGTACAACTTGATAGATGGACTGCAACAGCGGTGCTTGTAAACAGATACCGACAGCGTCATTTTCAAAAGTAAATAAAGGTGATTGGATACCGCCTTTGGGCGATTACTTGGCCGATCTTACAAGCGAACTGGACACTGATGATCAAATAGTAGAATTTGTCAGCGGAGGTCCAAAAACTTATCGCACTCTTAAAGGTAAGACCATGATAAAAGCCAATGGTATTACTTTAAACTACTCTAACGCTGGAATTGTGAACTTGAGACCGGTTGTGCACAACCTAATCACACCAGAGAAATAATGACCAACTGCAATCAAATTGTTAGAGATAAGAGGGTTTCACTTAAACAAAGCACAGATGAAAAGATTCGGAGTACCATAAACGTGTTCTATTACCAGATTTTACAACTTCACCTTACGGTTACTGATTAACTAAATTCATTTTAAAATGGTTGTGCCTTAAGGGTTTGATAGTAGACTTCAAATGCCATTTTCTTGTATCGTATGTGGACCTAGCAATAGTGGAAAATCTTTTTATCAAATTGTTACTGGAAAATTTATTCCATGTCAAATCCCAGGACTTTTTAACTTTTTAAAAATCCTAGAGACAAGTTACAGACCAGCATACTGGCACATCAAATGTGTCCGGGCAACAAGTTCTTTTTAGAACGTTACCAAGACCCTACCGCTAGACCTTACGGATATTTGTAGACTTGAAAGCAGCGACGCCAGAAGAATTCCATCTCCGGTCAGGACTGTTTTCCTGGGAGAACCCTGCAGTGTATGTACCAAAGAATAAAGCTTTAAAATACTGAGGAAAAAAAAAGACTGTTCGACTAAAGAGAAACCTTCAGGCTTTGATAACTATCAGGCTCCACCGTGAGAAAGAAAGGTTATATTACGTAAAGCCCCCACTGATCTCACGCTAGATTTCTTCTGCCTTTCCTGAGTGTGGCGATTCCCTTCATCAGCAGTTTATTAGCATCCCATCAGAGATGGCACGGATACCGCTGAACAGATGTATTTGGCACCTCAACACCAACTCGATAAGCTTAAAACCATGACGAGCAGTAAAGAAAATGTTAGAATCGCGGTATAAAATGATTTAGATTGTTGTTTATTCTCAGTTGTGTAGGTGGGGAGACGAAAGCTCTGTAGACACTATCTGAATTTAAACATGAACAACTTTATTTCAAATTAAAAGATAGCGTTAAAAGCCCTGTTGAGAGGAATCTCCTTCAAGTCCGAGATGGTTCAGCTTTTTTAAACTGAGTGTGCGCACACACAACGCCCACACATAATGCACATCCATACATTCACATAAGAAAACATCTGGAAAAGCTTATTCTAATGCTTAAAGAAAAAGCAAGGGGCCCAACTCTCACTTGGGACTTCAAACTTGGGCCCCCTTGCTCATTCCAAACCCAAGAAATAGCACTCCCAGAGAGCACACAGAAAATCTGACTTTACATATGGAATGACAGATAAAAATATAAAGAAAAACATGAATAATTGCAATATAACAATATAACAAACACAAGATAAGTGTAAATACACCTCAAGATGAAACGATGCCTCACATTTTGACCAGATCTGACTTGGTTCCTCATGAAAAGGCCAAACTTTATGCCCTACAAAGGTTTTTAAACATGGTCAAACAAGGAGATGAGGAAACGGCTCAACTACCTCAACCCTACATGTTGAACCTGAAAATAAGATTGCGATCAGCAAACAACCAAAGATGAAATAGCTAAAGAGGTTATCAGTAACGTTCCGGTTAGAACCAGAAAAATGCTTCTTACATCATGGATAAATGATAAGTCTGGCGATGTAGCTTCGTGGAGCGAGGAAGGGGAGTTTATTTTCAAAGGAAAAACTGTTAAAGCATCGCACATGTTGGACTTGGTTGAAAAAGTATCTGATGGCTGGAGACCCCTAGGATGGTCTGAAATGTTACAAACTGTAGCTAACTTACATTCCCTTTCAGCCAATCCTAACGCTGAGGTTCGACATAAAATATCTGACCTTAAAAAATCTAAAACTATGTATTCTGGAAAACTCTTTATCTTCCCCATCGTAGTAACAAACGTAAAACAGGTTTTCCTACTCCGTCAAAGAGGGCCAAGTATGGGGATATTGCACTTCTGTGAGAGCTACCTCACACTCACCTGTCAACTCATGGGTTTCGCAAATTTTGTTGTGTAACATGAAATCTTATCAGGGTAAACGCTTTTGGAGGAGTTGCTCAGGAGAGTCGCAAAAAATCCACTCTCTTCCATGCTGTGTTGTTTATAATTTTAATTTTGTTGCTATCGATCCTTTTTAAACTTTCACAATGTCAATGACGTCCTTGGCAGGAATCCAAGAGTTAAATTTATCAGGCCACCCCATTTCACTAAACACATCTTTTTCCGGTTTTGTGTCTTTTCCTGCAAGATTTTCTCTATTTTAAAGGTTTTGTCTTCGACTAACGTTTTGGCAGCTCTGGTTCATAAAACGTCCCCTCTATATTTTCACCGTTGACGTCTTGCAGTTTATACCGGAGGCTCTCTCTGTATCTGTTCCGCTATTGTAAAGATTCATCCGTATAGTTCTGCTCGTACCCTTTTTCAAACTGCCTTTTTAAATGTGAAATTCTGAGGGTATCATCGACCTTAAACTTAAACCTTAGTTTTTTTTTTTGCTCTTGAAGGAAACAACCCTTACAAGGTTTTGAAAACTTTGAAGGAATTTGTCTCATTGACCTCGACAGGATTCATCTTAATGCGGCTGTGGTAGTTGTATGCGAGCCAAGTCCTGTACTACGTCGATGTATTTTCTCGTATTAACGGCTGTGAAATATTTCCACATTTTATTCCTGAACGTCTTGTTAAACCGCTCATAGATTGATGCTGTTTGCCCCGTACCCGTAGCAAAGTGAACAATGTTGTGCTTATTCATTAAACATTGAAAGCTTCTGTTAAAAAAATTCTGTCCCTCGGTCTGTTTGAAGTTTTTTTTAGGGATTCTATCTGCCTTAAGAATAGATTCAAAAGCTTTGGTCACCAGGACTCCAGACTTGTTTCATAATACACGTACCCAGGCGTATTTGGATAAAATATCTGTAGTACAAGTTCACATAAATTTCATATTGTCATTATTCTCTGACAAGTTGGTCATATCCAAAACTTATCCTAAATTGGTTTGCCATTGTTCATCCTTGCTTTTCACAAAAACTTTTTTTTTTTTATTTTGCAGAAAAAGGTTTATGGAGAGTGTATGCATCCTGAGCCGCTAAACAACTTTTGAGGTCATTATCATTTACCCTTTTATCTATTTTCTCAACAACAGCTCTTTGCAAACTTTCAACCCCTCTGTAAGACCCTGGATCAGAGGGTGTATAATATATTTAACAACTGCTCAGTCATTTTGGTGCGCCTCTATAGTAATGGACGAAAACGAGTGCGGAGTCAACATTTTATTGTTACAAACACAGAAATCTCTTGACGTGAAATAGATTTATATTTTTGTCTAATAAAAAAGAAAACACACACACACTTTCTAAGCCGCTTCTCCCTCAGGGTCGCGGAGAAAAGTCAATCGTTTTTCCAACATTAACATTTTCCTTGTTCATGATCTTTTAAACACACACATTGGTTACACCGGTTTAGATGCCCAAAAATGACTGAATTTACATTCAGCTGATAATTCAAACATGTGATATGACATTCATGTAATGGATATGAACTATTTACAGCAGCAGCAGAGAGCAGAGTGTCCCAATTCACGTTTGAACATTGTACAAACTCCATTTCTATTCTAGTTTTAAAGCAGTATGTAGGTCTTCACATAACTGACTTGAAAAACTCTCACGGTAATTACTTTGCAGAGCAGAAATGTCGCACTTATAAATCCGTCAAATTCATCAGATGCTTTTGATTGAGTCAGTCCTGTAGAAGCGCTATCCGTGTTCGGAACATAAGAGTTCATGTTTGAGATCCTGAGCTGTTTCAGCAGACGATCACTAGGTAGGTTTTGTGACATCACTCTGACTCCTCCCCCAATTTCTTTCACAAACACAATGTCAATGTCCACATCAACGTTGCTTGCAAACAGATAGCTGATATCGGGGTGATAGCTGATGTCATACAACCTCATTTTAGGTTTTTCTAGGTTTTTAATTCGCCCCAACTCATCAAACAGTCTTTCAATGCATTCCATGTATTTTTGATACAAGTCTTTCCAATCTCACCATTTTATGATCACATGGGAATCTTTTCCGATGAGTCCTGCGCCCGGTCAGCGTTTTTTTTTTTTTTTTTTGGTATGGAGAGCAAAAGTGTGTAAAAATCAACCCGGTCTCATGGGATATACGTACCTCTGACCACTTTTTTGCAGAGCCACAAATATGTACCCTTGAGTACGTTTTGCCGCACTTTTGGGAAACAAATGTCCACTGGGGGGCGCTAAAGAGAAGCTTACACTTTAATGTAACATTGCGATTATTTTGCCTTTGAAAATGACTGTATTTTAAATTTTTATTTATTTTTTTAAGCTGTCAGTCATCGGCACTATTTTAATGATAAATGTAGAATAATTTCGGAGCGCCTGTGATGTCTGCCGGTTCAGGAGTGGGCAAAGCAGGCAGCTAATGCCTCCTCTAACACAGCTTCAGGTCCATAGCTATAGCTATAGCTGGGGCTGTTCTCCTAATAACGTTAGATTGGTGGATAAAGCAGATTGTGTACTTGCTGGCTACCAAGCAGAGGTTCCCATTACCTTGTGCCTGAAGATATAGGGGAACGGGGGTACTGTCTACTGATTTAGGGGCGATTTATCCTGCAGTAGCTATACCAGAGATAATGGGACGTAGCTTTAACTACCTAGGTACCTTATGTGTTGGGTGGCTAGTGAAGAGCGCTTGCTAGATACAGCAGTTGATGTGTTTCTGTGGTTGTCACGATGTGCTGGCTAGAGATTTCAAGTTATCAGGGAACAAATGGGAAAAAATGCCTGCTTTATCCACCAAACTATACAAGAATGGCCACATCTATAACTAACTAGCTATGTACCTGATGCTATGTTAGAGGCTGCATTAGCTAGCTGCTTTGCATAACCACCTAGCTAGCTGTTAGCCACACAATGCTAACGTACCTGAAGCTACACACAAAGTGAAGAACAAGTATTTAAATTTTTTTTCAAAAATGGAGATATGGGATTTTCTTCCAACAGCATGCATATGTATATATAAATATAAATTTTATTTATTTATTTAGTGGTACCACATTGTGATATCACTACAATAAGCTGCAATAGTTCTTTGTAGTTCATTAATGGTCTAAAATTGATTTATTATTGGGTGTTAAATGGGTCATAAACACCTAAATCTTTAATAAAAGTTATAAGTAAAAAGGGCAACAGTGACATGTTGCTTGTCAAATAGTGAGCCCATGTTCATCTATATTGTGAAAATAGAGAAGTAAATAAAACAAACACCAAATTCACCTGGTACTAACGGTTACTTCTCTCTTCAAACTTCAGTAAACAAACTAAAACCACACAACACAGCACACACTACAGGAACTAACAGGAATAAATACTTGAAGTTAGTAAGTTTATAAGCCCAATTTTGCTCTGTAAAGTGGGATATAAATTTCAGAATGGCACTTTTGAATGTAAGACCACTAACTAACAGAATCAGCACCATCAATGATCTTATTTTTGCACAGAAATAGAGTTGGAGTTGATTACACTTACTGAAACCTGGCGTAGTTCAGAGGGAGCAGTGTCCTTAACCGAAACTGCTCCACAGAATCATGATTTTATCCATACTGTACTGAAGAGGAAGAAGGGAGGTGGTCCCAGTAATTTTAATTGCAAAAGCATTTCATTTGGAACGGTTTCTTCTTTTAAATGTTCTTTTAAATGTCTTGCTGTCAGGAACCAATCTTGCTGGTGGTCGTTTATTATCCACCAACTATGCACCCTCCTTCTTACCAGACATGTCTGAACTACTGTCTCGGATTTTTCTGACTGGCACATAACTAGTCTGACGCATACTTATGGTCACACTTTGGACATCAGTCTCGAGCATTATTTATTAACATAAACGAAATCCTTAATATCGCCATCTCTGATCACTACTATGTTTCTTAGTATGTCTGCTTTTGTTGACAAATGAAGAAAAAACTGAATTTTAACATCAACTGTGGCTGCTTTTAGTAACCCTCTTCATTACAAACCTCCTGTACATATTAATTCAGCAGTGCATGATATGGTCAGCAATTTTAACTATAAGCTAAGATTTATTTTAGATACTGTTGGACCAAAAAAAAAGTACTTGACCACAAAATGCCATGGAAAAATGAACAAATAAACAAACTGAAAGGGACTGCCCCAAAGCATTGTGAATATAGAGCAAAACTGTTCACTATGAAATTCTCAAAAATTGTATTATTATTTATAACAACACAGCACAGAGAGACAGAAATAATACTTAAAACCCTTCAGTGATAATTTTGATCATCAATGATGATCAACAGTTTGATCATCTGTTAAACCCTATATTAACCAGTGATTATCTCACTGAGGCTTTTTCTAAGTCTGAAGAAGTCTGCCTAAGTTTGAAGAAACATAACCTCAGTTCTGATCTCTTACAGTCCAATCTCTAACCTCACATTTTTAGTAAAATAACTGAAAACATTGTCTTCTTACAACTTAATGATTTCTTAAATGAACACAATAGTCAGCACAATTTTCAGTCTGGCTTCAGAGCAAATCTCAGCACTTAAACAGCATTAGTGAAGGTAGTGGATTCAAGTGCTACATTTGATGCTATAGACCACAGAATACTTCTAAATCGGCTTGAGAACTTAGTTGGTCTTTCTGAAATTGTTAAACTTGCTCTCTACATATTTAACTGAAAGGCAGCATTTTGTAAGCAGAGGTTAACATAGCTCAGATAAGCATGATATTATTTGTGGTGTAACACAAGGCTCTGTACTTGGTCCACTTCTGTTTTCTTTGTATATGCTGCCACTGGGTCAGATTATTAGGAAGCATAGCATCAATTTTCATAGTTATGCAAATAATACACAATTGTATATATCTGTGGCTGCAGATGACATAAATAATTATAATTGTTTGTGAAGCAAAGAGGAACAACAAATAGAGGAACTCTACATAAAAATCTTGGTGTAACTCTAGTTTCTCATTTAACTTTTAAACCATATATTGATAATATTACTAAACCACTTTTGACCACATGTCTGTCTGCAAGATACTAAGAAATTGGTCCATGCTTTTGTGTTTTCTCAACTTGACTACTGCAATGCTTTGTTCATAGGATGTCCTGCAAGTACAACCAACAAACTACAACTTGTGCAAAGTGCAGCTGTAACAATACTAACACATACTAGAAAACAGGATCATATCCAAATTGAGCTTCAAGATCATCTATCCATCCATCCATCCATTTTCTAAGCCGCTTCTCCGTCAGGGTCGCGGGGGGATGCTGGAGCCTATCCCAGCAGTCTTCGGGCGGAAGGCAGGATACACCCTGGACAGGTCGCCAGTCCATCGCAGGGCAGACAGACAGACACAGACAGTCACTCACACATTCACACCCAGGGGTAATTTAGCATGTCCAATTGGCCTGACTGCATGTCTTTGGACTGTGGGAGGAAACCGGAGAACCCGGAGGAAACCCACGCAGACACGGGGAGGACCCAGGTCACCCGGCCGGGGATCAAGATCATCTAGTGTGAGCCTTTTCCATATTCCATATATGAAACTTAGAAACAAAGCACTCCCTCTCTTTATGTCCCAAAGATCTGGAACACATTACCATTAAACATCTATCAAGCTCCTTCTGTCAGTGGTTTTCAAAAAACAGTTAAAAATATATTTCTTTACTTTAGCATTTAACTAGCTTTTTATTGTTTTTGTTTTTACTGGAATATTACTATTACTTTCATTGTCTTGTCAGTAACAATTCCAATGAAGTTGGGACGTTGTGTAAAACATAAATAAAAACAGAATACGATGATTTGCAAATCCTTTTCAACCTATATTCAATTGAATATGCTACAAAGACAAGATATTTAATGTTCAAACGGATAAACTTTTGTTTTTTGCAAATATTCACTCATTTTGAATTTGATGCCTGCAACACATTGCAAAGAAGTTGGGACAGGGGTAACAAAAGACTGGGAAAGTTGAGAAATGCTCAAAAAACACCTGTTTGGAACATTCCACAGGTGAACAGGTTAATTGGAAACAGGTCAGTATCATGATTGGGTATAAAGGGAGCATCCCTGAAAGGCTCAGTCCTTCACAAGCAAGGATGGGGTGAGGTTCACCACTTTGTGAACAACTGCGTAAGCAAATAGTCCAAAAGTTTAAGAACAATGTTTCTCAATATGCAATTGCAAGGAATTTAGGGATTTCATCATCTACAGTCCATAATATCATCAAAAGATTCAGAGAATCTGGAGAAATCTCTGCAAGTAAGCGGCAAGGCAGAAAACCAACATTGAATGCCCGTGACGTTTGATCCCTCAGGCGACGCTGCATTAAAAACCGACATCATTCTGTAGTGGATATTACCACATGGGCTCAGGAGCACTTCAGAAAACCACTGTCATTGAACACAGTTCGTCGCTCCATCTACAAGTGCAAGTTAGAACTTGCCATGCAAAGTGAAAGCCATACATCAACAACACCCAGAAATGTCGCCGGCTTCTTTGGGCCTGAGCTCATCTGAGATGGACTGACGCAAAGTGGAGTGTGGTCTGACGAGTCCACATTTCAAATTGTTTTTGGAAATCATGAACGTCGTGTCCTCCAGGCCAAATAGGAAAAGGACTGTCTGGGTTGTTATCAGCACAAAGTTCAAAAGCCAGCATCTCTGATGGTGTGGGGGTGTGTTAGTGCCCATGGCATGGGTAACTTGCACATCTGTGAAGGCACCATTAATGCTGAAAGGTACATACAGGTTTTGGAACAACTTTGGAACAAGCAACGTCTTTTTCAGGGACGTTCCTGCTTATTTCAGCAAGACAATGCCAAGCCACATTCTGCACGTGTTACAACAGTGTGGCTTCGTAGTAAAAGAGTGTGGGTACTAGACTGGCCTGCCTGCAGTCCAGACCTGTCTCCCATTGAAAATGTGTGGCGCATTATGAAGCACAAAATACGACAACGGAGACCCCGGACTGTTGAGCGACTGAAGTTATACATCAAGTAAGAATGGGAAAGAATTCCACCTACAAAGCTTCAACAATTAGTGTCCTCAGTTCCCAAACACTTGAATTTTGAATTGAATGTTGTAAAAAGGAAAGGTGATGTAACACAGTGGTAAACATGCTCCTGTCCCAACTTCTTTGGAACGTGTTGCAGGCATCAAATTCAAAATGAGTGAATATTTACAAAAAACAATAAAGTTCATCTGTTTGAACATTAAATATCTTGTCTTTGTAGTGTATTCAATTGAATATAGGTTGAAAAGGATTTGCAAATCATCGTATTCTGTGTTTGTTTTACACAATGTCCCAACTTCATTGGAATTAGTTATACATTTCTGTTTTCATTTTATTTATATTTTTATCTTGTATTTTAACTGTAATTATTAATATATCCCCTTTTCTGCTATGTAGTATTTGTTTATTTTATTTTTGATCTTCCTTTTTTTATTCTTCTTCCTCTATTATAACTGCTTATTAATGATTTAAGGAGTTTGTCTTAATCAAGAACCAAAAAAAAAACATGATTCATAAACCCTTTAAGGATAGTTTTATTGTACAGTGGAATACCAAAATATGTTTGTCCTCTCATTGATTAAAGGGGTGGGACTTTCTGGCAGACCACATCAAACTCTGGCCCTCAGGCGACACTTTGGGCTTCTGGTCATATATAAACCAATACATTTCTAAAGGTTCTTCTTGACTGACTGATATGTGACCTCCTTCTATACACTGTTAAGGCTGTTAGAAACAGTTCAAAAGCTAATGGCTAGATAGTCATTTCAGTATTTACATCCAATTATGGTGCAGGTGTAGTAGCGTGTGCTTTGAATGATTGCTTGATCGATCAATCGATCAATCAATCAATCAATCAATCTGATTCAATGAATCAAAAAAGAAATATGCACAAAATAAAGAAGTTAGAAAGTGTTCAGAGTGCCACTGTCTGGCCACAGAGGCAGTCAAACAGACAATTTAATATCTGTATTAAAAAGATTAATAATTTAATAACACTTTTAAAGGTAAATCCCAATCAATGAAAATCTTTTTATTATCTGTACTTAACAGAGAATCATCTTATTCAGTCAATTCTGCCCTAGTAAGAAGAGTGGAGAAAAATGTCATCATCATAATCCAATAGTGATATACACTTTTATTATTACACCTAAAATTAGTAAACACAAACATATTTGTGTCTGTGTTGATCATAATTGTAATCATTTTTTTTAGTATGCACTGAAAGGTATGTTTCCACTGGTTATGGTGGGGATTCATAACTTCTGGCAGCTGCAGATGATGATGTAGCTTTGAGCCAGAAGTACTTCTGGTATTTTTCAGAACTCCATCATGTCTTTTCAGCTGTCTGATAGATGGGCTTAGAACAGAACTTTCACCTTAAACTGCATCAGCAGGGATCTCCCCAAGGTGGTGTCCTTTACTTGTTTATTATTGACAAAACTCTTGAACACTAAGGAAGGGCTAGAAAATACTTACATCTCTGAATTTACCTCTAAAATAACTAAAAAGGTATGTCTGTAATTGAAAACAGTGGATTGGACAGTGTTTTAAAACCCTAGTAGCACTGCTGTGTCTGATCCACTTGTATCAACACAACCCTCAATAACACACCACTACCATGTCAATATCACTGCAGCGCTGAGAAGGAAACCACCTCCCAAATAATACCTTCTCAGTGATCCTGGAATTTGACGAAGTAAACAAATTTAGCAGAGAACAGATGGACTACAATCTCTAATGTTGTCTGCATACACGTGATTCTAAAATCTAGATGGAGGGCAGGAGGTGAAAAGCAGAATGGACAGGACGGAAACCAGCCCATACTGTGCTAGTTTATATATATATATATATATATATATATATATATATATATATATATATATATATATATATATATAAATACGGAAAATTACAACAGATGTTAAACGTGATCTTTTTTCAGGACCTAATTTTCAGGGTTTCAGTGTTTTTCAATAAAGTTGATTTTAGTTACTATAATTTTCCTACACCCAGTTCAATAAGCAACTTACATTCACAGATTTCAATTTCATACAGAACGTTAATATTATTTATGATTTGATATACTACCAGGAAAACATTATTTTGTATAAGATATAAGATGGACATAATTAAAAAATAAAACAGTAGAGAAACAAATGTTTAAATTAGGCACTACATCACGTAGACGAATTCAATATGATAATACCTAAAAATAACAATAACAATTAAAATATAAGGCAATAAATTCGGGTTTCGTGATGCATGCAAACTAATTTGACCAGCAGGTGGCGCCAGCGTGCGGTGTTTGGAGCGCTTCAAAACAATGAATCGTTTTTTCGAATCGATTCAGAAAGCCGGAAACTAAAACAAAACACAAACTCGTGTACAAAGACATCAGAAGAGGATGTACAGTGTAATAAACTGATAGAACTGCTACACTGTGAGAAAGAAAGGTTCTGTGCAGGTACATGTTTTGTTCATTCAGGTACAAACAATGTAAATGTTCCCTCAAAGGTACAACAGTGGTCCAGTTGAGAATCTTAAATATTTTTTTCAGGTGAAAAGTACATATTTTTATCTTTTTATATCATATTTTTTCATAACCTGTGTGTGTGTGGAGTCAATGTAACTTGAACTTGAAAATCTAATCAATGGATTATGGTACAATTATGTTCCCTGAAGGTACTAAGATGTACGAAGATGAACCCCAGTGACAAGAAGGGTCCTGCCCCAGTGACAATTTACCTTTATTTTTGAGAGTGTAGGAAAGAAAATAACAGGACTTCACAAGGAAAAAACTGATTAGTAATAATGAATAATAATGATTAGTTTTAAACGTGATGCTGTATAATTGTGAGCTGGACAAAATATCCAGCTGTGATTAGACAGTGATGGAGTTGGTGAATGTATTGACCCCTCATCTCTATATAAGTATCCCTTTCAGTATAACAAATTAGTGTTGGCCTAAGGAGCTCCGACTGCTGTGGACCTATAACAGGCGTATAACAGGTCTTGCACCTGCATTATGCTTCAGTAGCAGACTTACTGCATCGAAATGTCCACATAGGTCTACTTGGTTGAGAGATGTCGTATCCACCCCATACATACTTACATCAAGGACACTGCAATGGTTTAACCCTCTATCAGACATAGGTTCGTAAATTAAGACAAGAAAACAACAATCCTGTATTTGGAGAGAAAGTACGTTGAGAGTGCCCCTCAAGAGGAGAGCAGAAGGTGGGCATGGGCCACTATTTGCTGGGGCAAATGGAGCAGTGGACAGCACAACTGAGAAAGGAAGACAAGGGGGCTGGAGAAGGAGCAGGAGCCGACCTCCTCACACATAAGGAGCTGGAGAACGAAATTGGCCTGCTGTAAAGCACAATCCTCAATATGGAGGCGGAAATGTAGAATGAAAGAGAGAGGTGGAGAGCAGAAAAGGAGATGATGATGAAAGAAAAGGAACTTGTGGAGGCCATATCCAACTACATGGAGCAGAGGGTAAGGCTTTTTGAAGTATGATATGGAGGAAGAAAAGAAATGAGAAAAAACGGAGAAGGAGCAGAAAAAGAAGCATAAGGAGCGAAGAAGATGCAGAAGATGAAATCAGGAAAAAAGAGCTTGTGGAGCAGACTGTCTGTGCTGTGGAGAAAGAAATTAAAAGTGACAATGAATGAATGAATGAATGAATAAAAAAAATGAAAATGTTTTGAAAATAAGTACTTTAAAATGTTGATTTCAAAAGAAAAATGCCTTTAATAAACAAATGTGAATTAAACAACACTTTAAAAATGTCTGTTTGTACACTGTAAAATATCATCAGCTCCCACTGAAAAACTCAAGTTCAAAAGCTGCATTAAAGTTTCAAGCAAAATCTAATTAGAGCTACTATTTATTTCAATTTATGATGTTATGTTGTTTTGCTTCCCCCTACAAGTTTATATTACTATAGTGTGTGTTGATTCAACTTAGCAACACGTGAGTTTTGTTCACTTGTTCCAATTATTGTCCATAGCTTACTGATAAAAAGACTTGATACGAGTTTTCAAGTTAAGATCATGTAAAAGTGTTTCATGTTTCAAATTGTGAATTAAAGTTATAACAACAAAACACCACTTTTGAGGCAACATCTCACTTTTATGTTCTCGGGTGAAAAGTTGAATACAACAATGACCTTTACACACAACAGTGTAAAACAAGAAAGCAGCATTCCAAACAGGTGCTCATTCCAACTGGGATATGATGGAAAACAGCTCCAACATTCAGTTTAGCGTAATTGAAGGAATAGTTCAGCAAAAATCAAATTTACTCCATTTTCCCTTTACCCTCTATGTAACCGAATGGTCAAGACATGTTTGGAGTCCAAATTTTTGCTTCTTAAGTTTATAACTGGAACTGCTATGTTAATATTGCTAACAAACAACAGAAGCCAATTGTCACCCTATTGGCAACACATCCATATACATGTCTCCCAGACTACTCAGTGTGGTTTAATACGGTATACTCTGCTGTCAAAAGTACTGGTCTGTAGTGGTCAGCCATGTGGCTGACCTTTAACTGAATCTTGAAATACACATTTCAATATACAAGACTGCTCACTGCATGTGGCGTGAAGCGAGGAAGCGGATGCATACGCTGAGATAAGCAACTTTTATTAGGGGCAAATCCAGGGTCATAGTCACAACGGTCCAGGGTCAAGCAGCCAACACAGAGAGAAAGAGGGACAGACATGACGAAATGAAAACAGGGTTAACAAACAACGGCAGCCAGAAGAAACAAACACCAAACGATATCAAACGCTTAAAACAGTACAACCAGAACAATAAACAACACAGACCAAGGCAAACACAGGGCTTATATACACAAGGGCTAACAAGGGATCACAAGACACAGGTGGAAACACAGATTCATTCAGGCTCTCGATCTGCACATCTTCAGAAATGTAATGTAAATGCTCAGGGGCACACAATATATCGATTGATAATTATTATCGCAGTACTAATATCACAGGCTGCTTTATGCTAATGAGCCTGTAGCAAATGCCTGAGTGGTCCTGGCCAATCAGATATTCTTGGACGAATAAAGATATTCAAGTGATCTAAGAAACATAAATAATTTTGGCAAAAATAATGAAGGCCAATCCTTAACTATGTCACATCAAGAGTTCAGTCTTGTACTAAGTTAATTATGCAATATAAATAGGAAAAAATATTTTTATGATTTGACAAAATCTTTATGAACATGACAAAATTAATAATATTAAAAATATAAATTTTTAAAATAATATAATAATATATTATTTTTAAGTAGGAATGATGTGGAAATTGCAGCTTCAAATACTTCACTATATGCATAACAGTTTGGATTGCTATCATATTTTGTCATTTTTTATAAACCATTCTAGATTTGGATTGGTTTCATTTTTGAAAAGGAAATTCCCTTTTTCTATTGAAGTTTTAGAAAAAGAAATAGAGAGAGATGGAAGATCTGAGATGGAGAGAGAGCTGGAGGAGCTGAAGCAGAGAATGGCCTCCATGGACAAGAGCAGAGAGGAGGAATGGCTTCCAGAGTTCGGAATGTAGCCAGAGATGGAGAGAAAGACAAAAGTGGAACTGGAGAACAAGCGGGAGGAGATGGAGAAGAGACTTTCACAGGAAGAATGACAGAGAGTAGAAGACAGAAGAGAGATTGAAAGATTGAGAGAGAAAAAGAGAGAGAGATGAACATGAAGAGGAAGAAGAAGTTGAAAGAACTGGAGCAGAAAGATGGAGCCCAGCTGGTGATGGAGAAGAAGGAGGCAAAAGAACAACAGATTGTCATGATAGAAGAGATAGAGAGACAGATGGAGAAGGAGCTCCAGGCATTGCTGGAAGAGAGTGAGATAGAGAGATAGAAACAAAAAGAGCTCAAGCGAGAGCAGGAGGAATGACAGGCAGGTGGAAGAGTGTCTGAGAGAGATGGAGAGAAGGGTGATGGAGGAAAGAGAAAGAGCTGAGAGGAGAGAAGTGGAGAGAAAAGATGAAGAAGCAGGAGGAAGAGTAGGATGAGAGAGTTGAGAGAGGAGTAGAGAAAGAAGGAAAAGAAACTGATGGAAAAGCATGAAGAAGAAAGAGAGCAAGTTTGAAGAATTGCAGAAGAATATGGAAAGAGAGCTGGAGGAGAAATAAGAAGATGTGGAGAGAAAGAAAAGAAGGATGCAAAAAAGGATAGGGAAACAAAGAGAAGGTTAGATAAAGGGAGACATGTGTCCATCAAGTGAAAGGAGATGGAACTGGAAATTTCAGTTTCAGAAAAAAAGGAGAGGAAGCTGGAGAATCAGAAGAAGAAACAACAGAAAAAAAAGAGCTGGAGGAAAAAAAGAAAGAGATGGGAAGGAAGAAAAAGAGAGAGGATAATCTGCTCTAGGAACCTGTGAAGCAGAGAGAAGAAGATCTGCTCCAGGATAATGTGAAACAGAGAGAGTACAATGTGCTCCAGGAACCCGAGAAGCAGAGAGAAGAAGATCTGCTCCAGGATCTTGTGAAACAGACAGAGTACAATGTGCTCCAGGAACCTGTGAAGCAGAGAGAAGAAGATCTACTCCAGGAACTTGTGAAGCAGATGGAAGAAGATCTGCTCCAGGAACCTGTGAAGCAGAGAGAAAAAAGATCTGCTCCAGGATCCTGTGAAACAGAGAGAGTGCAATGTGCTCCAGGAATATGTGAAGCAGAGAGAAGATCTACTCCAAGAACCTTTGAAACAGATGGAAGAAGATATGCTCCAGGAACCTGTGAAGCTGATGGAAGAAGTTCTGCTTCAGGAACCTGTGAAGCTGATGAAAGAAACTCTGCTCTCTTTGTGACTGGTATCAATACCAATAGCAATAACTGATCATTTAGAGTTTACTGCATTTTAAAGCATGTTCACACTGTATTACATATATGAATGTGGAAAATGTTCAAGATGAATGTAATGTCAGTGAGCGTGTTAAATTATTGACTGTAGCTCCAATAACATAATAACAATAAAAACATTTTCTCATCTAATGTTGAATAATACATGATCCACCGATATATCACTCAGCCCTGTTCTTTTTTTCTCTAACGGTCAGTGCACATCTAACTGATCTATCTGTGTTTCCTTCTCAGCAGTTACTGTTGGTCGTGAGGAGGATGAAGAACAAGATGTCTTCTTATGTGATCACAGTGGGGACATACAGATTTCTGACAGAACCAGGCATCAGTGTTAACCCACCTTGAGAAGACCCCAAGATGTAGACTTTTGATTTGTTTTCTGTTGTGGCCAGTCAGAATCCTGACACACTTCATTTTATTTATTTTACAGGGACATTACTAATTAATCAACAGTAGAAAAATGCTGTAAATGAGCCAGAGTTAGCCGCATAAGCTAATTTTCATCTGGTGTGCCTGGCCAGTTCTTAAAATGATGATTTAGATGTGCTCAGATCTATGAAAGTGAGATATGAAGCCCAGAGTAGAGCGGATTGTTCGCCATTTCCCAAACCTCTAACATAAACAATCTGTGTCTGTTAAAAAGTATATGTGTTGTTATTGTTGTTGCTGTTAAAAAATTGCATTTAAAATTTTGCTGTTAAAAATTAGGCATTTGCCACTGCCACAGCAGTAAAATGCCTAAAATACCTAAAATAGCTGAATGTCAATGTGGCAATGCAAATATCCACCCGGGCTCATCAACTCATCAACATTAAGATAAATCAACTGTTTTTCTCTTGCCTGTTGTGTCTTTGGGTTCTTTGATTGATCAAGGAATGCACAAGATCCAACACAGTTAAATAAATGTGGTCACAATTATCTCAGCCACTTTTTGATCTCATCACATCAGTGTTCCTAATATGTTAAGAGGCACATCATGACCACAACATCTAGCTGAATGGGACTGTAAAGCGGTGTTTGGTCCATATGGTGCAGCTCTACTCTCTGCAGTGCTGTCATCCTCTCAGCAGGTCAGGATCATATGTTGTGTTGTAAAGGTTCTCTGTATTGTATTGTAGGTCCAATGGAAAACGGACTTCACACTGTATGATGACGTTAGAGACCCTGGTGAGGTCTATGAAGCTCACAGGAACTCACAGCCATTAGCTACTGTATGTGAGTACATGCAGTTACACATTGACTCTGTCACAACAAAACCTTTGAGAACTTTTTGAAATTTGAAAATTTTCAATGTGTTTTCATGATGAAAGGAGCAAATATGAATGTTCCAAAATCACTTTTTCCATTGATTTCCATATAAATTCAAGGTTTTTTTTCCCTGTTCTGCTTTGGAAATATGAGGTTTAGTGGCGACAGTTTTGGTGTATAGTCTTACTGGGTGCTGCCCAGGTTGATTATATATAAAACATGTAAAGTTATTATATTTAGGGGTTATATTTAGAGTTATAGTCTTTGGCAATCCATTTTATCAGAAATACCTATAGATGCATTTGGCTGTGCTGAGAATAGTGGTGGTCCTATGATGGTTCCTAATGGATGGCAGAATGATGGCAACAGATGGCCTATAGTTTGTAACTTTGATCCATACAATGTGAACCTGAATTGTGTTCATGCTTGCTGCATGATGCACGTACTACTGAATTTGCTGAAAAACTCCCCAAAGAACCTGTTTTTTTTTTTTTATATATATAGATTTACCACTACTTAGTCATTATCAACATTACATATAAAACTGTAAGACATGTTCGGGTTCACAGGTCATTCTGGATAGCGAATAAAATGGATATAGTGGTGTTGGCAAACATTACAACCCCTGGTTCCTATCACCACCACTGTAAAGAAACCAGTCAGTGCTGTTGTAGAGTCAACATTACTTTGTTTATATCTCAAGGGTCAAACTATATATCTTAAAAAATGCTTATGAAGCCTTTAAATTTCATCAAACTATTTCTCCATACCATTCCACCAAGTTACTTTATAAAAAAAGTCCTTTAGAATTTTTTTTTAGTTATGTTGTGTGTCAAACCAAAGTTCACAGAAGTCTCTCAGACAGCTTATTTACAGGTTAATATCTTTCCACAATGCTTTATCTTTTCTACCCTTTGTACTCTTGATCTTTACTGAATTACTTGAGCAAACGACACAGAAAAGCTGCATTCAGGGCTTTGTGTCAGTTACAAAGACACAGAAGAACGACAAATATAAACACAAAATCAAGATGAAACCTGCATTTTTATTTTGACATCAGCGGAGCATTAGTGACACTTGAACAAAACTATTCCTGTTTTTCACTCTTCCTCTCATGCAGTTCATACAATCTGGTGGCAGCAAGGACTTCTGTATCATACAGGAACCCGGAGAGGCCTGCTTTATGGTCATTTCCAAACTAGTAAGCATATTACACTGAAGAATGAGTAAAGCAGTGACTCGGCAGTTCTCCTTGGTCAGGAGCTCCTGTATGCAGGCTGTCCCATTAAGTGCTCATAAGACAGAAGGTTCACCTGCACAGGATGTCAAATTTTAAGGGGGGGGGGAATAAAATCATACAGCTTAGCAACCCTATGGACAGTCAAAAGTGAAAGAAATAGAAAAACAGCTATTAAATGTACAAACCATAAAAGATATTTAATACCACCCAAAACAGTCTTGTTGCCCTGACAGTTTCCATGCATCTTAGGTTTAACAGCAGAACAGAAGTGATCTAAACAGTACAGCAGCGCTACATAATGATGGTCTGATATATTGTTTAATACCAGTATTGGTGTCAGGCCAGTCTTAGAGGCTGCAGTATTGGCTATGGGCTGAGTAGGGCTGCAGTCAGCATTTATAACCTTCAAGTCTATCTCATGCCACACAGAGTAGCAGCAAAGTACACAGCTGGGCCAACTAGCTGCTCACAATCACACACACACAGTTAACTGCCAGCAAGGCCTAGAGAAAGGGACAAAAGCAAACTAAATTGTACATCAGGATCAGACACTCAGATTCACATACACATTCTCTCACACATTTCAAAGGAACAAAAATCAAAGCAGGTACAAAAACATTTAAAAAAAAAAAAAAAAAAAAAAAAAAATCACACATACACACGCACACACACACACACACACACACACACACACGTAAACATTTTCTTATGCTGCAGTTTGCTCCTGGGCTCCATTTTCCTCTACCTCCATTGCACTGTCAGTCCCTTTCTTTGCTTGTACTGCTTCCTTCTGCATGTGAAAGAGCAGGGAGAAATACAAGACAATTGCACAGACCCATTTAGATATATTCACCTTTAAACATCACAGGAAGCACACGCTTGCAGACACACTTACTTTAGCATTTTCCTCTATGTCCATTGCACTGTCAGGCTCTTTTTTCACTTGCTCCACTTCCTTCTTCATGTGAAAAAGAGTAGAGAGAAACAGAACAAGATGGTTGCACAAACCCATTTAGATTCAGTCACATTTAACAATCGAACACAGAAAGCACATGCTTGCACTTACTTTAGCATCTCTTTCTGCAAACTTCTGGAACATGTTGGCATAAAGGCGTTTGTCCTTCTCATGCTGCTCTTTGATGTGTTTCTGGCACAGCAACACTTGGCTCTTTGCTGCCTTATTGGCTGGATACAGCTGTATGACATTTTGGAAGTCATCTTTTGCTCTGTCAAATTCCTTCATCACAAAAAGAGCCTCTCCTCTTCTGAACAAAGCCTTTTCATTATTTGCATCCAATTCCAGTGCCTACACGGAGAGAAGATAGGGCCATGAATACACTACATAGGAAACATGATCCATAATTACTAAACATACATTATATACATCCAATCCAAGACTACTAAAAATACATTGTCCATACAGAGAAGATAAAATAAGAATACAAGTTATCATTCCAAGAATAAAGTTACTTTGAGAATGAAAGTAATTGCATGAGAATAAAATCCATATTTTGAACTGCAGCCAGTTGTTTTGGGTTAATGCATTTGCTGCCCCGTGTAAGAGATTCCTAACTGGGGTCAGTAACTGGTAGACTAATTTTGAATAATTACCTTTTTTTCCCTTTATCATCACTGCACTTTAAATGCATTCTCTAGGTATATAACACACACACACACACACACACACACACACACACACACACACACACATATATATATATATATATATATATATATATATATATATATATATATATATATATATATATATATATATTTATATTTATATATATATATAAAAAATGGATGTTCTCTCAAAATACTACAAAAACACAAATATTAATGCTGATTTCTTGACATAACTGTTCCCATGTCAAATTCACTCACTCTTGTAATATTGGAGTCTAAACTTGTAACGTTCCTAGAATTGCTCAGAGAACTGTGGTCCCAACTATGCCATCATACAAACTGGCTACATTTATTTACCAAAAACAAACAAACAAGGAACCTGCTACATGACCTACTATTAATATGGTGGATTATATTGTTTATGAGTGACATAGCAGATCCCCTGTTGGTTTGTTTTTTAAAGTTACAATTGATAAAATAGAATAAACGTCAGAGAATGTAGAGAATTCAAAATGTATGTTAACCGGTCAGAAAAAGAAGTTGTCAATGGTTCTAGACCTTGTCACAGTTCTCAAGAGCGGGGTTGGGTTCCTGTAGTTTTAGGTAGCACATGGACAGGTTAAGGTGAGCAGCCAGCCGCAGGGCTTTGGCTTTCTCTTCCTCCTCCCCCTGCAGACTTGACTCATGCTCCAGCCAGGACACAATGCGCTTATACTGCACAGCTGCCTGCTTGTATTTTCCATCCTAGACAGAGACAGTTTACTTTTTTTTTTTGAATAACAACAGATTTAAAGCTTGAGCCCACTGAAAATGTTAATATTAATGTTAAACTTGCACTATAGTGAGTACTGCCTGTACCACTACTATACAATGATCAACATTACATATAAAACTATAAGACATGCACTACAGTGAACATTTTTACTGTTTCTTACTTTGAAGTACTGAGTTCCTTTTTCTTTGACGATAACACTCTGCTCCAGTTTCTCACTAGTGTTCATCTCCCAGGATTCTTTTGCCTGTGAAGCAGGAGAAATAAACAAATGGAAACAAAGCACATAAGTGTCCAAACACTTAACAGCAGCAGTGTTATCAATTTGTGAATGTTTAAGCAGGCTTACTTTCTCAAAAGCTGTCAATTTAATTTTGTATTGGAGCGTTGCACCAGGTGGAATGTTGAATTTGGCATGACCAGCATTTCCAAACCCATATCTGAAAAAGCACACAAAAAAAAAATTCAGTAAGAGAGTCCATCATCCTGTCTAGAGTATTTGCATTTTTACTAATTGTTTAAAAAAAAGGTTCTCTGTTCTCCAGGTAAAAGCATGGCATAAAGTTCTTTGATTTAGCAACAGACATGGACAAATAGCATCTGTGTGTAAAAGGGTTCAATTACTTAGGTTTTATAGTGAATAGAGCCTCCTCTCCCTGCTCCATAGCTTGCAATGCTTTTTCTACACCAGGCGGCAGGTCAAGACTATCTCCATCTCCCACCTCAAACTTTAGGTCCCGATCATCAAACACACAGCCTTCGTAATTCCCCTCCACATGCACTAAGAGAGAGAGAGAGAGAGAAAAGTAATGGGTGACTGTCAGCTGTAACAAGTCCCACTCCCACAGTGCCAGACTGCTTTTGTGTGTGCTTACCTTCCACAGAAGCTCCTTCATTGGGTTTAGTGTAGCCCTCCCCTTTGGTGACAATTCTACGAATAATTCCACCATCTTCATCCTCAGTGATGTCTTCCCCATGAAACTCGAACAACTCAACCTGTCACACACAAACCACAAGCATAAAGAAATAAACACAAGGGCAAGAGATACTGTTCACGCACATTTCAGCATAGAACTGTTTGGTTCATATGTTGGTGTATGGTTACACTGTACCTGGAACACGAGAGTGGCATTGGGTGGAATTTTAGGTGGGCTGCCAGCAGCTCCATAGGCATACATAGGTTTGCAGAACAACTGACAGATCTCACCAACACGCATTGTTGCTACACCGATATCCCATGCTTTAATCACCTGACCTGTAGGACATACAAGTCAAGCAATTAAAACCTTCTAATACCTAATTTTACATGCTATGTTTTCAGTCCATAAAGATCAGCACCACTTGAATGGACAGAACAGTCAACGTGTCTACCCACCTTTGCCCAACTCGAAAGAGAACTTCTCTCCACGGTCCCGACTGGAGTCAAACTGTGTACCATCCAAAAGTGTACCAACATAGTGCACAAATACTTTGTCACCGGTCATAGGCAACTCTGTACCTGTGCCCTCTTTCTTCACCAGCTAGAACAAGAGAGAAAAAATGATGAAGAAATGGAGTCATCACACCGTTAAGCCAACACCCTAAACAAGCAAAATGCTACATCAATTCCTAAATATGACAATACAGGGAATGAGCATGAATTATTATTGCTATTCTTTCTAGACACTGAGCAGGAGGGGACTGTTCAGCATTCCTCTAGACATTTCTGGAAACATGAACCTGAATTTTCTTTGAGAATACATTTAGATCGAAGAGCAACTGATCTATTCGATTCTAAACAATGTGCTGTTAAAGAATCTCCGTGTAGTTTGCTTTTACAATGCACCTTGCATTCATTTCACTAGACTGCTACTGCAGCGCTGCTACCTGCAGGTTTGCTAGCGTTAGCTTAGCTTACGGGTCATGTTGGCACTGCTGTTTCTTGTGTTCAACTTCAGCTAACTAAACTGTTCACAAACTAGCCCTACGCATCAAGATTGAGTTCAAACTCCGTCTTATTACATTACAGTAAACAGCTAGCTAACTAACTAGCCAGCCAAATATCCTCACTAGACCAGCTAATATCAGCTTAAAAACTACCA
Organism: Pygocentrus nattereri; assembly: GCF_015220715.1. NCBI lineage: Eukaryota > Metazoa > Chordata > Actinopteri > Characiformes > Serrasalmidae > Pygocentrus > Pygocentrus nattereri. The sequence goes on from NC_051217.1 coordinate 11,332,051, forward strand.
TCTGCTGATGATAATGCTGCTGAAAGGCTACCTAGCTAAACTAGTTTAGTTAGCGTTAGCCAACCTAGGTTAGCTAACCTAGTCCTCTTAACCTTAGCCAAATTATATAACGTTAGTTAGCTAGTTAACGATAAAATAGCATTTGCAAATATCGGCTGGTTTGCTTTCACACAAATCAGCCCTTGCGGTAGTAGAAAGGAACTAGAAGTATAGTGGGCTCCTATAATGTTTTCTAGCTGTTACCTATCCCCCTCCCTCTCCGGCCTCTGCGTGCTGCCACTGACGTTATTTAGCCATCAAGCTAGGTTAACAGTCTATGAATGGAACTGCATTAAGCTCATTCATAACATTGTAGACAACGTCAGAACTCATGACTGTAATGTTCAGCAACTGTCAATTTCTAAGAAAAAAAAACGACACTTTAGAAGCGACGAGGCTTTAGTCTGCTCCCACTTAGCGTACAATTTTCCTGTTCCACCTTAACTAGCGCAGCAGTTCAGTAAGCTAGTTAACCGAGCCAAGCTAGCGACATTCTAGCCTTTAACTGCTGCATCATTTAAAGTGGAACCGAAAAATCTGAACAAAAGGCTGGCTAATGGGAAGCCATCTTTAGCCTCGTCTCTGCTGAAACGTGTTTACCATATAAAATAAGTCAATACCTTCAGAACTCCTCCGTCTTTCTTGGGGGTTATGTCTTCTCCCTCCATTGGGATACTGTTTCCATCATTTGCAACTTCTTCTGCAGTCATAGTTGGCTTTAAAATGTCTTCAATAAATCAACGATGTTAATGTACTCCTCTTTCTCCGAACCGAGTTAGCTATTAATCCGAAACGAACTGCTGCAGTCAGATGGCAGCAAGTTAGGGCTGCAACACTTCTGCTGGTGTCTCTGATCGCTGCTGAGACGCAGCGTGGCTTCTAGTCCAATAGATAATTAAATGCTGGTTATGCCGGTTCTAGCTGTAACCCTCGCTTGCACGATGAACTATTACGTAACTTGTTGCTTTCCGAGTTGCTTGTTATCCAAGCAGCTGCCTCGTACCTCACAGAAGACTTCAGCGACGACCTACACGTGCGCGTCGCGACTTAAAGCAAGCAGCGCCTTCCAGACGGCTCTGGAAGAAGGGCAGCGAACTTTCCAGAGCTGCTCAAACAGGACGGGCGGGGCGAGGCGCAGAGCCTGGCACCGTCAACAAAGTACACACAAAAAAGAACGACTCCGTATTTAACCCTTACAACCGAAGACACTACAGAAGCTCTTGAAGTAATCATAATAACGTCTTATATTGTGGAAAAAATGTTAGTTTATGAGAATGGATGCATAAGATTATATTTGATAGAATGATCTGTAAAGGTTGCAATTTGACGACGTTCCCTAAAGCCGAGCGAGTTGAGTCTTCTTTCCATTGGCTCTGAGGTGTCAGTGGCGGGACTGTTCAAGGCAGAGTTCGTTGTTTTCTACAGGGGCAACTAGCTAACCTTTCGCTAATGTAACGTTTAGTCGTTGAACAAGGATTGTGGTTAGTATACAGTTTATACGAGTTCGAGAAAAAAAATAGTTTTGTCAGTTGTATTTAGATTAAATAAATGGTACAGGTCATTATTTTTCTGGTCAGACGTGGCTCGTACGTGGATAGCCAGGATCTCCTAAACCGCTTGGACCTCTCTTTCAAGTAACGCTAGCCTGGAAAGTCTGGCTAGTGAAGTCTGTTTCTAACCGTTTAGTTTATTTTTCCTTATCGATTTGATCGTAACGTCGCAGACGTCGTGGTGTACGCGATGGAGAACGGGGATCACGGGGCTCGTTTTCCCTTCCCGTTCAAACCGTACCCGATCCAGGAGCGCTTCATGGAGGCGCTGTACGCGGCCTTGGAGCAGCGCAAAGTGGGCATTTTCGAGAGTCCCACCGGCACGGTCAGTCCGCAGAGAGCATTATCGATTTTATGGTATGGGGAGAGAAGGTGCAGAACTACGCCATCTGCTGGTTGCACAATGTTTAGGTGACGCTGGGCTACTTTGCTAAAATGTCATATGTCTTTGTAATAGTAGTCCAGGTAGATGTACTCCCAGTTTATACATTTTAGAGACTTGAAATGTCGAAAATTCACATCGACACACAATTGTAATGTCATGCAAATGTATTTTATATTTGTCTTTTTCAGTCAGTTAATCCCCTGTAACATTGCAAAATATTGCCAAAAGAAATGTCAAATATAAATTGAATATAGGGGTCAGATGGCACGTTATGTCGTATAACCTGTAATGTCCACTTCTTTGTTAACTTGTGAATTGAATGCAAAAAGCAGGGGGCAGCGTGATGACTCCTTCTTATAGGCCAGGGGCTCCCAGAGTGGGTCCTGGGCACCCCATGCTCTGCACATTTTTATGTTTGTCCTAAAACACCTGAATCAACAAGTGAGGGACGTTCTTAAGTTAGTTAATGAGTTGCTGAGCTAGATGAAGGTAAGCACAAAATGTGCGCACTGTGGGACCCCCGGTGTAGGTGAATGGGTCTGGTGCTGGGAGGTCTGTGTTTTCCCCTGATGTTTCACACTGATGTTTCACTGCGTTCCCATGTTTGCAGGGAAAGTCTCTGAGTCTGATTTGTGGAGCGCTGACATGGCTGAGAGACTTTGAGGAGAAGAAGAGAGAGGAGGCTGCCACACTTCTGCAGCACTCAGAGAGAGACAGAAAAGGAGGAGGCGGGGAGAATGTGTGTAATGGAGTCCAGAAGAGTGGCCAGGAGGAGGAGAGAGGGAGCAGCGGAGCTACGACAGAGCCAGACTGGGTGTCTGAGTTTGTGCAGAAAAGAGCTGAGAGAGAGATGGTGAACAAATTGAAGGTAGTTGGGTTTAATTTACATTGTTCTATCCATACATGTCTATGAAGTGTGTTTGTTTTGTTCAGTTTTATTTTTTTTCTTTCTTAGGATGAGGAGATGAAACGGAAGAGGAGAGAAGAGAGACTGGAGATGATCAGACACAATGCTCAGCTTAAATATGCCATGAAAAGAAAAGTTAGTCTATGCAGTGTCTGACCATTTATAGCAGAATGCACATGTGCTTGTGTGTCTGTAATTGTGTCTGTCTTTATGTGTGTAGAGCAGTGAGGTTAATGAGGTGGAAAAGTTGCTGCAGCTCAGTAAGCAGGAGCTGAGTTCAGAGGAAAAATCTCATGAAGAGGAAGAGGAGGGCCTCATTGTTGCAGATTATGAAAGTGATGAAGAAGTCACAACCAAAACCAGGTATTCAATTCAACTTCATTGTCATTATACAATACAGGGTAGTACAGTATAACGAAACACTATTGGGCTAACTTTCCAGTGCGGTAATAAAAGATGCATAGTAAACAGTGCAAAGACAAAGACAGTAAAAGACAGACAAAATGTGCATGGTCAGTAGGTACAGGTGTCCAACGTAGACAAGATGTGCGTAGGCAAGTGTTATAGGTGTATTGGACGTATAGACAGTTAGTGCATAGTCAGATATTCAAGTGTATCAGGTATATAGACAGAAATGTTCATGGTGAATTGCAGTACAGTACAGTAAATGCAGAAGTACTATTTATAAAGAGATGTAAACAGTGATCTGTATATAAAGTGTACAGTGCAGGTACAGAGTAGCAGCATAATGTTCAGGTATGTATGTGTTTACATGCATGTGCATCTGTGTTGTGGTGTTTCTCTGTCCTCTAATCCTCATGCTTACTGTCTTCCAGAAATTGTGATGACGACGACAATGATGATGATCTTGAGGAAGAGCATATCACTAAGGTGTGTTTTTGTTACTTGTACACTGCTGCTTAGAAGTTTAGAATTAGAGTTTTAATAATATAAAACCAATTGTGTTGCAGGTACATGTGTAAAATTGTTCTATTATGATGCTGATATTCTATAGGTTTCAAACAATTTGTAGGAAGAAAAAATACAGGATGAGCTGTAGAAGATTCTATAATTGAGAAGGCTGCAGCTTTGAGAATTAACCTATATATTAATATGTATTTATTATATTTAAATAATGATAATTAATATTCAGAATGCCTTGTTTTCAAAAAGCAGTGACCAAGTTGTGCGGATCAAATACCTATTTGCAGTAATTTTGTGACTAGACATTATTATGAATTGGTAGCTTCAGATGAACATTTAGGTTTTTTTTCACCATGTTGTTTTCAAAAATTTAAATTACAAATTTGTGTCTTGTTCATAATATAACATTGAGTCACTGTATGTTATTATTAATATGACATATGACAAGTGAGTTCCAGACTTTTGAAAGCTAGTGTACATATAATGCTTTTTACTAAGATGCATACTGCTTTTATTGCCTTGTTAATCCCAACAGAAGAAAGCATGTAACATGTTTTTGACAGGTTCTAATATAAATCTGTTTTACAGGGGTGAAAATAATATTAAAGACCAGTACATTGCAAACATCTCAGACAGCCCAGGAAATATATATTTTTTCTGGCAAAAGTATGATTTTGCCAACAATAACACTATATAACATTAGAAATACAAATAAATATGCATATAATCCAATGGAGGAACGATGTTTTGTTATTTTAACAAAAGTTAATGATGCATTGGTTAGAAGAGTGCAGTGTAGCCATTGCATCGTTTTGTTAAGTTCCATCAGAAGCAGACCTGAATCCCTAATTTAATAAAGAATCGATTAACTGAAAAAGGCATTGCAGGGTAACTGTAGATAATTCCTCAAGAAGAGCTGTGGAAATGGTTGAGACAACAAACTGTCAAGCATAACTTTGGTTTATTGTTAATTTGTACTTATTCTAATGCATTTTTACCAAATAAATGTTTTGAAAAATTGATTTACATATCATGATCTCAGATGTCTAAGACATTTGCACAGTATTATATATTTAACGTAATGCATTTGTGTTTCTTCTCAGATATATTACTGCAGCCGTACACATTCCCAGCTGGCCCAGTTTGTGCATGAAGTGCAGAAGAGCCCATATGGGTCCACAGTCAGTTTGGTCAATCTGGGCTCTAGACAGGTGCAACTCAAACACATATATGCTTTGCACATGTGTTGACTTTTCTGAGTGACTATTAGGTATGCTTTTAGGCTTTTAGATTCATGAAAGACTTTGTAGTGGAAAGAAACAAAACACTTCAGGGCCCTCATTATTCATTATGCCTTTTCAGAAATGGATGTGTACTTTGATGTTGATGTGTGACTGTTGGTATGAGGTACAATTTGGCCTGTTTGTTGACCATTATGAGGAAACTGAATGTGTAACTCTAAATAGTGTGTTCAACGTGGAACGCGCATTTGCTGAAAAACAAAACTTACAGAGAGAGTCTGTCAAACTATTAAAATAATAATCAGTACATCCCTTGTTGGAACCACTGGCTGTATATATTTTATATATGATATGAAGAGCATATGATATGACTGAGTTTAATTTCTTTACAGCCATATTGGTACATGGACAGCTTATTTGAGTGGTTTTTCTTAGCCTTTTTTATTTAGTATGTGTGGGCTAAATAAACATGAAATGAACATGATACACACTAGCACATTTTATTAGCCAAACTTGCAATATAAACAACATTATTTCCTCTTTAATAAGCCAAACTGGCCTTTTAATTTTTCAATTTCAAATCAGATGCCTATTCAAATAACATAAAAAACGCTACATTGAAAGTTGGAGGCAACTGGCAGTTTAGCACACTGTGTCATGCATAAGTAAGACATTGTGGTGTGGGAGTGCCATTAGCATTCAAATACAGCACAAGTGCGGGGCTCCCGAGTGGCGCAACTGTCTAAGCATTGGCTCCATCATCAGGAGATCATGAGTTCGATCCCTTGTGATGCTGCAGCCATCCACAGCCGGGAGTCCAAGAGAGCACAATTGGCCTCGCTCTCTCTGGGTGGGTAGGATGGCCCCCCTTCTAACCCCATCACTCAACGCTATACTAGTCAGCGCCGGCGTCTGTTAGCTGACATAACTGTGGTTTCACAGGTCTCGGAGGAAGCCTGTGCAGTCTTCACCCTCCTAGCATTGGTAGTATTGTGTGATTGGGGGAGTCTTAAGTAGCGGGTAGAATTGGAAATGACTAAATTGGGGAGAAAATTGGGTACAAAAAAATAGCACAAGTGCACTTACCTGCCTCTTTTTGTCTACAGGTTTTTGTAATACTGACCACAAGCTTAGTAGATATCCTCTTAAGCATTTCTATGCACATATTTACAAGTATGAAATACCTATGTACATTAATTCCATTAGTTACTAATTTATTCTTCTCTGTCTCCAGAATATGTGCGTTAATCCAGATGTGGCACGGTTGGGGAGTCTTCAGCTGATTAATGATCGCTGTATGGAGCTGCAAAAAAACAAACACGGTCAGAAATACATACAGTGACACACATACTTTCAAACTCCCAAATACCATAACCGCAACACTGACCACCATCATTAAAAATCAAATATGGTCCTTAAGTGTCAATACAAATTATGTGGGAGATGCTCAGAAGGGTGACTGCACAGATTCTGTTGTCCCCAGATAAGCAGAACAAGGCAGACTTAGAGCCGAAGCGCCGTCGTGGCGTCGCTAAGGCAACCTGTGCCTTCTCTGGATATGAGAAGTTGATGGCAATGCGAGACGAGGTGCTGGTGAAAGTGCGAGACATCGAACAGCTCCTGCAGCATGGCCGAGAGACACACACCTGCCCCTATTACAGCACAAGGATGGCTATTCCTGCAGCTGAGGTATACATGCATGCACACAGGTATATGCCCTAGATTTTGGTACACACTGTTGCCCAAGTGCTACAAGTTATTCTTTTTCCAGCATCAATAAAAAAGTTCAGTCTTAGAAGTTAGTTGCACTTTCTGTTTCTCATAATCCAAGTACCCCCAATTGCAAATTTAGACACAGTCCATAAAACGTCACTTCTTAGATTTCCACTTTGAAGTCAGTTTTTTCAGTTATAGCTACTTGACAGCTACACATTCTTTCAGACTGATAGTGTTGTGTTATCTTCTCATAGTGGATGGATGGACAGAAACTTGTGGATTTTTTAAGATCTGACAGTGGAGAGTGGAGCTTGATTTAAAGATGAAAACTTGAATTACTCTTCGTCTGATGGTGACAGTTTTGGTGGTTGGCCAGGTCTTGCATGGTTGTTAGGAGTCCCATTTTTCTCTATATCTTTGAATAATTTTTTAAACTCTAGTTTTGGAAGCTTCTGATTTTTTATTTATTTTCCTTTGACTTTCCTTATGCAAGAGGATTCTCTAATATAATTAAACTGAATATGTTCTTAAACCATTTCAGTTGTATATGAGAGACATTTGCAAGGCAGCTAAGATGTGTTTGGGTAGATGCTTGTGTGGATGTTAGAGTCTCTTTTAAGGGGAACATAATATCAGTGACACTGTTTGAGAACAGCTTTTGTTGGGAGGGCACAGCTGTAACTCACTGGTTTTAAGACTGGAATGATGGAAGAGGTAAAGTGGCTCCTGGATGGACAAATTAAATACTGATAGATTTGATATTATACATAATATTGGATGCATTTGTGGAATTTTCTGATATACATGTCTTCTGCTTTATGTCTGCCACTGAAAAAGGAATAACTTATGCTTAATGGCCATTTAGACTATCTATCTATCTATCTATCTATCTATCTATCTGTATGTATGTATAAAACGTTATATATTATTATATATATATAATAATATATAATATTATTGAAATATTATATATATATATAATATTATATAATATATTTAAACACTGGTTTATATACAGCTGTTATAAACAGCTGATTATATTTTGATATGCCTGCTTCTCTGCAACTGTTTTCAGGTGGTGGTGTTGCCATATCAGTCATTACTGCATGCAGCTACACGCAAAGCATCAGGAATCAAACTGAAGGACCAGATTGTCATAATTGATGAGGCTCACAATCTGGCTGATACACTCACAGCACTACACAGTGCTGAGGTCAATGGAGCACAGGTATGGATCCACACACTTAAATATCTGTACAGCGCTACTTTAACAACAGTCACTGTTGAGCTTGACAGACAGGAATTAGCAATAGGTTGTTGCAAAATATTGTCTGTAATTTTTTATCATAATGTGTCTTGTCAATATTGATATCAAAGCAGGCTACAATATGTACGCTCTCTAACCAGTTAGTGTTTTTACTGTTTGCTGTGTGCATCTTGACCAATCACAGTTCCAGAAGATTATTTGTGTGATCCAACGGAAGTCAGTTATTTTGGTCAAAATAATGTAGGACAATCTTTAATTGAAGTCAAACTGTACTATGTTCATACAAATGTATACAAATATTTATATACAAATCTATGTTAATTTGGTTTGACCTCTCTTGTTGCTTTAGCTCTGCAGGGCTCATTCCCAGCTCTCTCAGTACTGTGACCGCTACAGGTAAAATAAAATCCCTCTCACATCAGTTCACACTTACCCACTGTTTTTGCAATGCCCACACAGGCATGTTTTTGTAAATATGTGGTGAACATGTCATGGAGTTTATTCGGAATTTTTATGTTATGTTATGAAATGTTATATTGTAGAATACACTCTGCTGTTATTACCTCTTACAGGAGTCGCCTGAAGGCCAAGAATCTGATGTATATCAAGCAGATCCTGTTTGTGCTTGAGGGGCTTGTGCGGACTCTTGGAGGTCAGCTGTGTGTATGTGTGTTAGACAGAGAAAGGGGATGGTGAGAGTGTGTTTGTGCTGTAATTCATATATATATATGGTTTCTGACTTCAGGGAAAGTGGGACTGAATCCTGTCACTCAGAGCACTCAATCAGGTGATCACACACAAACATGCTGTGACTCTTTTCATTTTATCATCTCTGTCTCATCACCTCCGGGGCTCCGTAGGGGACGGAGGTAAAAAAAAAAAAAAAGCATGCGAATGTTTTGCAGTTCTTATGCGCGTTTTCTTTTATTCGTGGCCACGATTTCTTAAATTATTCCCTCGTTTTCTTTTAAACGTGCGAACGTTTTCTTTACTTTGTGGGTAAGTTTTTAGTTTATTCGTGATCATGATTTTCTATTTTGTTCTCTCGTTTTCTTTTAATCATTCTCATGTTCCATTTAACGCACGTTGTTTATTTTTTTATTTGTGCACAAAATCAATGTAGTAGATACAGGCCATGTTATCTGTCTTATGCAGTAACTGACAGCTCTCTGAGAATAATGGGTTTTGATGAGTTAGATGGCTATGGTAATGGACAGAGATGCTCATTAGGTCTGATTCTTATTTGGGGCGCTATGAGGAAACTGCAGCTCCTCTTCACAGCAAACAGCCCTCAGATTCAACAGAGAAGCTGCAGTTTGGTGGTGAAATGAAGGAAGACAACAAATTACAACCACATTTTTCACTAAACTGCCCTTTGTAATTATCATATTTAATATGGATATAGATGCAGCCTGGCCGTGTTTTGCCCCCGCGACAAGCCCACGGAAACTTTCATGTGGGATGAGGTCAAACGGCTAGAGAGTTTAATAAATCTATGGATTAGATGTAGATATATTAATGTGAGGATGTTGAAACGCTGATCATTTCTTTTTGTTATTGTGTGATGGTCTGACCGGGATCAGAAACATCGTGGGCCGTTTGCTGTGAAGAGGAGTTGCAATGTCCTCATAAACCCCCAAATCAATCAGACCTGATGAGCATCAGATAGTCTCAGGGAGCTGTTACCAAAACACAAACAACGTGCATTACGTGAAAAATAAAACATGACAACGGTTAAAAGAAAATGAGAGAATGAAATTAGAAAATAGTGACCACGAATAAACAAATACGTACCCATGAAGTAAAGAAAACGAGGGAACGATGTAAGAAATTGTGGCCACAAATAAAAGAAGATGTGCGTACGAACTGCAAAACGTTCGCTCGAATTATTATTATTATTATTTTTTTATACCTCCTACGGGGCTCCATACCTTCCATATTCAAGTGGATTATTTTATATTTAATCGCCTGAAATATCTACTATAACTTGTACTAATGGCTGAAATAATATTTGATATGATTTTTACTGAACATTAAATAAATGAGGAGTGGTCTTTGAGTTTTGCACCATTCTGCATGACATGCATTGGTTGCTTTTGAAAAAATAAATATTTTGAGCATCTTTGTCTTTACCACAGGAGCTGAGCTACTCACCATCAATGACTTCCTATTTAGAGCCCAGATAGATAATATAAACCTGTTCAAGGTAAAACACCATTGGCATATAGTGCTGAACAATGCAGAACTACTCTTTCTATAAATCTCTTATTGAAAGACAAAGCTTGTTCTACCTAGAATGTCTCTGGTTGAGATTTTTAGTAATCCTGTCTCCCCCTAATGAAGGTTCAGAAGTATTTTGAGAAGAGCATGATCAGCAGGAAGGTGAGTGAAGTGGCATTATAATGCATCAACATAAACAGACAGTTTCAAGCACATTGTTGAGCTTTGTGGTGGTTGTGCGTGTATGTGTGTTTGTGTAGCTGTGTGGTTTTGTAGAGAAGTATGAAGGGAAGGGTGTAAACACACACTCGAGCTCTGTGAACAAGGAGAATCAGCGTATTGAAGGGCTTGGGCGCTTTCTCCAGAGTCTCCAGAACAAACCTGCAGGTAATGTTACCATGAACGTTTGGCAATGTTGAGTAAAGCTTCCTCACTGTACACCAAATATTGTCTCTAAACCTGTGTTCACCAAACCTCATCCTGGAGACCTACCTTAATGCTGGACTCAGCCCCCCCCCAAATAAAAATCACAAAAACAAACACTTTATGCACCTGGAAAAATGACCACTAGTGTAGATGAAGTAGCTGTTCCTGATTAGGGTTGGAACTAAGCTTTGTAGGAATGCAGAACTTCAACTGGGTTGGTGGTGCCATAAGGGTGTAAAGTAGTGATTTTGTTAATAAAGGTGGACATTTCTGAAAATTTAAATAAGGAGGGAAATGTTTCCCAAAATGTCTTGGTATTAAGATCAGATTAACGAGTAGAGAGAGTTTTCAGTGTGACGTCATTTAAGAATACTTTTTGTGCTTAAAGGCTTACAGGAAAGCCACCTCTGGAGATTTAAGAGAATAAAATGTCCATGGCAATTGGCCGCATGAGACAGAGTCTCTGCGTCTATTGTGGCCAAAATGTGAAATGTGCCCTGACGTACCAGGCAGTAGGCATTGTCGGCCCCTGTTGCTGATTCCTCTAAACTAACAGCTGCTGTGGTCTTTAAACTCTGTCCTCATGTGCACCATTTGATTTTTGACTAAGGGTGTGCATGATATGGCAAAAATATACTGATGATTGTATCAAAAACACTTATTTTTATTAAATATTTCACATATTTTGCTGCACTAAGCCTAATTTAAACAGGAATTATTATGCTCTTGTTGCAATGTTTAGTATTCTTAAACCATTGGTGTATATTGACAGTTTATCACAATAACAATAAAATATTGTCATATTGCCAGCCCTTATTCTTTACTAATCTGCCGTATGTGTCTTGTAGCTCCTCCAGAGCAGCAGGGGGCAGTAGAAGACAGACCCTCTATGGCATCTCCCATGATGCTGGTTGAAAGCTTTCTTTTTGCTCTGACTAACTCAAACAAAGATGGAAGAGTGGTGATGGATAAACAAGGTGACTTTCACATATGTACACATTTTGTTGGGGCAGTCGTGGGCTGGAGGTTAGGGATCTGGCCCTGTGACCGGAAGGTCGCCGGTTTGATCCCCAGGACCGACAGTCCATGACTGAGGTGTCCTTGAGCAAGACACCTAACCCCCAACTGCTCCCTGGGCGCCGTGGATAGGGCTGCCCACCGCTCCGGGCAAGTGTGCTCACTGCCCTCTAGTGTGTGTATTCACTAGTGTGTTTGTGGTGTTTCACTTCACGGATGGGTTATATGCGGAGGTGGAATTTCCCCAGTTGTGGGATCAAAAAAGTATCACTTAACTTATGTACAGATGTGTACATTCATATGCACACGTACATTTTACTTACATTAAAAATGAACCTCTGTTTCTTTTGCTCTCTCTTCACAGCCTGTCTGGCTCAGAGCAGTCTGAAGTTCCTCATGCTGAATGCAGCGGTTCACTTTGCGCAGGTTGTCCAAGAATGCAGGGCTGTCATAATTGCTGGGGGAACGATGCAGCCTGTAAGCTTGAAACACCCCAACACACTTGCAAGCAGGCATAACCCACAGTTAAACCACACTGACAGCAAAACTTACTCTTTGAATTATAAGTCTATTTAAATAGTCACATGTATTGTTCTGTTGTTATACTTTGTGTTTATGTGCATTATTAATAGTGCCAGTCCTGTCAGAGGATTACTCATGTCTCTAGAGACTCTAGCCCACTTTTCCACTAACTGTGTGCACATTTCACTTTCCTCAGGGGCATCCTCAGCATCATCTTGAGGACTAAAAAACAATAGCTAACAATAAACAGTAAAACAATAGCTAACAATAGTTTATATACTATACCAGTAAACTACTATAAAATGCATAATGTTTATGACTGCTGCTATAGCTTCATCACTTTCCTTTGCTAGCTGGCTCTTTAGCATGTTTAAGGCTAGACAGCTACCAAAAAATTCCATCACAGTGTGTTCGTTTGAAGAATCCACTCCTTACTGTCTTCACCCTCTGCCTTTTGTGCACATTTGAGTGGTGAGTCAGAGTGGGTGAGAGCAAGTTAAATAAAACAATTGAAACAGGACCCCTGTGTGAAATGGTTGTACACCATTAGCCTTGGAGTTTATGCCTATTCTCCCTGGGGTATTTCCAACAATTATCCATATAGAGGTCTGGTAATTTGGTCATTTTGGTGGTTACACATCAATCTGAAACGTGGGAATGTCAGTGTTTTGTTCTGCTCAGATGTGAAATAGAAAGTTAGTGGAAACCAAAACTGCATGCTCCAGATGATCTGAACAGACATACATATCTCAGTAACTCCTTCCACCATTTTCAGTCTAATAAGTTAAGCCACTGTTCACAATGTATGTTTGTTTTAAGGAGTTTGCCGTGTTTGTTGCTAGGTGAAGGAAGGAACATTTTAAAGACCATTCTGATTGGCTGAGAAGAGTGTTTAATTTTGCAAACATTCAATTGCAGGTAACCAAGTATTAGAGAAGAAATGATGCATGCAACTAATTCTTTGTCCTTATTTTAATAATTGTTTTGCAGGTTGCAGACTTTAAAGAGCAACTTCTGCTGTCAGCAGGGGTCTCTGAGGAACGCATTTCTGAGTTCTCATGTGGTGAGTTTAGTGTGTGTGTGGGTGTGTATGTTGCCTGCAGTGTATGTGCAGAAGTATTCATATTTGTGAAATTTTGTTTTCCAGGTCATGTCATACCTCCAGAGAATATTCTACCCATTGTCCTCTGCGCTGGGCCCTCTGGACAAGAGCTAGAATTTACCTTCCAGACCAGAGACACACCACGGATGGTAAAACAGACATAGCACATATTTAAAACACAAGCATACATATCAGAAAATATTATTTACAGGATAAATCCACTCAGTATAAAGTGAATACTTTTGTTCATCTGGTAGAGTTTTGATTGCTTCTGAATGTGATTTTTTTTCTTTTTTCCAATGCTTACTGGAAGAGCAGTTGTGAAGGAAAAACATCCTCTCTTTCTCCACATTTGCAGCCACATGTAGGGAGCAGTTGTACACAACTTATAGAAACCTTTGTAAATAACTGTAAATCCACTATATTCCCTACTTCCCCTAATACGGAATGATAAGTGTACATGTTACTACATATGTACTTATCTAAACAGTTCGCTGTTTTGATTAATTATCACAATTCACTGAAGGATAAAGGAATTCCTAAACCTATTAAGTCTTCAGTACTGTAAAACATCTGTTTTGAAGCAAAATGTCATTCACCATAAATCACATGTAATGGATCAGATGAAATACCACATTAATCTTTCCATACTTTTGATGTTCATGAACTGTATTCAGTCATACTTATATACCTGTCATACCTATGAACTATCTATAAATGTATATGTATATCACAGTTACACCTCTTGAAAATAAATTTGTAGAGAATGTATAGCATATCTCTACAACACGGTGATGAGACACAAGAGCTCATTCAGCTCAAGACTCACTCTACCAATATGCACCACAGAGCGCCACAGGAGGTCATTCTTACCTGTGGCCATCAAACTCTATAACTCCTCCCTCAGTGTGTGATTCACAAAACTCAAAACGAAACTGTTCATATATGCAATAACAACAATTGTGTGTGCAATAAGGGACACTAACTTAATTTAAATAATTGTAACTGCTTTATACCTGATGTTTCATATTACTATCAAAATCACCGCCACCTTACTATATTCTTAAGTACTTAAATCTGGTGTACATACTATAAATTCTCTATATTATCTTAAATTATTAGTAAAGTGTTTATTTTTACATAAATGGCTGCAACTGTAACAACTGCAATTTCCCCCTGGGATCAATAAAGGAATCTGAATCTGAATGTAAAAAAGCTGCACTATGTAAGGATCGGGAATTTGGAGACCTCTTTGGTGGAAATGTGTAATTGCATGGAATGTGCAGGAGAACCTTTTGTATCATGGGTTGTGTTTTGGACCCCTATTAACAGATGAACTTGGTGTTGAACTCAAAATTTGAAGAATGCATCTTCTAAGAATGGAAGTGAATGATCTACTATTGTCATCATTATATACTATTGTTGATTTTTGCATTGAGACCTAAACATCAAGCCAGACCTTTTTTTTAAGCCTGTGTGTGTGACATTAATACATAAAGACGTATGAGGTGGTCCGTCAAATGCCCGCATAATCCAACTGACACCTCTGACTTTTACATGTCTATTTAAGGATTTACAGGGTGACTCACAGCAGCACACGGACACCATATTTTAGCATGTTTTTCCTGATTCTGTAATAATGCTTCATTAAGATTTAGAAAAAAACATATTGCTTAAATTATTGTTCTTTTATGGGTGTTCGCTTCTGCCAGAAATGTTTGTTTCATTAAATAATTAACTAGCCTGTTTGTTATTTTTATTTTTTGTGTTCATTTGTCCAACCAGATTAATCCTTACTTGTGCAACACAAACTTTCACTGGTCCTGAGCGGACAGGCATTGTGATTCGAGCCCTGTCTAATCTTTTTATGCTTGAAAGTTGCATTCTTTATACATGCATACACTGTTGTTTGTTTGTGTGAATGTGTCAGATGGAGGAGACGGGGCGTGTTCTGTCTAACCTTTGTAACGTGGTCCCGGGGGGTGTGGTCTGCTTCTTTCCGTCTTATGAGTATGAGAAGAGAATTCTGGGACACTGGGAGAGTAATGGAGTCCTCCAGCGCCTTGCAGCCAAAAAGAAGGTAAATGCCTACACCCAAAGGAACAGTTGTCATCTCGCAATTTTTCAGTTAATATTAATGTTAATCAGATTAAACAAAAATTCAGAACAGTTTTCATGCATTTCAGGTTTTCCAGGAGCCAAAGAAAGCCAGTCAGGTGGAGCAGGTGCTGTCTGAGTACTCCAGGTGTATACAGGTGTGTTATTGATTGTGTATAGGTTGTTTATGTCAGTATGCAGATGTTTTAAAGACTGTGAAATGTGAAGAAATATAAAAAAATACATAAATAATATTTTTTTCCCTCTCTGTAGCGTTGTAGCAGTACTGGGCAAGGCCAGTCAGGTGCGCTGTTATTTTCTGTGGTTGGAGGAAAGATGAGTGAAGGGATCAACTTCTCTGATGACCTGGGAAGGTGAAGTTTGTAAGGCAAAAATGTGGGGAGAGCTCCCACTAAATGATCTCTTCCAGTTTTGTCAGATGAAATGGTCAATCTTTTTTTTTTTTTTTTTTTCTTAACATTTTAGGTGCTTTCCTTTTCACAGAATAGCATAAAATATTTCAGTACTGCTATTAGGGGAAAAAAATATTTTAGATGCTTAGACATTTTCTGGATACATGAAATGCGTCACAATATTTTGACACAGTACAGTAGTAGTACCACATTTAAAAACTTAAAAACATTTTACATACTGTCCTGCACTAAATCTAGTTAAGGAGGACTAATTATGCTGTTTTTGTGGCACATGATCAGCATCCTTTAAGTATAGACGATATCCAAGACTTGGCCAGAAGAATGTTATCACTATAATTAAATACCTCACGATAGTTATAGGACTTTGTAACAGTGTTTATATACAGTATGTTTATATTATATTGCGAGGGTTTACCTTTGTGTGTGTAAAGTATCTTTGTGTGTGTGTGTTTAGGTGTATTGTGATGGTTGGAATGCCTTACCCCAACATCAAGTCCCCTGAGCTTCAGGAGAAGATGGCGTATTTGGACAAAAATATGGTAGGCGAAGGTCTTTCATAACATCACAGTGAAAACAGCAGGATCATAATGAATTTTTAATAATTTTTTCTGTTGTTATTTCTCTTTCTTTCCTTCCCCGGTAGCCTCATGTGGATGGTAGAAGTCCTGGGAAAACTTTAGTTGAAAATCTGTGTATGAAGGCTGTCAATCAGTCAATAGGTATGACGAGTCTTGAATGACTGGCTTGGTTATGATGACTAATGCTTACACAAACTGAAGCTGTTCAGTCACTGTCCTTGGCAGATTCTTAGTTTTTTCTCTGGAAGTAAATCTATGAATATTGCAGAGAAAAAGTACAGCCCAAATATATATATATATGCCATTTTTTTAAAGAACCAGTTTTCATGGTTTCATCACTTCCTGTCCAATGCAGGCCGTGCAATTCGTCACCGGGGTGATTATGCTTGCATTGTGCTTTGTGATCGCCGCTACTCACGCACTGGCACACTGCAGAAGCTTCCGGAGTGGATCAGAAGCAGCACACACACTCACAGCAGCTTCGGCCCTGCCTTTGCCAGCATCAGGAGGGTAAGACACGTGTGAGCATGCGCGTCTTTTCGTACAGTCTGTGGACAAAGATGTCCTGTAAAACCTGAGCAAAACAGCTAACATGCTCTACAAAGTGACACAGTCAAGTTAAAGTGCTTTTCTCAAAGCTAAATGTTTTTCTTTTTCTTTAACTGAAGAAAAATACTTACAAACACACACACTTTTTTTTTTTTAATTCCATGCCAATTTTGAATTTAATGCCAGTAGCATGTTTCAAAGTTGTAATGGGGCATGTTTATACACTTTATTTCCAAAAGTATTCGCTCGTCTGCCTTCACACGCATATGACCTTGAGTGACATCCCATTCATAATCCATAGGGTTTAATATGATGTTGGCCCACCCTTTGCAGCTATATCAGTTTCAACTCTTCTGGGAAGGCTTTCCACAAGGTTTAGGAGTGTGTTTATGGGAATTTTTGACCATTCTTCCAGAAGCGCATTTGTGAGGTTAGACACTGATGTTGGACGAGAAGGCCTGGCTCATAGTCTCCGCTCTAATTCATCCCAAAGGTGTTCTGTCAGGTTGAGGTCAGGTCTCTGTGCAGGCCAGTCAAGTTCTTCCACATCAAACTTGCTAATCCATGTCCATTATCCATTATGGACCTTGCTTTTTGCACTGGTGCGCAGGTATGTTGGAACAGGAAGGGGATGTCCCCACAAAGTTGGGAGCATGAAATTGTCCAAAATCTTTTGGTCTGCTGAAGCATGAAGAGTTCCTTTCACTGGAACTAAGTGGCCGACCCCAATCCTGAAAGACAACCCCCCCTCCACCAAACTTTACACTTGGCACAATGCAGTCAGACAAGTACTGTTCTGGCAACCGCTTGATTCATCACTCCAGAGAACACATCTCCACTGCTCTAAAGTCCAGTGGTGGCAGTTTACACCACTGCATTCGACGCTTTGCATGTGATGTAAGGCTTGGATGCAGTTGTTTGGCCATGGAAACCCATCCCATGAAACTCTATGCACTATTCTTGAGCTAATCTGAAGCTCCACATGAAGTTTGTAGCGATTGACTGCAGAAAGTTGGCAACCTATGCTCACTATGCGCCTCAGCATCCTCTGACCCTGCTCTGTTATTTTACATAGCTTACCACTTAGTGGCACAGTTGCTGTCATTCCCAATCGCTTCCACTTTGTTATAATACCACTGACAGTTGACTGTGGAATATTTAGTAACGAGCAAATTTCACGACTGGACTTGTTGCACAGGTGGCATCCTATCACGGTACCACACTGGAATTCACTGAGCTCCTGAGAGCGACCCACTCTTTCACAAATGTTTGTAGAAGCAGTCTGCAGGCCTAGGTGTTTGGCTTTATACACCTGTGGCCATGGAAGTGATTGGAACACCTGAAATCAATGATTTGGATGGGTGAGAGAATACTTTTGGAAATATTGTGTGTGTGTGTGTGTGTGTATGCTATATTGCCAAAAGTATAGTGTTTAACTGTGTATGTATGAGAGAAGTATGAAGTCTAAAGGGGAGAGGGGGTTGAGGGGGGTTGAGGGGGGTTGGAGTTTATATGTATCAAGGCTTTTCTGTCAGTAGGCTTCTCAACAAGCATGGCTGTGTGCATCTGTGTGTGAGAGCAATATGAACTGTCTCCCTGAATATTTGTCTGATTTTGCAGTTTTTTCTGGAGAAGCGGCAAACACAGCAGCTTTGAGCAGAACACCAGAAGACATCTCTCATCCATGCGGGAGCTTTTCATAAGCATCTCACTGTGTGTATAAAGTGCATGTAGTTGTGTGATTATTTAAAGCCTTGTAAATAATTGAGGTGTGCAGGTTTTTTTTCCCCTCAGTGTCTTTGCTGTGTTTCTGCACTGTACAAGTTCAGTGCTGTTGTTCAAATGAGAATATGTTTATTTTAATATAAAGAAAATTTATATGACCACATATGCAATATAACTAATTCACATTATAAACTCACTGATAACAGATGCATTCCATAATAAACTGACACTTGTGTAACAGATTAGGCATTTATTTGTCTCTCAGAGCAGCTGCAGTACAGAGTTAGTGCTGTAGACACAGAACAAGGACCTTATTTAAGCCTGCATGCGCACAAAAATGTGCCCAAACGATGTATGGCAGTTTTCCAACAGACAGTGCTTCTTATTAAAATATGGCTGAACAATCCATTCAAATACCCAGTGGGTGAAAAAAGCAATTACACAAATGCCTCATTCAAGTGCTCTTCAGCAGCTTGGATTTCCAACTTACTGATGACAGGGTTGCTGCCTGTGTCAGAAACATAGTTTGGGGGGTGGTTAATACATAGTAAGGATTTTCTATTGGCTCACAGCTGCACAATGCTGAAGAATGTGGGGAAATAATATGTTGCCACTCTATTATATTCATTGTATGAATTTCACATATAATTTGAGCAATGTTTATATTAAATGAGAGCCATTATACTGGGTGTCATGACTTGGATGTGTTTCTTCATCCCTCATCAAGTAAGAGAGTGAACAACTTTTTATCTGTGACTATTCCATCATTATGCTGCCTTACGAGAGGATTTTGGAAATGGTTAAATTACTGCCTCTAAAAACTTCTAATGTCACAGCTGTTGTCAGGCTGATTGCCACTGAATGTGAACCGTACTTCAAACCGATAAATCCCAACACTTTGCTTACATGTCACATTTCAGTGAGAGGGTTGTGAATTTTTGTCTAAGGCTAAATGCAGACAGCCATATATTTTCAAAAATAAAACATGTAATTTGATCTTGTTCCATTCTAATCTTGTATACTTTTTTTCTGTTTTAGAAAACATAAGTTGATAGACAAAATCTGATCAGGTTAAGAAAATGGGCAAACTAAGCTTTGATTCAGTTGACAGCCTGCTGTCTTTGTGTAACCTCCTATTTAATCTCACCACAGGCAAAACAGTGCATCATGATGAAATATGATTTTGTTCACATTTCCAAACTGCTAGAAAAGCTTAGTCAACTTCATCAAGTGCTACTTCAGAACTTCAAACACTGGGTTCGGTTCTTAAATTGTTCGTCTTCATCCGATATCCAGTCAGCATGGATCAGTGAAATTGGCATTTTTTGACTACGCTTCCCAGTCGTCTTCGTCATCTGCAGTTGGCTGCTGTGGCGCAGGAAGGGGTGGAATCACATCTGACATCCTGGCAAATGCGCTGCCAGAACTGGCTGGTGCTTCTGTGGAGTCTCCACCCCCTGGACCTTTACCTGAAATACCTACCAATCACATAGCAATACATAGGTGGCAAGAAAATAACATAACACTTCAGAATTAAGTGATTTTTATAGCCACTTTTTAAGAGTTCTCTAATTAAGAGATGTAGACTCACCTTTCCTACGCATGGCCAACTTATTAAAGAGGTCAGACATGAAGTCTCCACCACTGGCTGCTGCACCAACTGTGGAGGGGTGGGATGGGGGTGTTTAACGGAAACACGTTAGCTTTGCTGAGAAAGATAAAGTATAAAGCAAACATACTGGTCACCTTGTTTAAAACACTGTTATGGTGTAAATAAAGAAAACACTAAACTGCTATACTACTGATTAGTGAATTCGAAATACCTGAAATATCCATTATATAAACTAACCAGCTTTGTCAATACCCAAGCAAATGTCAAACAACTTAAGAGAAGGGCTTAAATAGGGCAGTTTCAATAAAAGCGGTATTTCTCACTTGACCTTTCTAAATGCCACTGAGCAGCAGTGTAACACTGCAGACCTGTTCAAAATAGCATTTTAAGCTGATTTTACCAATGCACCACCTCAAACCTGCATACCTTATTTACCCTTTGAGCTAATCATGTAAATAGATGATCTAATTGACTTCCAAGAACTGTTGCTGAAGCTCTCTTACAGGGAAAATGTATTGTTTTACTTTTGGCACTTTGTGTGTGAGATGCAATTTTATCACTAAATAGCATGAGGCAGGTACGTCCACTTGTGCTGTATTTGAATGCTGCTGCTACTATCTATGCAAAAATATTACAGCATAATTATGCATGACTCCTTGTGCTAAATAGACAGTTGCCACTTAGTTTCAATATAGCACAGATCACAGTTTTAGTCTATGTTGCACTGAAGTAGGGACATAGACTCTCAGGCCTCCCAGTAACTTTCTGATGGCTTAAAAGAAAAAGGTCCTCAGATGCCAGTGAAGATGTTATAATACGGAATGAACACCAAGGCATTAAGGTCTTGCATCCTCATACCTACATTTCCACCTTAAACAAATAAAAGTAACAGCTAAAGCTTTTTTTATTGACCAATATCTATTTTCGGCAGCTTCTACCACCATAGCAAATTTACATGGCTGCATGCTGCAAGTCATGTAATATCAAATGAGATGATAAACACATTACCCTGCTCCACCGTTTCTGTAGACTGTGGGATCTTAGCTGATGCTGTACTCATTCCTAGCAAAGGCTACTTACTGAGCTTTAACAAGCTAGCTAAGCAGTATATCTGAGCAATGTCAAGAAAACAAAGTTGAATGTTGCAGAGAAAATGATGAGAAAATCACAGTCTTCACTCATTCGCCCCACACCATTCAGCTAGTGCTGTAAAAGGTAGGATTCTGGCTAATTACCTTTTTTCCACTGTGGTATGCCATCAACTGTTATAATAACTAGGCAGTTAAATGTAAGGTTAGCAATCCTGTGTTGCATTCTTTGATTGACACTCTGACCTTGCTCTTGCTCCTTCTGTTTCTTCTTCTCCATCTTGCGCTCTTTAACATTCCGGAGTTTGGCTTTGCCGATGCCACCAGCATTACGAATAGACTCAAGCAAGCTAGCTCTTCCATCTGATGGCTGCAACACTTCTGTAGGTGCACCTTTCACTGCACCTAGCAAATAGATGTGTAGATTATTATTTTAAATGCATATCCCAATAAGAGCACCTTTATCCAAGTGCAAAATACAGACATTAATCCAAACATTAAAGCAGGACTTGCATTTGCAGAAATATTTCATTAGCTTCAGTTAGTCGTTAGGGTGTCATACCTGTGGGCTGGGCTTGACTGGATGCATCTCCACCTCCTGCGCCTGTTAGATCAGGAGGAGGTGGGGGTGGAGGGGGTGGAGCTGGAGGAGCTCCAGGAGGAGGAGCTGGAACACGAGCAGGTTCGGGAGGAGGAGGAGGAGGAGGAGGAGGAGGAGGGGGAGGAGCTTCATGTCTAAACTGGGAGCCTGAAATAAGGGTGGAAACTATTAAAAACTCAAAGATAAAACATTGCATACTTATGATTTAAAGTATTGACTACAAAGAAGCAGAAACTGTGGCTTGTAGGTGGGCTCTGGTTCCACTCTGCAAACTCACCAGATCCGTTGGATTCTTCATGATCTGTACCAAATGAGGGCAGCTCAGGGATGGCTGCATTGGCAGGAACAGAGGGTGCAAACCCAGGACCAAGGTCAGCACTGTACATGAGGTCGTCTGCGATGCCAGGCAGGTCAGGTAGGTAAGAGGGAACATCGATCTCTGGCACCTGGCCCAGGTCTGGCACATAAAAATAATTCTCTGCAGTCTAAAATGACAGAGAATGCAAATAACATCAATTATAATTATGTTAGTAGCAAATGTTCAACAATGTTTTTTTAATGTTTAATAACGCATCCCGACACTATGATATCACAATGCAAATCTGTGACAATGTGCATTGTGGAGAATGAAACTCAATTAATTATATAATGTAATGCAACTGCATTTTGAACACCAAAGTTTGCAAACACCAATCAACCATGCACTCCAGCATGTCAGCTGCTCAACCCAATTTTGATTACAATTTTGACGACAATTTTGACAGTCTCTGGACCTTGCGTGCAAAACAAGCCATGAACCAGCTAATAGCTCTAAAACTGTATATCTCCTGTTGTGTCTGACAATCAGAGGCATGAGTGTATAGGAAGCATGTATGAGACAAATGACTTGAAAAAAATCAACAAAGTTGCCTTATAATTCAAAATTCCCTTTCTACTTTAAATTGTGCAGCAGTTATACTCAGGCACCTGGTCAGGTTCCAGACTGTAACTGATTTAAGGTGGAGTAGAAAATTAGAACAAAAAAGCCCATTTCACCTCTTTAGAGAAAATTCAAATATATAATATATTTAACATAATAAAAAAATCTGCTGATATAAATACTGTATTAAAGATGTGTAAAACCATATGTGTAACCAGTTTATCCCAGCATTATATTTACTGTTGCTCATTAAAGGTGCACTGTGTAAGATTTAGTGGCCTCTAGCAGTGAAGTTGCAGAGTGAAACCAACTAAATAACCCTCCCTCAGCCCTCCCTTTCCAAGTGTGTAGTAGAATCTATGGTGGCCTTCCTGTTTTCGCATCTTTGACACTAAGCATTCACCCTTCCTTGCTTTTTCTTGTGCTAAATATAAGCTTGATCCTCCATTTTGACAAAATGTGGGTTCTTCTCCCACACAAAATTGTTAGCCAGAAACAGCAGCAACAACTGATTCTTCTTTCTATGTCGTCCAACCGGTGCTATAGCATCTCCAAATTCAAGTTGCCACTTCAACATAAAAACATGACAGGTACTCTCTAGAACCAGTGTCTGGTTTGTCTGTTCTGGGCTACTGTAGAAACATTGCAGCTTGTGTTGAAAGAGGGCCCCCTCTTTATGATGATATAAAGGGGTCACTGTAAGTTAACAAAACCACAACACTTGGTAGTTACATGTGATTGTACATTATATTCCATTTCTGCTAATAGACCCCCCTAAATCTCTCACACTGTAGGTTTAAAAGTCTTATTAGTGAAGTAAAGCACTGTAACCTCCTGTCTATGACAATTTGCAGACCAACTGTCATTATTAAGTTGTGAACCCAGTACTGAGAATCAAATCGTTGGCTGAGTGTATCATTACACTCCTTCCGTTTATTATAATATAGCTTTTTTGTTGTTGGTGTTATTAGAGAAAATCTTGCATGTACAACCTCTGACCCTCACCTGTCTCTCCAGTTGCTCTCGCTTAGTGATAGAAAGTGGAGCATCAAATGGCTTTTCCTCTTTCTCAGTCTCTAGCGTGGTGTGAGTTTTAGTGACAGCCCCTGCCAGAGGATCCAGGAACACATACTTCTTATACCTACAAACAAAAGCCCAAACACACTCAGACGTAAGAAATAAGACATGGGTTAGGTTGTTCATGGTACTCTGTGTTTGTATGTGAGTACGTACAGGTTCTCGGTAGTGTTAAACAGCAGTAGGGAGCTGACTGAGCTGATATTTCTGGGCAGGCTGCCCAGCCCCTCCTCTGTTTCATCTTCAGAGCGCTTCTTAGTGTTCACACATACTGGAAAATACATCAGCTTCTCCTACAACACAGACACACAAACACAGATAGGGATAAGACCGCGCTCAAAAGCCCACGCAAGTAAATTAAAAAAAAAAGAAAGAAAAAAAAAAACTACATTCAAGAATAAGAAGAACTACATTCAAAAATACATAGTTACTATGTATCAGTAAAGCACAACGGCATGTTTATGCATGCACTCGGATACTTTCCTCCACTGCTACTACAACTAATTACATTGTATTCTATGTATAATGCACCTTTCATTTAAGTATATTCCACAACATACAAAGGTAAACTAAATATGTGTATGCAGGATTAAAAGTCTTTACGCACCAAAAAAGACTTCATATGTTTAAAAAAGTTTTAAAAAAATTCATTCTGTCTCTGTTCGATTACTTGCTAACTTTTGCTGGCAACATGAACATTGATTATTTCTGTTGCGTTTGGTGTGTAAGGGTCTTAAGTCAGTAAAAGAGTGCAGGGGTAACAGGGGACTGAGGAAGTAAGAGTGACACTTAAAGAAGATAAAAGATAGTACAATAAAGGTAACAGACAGAACACTCACCTGCAAGGCCTTGTCATCCAGGGGGCGGAGCTTGCCCTGAACCTTGTAGCGAGGTCGTTTTTGTGACGCCGGATCAACAGCACCCGTGAAGATGGATGAGTAGTCTTCTAGTTTTTCTGGAGCAGGGTATTTAGCACTGGAAAAGACCTAAGCACATATGTGCAATGTTCAAAACAGAAACAAAAGCACATACAGATATTCTCTGCAGACGGCGTGCAGGTCAAATGCTGCCCGAGTATGCTCCAGATAAATAATTAAATTATAAACCATAAAAGAATAACACACTGACAACCACAGCCGTGTGTTTGTATATGTGTGAGGTGTGTGTCACCTTGGTGGCTTTCTTGCTTCCTTTGATCTTGTGGACTCGAGCTTGAGCCAGTTTGATACGGTCTGTGACAGCCTGGAGGTAAGTGCGGTTCTTTTCCACACTCTGCGACACCCTACAAAATCAAAGCCCTCATTGTGTCCACGGGTGTTTGTTCATGTAAACATGTGGGCATTCTAAATTTTTCATTACAGCACGATATGACAAAAACTACACAGAGTGCAGTCATTCGGTCACTGCTCAGTTACTGTGCAAGCTATACGTAACATGTAGACAGACAGACACACTCACACACACATGTACTGTGCACATACATACAATACGTAGCCCTGGGTTCTTCCCACTGTCTAAAAAGGGAAAGAAAGGACTGAAAAGGGAAGAATGAGAGTACATCCTAATGGAGCTGACCCAGAAAACCAGCGGTTATCTCCGCGCACACACACGCACACCAGGCGAACATGTTCCCTGGTCCCTCTTCCACTATGTTGTCATGGTAACGCTATGGCTGGTTTTTCGGTGCCTGCAACTGGAGCTGATATTAGCATATCTGAGCACTCTCTCAGACACAGAGACAGGCACACGTGCACAGAACAAACAAAAAACCCTCACAGCTACACCAAACTTCTTATGCATTAAATGCACAGGTCATTTCATCCCCCTTTTCCACTTTATATCATCATCTTTTCTAATGTTCATCAGGCCTGTACAAAGAGTAGCTGATCCAAAAATATAAAAAACCTCTCTTGATTAGTTAAAAAAACTGAAAAAAGTGGTTTTGAAAGTCAAATCAATTAAATCATGAAACAAATTAGGAAAAGTACTTGTGAATGCATAAAGATGAGCAAGTTATTTGAAAATCCTAAATTGGTTAACAGGGCAAGCTTCTGCCATCGCAAACCCTTGAAACTGCTCTTCATAGAACTAAATGCATTCTTAATCTCATCAGATCAATGCCAAAGCATTAAAACAGGCAGACAGAATAATATTCATGTTGAGTATTTACATACAACAATAGGTAGGATTTGTCTACTTTTGTTCTCCTTTATCAGTAGAGTTTCTTATATGTTAAAAGACTTGCATTAAATCAGCTGCTAGAATCTACATTTTAAAACTGACCTTGAAATTTTTGATCTGATGTGATTTAATGAAAGCTACCTCTAGTCTATTCTGGTCCCCTTTCAATTCTTTCTGCATACTAAACTTAATCCTGAGAAAAAAAAGCACTTTAAAAAAAATAAATAATTAATATTTGCTTAAGTTCATATTCTCACATTTCACACATTTAACCTCAAAGAGTTACTTGTGCAGAGCCACACTCAGACAATTATTGAGATGTAAAGCCTGTTGCATTCAAATACTTTGATTCACAGACAGATGATATTCAGTATTGTTAGAAGAGAAATATTCAGATCTCCCTGGCGGCACATATCACATAGAAACAGATAAATATGCTAAAGCAGCAGCCATGTTTAATGATATGACATTGCTATCAACTCACAATTAGCAAATAATTATTTTAAAAGTTACTAGCACTATAGAAATGCTTATTTAAGATTGACACATAAAACCAATATTTGATTTCGTTTTTATTTTGAAAGAGCAGAACATTTAGCTGACACTGGGCGTTTAAGCTAAATGTATGTATTTTCCTATTGTACTTGTAATATTTTCTCTGTAGTTAATACTAGATCCAGTTAGATATTGGACAGGTATGTTCACAACAACTCTCACATATTAGCACCAGCCCATAATTTCAATTTTAGAACATCCCTATAAATCAGAATTTTAAATTTAGTACATTGCATGGTCACTGAAACTCTGCATTTTCCTTTTATTTATTAGTCCAAAATGGCACTTTCCTCTAAAAAAATCATTTTCATCCTGCAGCAATATCATGTGACTAGTGTCAAATCCCAGGACCAAAACAATGTCTGCTCCCTCATTCAGGTCTCTGTTGGGATACAATGCTGTGTATCATGCAAACAGATTGGCTTCCAGCACTCTGCTCAACAATGTCATGCACAATTATGCCACTTATAGGTTAGTGTACCTGGTAAAGATGTCTGTTGAGATGTTTTCTAAGTACTGCAGAGCATCAGTGATCTGATGTACAGCCTCTTCCCTCCTCAGGTCCTGCTGTATCAGTGGGACAGAGTACACCTGTCCCTCCAAGTGATACTTCTGAGTCATCCTACAAACACAACATCATCTGTGAATCATCCCATATGTAAACACTAATAACTGCACAACAATATACTCATGCAAAATACTGCCCAGAGGTAAACAAAGCGTTACTAACACCTTGAGAACCTCGAGAAAAAGGAAATCATGACAGAATCAGGAGACAAGAAACATCAACTCGCTTCTGATGAGCAGATAGTCTGAGCTTTCTGTCTCCTTTCGTCAAATTTAAGAATGATTCATCATTTTAAAGCCGACATCAAGGAGTTCTGCCCTCTGTTTAGTAGTGCTGGACAATAACGATGCTTATCATGACTGCATGCCTTATTGAGCATATTGTGGATATCACCAGTATTTTCAGCTGCAGCTTCATGTTTTATTAGAAAAACAGCATAATTTTACTTGGAGTGGTATGTGAAATGCTGAATAAAAATAATTTATTTTATTCAATAACTTGTAGACGTTGTTTTTCATTATCAGCATTTTATAAAATTCGGCCCTTCATCTTCCAAATTATTAAGCGTAAAAAACGCTAAAACACTGTGACATATCGTGCATCGTGAAGTATCACGATGTTATATTTTTACCTTTTTAATCACTTTTTCACCCCTCGCCCTGGAGAATGAAGCTGAGTCACATGACGGCTCGCCAAGCTTCGGTACAAACGGCTCTCTATCCGTTCCTCTATATGACTAACAAAACTACACTGCGAACATATTCACACTGCGCTTCGATGCAAGTCACGTCTTCATTTTATAAACCATGTCAGCCAGAGTCCAAAACCAGCCGACGTCTCTTCTCCTCTTCAAGCACATAAAGCAGGCCAGAGGAGGGAGAGCGGCTCTGTCTCACTGCGAAACCAGCCGTTTTGAAACCCAGAGCGAAAGAATGACAAACGAAAAGGCAGGACAACTTTACCTGACCATTTACAGCGCAGAGATACGACCAGTTAAAGCAGGAAAATCTCTCTGCATCTGCCATAAACCCAAATCTGCTGCACGGAGCGTCGTCATCAAAACTTCCGCATCAACGGGTCACGTGATCTGAGGACTCTCCCCGCTCTGAAGGCTCTTCCTCTCTCTGGCGGAACGACGCTCAAATGTTTGATGTCCAAAACTTTGTGGACACCCGCTCATCCAATGGCTATTAACAGGTGGTTTGTCTGTCTTTACTTCTGGCTCTGCTCCTCTGGAAAGGCTTTGCTGCTTTACCTCTACACTCGTAAAGAACATGGTTCTGTAGTAAAGGCAATGTTTCTATGTAGAATCATTAGTTCTAAATAGAACCGTTTCATGATCGTGTAGTTCTTTGCATTGTGAAAGCGTTCTTCAGATTGATGGAGAATGTGTTTTATGTGGCATAGAACCATTTTTGGTTCTTTAAAAGGTTTGAGGTGTCTTTACACTCATCTTGTATTTGTTATATTGTTATATTCATGTTTGAAAGGGGAATTTCACCAATTTTTCAAAATTTCTGCATAAATGAATGGTTGAGATAAGTAAACAAAGTCATTCAAAGTGATTAGGAGTGCAGTGTTCTAGAAAAACACAGAGAACTGTAATGGTTCACAGTGGTGGTAATGGGAATCTAAAAGATTTAATGCCTTCAAAAGATACCTCATAGAAATGATTATATGAAATGCTGTCTGAGTCCCGAGGCATTGTTTAGAGGTAGAGTTTTGGCCTGAAACATATTTTTAAAATACTTAAATTAAAATACATGGGCATTGTAAGGCTG
This sequence comes from Pygocentrus nattereri, assembly GCF_015220715.1. Taxonomy (NCBI): domain Eukaryota; kingdom Metazoa; phylum Chordata; class Actinopteri; order Characiformes; family Serrasalmidae; genus Pygocentrus; species Pygocentrus nattereri. Next base: position 11,361,132 of record NC_051217.1, read on the forward strand.
TAAATAGCTCCCAAGAAACATGTATTGTTTCAGCGCAAATAAAATGGCTATATTTGTATTCCAGACATTGCAATCCCTGGTTCCTGTTATAACAGTGGTAAAGAGATCTGAGTCAGTAAGTTAACACTGCACATTAAACCACTCACAATGACATTATTTACATCACAACCATTCAGTTTTGTAGAAATGATTGAAATTTAATATAGAAATAGAAATTAACTTGTTTTCAGAGTACAGTTCACTAAAACAGATTTACCCCAACACGTTTACAGTATGCTTGAAATAGCCTAACCATATATGTAAAAGCTGTCTTTAAAGCTTTGTTTATATGTATGTGCACAGGTTTAAGTGTGATGGCTGAAAAGTAGCTCTGTATTAAGTGCAATTTTAAACTATTGAAGAGAAAGGAAGGATGATGAGTTACTGTGGTTCTCAGACTCTGTATTGTTTTTCTCAGATGCTGTTTTTTCATGTCTTTTTATATTCCTGCTAAAGCTGTGATTTATTAAGCCATTTCACATTTAGCCTAAAAGTTGACACATCTCAGTTTCAGAGATTCTCAACTCATCACATCAAGATGCACATTCTGAAAGCTCATTTTGACATGTACAGTGGAATATGTACTACTGTGAAAATGAATAAAAGTAAAGACATCAATGTTCTCAGGTTTCAGTCCTTTATTGAGGTCATGAGTCAGCAACAGCATACAGAGCTATATCTCGGATCCCCTTTAGCTCTGTGTGACTCATGATACTAACTGATCAGTTTAGTTATATGACGTTTCAAAGGTTTCAACAAAGTTATTTAGAGTGGTTTGATGTGAAATTCTCCATTAGAGAAACTCACTGAGTCAGAATTGTTTACAATGGTGCTGATAGGAACCAGACGTCTGAAAATTGTAACGCCTCTAAAAGCAACATCACAGACGCTATTATAGAAAGCTAAATAATGCTTAACAATGTTAAAGTTTCTAGAAGAAAACAGACTTGCATGTCATTGCTGCACAAAAAAAGTGACTAATTTTTTTTCTAAATTTTTTCCCTACATTGTTTGATGACTGGACCAAGAGAAATGTCACTTAATCTCACTTAAATGATCCAAAATCACTTGGAATAAAATCTCTTCGTTTTAATTTACATCACAAAATTAAGTATGTTTTTGCTTTCTTCTGCACTAGTTTGGAGTTTTTTTTTTTTGGATGGGGACAATATCTAACACTCACCTGCTGTGGCATCTTTGTCTGCTACAGGCAGTGTTTTAATGAACATAGCCCAGAATGCTTTACACAGTCCCATTAAGCTACATGACAACGACATGACATTGCGATATCTCATCTGGACCACACCTGAACTTCCCCACAGCAGTATTTGTGAAGATGGATCAGTCATTATTTTAGCAGTGGGCACAATCAATGTTATTAATAACCAAACTATGACACCTTATTAACTGAAGTATTATGTGTAATCAGCATTTTCAGAATTGGTGTGAATATGATATTATGAGTCTGAACAGTCTCTGCTCCTAAAGCAGGGGGGTTTGAACATACTGACCTAAAAGCTTCACTGAATTCAGTGGAAAGCTGCAGTGAGCCCTGCCCACTTCTGCTGGCTTGTGCTCAACAACTTCTGGGCCATTTACAAGAAAGTTGATTTTTTGAGTACTTAATAATCTAAATATTTTTTGCAAACGTAATATAAACTACTTAAGGATTATATCCATTTTGAAATGTTTGTAAATTCAGTCATCTTAAATTAACATTAACATTAAAAAATAATATTATATTAAAATATTATATTAGGATTAATGTAATAGAAATACACCAATTTTTTTCGTTCTCTTCTACGCGCTACTGCGTGCGCCGTGACGTCACGTCACAAACGGCTCCTCCCCCTTATTCCTCTGTTTTGACATCTTCGCGTCAGCTGCGTTAGCGCGCGCTTCGAGAACGGAGGAGGAGGAGGAGGAGGAGAAGGAGGAGGAGGGAGGCTCTCTCTCCATCATCATCCTCTCTCTCTTCATCTCTCTCTCTCTCTCTTCATCTCTCTCTCTTCATCTCTCTCTCTCTCTCTCTCTCTCTTCATCTCTCTCGGCTGAGCGCATCACTCGGTGCCTCTTGCCTCCGTCGCCGCGCTCTCGGTCTCCGCTCGGTTTTCCCGCGGTTCGGTTCGCGCGCCCCCGCCATGTCGAGCCTGCTGGAGAACCCCCTGCAGGCCGTGCTGTACCTCAAGGAGCTCACGGCGATCGTGCAGAACCAGCAGAGCCTCATCCAGACGCAGCGGCACCGGATCGACGCGCTCGAGCGCAGGCTCGGGGATCTGCTCGTGGAGAACCGGCAGCTCCGGGACGCGACGCACCGACACCCCGTGCGCCACCACCCTCCCCCGCCCCCCCGCACCTCCAGCCTGCCCCGCGCGCCCCAGCAGCACGGGACGGGTCCGGCTCATGCCCCCTCCGCCCCGGCGCAGCAGCACCACTCACCGCAGGACATGCAGCTCGTTCCCGCCGGCGGAAGCCCGGACTCCAGCCCCGAGGACTCGCGTGAGACGTGCTGCCGTTCGCTCGTCCCGCAGAACGCGGGCACTCTGTGCCGAGCCGTGGGCATCCCGCGGAGCTCCGAGTAAGTCTCGCGCTTTAATGGCACTCACAGCTGAAGTGTGCACGTTAGACACCTTTTAAAAACCACGACAGCCGTGCAGAGTTGAGGCAGATCACGTGCCGCTGAGATTACATAACAGACCCGTTACCGTGTGCGCGCGCTGATGTGGAACTACTGATCAATAATTCAATCAGCAGTGAATCTTTCCGCCTGCGCAGCTCTTCTGGCGTTAAAGCTCTACTGAGGGAGCGCAGAGTCCAGATGGTCCCCCACTAAAGCCTCACTGCCTCCCCTCTACACGGCGTGCTTTAGACTAGAGCTGTAGCGATACAGCAGTACCGGCGGTTATAGACTCTAAAGGTGAAATATATATAATATGTTATTATATAATACAGAGATGGGGCATTTAAAGTGACATTCCACCGATTTTTCAAAATTGCAGCGTAATATAGTCGTTGGGATGTAAACAAAATCAATCAGAATGTTTCAAGGTGAAGTGGTTCACTGTAGAGAAACTTACTGACTCTGATCTGACTCTGATTTCTTTACAGTGCTGGTGATATGAACCAGGGGTCACAATGTCTACAACTCAAATATAACAATTTTCTGTGCTTTCCAATGCAAACTGAAGTGTAACTATGTAATGTTGATAATGATTAAATAAAAGTAAATCTAATATACATATATATATATATATATATATATATATGTATGTATGTATGTGTATATATTCTTTGGGGACTATTTGCCTCACCGTGCCCTGCAAATACTTCTCCACCATCAAAAGATTTTAAAAATATGGTTTGTGCGAACACCTTTTGTAAAAACTATAATTAAAAAGTGTCTCAGGCATCAGGCAGCGTTTACCTTTCTGTGAGGGGCTTTTAGAGGCATTAAACTCTTCAGACCACAAGCCCCTCTCACCACCACACTGAACGAATCTGACTTGTTAACGTTTTTTTAAAACAGATCATTTCACATCAAAACACTCTGAATGACTTTTATTTTCCTCTTAATGATTTATTTAAAGGCATTAAAGACTTGAGATATCTGCTTCCTAAAGCCACCACTGTGATCAGGTCTAACGCTACATTTCTTTAAAAGGGAGCATTGCATGTCAAAGCACTTGGAACAACTTTGCTTACATGTTGACAATTTTATTAAGCAGAACTTTTGAAATACCGGTGGAGTTTCCATTTTGGGCCATTTTGTTTCTTCTAGTTTCAGTCATCAGTCACTAATGTGTGCATAATGTGAGCACTAAAGTACAAAAGTCCTTTTACTTGGAAACTCAAACTTAACGAATGGCTTTATGTGCCAGATGTGCATACAGCTCAGTGTCTCAGATGACCATAACGTATTGCCCCATGTGAATATCTGAATATACTCTACATACTATACTGGTACTGTGCACCTGGGAAAAGCTACTTATCTGGCCAGTAAGCAATTATTTATTCAGAAAAAGTCATAATATGTGATTAAATAAACATGAATATAAAATTAAATGAGATTAGTCAAGTAGTGATTTTATGTATCAGTGTCAGTGTGTCCTCTCCTTGTGGCCAGTATTATTTTGGGTTAAGGTTTGATTAAATAATACTTCATTATGTTAAATCAGTTGTGCTGGTAATGGAATTTAAACAAATAGAATCAAGCTTTTTAAAATATGTTGTTTTGCTTTTCAAAGGATAAAGACAAGTAATAACACAAAGAACAGAATAATTAAAAAGGAGAGAGAGAAATGAGCTACAGATACAATACAAAGTATCTTTAATATATCGCTGTTGTCGGAAGAAAACCTTGTATCTCCATTTTTGATGTTTTTCAGTTTTTGACATAATTCGAAAATGCCTGTCACCCTTTGTATTTCTTTAAATTTCATGATGAATTGACCAAAAGAAATGACCCAAAATGACTCAAAATGACTTTCCACTGACGTACATTAAAAGTCAAGTAGGTTTCTTCCTTCTCCTGTGAAGTTACCATTTTGGAGATACAAGGTTTTGTTCTGACAGCAACGATATATTCAACAATATGGTCTGGTCTCTTAAGTGCTTAAGTGCTTAAATGCAACAATGCTTGAGACTTTTGCACAGTATTGTGCATAAAACCACATCATGATAATAAGTTATTTTTTACAGAACTTTGCAAAGTGACATTTTTTCCAGTGGAAAAAAACTAGTTTACTGGCCAAAGTTGAAAATGAAAACAATTACGTTAGGATTTTCATTCAAGTCGGACTTCATAAATGTTTTTTACTGTCAGCATAATTTTGTGGCAAGTTTGTTGTGCATTGAAAATATAATGTGGCACAGTCTTGATTTGACCACATTGGTCATATATTGATGAGAGAAATCATATTTTGGCAGCAATTAAAAAAAGTTCTGACAATTTAATATGGTAGCATTTGAATTACTGGCAATAATAAAAGTGTTACTTTACACATCGGAATATTTTTGTGAAGTCTAAGGTTTACTTCTCTGCCTTTGACTGTGGTCCTATTTGTGGTTGTGTGCAAGAGTGTTTCTGTGTGTCTTCAGTGCTGTTAGCTCTTGTGTTGTCCTGCAGGTTGGTATCCTGTCGACGGGATGAATGCTTAGAGGAAGATATAGTCATGTACATTTTTTAAGCTCTGCTGGCTTTGATGCTGCATCATGAGTTATGAATGCACATAAAAATCTCTAAGTAAACCTCTTATTAATCTCTTTATACAACAAGCATCATTGCTCCGTGTGCTCTTTCCCTCATGTTTTCTGTTGCCTCCTTCCAGGTCATTACTGCTGGACGTTGCTCTTACACTGACTGCATATCATCTCAGTTTTATAGCTATTTTACTTTAATCCCAGTCAGGAGCTGCCAGACCCATACTGCAGTGTGTTCAGTTTGAGTTTCGAACCAGAAAGGATGCCTTACTGCATGTTTTAGCGAGGTGTTGATGTGACTGGAGAGCTGTGTTTGTTGCAGTAGTGAAAAATCAGCCTGCCAGATGGAGTGACTCCTGATTAGGGCTTTAATGCAGCACGACCCTGAGCTTCAAAGGCAGTCACGTTAATGTGAAGCAGCGGTAGGAAAAGAGCACTTCCTAATACTGCTCAGACATGACCAAGTGCATGTGTAGGCACATAAAAAATACACACACACATGCACACTCACAAACAGACACATACAAACACACAGCATACACTGCAGCACATTGTGCATAAAGTGGAGCATTAAGTGAAATTCCCATAGAGCATGTAGAGCTGATCCGCCAGCTGCATCCTAATCCACTCTACAGATAGAGATTGTGTATCTGTGAGTCTCTGTGTTTATGAGTATTCCGCTCTTTGTGGGGACCAGATGTCCCCACGATGATTAAAAATATGTTCATTTTGACATTTGTGTGGGGACATTTGGCTGGCCACCACAAGGTAGGTATTTATTTATTTATTTTTTAAATATCTTTTGCTGAGGTTAAAAGGTCCCTTTCCTACATTTTTCTCATATTTGCTAAAGTTGTATGCAAATACCCCACCTCAAATTATTAAAGTAAAAATAAATTAATACATCCTTAAAGAGAACAGCTTAAATGTGCCATTTTTTCTACCAAATTTTGAGTACAACCTCTATTTATTTGCTGAGTTTAACATACTTTTGCACAGGCTACAATTTACGTTTTTTTTATTTTTCCAGTAAGTTAATTTTAGCAAATAAGCACGTGAGGAATTGTGTTCTCTGTAATGGAAATTAACCTGTAATTTTACATAGGACATTTTTTCATTTTCCATAGGTGGCAACTATTACTGTTCACCTGTATAAAATCCATTTCTTTCACAATTTTGGAGGTATCCAGCTGTATAAGTCATATATAGGCATGTGGTAGTCTAGTCTAAGTCTAGTCTACAGTTTTCCTCATAAACTTTTTAACATCAATAATTCTGTCATGCTCAGATTTGTTTTTCCATTCTGCTCCATTGCACTTACCAGCCAAAGTCACATGAATTTTGATGTGGTGTATGCTGTACACAGACAGAACATACATCACCACACATGAGGAACAAGCCTAACCATCAGAGCGTTACTCACCAGAATTAAAAGTGTTGTACTTTGATCATCACTCATGGGACCACAGTTTAATTTTGGTGTTCCTTGTAGAGGGAAAGAGTGTTACAGTTGCTGCACTGGGAGTGTAACTTACTTAAATATGCACTCAAGTATGCGGCACATCAGCAGAGGCACAAAAATGCATTAAGCAAGGACACGTTTGCTGTTCCATCTCAACTTACAGATGATGATAAATCATCAAAGACTTTTTGTTCTGTCAGCTTATTGCAGAACACAGCCTAACCTGACTCTGCTTTCTTTCTCTGCAGGGTCAAAAATAAAGCTGCCAAAAAGGGTCTAAGCATGATGCTGTAGATAAACTACTTTTGGTTGTCTTAAAGAACCTTCTAGTGGATGATTATTTAGAGAACTATTTATGTAAATGAGATGTGTGTGTTGTAAGTGTGAAGAACCTTTAGAAGGTTTAAAGAAACTCCACATAATGCAGAGGTTCTAGGAATGACCCATAAGTTGCTATAGAACATTTATTTTATGTGAAAGCACTCAGAAATCTATTTTTTATCTATGGTTCTTTAGGGAGTTAAAAAATATTGTGTATAGAATCCTTTGTGGAACCTTTTTTAGTGGAGCTAAACTGCTATAGGCTGTTTAGGTGGATAAATGTAAATGCATGACATCACAAAAACAATGGACTGAAAATGCATCATTTTGTAGCCTAATGTCCATATCTGGACTTGGGAGTGATTCGTACATTTTGAAACATTTGCCATGTTTACCAGAGCAAACTCTGAGTATTAGAGCTAGGCCTTCAGTTTGAGTCATAAATGTCCAAATGTGTTAAAATATGACAAAAAAAAACTCTATAATAGTGCTAATTTCTTCTAGCACCCATATGGGATACTAGTAGTGTGTTTAGCACAAAGCTAATGGCAATGCACGTGAACCTTTGTTCGGCTATTTTAGATTAAACAGTCATTTTAAGCTTATAAAGATGTTTCATGTTTTATTGGAAGCTTGTGAAAGACAGTAATGTGTATTGTACCTTATCTGCATGTGTTTTAGAGTGACTCCTTCAGTAAAGGGGCTCAACATAGAGCTGCTGCGGGGGCAGAAACCTGTTGGGTAGACTATGACTCCGTTCACAGACAGGACTTCCAGGAGGCCTAAAGTGACATTTTCCTTAATGCAGTTAGTCCCACACATTGGAAATCAAAACACGATCACTTGATTACTCTGTCACTTACTTATTATGTTGGTAGTTAATCTGACACATTAGGGCTTCAGTTCAACTCCTTAAGGCCTAACCAATGGAAGGGCTACCCTACCAGTATCTACCCAGAAACCATGGTTTAACAACTTTGGACATTTAAAGACTTTAACCCTAAGACCAGTGCTTGCAGAGTTTTAATGCGGACATTCTAATGAATAAAAATGATTAAAACACTCAAAAATACAGACCTCTTATTAAATTCCCAGATCATTAGGCCATTTTTGAAGGCATAGAAGGCCCTGAGGGTTTCCATTTGTTGCTTACATACTACATAACACTCTATTTTTAACACTCTTATTTTTAAAAAGTGAAAAAAAATTCATTTGGTTCATGAGATGGGGTCTTTAAGGTTATGGCTCGTTAGACATGGAAATATCAGTGGAGGTCAGGGAAAATACCCCACAAAGACAGGAATACAAACTTGTGTGTGTGTCTTGTGTGCGATTGTAAGCGAGAGAGAATTGCTACTCCTTTTAGAGCCACTCATCTGCTCCAGTGCACCTCTCACACTGCGTTTATACTGTGTTCTGAGTGAATGTCAGTATGTGTGTAAATAGTTTCCTTTCTAACTGGAAAAATGTGTTTTGCTTTATTAAGTCCCATTACATTTCCCTCAGGGAAGGAAAATGCTTGATGTATATGCGTGTGTTTCCCCGTAGGATTTGTGCTGTAGTGAAATTAGGACTGTGCCAAGCTTGTAGTCTGTCAGTCTGATGTTTAAGTCATGGTCTTACAGTTCAGCCATCTTAATCATAATGAATCTCTCAATGACAGCTTTGGGCTGCTTGTTTGTCTGTGCTTTTCATGAACAAAAGCCAACATTACAGCCTTTTCAGAATTATTTCTAATGTTTATTTAAGGAAGAAATCTAGACCAGAGCCTCAAACACAACAGGGCTTTGTGGGACAAACAAATTATACCACTGAAGATATAATCAATGATGTTGAGTTTTTCAAACATGCTTGTGTAATGAATTTTCAACCTTATTTACAATGCTAGCAATGTTTTATTACAAATATTCAATGAGAGTATTGAATGCATTCAGAGGTGGAGTCAACAAGGGGGCAGATAAGTGCACTTGAGGGGGCACAAAGACATAGCCAAAATTAAATAAATTATAGTAATAAAATATATAAAACATTCATAACTGACTTCTGGTGGTGTTAATATAATTAGAGTAATATGAGTGACAGAATACAGTATTTACTGAGCAAATTTAAGGTCCAATACAGAACACGGTTACATAACTAGGAAAGCAGGCTGCCATGCACAAATCAGCAAGAAGCCTTTAGATGTGAATCATCTTCTGATTCATTTACTAACTCACTCATTCACTCACTAACTCACTCACTCACATGTAGCAGATTAAAAGTCCACCACAAGAGGGCACTATCACCTGTCAAACAGCTTTTCATAGCAGTGCTTTACCTCAATGACACTGTATGCTCTTGTTCTTCTTTGAGTCAACCAATAACTTCAGCTTCAAACTTCAAACAATGACCAAAAGGAAAATGATCATCAAAACGAAGAAGAGAGACAGTTCTACAATAAAGTGAAAAACAGGGAAGAGAGGGAAGTTCACAGATCAGATAATGAGGTAGCAGAAAACAAAATGAAAGGCAACACATTAAATATCTCTTACCACAAATGTTTGTCCAGCAGAGAAATATGAAGATTTGTTTTCAATGAGAGAGATGAAATTTGTTCTTCATTTTTGCCTTCTATTTTACGTACTCTGGGTGTCAATATATCTGCTCAGCATGCTCAGTTTAATAAAATCAGGCAAGCAGCATACAGGGCAGTGCAAAAACTCACTGTGATCCTCTACCTAGTCATTATAAATGTAGCTTATTTCCTGCAATTGAAACTCTGTATAGACCAGAAAAGACCAGATTTTGTTATTATAAGCAGATATTCTGCTGTTTTTTGAGTGCAGCCCCTAGCCTACATCCTAGGGCTCAATACCATGGTTTGCCCCCTTGTGTAACAGCATAACTCTGTTGCTGAAAGTGTTGTATTTTCTAAATGGATAAGTAAGATAAGTTAAGGTATTAGAGTTACAGATGACAAATATCTGAAATGTAATTCAGTCCTGTCACTGTGTGCAAAGGTTCATTTAAATGCACAAGAGAAATAAAGTAGGAGAGTACTTTCTGCAGTATGGGTTCATAGATATATGTGTTGGGTTGTGCTTCCAGCTCCCTGCAGTGCTGTTGTTTTGTCAGTGCATAAATTCTTAGTTTGGTTTTGTTTTGTCAGTGCTTAAATTGTAAGTTTGGTTCTGTTTTGTCAGTGTTTAAATTCTTATTTTGGTTTTGTTTTGTCAGTGTTTAAATTCTAAGTTTGGTTCTGTTTTGTCAGTGTTTAAATTCTTAGTTTGGTTCTGTTTTGTCTTAGTGTTTTTGTTTAAATATTTTGTTCAGTCTTCATTTCTTTTATTTTACTCTATTAATTTAGCTACTAGTTTGATTTGTTTCTTTAGTGTTTTGGCTGTTAAATAAGTGGTTCATTATTAATTTGGTTGGGTTCTCCCATTTTGGTTTATTTATTTATTTATTTTTGTGGTTTTGATTTCATTACTAAGGTTTTTAATTTAGTTTTCTGAGTATTTTGATTTGTGGCTTATTATTTGAATCTTGTATTACTCTAGTGAAGTTGTTGACTGCATTATTTTTGTTTTTCATTATTTAGTGTTCTGGTTATGTTAGTATTTGGTTTAAATTCAGTTATTTGTCTTTTCGTTTTGTAAAATTGTTCTGGGGCTTAGTGCTTGTGTGTGTGTGTGTGTTACAGTTTGTTCTGTGTTTTATATTTAATTTTTCTGGCTGGACAGGAGCCGTGGGCTGAAATGGGAAGCAGACTGATTTGGGTGGTGAAATCCATTTCACTTGTCTTGTAGCGTAGAGCACTTCGGGTGTCATTGAGGTGTGCAGTGTGGTCACGTGTGGTGTGTAGTGTAGGAGACCCCCTTTTCTCTGCCATAGTAAGCCCTCAGCCCTGTTCCTTCTGCCGAAGTTTTATTAAAACATAAATGGATCCATAGAATATTAAATTCAATTTTGCTTTTGTTTTATTTTATTTGTTTTATATATTTTGCTTTGTTTTATTCTAATTGTCTGTGTCCAGAAGGCGGCTCGTGTCCTGACCTGCCTCTTGTGGGGGAAATTTTAAATAATAATCATCAAACTGTGATTAAGTGTTGGAAGTATGTCTCTGGTATCCAAGTCTGTTTGAACCTGGGTGTCTCTCTTTTTGGGCCTTGAGTACCAGAAATTCCCCTAGGTGGCGTAGTCGTGCTTATTAATTTACCCCCGCCACCCTGTATATATGTAAAAAGCATCACTCCTTTCTGAAGGGCTAATCATGTTGGTCAGTGTAATTTATATTAATGTCTTTAAAAAGGGTCACCAGAAACAAATCAAGGTGACCTCTGTGAAGAGGTTTCAATATTTTAACATAAAATGTTTCTGAATAAATATGAATCAGTCAGTGAATAATGAATGCATGGTAGAATTAATCACTGTGCTGGTGTGGTTAATGTACTGTAAATTGCCCAGATCAATTTGCATATTTCTTTTTCTTCCACAGGAGCCAAACTGTCCTGCACCAGTTTTGCTGCCCTGCCCCCGAAGCTCCTGAGGGAGATTCCATTGGCTGCTCCAGGTGATGACGTGGCGCGATGCTTTTCTTTATGATGTGATTTAAGTTAGCAGTGGACTTTCAAAAAGAAAGAGAGAAAGCACAGGGGAATGCGGCATAGTAGAGAGGAAGGGGAGGCAAGGATGAGGGTCAGTTGAGGATGTGAATCTGGTGTAATGCAGCCCATCTGGCAGCCTCTGTCTGACAGACTGTAACAGCCTCTGAGGCGAAGAAACAGCAGTAGTACTCAGGTGAAGAGCAGGAGGTAGAAGTGCATGCTAAGGTGAGAGAATATTAGGAGGAGAGAAAGAGAGAGCGAGAGGGAGAGTTGTATGAGTGAGTGTGTGAATGTACTAGGGAGAGAGAACATTACTCAAGTGTAGAGAAAGACAGAGTGAAGCACTCAGGCACTGAATGTTGAGAGAGTGAGTCTCTTGGGATGGTGTTAGACTGATGTTAAAGTCATGGTGGTATGGAGCATTACTGGAATATATGAGCTATTTTTATAGATGCTGGCTTTTTGGATTCTCTCTGCTGCTTCTTAAACGTTTTATACAGGGTCAGAAATAACCATGGGAAAAGGGCAGAAATGCCCCATATGCACCCTTTTGCAAGTTCAAACTCTCTCTAGCGGTCCTGCTGCTAGAGAGACAGTCAGAATCACAGACTGTCACTTTGCTGTTGATTTATCCATTTTGCATTTTCATTTTAATTTTGTCAGATTTGCAGCCTATCGCTATGAAAAAGAAATAGAAAAAGAAACGTAAACATTGCATTTTGATTTCAGTTTTGACACGTGTTCTGCATTTCACGAAGAAAAGCCAAACCCAAATAACATACATTTGCATGTTGGTCAGTCTGAAAGCGAAAATGAAAAGTGGAAAATAAAAAGTGAATCTCCAGCAGTGTTCGCTTACATTTGCCTTTGCATTCTGACACTGAAAGTGCGTCCACACCAAAAACTGAATCACAGACTGTCACTTTGCTGTTGATTTATCCATTTTGCATTTTCATTTTAATTTTATCACATTTGCAGCCGGTTGCTATGAAAAATAAAATAAGAACATAAACATTTCTTTTTGATTTTAGTTTTGACACGTATTCTACATTTCACGAAGAAAAGCCAAAGCCAAAGTGAAGCTTGTATTTTCTTTTCTCTATTAGCTTTTTCATTTTAGATTTGGCCATGAAATACCAGAATAATGGTGCTTTTTGGCTGAAGTTGAACATTTTTCAACATGATCTGTGATGATCCATGGAAAAATTAATGGAGCCTGTGGAATCCGTGTCCTGCTGTAGGATATAATTGCGCTTAGAATGGGATACACTATACAGAGCGTATTTGTTTATGTGTATAACACATTTCATACACAAAAGCCATTCAAAGTGCTTTACATCAATACAATTAAACAACAGTGCTAAATACAATTCTAATAAAACAAGAAATCACAAATTAATTTAAATAAATTGTAATAAACATCATGAAAAAGGGAATGGAGAGTAAATAATAAAGTGCTAAAGTTGCAAACTGCAATAGGACTCTAAAAGGCACAAGTAAACAGATATGATTAATAATTTGAATAATTAAAAATATGGAGAAATTGAATTAAATATCTAAAGATACCATTATTATCTAGCATATAAGTCTTGAGTCTGTGTTGTATAGATCATTATTATATATAACGTGTTAATGTTATGATTAATTGTCAAAATGTTATTTTTTATTTTGCAGTGTCACCATTTGTGTATAAAATGCCTCTGAATCTCAGTCAGGGAGGGCAGAAATTGTTCCTTTAAAAAGTCTTGTCTTCATAAGAGTGAAGGACCATGCTGTTTATGTACTATGTAAAGTTGTCTATTCTGAGTAGCTACATCACAGCGATTTTCACCAAACAATTCACTGCTCTGTCTGACAACGATAAGAGAAATAGTTCAGCTCCTGAAATAGAACAAGGAATGTCATAAAAGACATTTCAAAGTGAGTGCGTTGCTTTATACATTCAAGGCCAATCTCTTTCTTTTTCTTTACTCTGTTATCAGAGATAACTGTGCTTTCATGTGAAATGTCCAACACTTACACGCACTTTCTGATTTGACGCTTTATTTTGATGCATTGTTTACCAGTAGGGATGGATGAAATGATGATATGAAGGCTTTATCAAAATAAAGCACATTGCGATAAGCTTTTTGGAGCTTAGCATGGACATTCTCAGTACTTAAAGTACACTGAACAACTGCATGTTCATTAACCCTTAAAATCCCAGGCTTATTACACACTAAGGCTTTTTATTCAGTAACTACAGGAGTTCAATGCAACTGGTTGAGCATAGGTTATAGAAGTGTGTGCCCTTTGAAGTGGTTTAAAAAAAGTCATTTAGAGGCTGTGCTGAACTGGAGGTATTAATTCACATTAAAAGTAAATAAGATCATTGTATTAATATTTTTGGTAGATTTTAAAATTGTGGCACTGGTGTTGCACCAAAATAAAATTGCCTCTATTTTGCTGTATTCTGTAAATAAAGCAGGATGTCAATATTTCAAACATGTAATGAAGAAGTTGTTGGCGGTTTGTCCTACCTCTTGATGTTTGATATGAATACAGTTTACAAACTGCTTGCCTATTGTCCCTCATAGAAACTGTGGGTAGCGCTTTTTTGATGGTGTCCTTTGTAGATGATTGATAAATTCTTAACAGATTATCAGTAACACATCAATAGCATATCAGTTAAGTAGCAGTAATGAAGCATCTGAAGACATTAAAGTAAATATCTTGTAAATATTGAGACATCACCTACATTAAGTAGTTGTATTTTTAATGTTATGTCCATTACACAAAAACTAACCCTACCCAACCTTACCCAAAACATAACTCTAACCCTCCCCTAATCCTAACCCTAATCCTAACCTCTAACCACAACTTAATTCTATCCTTCATATCTTTTTGAAATGTTGCTGAGAGTCAGTTGAGTGTTTCAAAACTCAAAAAAAAGTGTCACAAAGTTGTGAAATGATTCCAAGTGGCCGTTTCAGTCGGCCAATTTTCAGTACCATTGAAAACATTTGTAAATTGTTTATGTTTGACATGTTGTAGGCCTATAATTTTTTTCTTGTTTATTTTAGAACAGTAGTACCAGATAGGCATCAGGATTTCAGCCACCAAGCATTTTGTCTGAAAATGGTGAGGAATGGTACATGGCTTTTGGCTGAAAATTTGGTGGCTGAAATTTTGGTGTACCTCTGTATGGCACTATTGTTTTGCTGGTGCATTGCATCTGTCCAACTTATCAAACCTCTGTCTGGAGACCTGGAGGGCTGCTAGTTTGAATCATGAAAAGAATGTCAGGAAGCTTGCCTTGGTATAAGAAGGATGCATGTTTTTACCTTGAATCTAAATGCTGCTGCCTTCATGCTGTAATTCTTTCTCCATATCCTCCTTATGGCAGCCCTGGAAAAGCCTGTTTTATGGTCCTACTGTATTTTTTTTTTAAATAAATGCATTTAGAACAGTGTCCTTCATGGACCTTATGGATGGCAATAACATATGGCTTATAATTTACAGCTATGGCCTATTAGTTTTCTATGGTATGCTGCAGTAACAGTCTGCTGTCAGGGAGGAGGCGGCGTGTGAAGGGCAGTTTGTGCTGTGTTCCATTCTCCACCTCATCTGAGAGAGTTTAAGGTATTGGAGTGACCCGCTTATTGACTATTTCGCTGACTGAGTGCCCAGTCAGCACAGTGTTAGTGTGTGTTTCTGTGGAATAAAAAGTCTCCACACACTTTCTTTCACAGACAGCGTGAGACCGGAGGAAAAGTGGTGTGTTTCGGAGGTTGTTTTGTTGAGAAAAGTGTGCTGAGATAATCTCTTATGATTTAAACATGCATTCTCAACTTAGCACTGAGACTTTTGCTCTCATGACACTCTCACAATGGCTTTGTAATGTAGGGAATTATGTAAGTATGTGTGTGTGGTGAAGGAAGAGTGTGTATGCGTGAA
The DNA here is from genome assembly GCF_015220715.1 of Pygocentrus nattereri. Taxonomy (NCBI): domain Eukaryota; kingdom Metazoa; phylum Chordata; class Actinopteri; order Characiformes; family Serrasalmidae; genus Pygocentrus; species Pygocentrus nattereri. Next base: position 11,376,675 of record NC_051217.1, read on the forward strand.
AAGAATTGTGATGTTCTGTTTCTAGTTTGGGGGATTTTGTCAGTGAACAGTGCTCTAGTTCAGCTTGCTCCTGTCTTTATTGAACACGGACAGACACTCTAGATGCTTGTTATTCAGTTGCACTGCCTTTGGCAATAAAACGCTACTGTTACCCAGAAAAGACACAGGCATATTTTTGCTGCCATGAGGCATCGGCTGATAATGACTCAAAGACAAGTAATTATTATTACGTAGGTATTGTTGTTGTTGTTATGTTATTTATGGCAATATTGGGTGTGTGACAATTCACAAGAATCATTAATTGGTTCGATGCAGTACTGCAGTACTCACGAGTCCCCGGCTGGTGCCCATGCAGTTGGAGTTTGTCCCAGTGGACGAGAGGGTCGCCTCAATGCGAATTAAAATCGCAGAGAGGAAAACTTTGACTGTTGTCTGTGCTTATGCACCAAACAACAGGTCAGAGTATTCGGCCTTCTTGGAGCTAGTGGGCAGGGTTCTGTAAAGGGTCCTGCTTACAGGCTCCATAGTCTTACTGGGAGACTTCAATGCTCATGTTGGCAATGACTGGGAGGTCTGGAGAGGCATGATTGGGAAGAACGGCCTGCTCGATCTAAACCCGAATGGTAAATTGTTATTGGACTTCTGTTCCAGGCAGAAGTGGTGGAAGGAGCACTTTGAGGAAATCCTTAATCCAGGAGACATGCCTCCCACATGGGCCAGATTCTCCTGGGGTGTCAAGTTCCATTTCCCTGGTGGAGGTCACTGAGGTAGTTGGTAAGCTCCTCAGTGGCAAGGTACCGGGGGTGGATGAGATTCGTCCAGAGATGCTCTGGATATTGTGGGGCTGTCGTGGCTAACACGCCTCTGCAGTATTGCATGGACCTTGGGAACAGTACCCTTGGACTGGCAGACCGGTGTGGTGGTCCCCACTTTTTAAAAAGGGGACCAGAGGGTGTGTGCCAACTATCAGGGTAGCACACTGCTCAGCCTCCCTGGGTAAGTCTATGCCTAGGTGCTGGAAAGGAGACTCCAACCGCTGTGGGTAATGACCGAAAGAACGAGTTTGCAAATACAAGCGGTGGAAATGAGCTTTCTTCGTTGAGTGGCTACATGCTATTTGATAGAGTGAGGAGCTTGGTCATCCGGGAGGAGCTCAGAGTAGAGCTGCTACTCCTCCGAATTGAGAGGAGCCAGCTCAGGTGGTTCGGGCATGTGATCTGGATGCCCCCTGGACATCTCCTAGTGGGGGTGTTCCAGGCACGGCCCTCCCGGACAAGCCCCCGGGGTTGTCCTAGGACCCACTGGAGGGATTATATCTCCAAGTTGTCCTGGGAGCAGCTTGGGGTCCCCGGGAATGAGCTTGTGGAAGTTGTGGGGGACAGGGTCATCTGGGATTCTCTGCTCTCTCAACTGCTCCCGCAACCCTATCTGGACTAGCAGTCGACGATGATGATGATGATGACATTGTCAGTTACCATATGGCAGATGATCATCAGCTAATATATTACGATCGTGACATGCCTAATTATTTCAGACGGCCTATATGCCAGTACGCAGTCATTTATGCACAACAGTCTTAATGCACAGTTTCAGAAAACAGCTCTTCTAGTGCTTTTAGCTGATTTGGTCAAGCCAACTCAAACAAAATTTGTTCACAAACTACCATTCAAGTTATTATTAGTAGTAGTAGTTGTAGTATTATTTTACAAGTATCAAAACCATGTTTTCAGACCAAGTATAAGTACTTGCCAATGCTGATTTCTATTCTGCAATGAGAATTAAGAGAATTTAAGAAATACCTTGGATCAAGTAGCACTGCAGTGGAAAAGAATGGGTTTTGTTGCACATCAGAAAGGTGTGTCTGTACAGCTGTAGCTAAAGTACATTTCATAGTCTTGAACCTCATCTGTCTTTTTCAGTGACAGTCTCTGTAGCACAGTGACAGCAGTTATCATATCCAAGAAGCTCTCCTGTTGAATTTTATGTCTTGTTGGAGTCTTTTAATTGGCTGGTTGAGATGTAGTTGAATGTCCTCTAGTGGCAGGCGTACACTGTGGGATTTGTGAAATCTTATTCTTTGTTGGCTCACATTGTACGATTAAACAGACCATACTTTCAGACAAAGCTTATGATTTATTTGCTCACACTGTATGAAAATGCTCAACCTGATTGACAAGTGACATGATACAGCCTTTACAGACAGCTCTGTCCACAGACAATTTCTAATAGCTTTATCCAAACTAACATGCTGAGAGTACTGAGTAAACACGATGAGAAACTTTGCTGGCTAACTTGTACCACACTGCGCATTGAAACAAAAAGCAGGTAGTTATGATGTAGATACAGTCTCTCTACAGCCTTTTTTTACTATGCCTGTTTAGAATATGCCAAGGTGGGATGTTCAATGTGACCTTTGTGTTTGACGGTCATGGTGTTCTCTGTGTGAACAGATGCTCCTTCACTGCCAGCTTCATTTGTTTATTAGCATGGCAACGAACCCTAGGCTTCTGTCACATGGTATTAGGTGGTATTGAATGTTGGTATGAGTGTAAGTACAAGTAAACAAGCACCGTGTCTGGCCAATACATGATAACAGTGTCAGTATGGATAAATCCCTTATGATAATGATGATGATGATGATGATGATGATTATTATTATTATTGCACTTATTCTCCTTCACACTTTCAAATTTCACAGAAAGCTCCAATTGGGGAAATATTTTTGCGGCAATCTTGTTGAACCAACGGCAGAGTTGCACATCATGGCATGCAGTAATTAAGCAGTGTTAATTAGCTCTGAAGACGCATAGGGTTCTGATTCAGTTTAGATTAAAAGACTGTAAATGTAGGTCAGTCACTTCTCAGATGTGAAGTGTGGCACTGCGGCTGAGAATCTGTGGTGGTGGGTTGTTCTGGAACAGACTAGATTAACGCTAATTAACTTTAGTAGGGGTTTCTAGGCTCAGTAGTGGCAGATTATTCCACGCCTTTATGGCTAATAGTGCCTCTGTGTGTACCTTGAGGAGGAGGTCCTGGTTTTAAGCAGCACTTTAACAGCTGGAGCATGCAAGCTCAGCACAGCCAGCAGTGTTTATTGCAGTTTGAGGAGTGATCACCGTCCATATATTTGTAGAGTTTACCAACAGGCCCTCACTTCACTATGAAGTGCTCCACTGCATATTCATCTGAATACAATCTGGGGAAAGTGCTCATGTTATATCTGTAGGTCTACAAGAGAAATAAATACATTCATGCATTCTTTGCAGTTTGGCACCACATACTCAGTAAAAATGTACACATGGCTTATGTAATTGGTTTTGATTATGTTAATGCCTCAGTTATTGTTAACAGATAATAAGATGAAATATGTGGCTATAATAAAATGAAAAAGACAACATGCATATATTTGATCAACTAGGTCAAAGAAAGCAAAATAAATGTTCCCCTAGCTACAATTTCTCAAAATAGGTTAAGGGGAATTCAACCCATTTTTCTTAATTTCTGTATAATACAATCATTAAGGTGTAAACAAAGTCATTAAAAGTGGTTTGATGTCAAATGGGTCATTGTAGGCAAACTCACTGACAGTGGTGTTGATAGAAACCAGGGGTCATGATGTATGTGTATTATATATTTATTGCAAAATATGATCTCGAAACTATCATAGAACAATCAATGTCTTGAACACTACAGTACTCTGAATGACTGTGTTTACATTTTATTATTATTATTATTATTATTATTAAATTATACATACATTTTGAAAAATCTTCCTTTTTTCCCAGCTGAGTAAGTTTTGAGATATTGTTGATTGTGTTTGAGTGTAACGCAAAGCGATGAGGAGGCGGGCGCATATGTGGAGAAAAGGGAGATTTATTGGGGCAAATTCAAAATCAGGGTCAAAACGGTCCAGGGTCAGAGAGCCAACATGGAGAGCAGGAGGGACAAACATAATGAAAATGAAAACAGGTTAAACAAACAACGGGGCCGGAAGATCAAACACCATACAACACATCAAACATCAGACATCAAACAACCCAAACAATACAAAAACACAGGGCTTAAATACAACAGGGATGACGAGGGACAACAAGACACAGGCGGCAAACACAGGTGGTTACAATCAAGGGTGGAGTCTAGAAACAAGGGGGCAGGACAGGGAAGAATCAAAACAAAAAGCACATGGACAAGTAAACAAAAGCAAATGGGTAACTGGGAGGTGCCATTTGTGACAGTACCCCGGCACTGAATAAAAAAAAAAACAAAAACAAAACAAAACCAAACAGACACAAAGGACCAAACCAGAACTAAACAGGGACAGGACACAGGACATGAGGAACAGATGAAGGAACAGGCAAGGAAACAGGGCAGACAAAGAAACAGGAGCAGAGACCAAGACAGGAGACAAGGCAGGACGAGGAATAGACACAGGAGAACACGGAACCACAGGAGCCAAAGGTACAGGCACAGAAACAGGAACAGAAACAGATGGAGAACACGGAACAGGTGCCAAGGGTACAGAAACAGAAGAGGACGAAACAAAGCCCGGGAGGGAGGACGAGGAGGAACAACAGAAAACACAGAAAGAGGGATGACCGGAGGCACAACAGGATGAGGAAAACAAGAATGCAACACAGACCACGGAAAGACGAGGGAACAGGAACAAGAACAGACAGAGGCACAGGAACTGACACACAGACAGACACCGGGACAGACACACACAGAGAGTCAGGTACCAACACAGGAATAGGCATGGGCACAGACACATCAGTAGGGAACAAGACAACACCAGGAACAGAGGAGGGCAAAAGCGAAGGAACAGAAAAAACAGGGGACACAGAAGCAGACACAGATGGAACAGGAGGCCCATGGGGAGCAGCAGGCACAGGCGAGAGCGGGACGGGCGGGAACAAAGGGGCTGCGCTGCAATGTCCACGGAGGCAGGCGGGCTTGCAGCTATGTCCATGGAGGCAGGCGGCGGGCATCCAGCGACGTCTTTAGAAGCAGGCAGTGGGTCCGGTGGCACAGCGACAGGTGGTGGGTTCGGAGGTGTGGAGACAGGCAGTGGGTCTGGAGGCGTGGGTGTGGTCACGGGAACAGGCGTGTCACGGGTAGCAGCCATGGGAACAGGCGTGCCATGGGTAGTGGCTACGGGAACAAGCGTGCTACGGATAGTGGCCACAGGATCAGGAACTCCTGTGGTATCCACAACGCCAGGAACAGACTGCAGCAACAACCTGGAGGAATAAGCAGGAACAGAACCCACTCGGCCACTCCCAAGGCTCACTCGAGCTATGGGAAGCTCTCAGTGGCGCTTGAGAACAAGCCGAGTGCCGTAAAAAAGGGTTTTCTGCATCTTCTGTCTGTTTCAAATTTTCACATCGTCTCGCGCTACAGGTCACTCCTCCCTGCAGTGTTGCTCAAGATGGGTGAACCCAAGGCGCTTATCTGAGCTCTCGTTGTCACAATACAAGATGGGTTTGTCCTTAGCCTTCTTTCGGGAATGACGAGATGCCCTTGTACCCTCAGTGCCAGGGGATTTGCTGTCTCTGGTTTGGTGGCCTTGGAAACAGCCAGAGTTTAATCCCAACAGAACAACCACATACCAGAGTCTCGCTTTCTTGCTGCATCCTTGGTTGGCTGTAACATGGAGTGATGAGGAAGCAGATGCATATGCAGAGAAAATCGAGATTTATTGGGGGCAAATCCAAAATCACGGTTGAAATGGTCCAGGGTCAGAGAGCCAACATGGAGAGCAGGAGGGACAGACATAATGAAAATGAAAACAGGTTAAACAAACAATGGCAACCTAACATGGAAAACACAGGGCTTAAATACAACAGGGATGACAAGGGACAACAAGACACAGGTGGCAAACACAGATGGTTACAATCAAGGGCGGAGTCTAGAAACAACAGGGCAGGACAGGAATGAATCAAAACAAAAAGCACATGGACAAGTAAACAAAAGCACATGGATAACTGGGAGGGGCCAATCATGACATTAAGCATAGTGCCATACTTTTAAATAGACAACTTATATGAAGTGCTTCAATTAAAAAAATAGTGTACAGCTTAGTAGATTTTAGAGAAAAAAAGCCAGATGATCAAGGTGTCAGTATTCGTATTAGGATCGGGACAGAAAAAATAGTACCACTGTCTAATCATAGTGCTGTAAGACAGTAAGTATACAGTGTAATGACAAGGCGTCCAATGTGGTAAAACAGTCAAATGTCTAGTGGGCATCAACTTTTATCACTCATTCTATAACTTAAGAATAACCCAGTTTGCTTTGTAGAAAGGTAATAGCTTTAGGATATGGAAGCCTGGATTTTTAGGGAAGCCTGGATATTTAAGGGGTAAATTAACAAAGAACAAGCAGGGGCTCCTGAGTGGAACGGCCACCTAAGCCTTCGCCTTATTGTTGGGAGATCATAAGTTCAGGTCCCAGTGATCCTGCAGCCCATCCATGGCCAGGAGTTAAAGAGAGTGTATTGGCCTGGCTTCCCCGATCTGCCAACATGGCACTGGACGTCTGTCAGCTGATGTAACAGAAGTGGCAGTTATGCAGCATTTACTTTACAGTGAAGCATTGTGATTTTTATTTAGCTTTTCATTCATTTCTATGAGGACAGATTGTGTGTGGGTGATAGGTGCAAAGGAGGTGGAGTAAGTGATAAAAAGTCGAGCTGTTCTCAAATTAAAAAGCAAATGAGATGCAGGTTTCGCCAGCTGGCAATCAGTCAGCTTGTAAAAATGTGCCACGGTGCATTACGACATGGGTCACACGCTGAAATCAGTGTTCTTGTTGATTTTTACAATAGCTCAATTTTAAAAAAAATATTAGACCTTTTGTCACCTGGTTTCATCAGACTAGATACCTAGCCTAGAACTCTGCTTGGAGAGCTAAACATGCTTAGATTTTAGCTGTGTGATAAGGGGAGACTCAGCTAGCTAGTGTGAATTGACCAAGACTAAATTATTTGGTAAGAAAATTGGATAAAATACCAAAACAATACATTGCACAAGCAGCAGCAGTAAAATATAGCACAGATGCAGTGTTTTGGCATATGGTTAAGTCAGGATCTGGCTTGGTTCTGTTCTTGGAGTGCTGTTATGAGCTAGCCATGCTACATAAAGCCTGATTCACTATCATGCTGAACAGCTGGGAGAAGGCAGTGTGGGTTGAAGGCATTATTTGGCTTTCTCAAAACATATCCTGATATAGAAAGAGGATTAATAGACAGTTGATCAGAGCTTATTACTTTCCTCCTCTGCGCTACACTTTGTGCATTTTCTGTTCATTGATATGGGCCGTGTGGTTTTTAATGTTGGCTTTGCTTACAAATGGATTCTAAATCTAGATGAAGTCAATGATGCACAGATTTGGTTGCGACTGTGTCAGCTCTTTCTAAGCTATTTTTATGCTGATCCTTAGTTGGGCAATTATTTTGTTTAGGTGTCAAATTTCAACCACGGGGCTACTTCCTAGAGGCAGTTTCTCCTTGTTTAAAATATGCTCTCAGCATTTTTAGCAACATAGTCACCTCTGCAACCAAGACACCCAACTACAGTTGATTTTACATCAACTATGTCAGGTTTTAGTAGAAATGTAAGAAAGTTATTATTAATTATTAATTAAACATTAGTTTTGGCTTTAACTGGGATTTAGTCTCTTATACTAAAGTTGTTATGTTGTGGATGCTCTGTGAGGGTTTTGGACCTCTGGCAAAAACATGAGAGAATATATATCCTCCCACAGGACATGATAGTATGGAAAATAACAAGAGGAGAAAAAAATGTAGCCTGCAGGAAAATGTAAGAACAAAATTATTAACAAGTAATTGAGGATTCAGTTCAGTAATGCTTAATATTTTATTGCATTTGTGAACTCTATTGCACAGCGTCTCTTTACAAAGAGCATTTTCAGAACAAAGACAGAACAGAACAAAACAGACAATCAAGAAATTTAATGCAGTGGTTACAGGAGTGCATTCGGCCTTCAGGCCTTGACTCTGTTGTCATCCGTATCACTCTCTTCTCTACCTCCTGTATTATTCTGCATAAAGATATTTTTGTCCCTTCTGCAGTTCATTCCATGCAATAGAAGGAGAGACGGAGAAAAATGAGAAGAAAGCTGCTCAGCTAAGCCCTCCTCCGTGCTCCCACACTCCGGACTATGAGCTCTCTCCTGACCTCAAACAAAAACAGGTCCTCATCAACAACTGTGTGTTTGTGTATAAGTGTATGTGTGTATGTAAATGAATATGAAAATGCATATGAAAATTGAATGTAACCATTAAGAGAGGTTGGTGATAATGTATGTTTCCATAGTAACAGATGGAAATGAAGAGTAAATAACCTTTTGCTGTAGCACTGTGAATATATTATTATGTTTCACTAAACCATTCCTACCACTGTCTTTCCTTTTATCTCTGAATATGTTTTTCTCTCTCTCTCTCTCTCTCTCTCTCACTCTCTCTCTCTCTCTCTCTCTCTCTGTCTGCAGTTAGAGGAATTGGAGCAGAAGTATGGTGGTCCGCTCATCTCTCGCCGTGCTGCCTGTAAGATCCAGACAGCATTCCGACAGTATCAGCTCAGTAAGAACTTCCAGAAGATCCGGAATTCTGTGCTGGAAAGTGGAATTCCGCGTCGCATGTCTGTGCGCAGGGTGCGGGTGCAGAGGGACAGCTTCTCTGCTGAACGTGCACTGATGGAGGGGTGCTCTCTCATGGGCATCCCACTCACACACTCCACCTCACTGCCCACAGGCACTTCAAACACACTTACACACCTGGAGGACACATTCAACGAACAGGTACAGCTTCAGTGCTCATGTGATCTTATCTTTTCTGCTCTGTTGAATTCTAAATGCAATTATAATGCCAAATTCAACATTTAGAGAAGATATTTATGTTAAATTATAGAGCACATAATGGATTTCCATTAAACAAGTTCAAGCAAAGAATTCTATTTACCTTCTGCAACCATGCAAAATTTCAAAACTGTGATTTTTAAAATTTTTATTTTTTAGATTTTTTATATAGTCTGTTTCTGAAGGTCCCTTAGTGTCCAGTTCATTTTTAATTTATATTATCAAATGAGGGCAGCACGGTGGCGTGGTGGGTAGCGCTGTCGCCTCACAGCGAGGAGGGCTTGGGTTCGATTCCCCGGCCGGGCGGCCAGGGTCCTCTCTGTGTGGAGTTTGCATGTTCTCCCCGTGTCTGCGTGGGTTTCCTCCAGGTTCTCCGGTTTCCTCCCACAGTCCAAAGACATGCAGTCAGGCCAATTGGATGTGCTAAATTGCCCCTAGGTGTGAGTGTGTGAGTGACTGTCTGTGTCTGTCTGTCTGCCCTGCGATGGACTGGCAGCCTGTCCAGGGTGTATCCTGCCTTCCGCCCGATGACTGCTGGGATAGGCTCCAGCATCCCCCTGCGACCCTGACGGAGAAGCGGCTTAGATAATGGATGGATGGATGGATTATCAAATGAAATGTTTATATAGTCAGATTAACTAGGACACCTTCATTGAGCTGCTAGCAAGCAATAAGTGGTGTGTCACGATTGGTTCCTCCCACTCCATGTGCTTTTTGTTTGGTCTTTATGTAATGAGGACCGATGTTGAGGCGGACGCATGTGCGAAGACAAGCGAGATTTAGTATGGGCAAATCCAGGGTCATGGTCAAAATGGTCCAGGTTCAAATAGCCGATACGGAGAGCAGGAGGGACAGACATGACAAAATGAACACAGAACCTCAAACAAGAACCAAGCACCACGAGAATGCAATACACTCAACACAATCAAACATCCAAACAAAGACCAGCAATTCAAGGGGCAAACACAGGGCTTAAATACAACGGATGATGAGGGACAGGCGGCCGGACTAGACGGAAAAACAAATGTGGAAGATCAAAAAGTAAACAGAAAAAGCACATGGAGTAGGGGGAGGAGCCAACCGTGACATGGTGAAAGAGAAGGAGGGGGACCTGCTGCTATAAAAATAAATCACACCTGTCCCCTAAGATGAGGCAGCACAATTGAAGTGTACTCAATATTAAAAAATTGTGTACAGTAGCAATAATAAAAAATAATGCTTAAACACAAAACATTGACCTGCTTGCTCACCTAGAAAGACAATTCTTCTATACATCTTATATATATATATATATTTTATATATATTTTATGATGCATGAATGCTTTTGTGTCTGTGTTTGTAACTGAACTTGTCAACAGAAGCTGAACCTGCATGAGAGCAATGCTTTAATCAGAGGATTCTGTATTTAGCCTACACAAATCACTTACCCTAATAATGTCATTTCATTTCAGCTTTATCATTTTGTTTAAACAGAGTTTGGCACAGGCATAAAACATGAAGCAATGACATTATGTAACATTATATAGTTTCAAGCAGTGACACATAACATTGCTTTCAGCTTCACTCAGCTGTTGTAACAGCCACAAACTGAATATTGTCCTAGAAATGGCTCAGAGTCATTTAATGGGACGTAAAATGATAACAAGTAAGCACCTGTTCCTTGATGTAGCTAAAACAGTAATGATCCACTCTTCCATTCCCCAACCAGATATTTTTGCCATAATCTCCAAATATAGCAGTGATGTGAAAAATAAGGTAAATTCTGTTTTATTCTTTGTTGTTCTGTTTTAGGTGCAGTCATTAGCACGATCCATAGATGAGGCCTTGAGCAGTTGGAGTTCTGTGCGTGATGGGGAAGTAGAGGGGGCTTCAGGGGCTCCGCCTCCCGGTCCTGCTTCAGAGGGGCTGCTGATGGACCCCACTAGCCTTCAGGAGGCCACACAGAACACCTGTGCAGAAGGCATTCCTCGCAGTGCCAGCAAGCTCATGATGGCCTTCAGAGATGTGACCGTCCAAATTGACAACCACAACTTCCGCCTGTCCTCCTCCGTGCTAGAGTCCGTTTCCCTAGGCAACGGCGTCTCCAAGGAAACCGGCTCTGAGCCTCCAGCAGGAGGGCAGAATGTCAGCCATTCAGAATCCTCCATCATGGCCGAGCCTGAGTTCCCTGCCCCACCCCCGAGCGAGGAGCTAGGGCTGGACCAGCGGCCAGCGGGAGATGAAGTAGAACCTGCTCAGGCCGGCCAGGAGAAACCACAGGCCAATCAGAGTGTGTCTGAGGGGGCAGAAAACAGCTCAGAGCCAATCAGCAGCAGCAGCACATCAACTTCAGCATGCGAGACCATGATCCTCTCACTGCCACGCACACACTGCCAGGACACGCACTGTGGGACCCTCTCCACAGACATTGCACGCAAGCGCCTGTACCGCATTGGACTCAACCTCTTCAACATGTGAGTAGTGGGTGAAAAAGGCAAGTCGTACACCAAGGCAGTGCTACTGAATGACTGAATTGTTTTCATGGCTCCTTGTGCCGTTTCACAGCATTTGTTTGTGTGCCACGCTCACAGCCGATAAAAATATCTCACCCATTCCATCCTCCCACTCATCTGTGAAGCTGCTTCCTCTGCTCAGGTTTATCTTCCTTCACCAAGACTAAAGAGCCGAGTGCCTTTACGCTCTGCTCACTCATGGAGCACTAACAGAGATACACACACATACACACACATGCGCAAAGGCAAGTGGATAAGGGTAATATTCCCCTGAGGGTGTGCACGTGTGTGTGTGTGTGTGTGTGTGTGTGTGTGTGTGTGCCCGAGTATGACTTCTTTCTCTCATGCTCTAGACACACAGACAACCTCACACAAAGACCAATCATTGTGTTTCAACACTCACATGAAAGCTCTGATCAGACTCCCTTTGACATGGTTGACGTGAGCAGTTCTTTGGTTGCCATGGTAACCAGGTGAGCCCTCCAGTTGTAGTCACATGTTTTCACTCAGGCTGTGTGTTGTTGGGGGGAGGGAAGTCATGATGAACTCCATGGTTAGAAGTAAGAGGTGAGATGTTCGAGTGTCCACTGTAATGGAAGTAACAATGCAGGGTGACTGCATTTTAAAGCCACTGACTAAAGGCAGATAGAATGCACATATTGTACACATATCATACTGTCAGATAATTTCAGGGCCCATATCATGGAAAACAACCTCTTCCATGCTTTTTGAATAAATTAGTCTGTCATACAACGTAAACTTTGTTTCAAAACGTACTGTTCAATCCATACAGTCTATATGTGGACCCAACAGCGTTGTCTTGGTAGTGATGTCACCGTCAGAAATGGTATCAAAGTTATTACCGCAATAAATAATTGATGCCACTAATAACGGATTAGTTCAGTGATCTAACAGTGACATGTTGCCATTACTGTTAATTGTCATGATGCTGTGTTTGCTGTCATGATGGCTAACTAGAGTACACTATTAAAATTAATTAATTAAAACTTAGCATGTGACATAAGCTGTCATCACATCAAACATTAAGGCAAGCATGTCAAACTGGGGAGGTTCTGGGCCAAAGTGCTGCAGAGATTAACGTTTACCCTCATCTAACGCCCTGAATTCAGTTCAAGAAGGATTTGTTAATTAGCTGATGAGCTGAATCAGGTGTGTTTAATGAGACAATGTGCTGAAGTGTGCAGTAGTTTGGCCCGCAAGGACTGGAGCCTCACACATGCATTATGTCATCGGTCATGACAATTACAATTAACCTTCCTAAATTCAGCCATGTCACTCCACTGCTGCGTTCCCTTCATTGGCTTCCTGTAGCAGCTCGCATCAGATATAAAACCCTGATGTTGGCCTACAAAGCCAAAAATCTAGTCCAGCTCCTTCCTACTTGAGATCAATGGTGAAAGCTAGATCCGTACCGAGAGACCTTCGTGCTTCAAGTACGGCTCGACTTGACCTACCATCTTGCAGATCGCAAGGAAAACATGCCTCCAGACTGTTCTCTGTCCTGGCATGAACTTCCCCTAAGTGTCCGAACAGCAGAATCACTTGCTGTCTTTAAACGACGTCTGAAGACCCATCTCTTTACACTACACTTATCTAATCACTAACACTGTCTATTAAAGATCTTCACCTCTTTTTGTTCACTGTATTTTATTACAAACTTTTTTTCAGCAGGTTTAGTGTTGTGTAGAATCTGTGTTGAGTTGTAGGTATTTTTCTACTTGTTGTATTTGTTTTAGGTCTCAATGCATAGATAACTTCAGCTAGCAATTTAGAGCAAAGCTCTTTAAAATTATGTCGACCTTTATTAACATGAGATATTCTGAAGTAATGACAAGCACTTTTGTAAGTCGCTCTGGATAAGAGCGTCTGCCAAATGCCATAAATGTAAATGTAAATGTACTAGGAATGATAAAAAGATACATATTACTGAATGTAATTTGTCATGACATATTTAGGGAATGCTTATGTCACTGTTATGTATCCAGGTCCAAGTAAAATGTTGCCAATTTTTTTACGCCATTAATGCATTTTTCTACTTTGGCACTTTGAGCCGTCTGTAGTTTGAGCCAGTCCAGTCGCTCACTTCTTTTTGCTATACACAATTACACGATTGAAGTAATATTATTGAATTATTTAAGTTATAAATACATTTTGATTAAACTAATTTTGTCTACGTATAAAGGCGTAACCTTATCTTAATTAATGATTTTGTTTGTTTGGCAGCTGTAATTGTGTATAACTACCTATTCAGTGAACAGCAGTGTAGTCTGCTTATTCATGTAATAAGGAGTGTTGTTACTGTAGTAAAGTTATTGGAGTGCAAGAAGGGAGTTTAAAACAATTGAGCTTTGTACTGTTTCTTACTGCTGGTAAGCAAATGTATCATTTCATTTTAAAGTCTTTAAAAGGATCTAGACATCCCAAAGGAGCGGCCAATATTTATTTTTTCCAAAATTTCGACCCAGACTTCCCTGGTCTGGGGGTTAAAGAGATGTTGGAAAATAGTCACATAAAACTGGGCATTTTAACTGGACTTCAGGGGAAAAATAAAATTAAATAAAACAAAAATGTAGTATATTGGCCTTAAATGTGCTGTAGAGCTGTAATGTGAAAAAAGTGAGGTCAGTAGCACAGGTCAGTGTGCAAAGTTTGAAAACTGCACTGAGTCAGTGATGGGGCACTAAAGCAAGGGTCTGTACTGTATTGAGTTTGTGTGAAGAATCAGTAGGGTTTGGAGAGTAAAGGAACCATGTTGCACTGTGGTTATGGAGTTGTACGCAACAGGGGGCTGTGATGAGTGTTGTGGCGTGGCTGCAGTCAGGAGAGACGTAACCATGTGTGTGGAACTGTGCTTAGGGACACTGTGGATTTGTAGCAGGGTGCTGAGAGAGGCAGATGTTTCTCAGCAGTGTCCAGATGTTTGGGGACATTAGAGACTACAGCACTCTGTAGGCCAGCTGATCCTTCCGCCGTGTCCTTTTAAACCTGACATAGCTTACATAAGCTCACTGCTAGTGTGTGTGTGTGTTATATAAAGCCTTTGCTAATAGGTGCTGTGTTGGGAGTCTACATCATCATCATGCTTGCACAGTTTTTGTAGAACTATAAATAACAGGCGAATTGAGTAGATGCATATAAATATATTCATTAGCTTTTGCTGAGCATGTGTTGATGGGATAGAGAATTGCAAGGATTTGTTTATATGTGTGTCTGAATTCGTCTTAAAACACTGGAAACTTGAAGTCATATTGTTATCTCTATGTACATGTGACTTTGATGTCTATTTCTGCATACATGTGTGTATATGTCTTTAGGTGGTCTGTTGCCCCTGTGCTGCATTCTCATGTAAGGTTAATGATGAAAGCTGCACATAAGGCTTTCTTGCCTCACCGGTGGAACAGATATGCTAAGTAATGTTGACAGAATATTCCGGAATATTTATGAAGCATGTCTGCAGCTTAAATCTTGTTTCACACACACACACACACACACACACACACACACACACACACACACACACAGACGCACACACACACAGAAACACACACACAGACGCACACACACACACACAGAAACCTTTCAGATAGCCAAAGGTCTGTGGTTTTCAGTTCAAGCATGACCTGCTATGCAACAGTGCTCACAGTGATGTGACCCACTTTTCCTCCTGTGCAGAAACCCAGACAAAGGCATCCAGTTCCTCATCTCCCGTGGTTTCATCCCGGACACTCCCATAGGCGTGGCTCACTTCCTGCTGCAGAGGAAGGGCTTAAGCCGACAGATGATTGGAGAGTTTCTGGGCAACAGTAAGAGGCAATTCAACAGAGATGTCCTAGAGTGAGTCATGTGTTTCTTTTTCAACTTTTTTGGAGAAATCTAAATTTTCTTTCCTCACTTCCTTGACGTAGTGGCCCAACATTTTCCAACAAATGCCAGCATTCTGATATTAGTGGTCAGCCTTATACTGTTCTAGGAGAGCAACTGACAAGGCCATTGAACCAGAGTCAATGATGGAGAATTTTCTAAAACAGTGTAAATGGAAGACAGTGTATGATGAATAGGGCAGACCATTCT
This sequence comes from Pygocentrus nattereri, assembly GCF_015220715.1. Lineage (NCBI taxonomy): Eukaryota > Metazoa > Chordata > Actinopteri > Characiformes > Serrasalmidae > Pygocentrus > Pygocentrus nattereri. The sequence continues at coordinate 11,392,134 of NC_051217.1, forward strand.
AGAACAGTTTTACTTGGACAATCTAGAAAAATGGATGATAACATTCTAACAATCTAAACCTAACCCTAATCCAAGAAATGTGAATGGGGAGAACGCTGGCAGAGAAGATTGTAGAAAAGTTTGAATGGAGGTGAACATGTTAATGTGAGAACAGTGTGAAAGTGAATGAGGGAAAACACTGTAGGAGAACATTATAGAACAGTACAGATGGAGAGAAAATCTCAGAGCAATATGAATGAAGGATAACATGTTAGAACAGTGTGACGTTTTACATACCAGCGGGTTTGGGTGTGTTGTTTTTTCTCCTAATTATTGGGAGATTAGCTCTGCCACCCCACAGTGCTCTGACTGATGGCCTGGTCTATTGAAGCAGAACGATGATGTGACCTTTTCATTTTTAGGGACCTCTAAACCCAGACCACATACACTAGGTGGCACAGCTGAAATTCAAACCTGAACCCTAGTTATAGAACTGACAGCTGTACTGCAGATAAACGCCTAAGAGCATGAATGGGGCACTCACAGTTTGGTGATTTCCCTGCATACATACCTCTTCAGTTTGTAGGTCTTGGAGCTATCACAATACAATTTTTCTTTTCCAATACTGACACCAATGTTGAAAACTTGTGTCAGTTGATAGTAATCTTGCAGCAATATCACCAATACTGTATCAACTATATTAAATTATATAATATGAACATAGAGATAATGCAACATACATACATCGCAAAACAAACTAGTCACTTTAGCTGCCTGGCTAAGTCAGGCATGTTTTAGCAATACCTCTTCTCCATTTTTGCTATTTGGGACAATAAAAATATTTTAAATTTACTTCAGTTGTTAAATATTGCTTTTATTAAAAGTATCAGAGCATTCCAGAATAATAGGCCTCTATTAACTTATGAAAATATGTTTTTATTCAAATGTTTATATGTATATAACCTTAGTCTAATTATTTAAGTTGAAAAAAAGCTGTGAGTGAAGCGCTCCACTCACAAAGAGGATCTAAAAGTAGACTGTCATGTTCAAACTACTCAAACACTCTGCTATCCCACAGGAAGAAATGTGATACACATTGACAGTCCCAGTTACAATTATGCCAAAGAACTTGCCAAATTGGAATCTTTTGGACTCTCAGCATGTGATCGGGGGCACACACTCTCCTGGTCACACTCAGGATGTGGATATCCTGAGTGTGACCATCACAGTGCGTGTCCCCTATCACATGCTGAGAGAGTCTGAAAGTCTGATATGTTAGTACATCAAAAACTGTTAAGGATGTCGCTTTGTCAGATTACTGTGCTTTTTTTTAACCTCACTAGACACAAAGACCAGACTCATTTGCTTTAAGAAAAAGTTTATAAATGACAACACACCATCTGATTCTGTTGATGCTTTGCTGCACAGCTTCAACTCAAAAATTGTCAATGGTATGGGTGAGATTGCACCAAAATTTTAAATTTTACTGCAGTTCAACTCCAATAGAGTGTGGGAAGATTGACGTAAAACTAAGCTTCAGATCCATAAAGAAATCTAAAAGATAGCCAGTGTGATTACAACACAATAATGTGCAAGCTTAAAAATCCTTATTCTGCAGTGTTATAAAAAATAATATTACCAACAGCAAAGTACTCAATGAAATTTTAATCAATACAGTGAGTCATCAAAAATCATCCACTTGTAGTCTTTACACATTAACAATCAACATTCTATTCATTATTTTTTCCACTCCAGTATCCAGACCAGCTGATGTTACTTTAGTAGGTATGCACAGGGAAATCACCAAACTTTAAGGACTGGAGTCACCATCCTTGCCTTAGAGGATGCTTTTGGGGTGAAAGGCTAATTTCGCTGTGAACTACATTAGTACACAAAGTGAATCGTGCAGGAATAATAATCCACTCATAATATTTCTTTCTCTCAGCTGTGTGGTGGATGAGATGGATTTCTCCATGTTGGAGCTGGACGAAGCTCTGCGGAAGTTTCAGGCTCACGTGCGCGTGCAGGGAGAGGCTCAGAAGGTGGAGAGACTCATTGAAGCATTCAGGTGAGAAACATGTACTTACAGTATATCCACATGATTACACACTCTTTTAAATAGCAGCCTTCTACTGTTCTATCTGATGAGTTTATGTAGGTTATATAAAGGTTTTATATTGTGCCTCCTGAGCTGCTATTGTGGCTGCCAGGAGCTGAAGAAGTTTGTTTTTGTCTTGACTGCTGCTGTTTAATCAGGCATGACAAAGCTTGGTCATGTATATTATAGTCTTTAATTAGCGCCGTACTCCATATAGTTAATTATTCACCCCTATATAGTAGTTTTTTTCTGTGTGAAATGTGTCTATCACAGACCAACATACTTTTTGCTTGAGAGCAGAATTTTTCAGCTGCTTACTTTTTGACCTCCACAACATTTGTGTGTGTGTGTGTGTGTGTGTGTGTGTGTGTGTGTGTGCGTGTGTATGCATACCTTTGAGAGTTAATGGTCTCCTTGGGCTATTCTGAACCACAGACTCTTAATGGAAAAATTCATGAAATACAAACCCTCAGGCAAGAGACAGACTAAGTGCACTATTACTTTCCCTCTCCCTCGTTTATTTTCTCTGTTCTCTCATTCTCTCTGTCTCCATCTCTTCCATCTCTTCCCTTTCATCTTTCATTTCAACCTTTTCTTTTCCTCTCTCATTGTTTGTCCATCTGCCTCTCCCTCCACCTCTCTTTCTGTCACTCTCTCTCTCTCTCTCTGTCTCACTCAGTCAGCGCTACTGTATGTGTAATCCAGATGTTGTCCAGCAGTTCCATAACCCTGACACCATCTTCATCCTGGCCTTCGCCATCGTCCTTCTCAACACTGACATGTACAGCCCCAACATCAAACCCGAGCGCAAGATGCTCCTGGAGGACTTCATCCGCAACCTCCGAGGTAAGCTGTATGTGTGCTTCAGTCTGATTCAGTGTTAATATAGATGTGATATGTGTAAGATTGCACACTCTCTTTTCCCCATCGCTGAGCACGATGCTAGCCAAAACGGCATCTGTTGCTGGTGCAATATTATTGGCAGTTAGTCTTCCATGGCATCTTAAATGCATACTGACCCACCATTCTCCAACAAACACCAGCATTCTGATGTTGGCAATCAGCTTCATACTGTTCCAGAAGAACTGACAAAGCAAATAAACAAATAACAACGAAGGGGAACATTCTAGAATAGTGTGAATGGGGAAGAACATCAAGGGAGAATGTTTGAGAACTGTGTCAATAAAGGAGAACATTTTAGAACTGTGTGAATAGAGGAGAACATTTTAGAACAGTGCAAATGGATGAGAACATTCTAGAACAGTGTGATGTTCCCACATGGGGTGATGTTGTCACCTATTCACACTATTCTAGAATTATATGAATGGAGAACATTTTAGAACAGTGTGAATGGAGGAGAACTTTCTAGAGGAGTATGAGTTGGTGACATCATTCTAGAGCAGTTTGAGTTGGTGACACCATTCTAGAGCAGTTTGAGTTGGTGACACCATTCTTGAACTGTATGAGTGGGAAGAAAATTGGGTTAGAAATTTCTAGAAAAGTGCAAATGAACGAATATTCTAGAACAGCATGAATGGGGGAACATTCTAGAGCAGTTTGAGTGGAAACAAATGTTTTAGAAATGGTGTGAATGGGGAGAACATTGAGTGAGAACATTTTAGAATATGTGAATGAAGGACAGCATTTTAGAACAGTATGAATAGAATTAAATTGTTTTTAGAACATTAAGGGAGTACACTCTAGAAAAGTGTGAATGAGAGAGAGCATTCTAGCAGTGTCACAATTGGCCCCTCCCTGTCCTGTCCATGTGCTCGTGTTGTGTTTACTTCCCAGTCCTGTCCAAGTGCTTCTTTGTTTTGGTTTTTAGTCCGGCCCCTTGTTTTGTGACTCCACACCTGATTGTTCCCACCTGTGTTTTTGCCTGTCCCTCATTAACTCTTGTATTTAAGCCCTATGTTTTCCTGAGTTTCTTGTTGGTCTTTGTTTGTATGTTTGTACAGGATGCGCTGTATATATTGTTTTTAGTGTGATTCTTGTTTGAGGTTCTGTGTTTCTGTTTGTCATGTCTGATCTGCATTCTCTCCGTGTTGGCTGTTTGAACCTGGACCGTTTCAACTATGACCCTGGATTTGCCCAAAATAAATCTTGCTTATCTCAGCATATGCATCTGCCTCCTCACTCCACGTTACAAGCAGAATGTAAAATGGGAGACCATGTATAACAATCTAAATGGAGAGAATATTCTAGAACAATTGCAGTAGGAAGAACAATCTAAGTAAGATAGATCTGATGTGGGTAAGGTGGTCTTTACCCTGTCCCACATTGCTCAGTGTGAGGTTAGTCTTTTAGATGATGCAACAGAATTGGCAGTTAGCACACTAAACTGTTCAGTGATGTTATGTGGCTGGTTTCATGTGACTTGGAGGAAACCACAGCAAACTGTGGAAAAAGCTGGGTAAAATGGAAAATAACAGTAATATATAAATAAAATATAGGTGTGATGTTTAGCGAGCAGTGTAGTGTCACAGCCATAACAAACTGTCCTATTTCTAAAATGAGGCAGAGAGCAGGGTTTATTTTTTAAGGATGTAAGAAAGGATAGTTATGAGGTTTTTATATGACAACTGCAATACAATGAATTTGCCAAAAAACTATTTTTCTATCTTTTCTGTGAAACTCATAAGCTGACAGAACATCTTGCCTTTCTCTGAGGAGTAAATCAAAGACAGTCTTTGTGTGTGTGTGTGTGTGTGTGTATGTGTGTGTGTGTGTGTGTGTTTGTGTGTGAATGTGTGTGTGTGTGTGTGTGTGTGTGTGTATGCATTTCTGATTCTGATTTTGAATAAATTCCTTTTATCCAATGAAACTTCATTTGTCAGTAGAAGCGGTAAATCAGTCTGGGTCTGCAGTTCAGTAATAATTCATAATGGGACCCACATTTGTACAGCAGAAACACTTTTTTAGAGTTTAACGATGCACATAGTAGCACCTTCTCCACATAAGCAAACTGGCACTGAGCAGAATATAAACAGCTATTTGACAATCCTTTTAGATGCACCTGCAGTCTGTAATCCTCCAGCTCCTGCTTCACAAAATGCCTTTGACTTTAAGATATTAAAACCAAAAATGTACATTTATAGCTTGAAAGTAAAATCCACCAATGCATGGAGGTTAAATAAATAAATTTATTTGTTAAATAAACTTCTTTCAAATACATAAGATGCACACATTATTACAATTTACAGTACAAATAGGGAATAGGGGACAGCAAAGAGAACAAAAAAGAACATTCTGAAATAGTGTGATTAAAAGACAACTTTCTAGAACAGTGTGAATGGAGAAGAACATTCTAGAACAGTTTGAATGATAACGAACACTAGGGGAGGACATTCTAGAGAAGTGTGGATGAAAGCGAGCATTCTAGAACAGTGTGAGTGGAGAAGAACATTCTAGAACATTTTAAATGGTAGAGAACACTAGGGGAGAACATTCTAGAAAAGTGTTGATGAAAGACAGCATTCTAGAACAGGGTGAATGGGGAGAACATTGAGGGTGAACATTCTAGAGCAGTGTGAATAGAGAACATTCTAGAACAGTGTGAGTGGAAGAGAACATGAAGAGAATACTGTAAACAGGTAACAACGTTCTATAACAGTATGAATAGAGAAGAATTCTATCATGCACACTTATATGTTTATGATGTTAATCAACTTTTCATCAGAAGGTCTAAAAGATGAACAGTTTCATGTGACAGAATTCAGACTCTGAACTAAGTAAAGATACGGAACTAGCAGCCTTGTGCTGTTGAGCTTTAATTCCTAAAATGTAGATCTTTCAGGAATGCATGCTAATCACTGTGTGGCCTTGTTAGAGCTTGATTATCAGAACTGTGAACTTACTTAACCTTAAATACATGGGCCTTTGGAAAGCTGCACATACTAATTGGGTCATTAGTGATAGATGTCCTATTTTTTTTAATAGCAACTTACATGTAAATTTATCTATACAGTGCAGTGATTCTGCAAAACTGTCAAAACATTTTATTGTCATTGACAGAATCACAAAATAAAGCACATTTTTTTGTATTTAGATTTTTTGTCACTTACCTGAAAAAAATGGATGGGGTAGAAGGGGGAAATGAGGTCACAGGTTGCTACTACTGACCTAAGGTATATATTTCAGTTGTACACTAATTGCTCCTAAATGCCCTGGTTTCCCTCAGGAGTGGACGATGGTGCGGATATTCCGCGGGAGATGGTGGCTGGAATCTATGAACGCATCCAGCAGAGGGAGCTGCGCTCCAATGAGGATCATGTGACTTACGTCACCAGGGTGGAGCAGAGCATTCAGGGAATGAAGACAGTGAGTCAACTGTCATCCAATCAGAAACAAAATTTATGGAAATTGAAACACTTGCCTGTAGAGGATAATTTGTGACTGATTACATTAGACAGCACAAGTTTGAGAAGGTAATTACCAGAGCTGCATAGTAATATCATGAAAAAAACTGCTTAAAAGATTATATCAGTATTAATCCCTTAAAACTGCAAGAGCCTAGATATGAGCCCACATTTCCATTCCTTATGCTTATAACAATATAAATCACATATTAGTTTCATAGTAGTTACTGAATAATTCATAGTAGTTACTGAGTAACAAGTCTTCAGTTGAATGAATTGTAATCTTGCAGTTAAAGGGGTTAATCCATTTAGACTGAATGATATTACATAGATATCCTATTTATTGGCTATATGGTTGTTAATTCATAGTATATACTGAACAATGAATCTTAAAATTAGTAAACAAGAAGTTTTCAGTTTAAAGGGTTGATCCAGTAGGATATTAGTTAGCCTAAAATTCATGGAGTTACTAAATAATTCATAGCAATTGCTGAATAACAAGTCTTGAAATTTGTAAACAAATAATAAGCCTTTAATTTAAAGGTTTAATCCAGTAGAATATTAGTTACAACATAATTAATAGTAGCTAGTGAATAATAAGTCTTAAAATCCATGTCCAGATAAGCCTTCAGTTTAAGAAAAAAAAATGAATGGTATTCAGTTAATTAATTGATTAATTAGCATGCACTCTGAAAACTATTTAACTTACAAATTAATTACATAGTAATGACTGTGTAATTCATAGTAATTACCGAATAATTCATAGCAGTTACTGAATAATAGGTCTTAAAAGCAGTATCCAAATAATAGACTTCAGTTTAAGAAAACAACTGAATGATATTCAGTTCATTAATTGATTAATTTGCATGCACTCTCAAAACTGTTTAAATTACAAAATAGTTACATAGTATTTACTATGTAATACCATAGTAATTACTGAATTACTGAATTAATTCATCATACTATATAATAGGTCTTAAACTGATTAAACTAATATCCAAATAATAAGCCTTCAATTTAAGGGGTTAATCCAGTAAGATACAATCTATTTCTTTCAGGCCAGTGATTACTTTGCATGCACTCTTAAAACTATTTAACTTATATCAAGGTATATAGTAGTTACTGTGTACTTTGTAGTAGTTACAGGATAATACGTTTTAAGGTTAGTAATTGAATAATAAGTTCTGCGGTTAACATGTTTAAAAAAAATCCATTTTTTTCAGAGCAGTTGTCTTATTTCTTGTATTCTTAAGTGTAAAAATGTTAAATATTAATATCACTGGGAACTATAACAGCAGGTAGTTTTCAGTCTCAGATAACCCCTGATTTAACACATCTGTGGATTCCCTTGCTGTGAAAAGCTGGGTTTTTGCTGATTTTGCTGTCTGCCATGGGACTGGAGAAGCCTGGAGTAAACACATTAAGTAGCTTTGTGCAGCACAAACAATGAATAGGTACAGTACATGTCAACTGAGATTACAACTCCTGCTCATAAACTATTCATGCCTCTGCTTTCTCAGCGGCTGTGTGTGTGAGAGAAAGATACCGTGTTCATGGAAGTTTGTGTGAGCGAGAGAAAAAAAAGAGGGACAGACAGATTGATGATTGAAACCATGCTTTATTCATCAGGCTTAATTTTAGTTTTCAGGTGACACAAATGCAAAAGAGCGTACTTCCTTCTGCATGAAATATTTATACTTTCATGGCATCACTACATCTCCAAATCCATTCTGAAGTAATCCCCACACTATCTTTATAACCATGTATTCTGCTGATGATGCAGGCTACAGTTTAAAATTTCTGAGCCACAATCAGTTTAGACATGGATGAGTTCTGAAGTGAACTATTGCCACTCTTTCCTTCTTTCTCTCTTTATCTCTCTTTCTCTCAGATCCTATCTGTGCCTCACCGGAGGCTGGTGTGCTGCAGTCGTCTCTATGAAGTTACTGATGTGAATAAACCTCAGAAACAAGCAGCACATCAGAGAGAAGTGTTTCTCTTCAATGACCTTATAGTGGTGAGAAATGCGCCCACATATACATACACATTGAAAGGTAAACATGGAGGTGTTGAGTGAGAATGTGTTCTTTTTGTTTTTAGATATTGAAGCTGTGTCCCAAGAAGAAAAGTGCAGCCACATACACGTTCTGTAAGGCCATGGGTCTGCTGGGGATGCAGTTCCATCTGTTTGAAAATGAGTGTAAGCATGGACACTACAAAAAACAATGGAAATGGATTGAAGTAAATTTCATCTAAGAAAACAAAAACCCTTAACAAATATTTTGTATTAAAAAAAGTGTCATAATAATTTGCACCCCTGCATTTACAAATCTCAAATCCAAAATGTTGGGACAGTATGTGAAACACTGATAAAAACAGTTAAGGTTAGATTCTCTAATGATCTGTAATTGATGCCTGCAGTACATTCCAAAAACATTGAAACAGGGGCATTTGTACTACCATAGTACATTATCTTTCCTGTTTAGCACTTTTTAATGTATCTCCAAATTGATAACTTTACAGGAAAAGGAAAAAAAAACCTACTTTACTTTTAATGTAAGTCAATGGAACCAGAGATTTTTCAAAGTCATTTTGGGCTGTTTCTTGTGGCCCATTCTTCCTAAAATTTACATACAATGAAGAGACCAACAGATATTTTCAAATTATGTAAAAAACTGAAAAACAACAAAAAGGAGCAACGAGGTTTTCTTCCGACAGCAGTGATCGATATATGTATGTATATCATCACGGATGTGCAAGTTACCATGCCATGGGCACCAATAACACCCCCATGACAGACCCTGGCTTTTGAATTTTATGCTGGTAACAGTCTGGATGGCCCTATTCATCTTTGATCTGGCCATGATCTAAAAAGCTTGGCTTACATTTCACATGCTGTCACAACGTTTTTGCAACTAATGTTTGCAGTACTTTGTGTAACCTCCCTTTGCCAATATAGCAAGAACTTTTCTCATATGATGTTTGATCAGAATACAGAGCATGGAATCTGACACCACTTATACAGAATCTACAGACTTTCTGGACTTTCATCTTCAGCTTATCCCACAGGTTTTCAAAGGGGGTTAGATAGGGGAACTGGTATAGCCTTGATTCTGGTCCTGGGATGGTCTTGAAAAGCTTGATTCTGTGGTCATTGAACCAGTTTAGGTGAATTTGGACATATATTTTGCTGGGTGATGCCTCTAACATTCTTCACAGTGTGCTTGGGGCAGAAAACACTGGCATCCTTCATGCAGTTCACTAAAGTACTGTTGCTTTTAAGCTTCTTACTTATTGCCCTATAGTGGATATAGAATTTGTATAGCCAGTAGTTGATTTTTGAATGTCAGCACACTTTTGTGTGGTTTCATTTGTGTGTTCTCTGATATCACCATGTTGATAAATGACTCAGAGAACCTATGATGCCTGTGTGGATGACACTATGAGTTCCTGAACACTCAGGTGGAAAGTTAAATATAAATGCAAACTTGTTTCAGTTACATTTTGTTCATAAGAATATTGAGGTTTGCCAAGAATTGTGACACACATGGTTTTGTAAAAAAGATAAAGGTTTGCATTTTCTTAGGCTAAATTTTCTTCAATGTAGAATTAAAGTTCTCTCATGTTTCTGATGTGATATTAGGCTAATCAGTCATGAAGACAATAGTTATGGAGCTGACTACAGTCAGACAGACAGATAGATAGACAGATTACCATATAGGTGCACTTTGTACTTCTATTATATTTCAAAGCCAAATGACTTTGCATTTGAATATATTCCTGCTGGTAATCACTGTATTATGTACCTGTAATCTCATTACTGTCTTTTTTGCAGAATACAGAATACATTTACCTTTTTGTATCCTGATTACGTAATGCTATTACATGTACAACCCCAATTCCAATGAAGTTGGGATGTTGTCCATCCATCCATCCATCCATTTTCTAAGCCGCTTCTCCGTCAGGGTCGCGGGGGTTGGGACGTTGTGTAAAACATAAATAAAAACAGAATATGATGATTTGCAAATCCTTTTCAACCTATATTCAATTGAAATCACTACAAAGACAAGATGTTTAAAGTTCAAATGGATAAACTTTGTTGTTTTTTGCAAATATTCACTCATTTTGAATTTGATGCCTGTGACACATTCCAAAGAAGTTGGGACAGGGGCAACAAAAGACTAGGAACGTTGAGGAATGCTCAAAAAACACCTGTTTAGAATATTCCACAGGTGAACAGGTTAATTGGAAACGTGTCATGATTAGGTATAGAGGGAGCATCACTGAAAGGCTCAGTCGTTCACAAGCAAGGATGGGGTGAGGTTCACCATTTTGTGAACAACTGCGTAAGCAAATAGTCCAACAGTTTAAGAACAACATGTGAAAATGTGTGGCTCATTATGAAGCACAAAATATGGCCCCGGACTGTTGAGCAGCTGAAGTTGTACATCAAGCAAGAATGGGAAAGAATTCCACCTACAAAGCTTCAACAATTAGTGTCCTCAGTTCCCAAGCACTTATTGAGTGTTGTTAAAAGGAAAGGTGATGTAACACAGTGGTAAACATGCCCCTGTCCCAACTTCTTTGGAATGTGTTGCAGGCAGCAAATTCAAAATGTGAATATTTGAAAAAAACAATAAAGTTTACCCGTTTGAACATTAAATATCTTGTCTTTCTAGCGTATTCAATTGAATATAGGTTGAAAAGTTTTTGCAAATCATCGTATTCTGTTTTTATTTCTGTTTTACACAATGTCCCAACTTCATTGGAATTAGGGTTGTATTCCATTGCTACCCAACCCTGAATATATATTAGTGATATAATGCTCTGATTATGTGTAGGTGGGGAAAATGTATTGTTGACAATGAAAAAATGTGAAGTTGATGACTTGAGTGCATCTATAATCAGTGTTTTACCTCAACTTGCTTTTTGTTTGTCAATTAAAATACCTGCCTGTATCTGTGTGTTTCCTTTCTCTCAGATTACCCTCATGGCATTACGATCTTGTCTCCATTCTCTTCTGAGAAGAAGCAGGTGGTGAGCTTTTGTTCTCAGAGCTCTGAGGAGCTGCTGAAGTTTGTAGAGGACCTGAGAGAGAGCATAGCCGAGGTAGCAGAGATGGAGCACATACGCATTGAATGTGAGTCTCAATAAGTGGCTGTTTGTGGGATTATTTGGAAGTGCTTTCAGGAATATTGCAGCATTGACTGACATGTGTTTGGTGTGTCACAGGGGAATTAGAGAGGCAGCAGGCAGCAAGAAATCAGTCTGCTAAGAACAATGGTACACAGCTGGAGATCCACAGACCAATCTCTCCTGCAGGTACAAACATGCATACATGCAAAGTGCAGTAATCAGACTATTCAAACTGTACTGATGAACACCCGCTCTTGTGATTATGTGTAATGGTACAATGCAATTTTCAGGGGACCATGACTTTTTTGAGAAGACAGGAAGCAACGCAGTTGAGGTTTGTATCAAGACTTGGTAGCTTATGCAGTTATAAAACCATAGTGTATGGGAGTTGTTTGTCTTTGTTTGTCTGTGCTTGTTGAAAAAGTCTACTAGCATGAAATTTTATAAATTTTAAAGCTTATTTAGGTCCTACTGTTTCCCTCTTGTGGAGTTAGAGACACCCCACTGCCCCTTTACCTCACTCTTTTTTTGACCTCTTGACCTCCAAACATGATTTGTCTGTCTGCACCTTATCAGTATAGAGACACCAGGCCCTCGGTGTCCTTTTCCCAGCCCACCTTCCCCAAGAAAAGTAGTATAGACACTTAAATCCAATAGCTAACTCCAACAACTGCTATTCCCTTAAACTAGCAGTTCCCAACTCTGGTCCTAAAGTAGCCCTGTCCTGCATGTTTTAGCGTTTTTCCCTGTTCTAGTATTCCTGAACTAATCAGCTATTTAGCAAATCAAATAAGATGTGCAGGGCAGCGGGTACTCTCGCAGGGCCAGGCATGATGTTGTAATGAAAATGCCTAAGGACATTCATGACAAACATTGGTCTAAGTGTGGGTGGGACTAAACCAGTCTCCTGAAGGCAGAGCTCAAAGTAAAGGGTGATGGTGTGCTTGTCAACGCTGTCTAACAAGCATCTTGTTAGCCAATGGATGCAAAATAGCTGAAAAGTTTCCCCAGAGCACTGAAACATGTAGATCAGTGTTATGTGGGCATAGAACACATTACATGTGGTAAAAAGAAAGCTATAAACAGTTCTGTTAACCAATGATAATATTTCACTAGCTTGTTTTGCTAGCAATATTTCGCTATACAATATTGATTGTATTCCAGACATTTAAGGTGCATTAGTTTTTACTTTGTTTTTTTACTCATCTAAACTGATCTGTAAAATATGTGGAACATGATAAAGAGCAGAGCAGCAGGTTTTCTGTCTTTACACTAACTTTGTGTTAGTCATTTTATAACACCCTCCCCAGTGCCACATTACTCTGCCTCCATCTCCATCTGCTCGGCTAAGAAAAAAAGGCAGAATCCAGTTAGCGAGCTGCGCCAGCAGGTTCTAGTGCTGTGGGGAAAAACACATTGCACTGCCAAAAAAATTACGACAAGAAACATGCTGGTTAAATGGATGACTTTACATAACAAATCAAGCAGATAACACTCTAGCACTGGAAAAGTTTGGTAAAGTAACGCTAAGGTAATGTCAAAGATGAACCACCTTAATGGAGATTTATGTACTAGTCAGCTGTATGAAACTCATGCAGGTAAAAAAAGCTAAGCTAACTAGTTAATGCTAAAATTGGCTTCATGTTCCAACTTTCTGTTCCACCTCAAATGCTGCTGTAGAGGCTATATTTGTCTGTTAGTGACAGTCCACTGAAACAAATGGGATCTTATTACAAAGAAAAGCAGGACAGCTATGACACTATTGACTGTTCTTGTGCAGCAAATCAGGATGAACCAAATCTGTGTGTTACTTCGCTATCCTCCTGGACAAAAGAGACACAGGAGTTTGATACTAATTCTGATCAAACACCACTGCTATACAGTAAGCAAGCAAACCACTCTGAGATAAATGAGCTGATTGCGTGATATTCACTGTTATTAACATCTTGTGAAATAGTTGTTTAACTGTGAAAAGTACAGTACTTTGTTTGCTGTACTGAGATGTAGGATATATAGTGTATTTCGGTCTCCTAAGCATTGTTAGCATAATGCCATGCTTTTGTCATTTGTGTCTAAATAAAGAAGTAAGACAGTACACTTAATAAACAGCCAACTTCATCCCTAGAAAGTGAAGTCATGACAATGCTTGGTAGTGCTGGCAAACTCTGAATAAACTCTGATGGGCATGACTCTGCTGCTGTGCTTTGTGTTAGTGGGTGGGAATGAGAGGTTGATTCAAAGAGTAAGAAACATTGTTTTATCTTGTAGTTGACCTATTTAACTGCTAGATTAACCATCTCTTTACCATCTGTCTTCAATTTTGACTCACACAAATTTAAATGAGAATGGAATTTAGGTCGTTTAGAGGAATTACATGAATTTAGGTTAAGTTTTAAAGCGGGTATATTCTCATTGCGGATTTTGCCATAATCCAGCAACAATAGTTTAAGTTGTCCCAATGCATGTATTCCCTTTATGACATCACATCTGGCCCTGTGAGACTAGGCAGGAGGACTGAGATTAGGAACCACTAACCAAGCTCTTACACCACTAACCAAGCTCTTGCAAGATTTGAAGTATAGGGCCTTCCTGCTATGGCTTTCGCTAACTGCTGGTGCCTGGATGCTTACTCTTACATACAGATGCTGTCATTGGTTTAAATTCTTAATTACACAAAGCTACATTACAACAGCTACTAAATTCATAACAGGAAAAGCAGTAGCAGTTAACTCAATAACTCAATAGGGGTAAAACAGCTGTTGGTTAATAAGGGACTGTATGTGAGAGTGTGTGTGCAGTGTGAGTCTGTGCTCCTGCATGCTCTGTGGCATGGCCTTTTATTTGTCTCGTCCGCACCGGAGGGCCGTGAGAGTGCTGCAGGCCAGGCTGATAACGCTTCCTGCTTCTGGCTGTTTTCTAAACTAGGTGTCAATTCACAACAGGCTCCAAACGTACCAACTCAGCTCCCTGCTGGCTCCACCCAGCGCTCAGCCCCAGCTGGCCATCCTGCCTAGTCCCACCCCTGGCTCCACCCTCACCATCTCCCCCAGCACACTCATCCAGTGCCAGCAGATCGTCAAGGTGATTGCGGTGGACTCAACGGGCCGTGGGCGTGTGGAGGCCTTCCTCAGTCAAAACCCCACCCATCGTTTAATACAATCAGCCGTCTCTACACCGACCAGGTCACGGGAGGGTGGGGCCCAGCAGCCTCCCCTTCCCCCTCCCCCGCCTCCATATCACCACAAACACCAGTTCTGCCCTCCAACTCCGCCCCCTCCACAGCATGTGCTCAGCCAGCGCAGGTACTCCAGTGGGACGCGCAGTCTGGTCTGAGTGCACGCACACACACACACACACACACACACATATACAGTGCAGTGCTGGGCAAAAGTCAGAAATGACTCTTCTTTATTTATTTATTTAATTTTCAGTTTGTCAGTATCAGGAAAAAGCAGAAAATGACACAGAAGCCTCAACAATTAAATAGATCACGTTTTTCAGTTAGTGCGTCTACCTTTTGCCTTTATTATGACTTCCATTGTTTTGGGAAGCTTTTTTCAGTTTTTTTAAGAAATCTGCAGGGATATTTTTCCAGACCTCCAGTGTTCAACTTCTCTCTTTGAAAGCTTTAAATGCTGTTTATCTGATGGTGACTGTTGCAGTGGTCTTGGTTGTTAGGAGTCCCATTTTCTTTATTGCTTTTAATAATTTCTTGAACTCAAGTTTTGGAAACTCCTGTTTTTTCACCTATTCTCCTTTTTTATGCAAGTGGATTATCTCATATCAAATCTCAGACGAAACGTCTGAAAAAATGAACAGCTTGCACTTAATGGCCATTTTGACTGAACATTAAATAAACGAAGGGTGGTCTCCGACTTTTGTACGGTATTGTACACACAGCTGAATAAATACTCCCAAGTTAACTGATTCATCATTTTCAATTCACAAATGCGATGAAGTCCAGTATATATTCATTCCCCACAGACACACCTTTTATACTCCTTAAACACTTGCTGAGGGGCTCACTTCTATATAAATAAGCTAGTCACAGAATTGTTTATCAGGGCCTCGTGGTATGAAAAAATATGTATTTTAGATACAGAGTAGTTAGTTTTATCAGATGTTCTTTTTCCCTGAACTTTGATCTCTTTATGAGTTTCTACAGCAATTTTTGTTGCAGTGCTGCATTTGGACTTTATAACCTTCAGTGTATAGCGTGACAACTACAAGCAATGTTAGTGTAGTCGCAAGGTTCAGAATTTTGGTCTAATAAGCTGAAATCTTTAATCTAGTCTTTGATAAAAGTTTAAATGACAGAACATGTTGGTAGTGCTATCCTACAGTGCATTTATATGGAGTTATGTACAGACTCAAAGGGTTGTATAATTCATGGGACATACTGACAGTTGGAGGCTTCCATCCCCCACCCCCACCCCACACATTCTAGCATGTAAAGACTTCTTGACTACACTGCAGCTGTCATTGCCAGCTCCTGTAATGAAAACATTTCATAGTTGTTCTGACACCTCTGTAAAATATCAGCAATCACCTTATGTTCCATAAACTTTGCCAGGCGCTGGAGAGAGCTCCTCTCTAGTGTCAGTTTCTGTACGGCGTCTATGTAGCGTTTACTGTAATTGGGACTGGAATAAACCCATTCAGTGGAAACCAGGCTTCTGAAAGATTATCTGAGATCAACATGTGTGTTTTGAAACCTTTCCGGTTTGAACTGTTTATGATTTTTAATTTTGAACAAAAAAAGTTTTTACATTCTCACTGCAAATATCTTTGTGTTTGGAATTTTTCTTGTGGATCATGTTTGTGTTTGCCTCTTGACATTCATGTTTTCTGTATTGCATGTCATATAACAGTTGCATATGAATATGCATATATCTATAATGAGCACATGATTCAACCAAGAGTACAGAGTATATTTTAGAAGTATTACAATAATAATTGTTTTTATTTTGTTTGGTGGGGGTCAGGGATAATTTATCAGGACTCATTATATATTATATATTTAATTATAAATTGCTATCAAAATATTTTGTTTATTTATACAAGGAAGATTAGCAATGATGTCATCCTGTGCATAGACACAGAAATTACATAGAGCAAAAAAACCCTTGATGAACATTCTACTTATTCTTATGGATGAGGGGGTGGATGAATAGCTTTACTGTGATGTTTTTTGCACAGCTGAGTTTATTGATTGGGGTTATAAATTTATCAGATGTATATGGACCTGTTGTCTTCTGTTTGGACTTTTTGCCCTTCTTGGTTCAAAACAACAGGAGTCTGGGGCTACATTGTTGCTTTTAGAGAATCAGCATAGCAACGTTTTTTTGTCTTCTAATGACTCAGAGCTGTAGATTTTCAGGCCCTCAGGTGTCCCGGGTGAATCTTACACAGATGCTAGCTAAGTACCATGAGAATCCCAGGATCATTCCAACACTCCTGGGCCATATCCTGACTGAAGGCACACAAACTTTCCTTCTTTTACTTGTGCCCATGTTTCTGTGGCAACCTTTCCAAATATGAAACTTTCAGATATTAAACTGCATGTCAAGTCAGAATATGGCCTTTAGTCGATCAAATCAATGCTGTCATCTGTTATTTGTTTTTGAAAAAAAAAAAGATATATTTGTATTGAGCACTGTCATGAAATTTTATATTGTATGGACACTTGAAAAAAAACAATTCATGCACAAACTGTAAATGCAATGCCACTGAATTTAGAGCTCAATATCCATTAAAAGTGGAATAAAATGAAAGTGTGTGTTGTAGATTTTGATGAATGGAGGGGTCCATATGCTTCATTTGTCTTGCATTTGTGTGGCTTTATGAAAAACATTCTTTGCTCACTTTTACACAAACATTTTTCAACCTTTTAAGTGCTTTAAAAACTGATCTTTTGTTTTTGTCCAAAAAACCCAAGTATCTCTAAAATTTGTAACTTGTACAGGAGAAGGCAGAAGCACTCTTCACTTTTAATGGCAGTGAATGTAAAGAGATTTTATCCTGAATAATTTTGACATAAATGGATTCTGTTAATTCGTCACTTGTGAAATGTTTACACAAAGCAGCAGCTATGCTCAGATAATGTAGAAAAGTAAAAAATTATTTTACATATTTGTGAATGGTACTGATATGAAAATGACTTCTGTTCTGATTGGCTGCCTCTTTCAAAAAGCAAGGCAGAATGGGTGTGGCTTAAAGTCTGTAAGTGGACTGGGCGGGGCTTTTTGTCACATTACAGAAACAGGGAATTCAGAACAGGCTGCTTCAGAATGAATGGTACATTTTAAACTTTAACAATGTTTACATACTACATTAACTCAAAAAAGTAAGAAAACATGTAGGCAGAGCTTTTTTATGTTACGCAACCAAGAAAAGTAGGAGTAGAGTGCAGTGAATCAAGCTGACACTTAGAGATCAAGTCGACTAAAATAGAAACGGTAAGAAAATGCGAAGCAATACAGGTAATGAATAAACTATCGTTTGTATGCAGTTTAAAGACCAAAAGGTTTATTCTGTGGCTTTAGATGGATGAAAAACAGTTTGGTATTTTTCACAGAATAAAAAAAATTAAAGTAGATAAAACACTATTGCTGGGAGGGTGACAAAAGTAAACACAACTGCATCTGCCTAATTAAAGTATTGTGTTTTAAGCAATACCGATATGAGCTTTGAGCTTCTGCTTATTTATAGCTGCAACCTTTCTAAGCCTGAACAAAGTAGGTTATAAAACTCAAAAGACAAAACGTAACGTAAACTGGAGACTTTACAGAGCAAAGTGAAGAATCTGAGACCCTTCCAGTTTTTTTGCTTTGGTGTGTGAATCTGCTTGTGTGCATCAGAATGAATGACCTAATGAGTATGAATTTGACTATACGAGTTTTGATCTATCTTTATTCATAGTGTTGTATAAGCTAAAAGACAACTATGACGATAAGCCAGAAAAACTACAAGGAGCATTTGTGCTTTTCTGAGTCTTTTGTGTCTTACTGTCTTTTGCATGACATTTAGGTCATGCAAACAAATACGTCTTTAATTGTTCAGTGAAATGAATAAGAAATAAAAAGATGCTCTGCTGAATTGATGTACATTATATCATGTGGGTGACATGAAATGGAGAGTGGGAACAGTGTACCTATCAGCATTTCTAGCCAGTTTGTGTTTGAAAATGTGCAGACTAATAAATAACATGGGGCCTCTTTCTCCAACATCTTCCTAAGTTTTTTCTTAAATTTGTTCTTGAGAAAGGTCGTAAGAAAAAGTCTACATCAGATTTTGTTCTTAAACTGCAGAATGGTTTGCACCTTTGTGCTCTAGAGTGTGCATATTCATTTCTTACCAAAGAACAAATGCATAAGTGGGTTTTAAGATTAAATTTCTTCTTAAGAATGACTAGTGAATGAGGCCCAATTATAATAAACAATGAATAATGTGAGTTAATAAGTATACAGTTGTCTAAAGCAACATGCATCTGAATCTCAAAGCAGCAGGGGGAAAAAAAATATACATTACACGCATCTCACTACAGCTGTTGCACGTCATCGTCACATAGTCAACCTATGTGCTTTTTCAGGCACTAATGCAATTAAATAAAGGATTATTACAAAGTGAAGAGCAGTTTTACATGGGCTTGACTGGATTACTCACATGGAATGCCACGCCTATGCCAGGCTCTAAGTGATTTTCTTCACAGAATGAAGCTTTGCAGCTCTAGCCCCTGAGTAATAATCTGCAAGACACTGGAAACTCTATGTGGGATTAAGGAATCTGCATGGTACACTTGGCAAACTGAGGCAGTGTAATATCTAACAGGCTCATATGCAGTTCTGTACTGCAGCAGCAACAAAGGCTGAGCTTCATCTCTGTCATCCTCGCTTATATCTGAGGAAGTTGCATGAGAGCTGCAAAATAGCAGAAGATTCAGAGAAAGGATTTGCTTTTGGCTCTGCTTTGAGACTCAAAGCACAAACAAGAAAATGTGTGCTTGATGTACTAAGACATTTATGTCAGTTTCAAGAGGAAATGAATTTCTGCCATCCTATTATATCCAAACTGGTGCAGACCACAAGCCTTAAAGAGCAGTTTATGTTATTATTTCATCATAACAAATATCTTGAGAGGCCAAACAGGGGCACTCAAATACACCCTGTATATGCCCATATTGCTGAAGACTGCATAAAAAGGGACTCAGCAGGAGCTTCTTATCCAAAATTATTTGAGATACAAGCATGAATCAGTCAGAGTGGAGGAGTTAGTTTGCAGCGTGACCAACAAACTGAAGAATAAGGTATTCAGGTGTGAGTTACAATCCATGCTTATTAATTTTGCATATCATTGAGCAGTGACATGCTTGTAATCAATGTTAAGCTATTGTAACAAATGAGCTACAATTAAGTATGACCAATAACTTAATTGCTCTCGATACAGTACATATCCAGCCTATCCAATGCACAAATCTGACCCAAATACACACTTTTAAACCTAGCTTTGTAGGTTTCTTGCCCTCCACATACAGACTTTGAGGAGGATCACAGGGCTTAGGCTGCCTTTGCGGACAAGCCCTTCATAAGGTAAACGTTTATTTCACGTGCAAGCACATTCTTCAGTCACATGCTTTGAACATGTATGAACAACTGGGCTAAATCAAAGGTTTTTATTAATAGTTAAATCATATGAAGTTAAATAAATAAATCTTAAGTTGGGAACTGTACAGCTGCAACTGCAGCAGGACATGTGAAAATATTGTGATTGGCACTTCTGAATTTACTTGATTATAATCAGTACATAAACAAACATGGCATCATAAGGTCTTATTGCCATAAAAACAGAATAAGAAAAAAGCTGTGTGACTATGCTTTTATATTTTCATTATTGTACAAAAAGGCTGACACTTTCAGAAGAAAAAAACAATTTTATTTCAAAACACAAATACTGCTTTATCTGAAAATATACACTCAGAAAAAGTACATTACCAGTTCCTGACAAACACTTATTTGGCTTAATAATTTATGACAAAAACTTAATAAATGCATAAAGAAGTAAAAATAGTGAGGTGACAAGTGCTAGGTCCTTCCTTAGCTGATGTGTATGATGTCCTTAGTGAATGAATAAATAAATGAATGATGTAATACACTGCAACATGCTGTTTTATAGGAGGGCTATGAGGGGGGAAGGTAGAGAAGAACAGTGCTCCCAGACAGGCCGTGAGCGAGTATAATGGCTATGATGTCATGCTATAGTGTTTTTTGCTATTTGCTATTTGCTATTTGACTATGGCTTCAACACATGGTTATGCTATCAGATAAAACTGTATGACTGTAGGAGGGGAGAGATCTCTGAGAACTTGGGCTGGAGTTCCAGGCGTTCTCTTCTTTAAACAAGAGGACTAGACACCACCCCCCCAACCTTGTTGGACTGAGGTAAACATAAGGCAGACATGGAAATTCATATGAAGTTGAACTGATGAGAAGCTTCAGCCATGGTCCTCCTCCCAAACTTAGCTCCATTTTATGAGACGAAGGATTATGTATATCAGTGCAATTGTTGTGAAATAGGTACAATGTTTTACATGTCACAGAAGGGATATAATCAGGGTAACAGATAGAGAACAGGAGAAATATGGAAATATAACTGCATATTGTGATCAAAATATAGATTTTTTTAATATATCATGGCTGTAGAGCTACAGGTTTGACAGATGTTTATGGAAACCTGTTGAATGACTATAATTCACCAAACATTCTCAGGGAACTGCATTCTTAATAGGAAAAACACTTGACTGAAATACAGGATTGGACAAAAGTAAGAGAACACACTTCTTTCATTTAATTTACAATTAAACGTACAAGATATTCATTTTAAGATATTTCTGAGAAGATTAGATATAAAATAATCCACCTACATAAGGAAATGGATAGTCAAAGTTAAAAAAGTAAAAGATATAGAGAAATGGTGCTCCTAAGTGCAAGACCTGGTACCTAGATCACAAAAACTGTCACCATCAAATAAACAGTAAATATTTTATCTTTGAGAGACATCAAGCTCCACACTTCCTTCAGATCTAAAAAAAAGCAATTCACAAGTGTTTCTGTCCACCTTCCCACTGTAAGAAGACAACTATAGTCTGAGGCTAAAAGGATGTGTAGCTGTCAAGAAGCTGTTACTGAGAAAAAGAAACAAATGTTGTTTCCCCCCGGAGTCCAGACCTCAACATCAGTGAATATGTCTGTGATTACTTGGATTGTGAAAAAGAGAAAATGCAACTAACTTCTGTGACTGAAAAAATATCCTTACAGATTTCTTTAAAAAACTAAAAGCAAGTCCCCTGAAAAGAATGGAAGCTGTAGTAAAGGCAAAGGGTGGATATACTAAGTATTGAAAATCTGATATTATTTTTAGTTGTGGAGGATAATGTCTCTGGATAATGTTGTGTTAAATATGTTTTCTGTTTTTTTTTCTTGACACTGAACAATGAACTGCTTGTAATCAATATCTGCTTAGACTGGAAATTAACTAAAGGAAGCGTGCTCTCTTATTTGTGTACAGTACTGTACTAATAAAGCGATCATCCTATTTCATTTTGCAACTGTATTGTAAAGAGAAAGTTTTGGTGAAGGTATGAAATGAATATATACACACACACACTCACACACAGTCTATATGTGTGCAAAAAGTCAGTTACAGGATTTGTGTCCTCTGTGTTTGGCCACAGTGTCCCAGTAGTCTTCATTCAGGGTTCATCCCTTTGTTCTGTGTCTCTCAGCTGTCAGTAAAGTCAGCACAGACAAAGTTCATAAGAATCAATGTCAACCTTTACATTGTTGTCTCTTCCCACTCCAACTCAACATCACCTGGGAACAGAAGCAAAGCTGAGTTAAATGAAAGCCTGGAATGTATTTACGCATATGAGAAACATTTCTCATCTATTTTTCCTTTCTTTTGTTGCAGTAGCAACAGTTCTGACATTATTTTACCTTCCATAGCATCCAGTGAGTCCATCTTCTCCAGAGCCGAGTAGTTGACAAACCAGATTGACTGACTGTTACCTTTGCTGGTCAGCAGATCCAGAGTGCTCTGATACAGAAACATATACTGAGCCTGTGTGACAGAAGATAAAATTGAGATTAACATCATGTTTTTATTTACAGTTTACAGTGTTTGGGATTTTTTCAGGTAATGGCATGAAATAGCAAATATACAGTAGTGCTTGAAAGTTTCTGAACCCTTTAGAATTTTCTATATTTCTGCATAAATATGACCTAAAACATCATCAGATTTTCACATAAGTCCTAAAAGTAGATAAAGAAAACCCAGTTAAACAAATGACACAAAAACATTATACTTGGTTGTTTGTTTATTGAGGAAAATGATCCAATATTACATATTTGTAAGTGGCAAAAGTATGTGGACCTGTAGGATTAGCAGTTAATTTGAAGGTGAAATTAGAATCAGGTGTTTTCAATCAATGGGATGACAGTCAGGTGTGAGTGGGCACCCTGTTTTATTTAAAGAACAGGGATCTGTTCTGCTCTTCACAACACATGTTTATGGAAGTGTACCATGGGCTGAACAAAGGAGATTTCTGAGGACCTCAGAAAAAGAGTAGATGATGCTCATCAGGCTGGAAAAGGTTACAAAGCCATCTCTAAAGAGTTTGGACTCCACCAATCCAAAGTCAGACAGATTGTGAATGGAGGAAATTAAATTCCATTGTTTCCCTCCCCATACTGAAAGCAAAGGTTCACATACCTTTGCCACTCACAAATGTGTAATACTGGATCATTTTACTCAATAAAAAAATGACCAAGTACAATATTTTTGTGTCATTTGTTTAACTTGGTTCTCTTTATCTACTAGGACTCTGATGATGTTTTAGGTCATATTTATGCAGAAATATAGAAAATTCCAAACGGTTCACACACTTTCAAGCACCACTGTACATAATGTACTTGAGTGTGAATGATTTACCAGGTTCTGCACCATGCACATCCTCTCACTGCGCAGCTCTGCCACCAGCCCATACACATCCACAAAGTCATGGTCTCTCACATGCTGAATCAGGTGATCTAGAGCTATAAACACTCCAGTTCTGCCCACACCAGCACTGCACACATATATTATACACAAAGAAAATGGACTGTGAGTTATTGGAAGTGTTCATTTTTTATGTTTTGGCTTTTTATGACAGCACGCTGGATTTAAAAAGCCACTATAGCCATGAGGTAAAACATCACAATGTCATATTTACTTTAAGGATACTTGTGTATATATGCTAAAGCTTTTAGGAATTACATCTTCTTAGTTCAAGAGACCATGCTTAAGTTAAACTTTTTTAATCCCACAACCAGGGGTTGTCGTTTAGCCTAATGATTAAGTTACTTAGAACTGCTTCTGACGGTTTGTGCAAGCAGTCTAGTGATGTCTCTCTGGCACTGTTTGTATTAGGTAGTCTGGTCTGTTCTGTCATCGCAGCTCTTAACAATGTTTATTATGCCCTTGAGTAAGGCACCTAACCCCCCAACTGCTCCCCAGACACCGTGGTTAGGGCTGCCAATCACTCCAGGCAAGTGTATTCACTGCTCCCTAGTGTGTGTATTCACCAGTGTGTATGTATGTGTTTCACTGCATGGATGGGTTAAAATGCGGAGGTGAAATTTCCCTGTTGTGGGACTAATAAGGGTAACTTAAAAATTAGTTAAGCTGCAACAACTGGAATATCCAAGAAACATGTGGTGTTCAGACAGTGATGAATTCTTTTCATTTTTTGTCCTGATATTCTTTGGAATGTTCCCTGTTGATGTGCTTCCAGGCCTGTGTGGTTCACCCAGTGCAGATGCAAAAACCTTCAATCCAAAAATCCAATGTGCTGGGTTATCCACCTTACAATGTCAACACTTACTGCCATTATGGTTGACCATCGTATCCATACACTAATAATTCCCTAGATACAAACATGAAATACTCTTCTCCAGTTAATGCCAATGATTACACACTGCATTAACAATTATGGCTTGATGACCGATGGCTGACCTGCAGTGCACCACGATGGTTGTGTTGTCATGGCCTCTGTTTGACCTGACAGCTTTGACAAACTGGATGAGTGTGGAGCTGGATTCTGGAACGCCATGCTCTGGCCAGGAAGTGTAGTTGAAGTGATGCACTACCATGTAGTCTCCATGCTGGAGAGAAAGAGAAAGCATCTGTGAGCAGGAGACTTCCTGAATGTGTGTATAATAAACGATAATATTACCATTTGTTTATTTACCCTCTCTACTCTGAGTGCTCTGACCGTCCAGTCAGGATGCACATCCTCTGTTAGCTTTGTGATAATGATATCCCCAAATACAGTGACTGGCTTATTGTCCTCTGGCCAATACTGATGACAGCGAATCTGAAACAAGGGGTCATATGTTTGATGAGGTTTTTTACCAACTTTTACCATGACCATTTTTGCATTCACAATCAAAATCATGTGTACATACCCGACCCTTTTCGAAGCACTGTGTGAGCATGGCAATAGTTTTGGTCCTGGTCTCCCAAATCATTCTCCAGAAATCAGCCACTGTGCCAGGCAGAGGACCCTGAGTGGCTATAAACTCATTAGGGCACAGGTAGCCCTGCACAGGGAGGAAAGAAAAGGGACAAGAGAGAAAATGAGAGAGACTACAGATTAATGGTAACTGATGCTACAACAATATAGCATCTTGATACTGGAAGACAATAATATGTATCAAATTTTGTTTTTAATTTGGTTTGCAAACACGTAACAACAAGCAATACAGTAATGCAGTAATGCATGTTTTTGCTTCTTTTTTTCTTTCTTTAAAAAAAAGTGTTAAACTACAATCATAAGCAAAAATGTTGATGTCTCCCTGGTCAAATAGCATGTTGGTGATTTTCTAAGTGAAAATAAGTTAACACATGTTCTGTAGTGCTGCACATTTTAATTACCGTTTATTTGCTGAATTATAATATTTTGGGACAAAAAGTAAAACATAAAATGTGGCCTGTGCAAAAGTTATGGCACATTTTGCATTTTATACTTGTATTTTATACTTTTTCTAATAAAATGTATTCTGTGTAGAGGATGGGTTAACTTACTTTCACTTAGAAAATCAACAAAATTTGTAATTTGACCAGACGTTTGCACACCACAGTATGTATGTATGAGTACAATAATGTTTATTTAACATTTCTAAAAAAAAAAAAAAACTGAACAAGAAGAAAAAATTGTGGTAAAAAAAAAAGTAATGAAATAACATTATGGCATATTGGACTAACATTCAATCAGCTATTGTTTCTAAGCAGTAACTATACGCTGATAGTTTTGTGTACATTATTTCTATAATTGTTCTAAATCTGCCTTTTTTCTGATACATATAGCTGATTAATGTTCTAGAAGTACTGATGATAGCCATGATATAATCAGAAAGGTATAATTTAGCACTATATCAATAATATATCATAATACTGCCCAGCCTTACTAGCTATCACTACACAGTACACATATAGAGGGATAAATGTGAAAGTATAAGCAGACAAATTTAGACAGTGCATAATTCTGAGATTCTTACTGAGACAAAACTCGCGTTGATGTAGTCGGAACCTGGAATTCCTGGCTCAGACAATAGCTTCACCCTGTTATTGTTATCTGGGGAAAAAAATATTTTACTGAATTTCACCTGAAGAGGCTTTGCCTGTTAAAAAAAAAATTAAAGTGAAGAGTGACTGAAAATGTGAGTGTATCATACAGGGTTTGATGTTTGTGAAGCGGTTTTTTGAACGGTTCCATGGCAGGTCAGCATCTGACGTAGCCAGATCGTGCAGTAGCTTCGGCAGCTCCTGCAACACAGACACTGACCACTCACAAATCACATCAATCATGTCTAGTCACATATAGATGATTTTATCAAATTGGTTCAAAGTCACATTTTGGACTTTTAAATGACTTTAGTCTGAAATCACTTGAAGTGAACATTTACCTTAATTTTGTTTATTTTATTAAAACAAATGACTTTACACTTCATTGTGTCAGTACCAAAACAATTATAACACTACTGAAACTTTACCAGATGTTCTGCTAGTTACTGTTTATGCTGTGACAACTTTAGCTAATTTTGAGCATAACTCAAATTACTGGCAAATACAGCTTGAATAACATAAAATAACATTTTTAAAAATTAAAACACAAAAACATTTGCTTAATTGCAGAAAATATGTTTTGATAGTTACAGTCTTGAGATTTGGGACACATTTACTTTAAAACAAAGGGATCTAAATGCTCACTATGTGGCCATGAGGGAGAAGAATGCAGCCACACGTCTTAAGTTAAGTGATAATTTTTTACTTTTTTTTTGTGAAGTGAAACACCACGTACACACTAGTGTATACACATACACTAGGGGGCAGTGAGCATACTTGCCCAGAGCGGTGGGCAGCCCTATCCACGGCGCCCAGGGAGCAATTGGGGGTTAGGTGTCTTGCTCAAGGACACCTCAGTCATGGGCTGTCGGCACTGGGGATCAAACTGGCAACCTTCCAGTTACAAGGTCAGTTCCCGAACCTCCAGCCCACTTTAACATGCATGGGTGTGGCTAAAATAAGGCTCTGTCTATGGATTAAACTGTGTTTTGGTAGTGACATGAAAACATGCAATGGCATTTTTCAGATCAGGTTTTTTAATTTAAAAAAGTCATGATCACTCTGAACCTTTCAATTTCACTTTGAAAGAAATAAAAAAGATCTTTTAAAAACAACACTGAAAAAATTATATAAGTATTATATTTTAACAAGTTGAAATTTTGGGGTTAGTGTTTTGGGACAGACAACTCCCAAAAGAAAGTGCTGTAATTTTGTATATATTTAGCTCATTAATATCTAATTAATGTCTTGGGTTTAAATAGATCATAATTCTTGCAATTGTAAATAACTAAGATCTGAATACTTTTGTATTTGTGTTTTTTAAATAAGATTTTATTACTGGGGGGCCTCAGTTTGAACTAATTTGCTAGAATACTCCATATAGTTAATAGAATTTGTTAGTAGTCTCTTTCTGATACAAACAAAACTATAACAGAACACAATAGACATTACAGCAAATTCCTCCTGAAACTTGGCATTGTCGTTGGCACAAAGGTCCTCCACATGCTGAAGGAAAGCCTTCTTACTGACTGGCCTAAAATTGGGCACAAGGGAGAGAAAAATCAAGAATCAAGAAGATTAATAGCAGCATTGCAGATTATCAGCTTCATTATCATAATCATAAACAAGCGATTTTCCACACAACCCTTCCACCAAAGTGAATGTGTCTATTTAAATCAGCAGTATGACCTCAGTTTAAAAGCACAAACATGTTTAATGATGGAGATTCAAAACATAAATGAGACAATTACATCTCTCATTTACAGTACTCTGTAAAAGCCTTCTGCAAAAATAAGTAAAGTTATTTATTTAGGCAGTAAGAGTTTACTTGATAACTCTCCAGAATGACCTGTCTTCTGTTCAGGCCTTTAGGTTTTTTAATGGCTTGTTCATGATTCCTCGGGTTATCTGTCCATCTTGCTGCTGCTGCTCCTCTTCCTCTTTTACCTTCAACTATTCCAAGCATAACTCTTTCCAATAAATTGGTTCGGGTCATATGATTCTGTTTTATCTCAGCTTTGAGCAACAGGAGAGGCTTGATTTTGTCAAAGATCCATTTGTTTGTTTTTATTGCCATTCAAAGCACTCCATCCAAGTTCAAAGGCATTAATATAAATAAATATATATATTTATTTACATAAATATTAGTAGAAGATTTCTCTAAAAAGACTTAACAGTCCTCTGTGTTGTCATAGCCTTTGTTTTCACATTGCCTTTGTTTTCACATCTTCTCATTCTGTTCTTCAGATTTCCTTGTATGTGACTTCAGGTATGAATGTTGTCACCAGTATATTGGAGGTTATCGGTGTTTCTTCTGCCAATCTTGAATTGTTGATCATCTTCCTCTAGTCCTGCTTCTCTTAGGCTGTGTGAGGCACACAGGATAAACAAGCATGATGATAGTATGCAGCCTTGTCTAACCCCTTTCTGTCCATTCTAACCCAGTCTGTTCATTTTTCTGATATGACAGCTTCCTCATAAGAACAATGAGATGCTCTTGTATGCCCATTCTCCTGCGGACATTCCATAATTTTACATGGTCAACACAGTCAAAGGCTTTTCTCAGCCATTTCCACAGCTCTCCTCAAGGAGACCCAGTGTTTACCATTACTGTCCAATACCTGCTTTAACTTACCAATCCTTCATTATATTAAAGGGTGTAAATCAAGTGTGCAGATGATAAAGATATCCATGAAATAGCTGCAGCAAGAGGACTGAACTTGATTTCTGTATTCTTCTAACCAACATATCAATAACCATTTTTTAAAACAAAAAAAAAATCTTGTTACATTGTGTTTTTTTTTGTTTATCCAAATGTTATATAGATTTTTACAGGCAATAAAACACTACCTGCCTAAGACTTTTGCACAGCACTGTATAAAACACATAATTTAGGACCAAAATAAACTTAAAAATCTACTTTAACAATGAAAAAATTACTCATCTACGTGTCACTTACTTGAGGGATTTCCTATAACTGAGCAGCCTGAAATGTTAATAAAAGAGATCATGTGAAACTGTGCCACAAATGTGTGATGCTTTCTATTAGCAGTTAATAAAAAAGAAGCTAAATTGAGCTACTTGATCTAAATGAGGTTCACAACATCTATTTGTCTATGTAGAATAAATACTAGTTCTGGAATGTTAAACTACTGCACAGGAAACAATGCACACATGTAATATTCATTCAGAAATTACAGACTTAAACATGAAGATTAAAGTGAGTCACTGAACACTCATCACTGATATAATTCCTAACAAGCCAGCTGAACACTTAAAACAGAATGAAACTCAATCACACCTGGAAACTCAATCAGATAAATGAGGTGAAAGTTATGAAAATATAAAGCAAGAGGACACTGAAGATGCAGAAGCCAGAGCATGCAACTGGAGACATGCTGACAGAGCAAAGACATGACTGCACCATTTCAACCACTTACTGGATGACAAATATATCCTTCCTCCTAAAGAAAAAGGAGGAATACCTGAGAAAAAATGGCATGGAGTGAATGAGGAAGGCAGGGAAAGTATATATGTTTGATCATGATGCAAATCCGAAACGTTCCAGGTCTAAGGAGCACTGTTATGAAGAAGATTGACTCTGAAAAGTCACAGGCAGAAACATGTTACTAGACATGTTGTCAACTAGAGGCCAGCCAGTATATCAGGTGTCAGACGATATTGGCCAGTAATGACAGCCCATGTTTTATTGGTATCTGTGAAAATATTAGGTATAATTACAAACTTTTTTTTTGGTTGTGGCATCGATTTGACACCATGGGATCCAAATGACAGAGCAAAATGCCAATGAGGAACACCATAATACACCATAGAACCATTTTAATATTTTATTGCAATTGTTTTATTTGGTTATTCCTTTTACTGTTCTATTCTAGTAAATAATTTGGTTTTTCTAAAATTTTTGATTTTTCTAAAATTTTAATTTCTTATTTCTTACTATCTAAGCTGGTTCTTTCAGTTCATTTTAATGTGTTTTTATTTGATATTTTATTGATGTCTTTCTTAATCTTTTTGTTTTGGTAATTTTCATTTTGTCACGCTTGGCCCCTCCCTGTCCTGTCCATGTGCTCCTGTTGTATTTACTTCCCAGTCCTGTCCATGTGCTTTTTTGTTTCAGTTTTTCCAGTGTTTTCCAGTGTTTCCTGTGTTTCCACCTGTCCCTCATTAACCCTTGTATTTAAGCCCTGTGTTTTCCTGAGTTTCTTGTTGGTCTTTGGTTGATGTTTGGATGTATTGTATTCTCGAGTTGTTTGGTTCTTGTTTGAGGTTCTGTGTTTGTTTACCATGTCTGCACCCCAATCTCTTCGCGTTGGCTCTATGAACCTGGACTGTCTTGACCCTGATTTTGGATTTGCCCATAATAAATCCTGCTTGTCTCCACACATGCGTCCACCTCAACATCGCTCCCCATCGTTGTACATTTGTTTTACTTGATACATTTCACTTAGTCTTTTTCCCACCCTGGTAATTTTTTGGCTATGAGGGTCACCTTCAATGTATTTCTGAGTCGAATTAAAGGTTGATTGATTGAAATAAACATGGTTAGAACAATGTTAGAACAATGTTTTCATATCAATCGGGCCCTGCTCTCAACATAGCTATTTTAACAGTTAATCATAAATGCTATACCTTTAATCATGAAGTCATAACACATTTATGCAGGGATATTGTATGTAAGCATTTCAGCTCACCGGTTGATTTTTTCCTCTTTTAGCTCCATGTCAGCCACTGCAATTAGCTGATCCAGCTTCAGCTTCGTCTCAATAATCTCTGCTTCCCGTGGGGAATAGGTCCCACCCTCTTTCTGTCTCTGATGGATCCTACAGAACAAAAACCCATCTCTTCAACCTTCGTCAATGAATTGCATTATGAAAATAGTTTATAGTGATTTTTTGTAATTATTCAAATGTTTTTGCTACAACTACTTACCGCACAGATGCGTATATAATCAAGATTAAAAATAGCGCCAGAAAAAAAGACAGAAGCACTCCCAGGATGATCTGCTCATCTCGAGTTAGAAGGTGGTCATCTGTGAGACAGCAGCAGAGAGGGACAGGAACACAATGAAGAATGACATGAAAAAATGATTAGTATGGCATTTCATGCTCTCTTCATTTTATCCTGTAATGGATAAAAATCCTCCAGATTTACCTGCAGTTCTAACCCGCTCTGAGTAAACCGAGTCTGTGTACTGACCAAGGATATTGGTTGCACGAAATTTGAATCTATAAAAACCAAAAAAAAAAAAAAAAAGTAATACACAGCATTAATTGAACAGCTATCGTATTACTTTGGGAGTTAAGGCATGGCAGTCAGTATGTGTGTGTATCTTTCTGTAAGCACAAGTTACAATTGCCTGTGAATGTTCTCAATGTACTGTGAATGTATTGTGTGTCTGATGAAGGTTCTTTATGGATATGGCTTCAAAAAGTATAAAAATGTCTACATCTGTATCTTACACATAGTAAGTTTTGGGTTTGAGGGGTCCATTGCAGAGTGTCTGTGCATCCTCAGAGAAGCAGTCTTCCTCTGCCCCTATAACATAAGTGCTGCTGTCTGTGTCCATGCGGTCCAGAATCTTAGGGCATTCTGGGTTAAGAAAGCCATCGTCAGTCACGTATGGGGCAGGAGAACGGAGAAATACGCTCTTCCAGTTAGACACATTACTGTAGTCCATCACTGAGAAGAGACACAGGCAGAATGGTATTACTAGAAGGACATTCAACACAAACATATTCTTTAAAGACATTTTAAGTTATTCAGTCAAAGAAAATCAACACTACATACATTATTCTATATCACTATAAGTTATACTGCACAACTTTTGCAGTTATATAATTCAATGTAACTACAAAGTATGACACCTTTGTCAGAAGGGTATAGCATTACAATGCCCATTATTTAAATATTGTATAAAAAGGAATATAGTAAATATTATTTTGAACATTCAAATTCATAGCACAGATAAATATTATTATAGAAAAACATAACATAGAATAGGAAAGCACACTGATTTAACCTCTTAACCCCTAAAGGCCTGTATGTGGACCCACCACTAAGTTTCTCACCTTCGTAAGAAGATAACAGATACTAAACAATTCATATTGGATATAGTGAATAAAAATAATAGGTACTAGATTATTATAATTATTAAGCTTTAATTTAATTTTATTAAGATTAATTAGATAAATAAGCCTAGGCTCCAAGGGTTTCAAATGACTGTAGAGGGTCAACTTTCCACTTTACAATACAATTGCGTTTTTAAAAAGTTTATCACTTTGCTTGGTATATATCAGTAAGTTTGTGGTGTTTTGAGGTTGTCACTGGTGTTATGAAGGTTTAAGAGAGACCTGCGGGCTCAGAGACGATGACCTGAATTTTCTGAATAGGGCCGTTGTCATCAGAGAAGAAACACTCAGGCTTCTTGATGGTGATGGTTTTAGATGTTGCCATGACAACACCTGCACTGTTCAGAGCTACCATTGGCCTTTTAGATGGCGTAGGTGGGGCTGAAATGATAATCAGAATACAAAAACAATGTCAGGAATTTTCACCCCGTCTATGCAGTCTCTCCAGCCATCCTTCCTCAATGCTAGAATTGAAAACAACACTGAGGAAATTCTTCAAGCATAAACACTCAAAAGAAGGGTTAAATATAAATAGACAAGACATTCTTAGTGGTACAAGAGCACAGACCAGATCATCTCTAAAACCCCCACAGTACATGATGTCTGGACTATGACTCAAGATATCAGTCAAGTGGCTCCCAACTGTTGCCATTGTCTAGCAGGGCTGTTTTTATGATTCAGACACATTTGAGCAAATGTCTTATTGAGGCATCATAGCCAAATATTCAAAATATAGAAATGAGCAAATAGTTCATTAAAAATCTAACTGATGTTTTATCATACCTTTTTGTGCCAGTTTTAGGCACAAATCACATGCTTTCTGCCTGCATATGTGTTATGGACAAAAAGAGTTTGAGCCTAAATCCGCAGTTTATGGCCTGCATGTGCGGTAAAATGCTAAACGTGATTTTCTTCTTCATGCACATGTATTTCAGGGAGAGCTTCAAAAAGCACTAAGGGACCACACAATAAAGTGGTTGGGGATATTACCCATCTGGTGGATTACATATTCTGCTCAGTTTACCAAAGTTTCAGAAACCTGGAAGTCTCCATCTATTAAAACCAGGCATAAAATTTGCATTTTGGTCTTAAAAGACTTATTGTTGAGAGACTTCCTTTAACAATAGCAGCTGACATGGCAGGCAGAGACACAAGCCTCAAATTGATGTCAAGAGCTTTCCATCAAAGTAAAATTAGGCTTTCTAGACAAGACATATGTGCATAAACAAATACAGTCGCAATTGCATGCTCATTCTGTTTTCTTAGCCAGAGTTAAATAAACACCCCTGTATAATATTTTGGTGGTAATGACATTTATTTATTAATATCGGTATTTATTAATACCAGTCTTCAATTTATTTCCTGTCTTGTCTTAAGTGTATTGACAGCTTCTTTATTTCACTGTGATTTTGAAACCCTGCACCTCTCAAGTGAGCTGTAAGTGGTTGGGGTTATGTGCAGTTTGCATGATCAGCTGCAGTCTTAACAAAACTGAGTGTTACATTCATGCACATTTTGGGTGAATATGGCCCATTTTGGGGCTGTGTCTGTGCTTGTACATACATCTGGTCTACGACATACCCCCTAGTGCTAGAGTAACAATTAGCCAACCAACGGAATCAAATTAAAATCATTACACTTTCCCAAATATAGTTTAACAAAATGAAAATCATCATCATGATTATGATCATTATGCTAAAACAATGCTCAAGGCTTGCTCTACCAGTTTGCAATTACAGTGCAAAGAAGCTTCTTTCAAAGTATGGCCTGTAACAGAAGAATTCTGGTTCACGAGCAAGGCAGGCAAATACACCAATACATTTTTTCACTGAAAATCAAGTGATACTTGATAATCAAACACGACAGCCTCTCAGATCGCAACCACAGATGCTTTCAAACGCTAATAAGCTTTTTTATTATGGAAAGGTTTTCTCATATGTTACGTAAGAACCACTTTCCTGTACACTGATTAGGCCCAGCCTTGGGTTAAATTATCTTTCTCAAATCTCTTTCAGGAAATCTCTGTTAGCTCTACAGGCTTTGACAGTGTTTACCAGTGGATAAAGAGGTAAGAACAATAACACATAAAGACAAATACAGGGATTGTATATAGACAGACCCAGATTATACAACCAATACAGGGACTGTACATAGACAGACAGTGATTACACATATAACAAATTAAAGGTTAACTGATTAAGAAGAGGCAGAGTGAGGCAGTCTGTGGTCATGGCAACTGTGACAATTCCACTTAAGGGCGAATTTCAGAGCCTTGCATTAGTTGATAATTATAGCCTTTATCATTTAGTCCTTGGCACGTTTCTAAGTCTTAGCAGCATTGTACTGTACTGATGTTGAATTGACCAATAGAGATGCCCCAAAACTGCTTGGAATAAAATCTCTTTAAATGAAGTTACATAAAAAATAAATAACTGTTTGCCCTCTCTTGTAATGTTACAAGCCTCTCTTGCCCTCTCTTTTAATCTTGAAGATACAGTGATGATACAAAAGTCTGAATGTATGTGATCATATGAAACAAACACAGTAAAATTCCTTTAAAATAAAATCTAACAGCATCCAACCTTTACCTTCACTAGAAAATGCATATTTAAATACTGCCATTTTCATATTATTAATGTGGTCCTACACAGATTTCACTGTATAATGCCTGTCATGGAAAAAAAAAAACAGTTGCACAAAGTACAGTTGTAGGACTTACTGCCCACACTAGCATGAAAATGCTGCTTAAAGATGTTTTAAAAATGTGTTACACTTATGCAGTCAGTGCTTTCAGTTGTAAACAGAGGCCTACATTATGACCACTCAATAGAACAAGCATGATGACACTCTTGCCTTTAAAGAATGAGTTCTTGCATGCCTTCATTCAGCCTAGGGATTCTGTTGATTAAGGCTAAGAGTGTGTAATATGTAATTGTCATCAATGTAACGTCTTACTCTTATTAAGAAATCACTTTTCCAAAGACAAATTTCTGAACAGTCTCCCTGATTTATTTACATGCTCATGAAACTGGCGACACTGTTAACATTAAAGCCAACAATGCAACCCACAACATCCTCTTACTTATTAAGTGCTATACTGATACACTCACACACACCATTCATCATCCAATCATCATTTGATCACAAGTCTTACTAAATTATCAGAAGTGAACATTAAATGCTCTGAGAGGCTACCATGTCTTAACTCTTTAAATGTCCAGGGACCTCTGGTGGGCCCAAAGTTTTATTACACACTTCTATAACCGAAGGACAGCTCAGACAGTTTGCACTGATGCCCCTATAGTTAACTGAATAATAAGCCTTAGTATGCATTAAGCCTGGGATTTTGAGGGATTCAGTGTCTTCCGGCATTCTGACATAGTGACTACGTATCTGGCTACATGCAACACTGTAACATTTCAAACTACAATAGGTTTAAACAAACTAAAAAAAGCAACTACACTATGCTAAAATATATCATTTTCAATACTTCCAGGACATTTTGTATAATTTTCTTGTTATGTTTTCCATATGGGATCCATGAACAATCCATTATATAGTAATAATTATAACTGCAGGAAGACATACAAACACAGACTTGATGTTACCTTTCATTTCCGTGGTGACCTGAATCTCTGAGCTAGGCCCTGAACCTGCTCCATTTACTGCAGCTATCTGTAAATATACAAAACAAACACATCACTCAAGTTGCTTGGTTCAAGGTGTTGTATCACATTTATTAAATGTTCTGAAGTGGTGTTTTTAATTTGTCTGCTGCACCTTTGTATTTATATGTTCATGCAGTGCTTGCTGTACTGATATAAAACAGGGCCAAAATGAAAATCTTATTGGGTTTTCACTACATAAAGTAATAATAAACAAAATAGACATCTGTCTGGAAATATACACATTCACTGGTCAGCTTATTAGACACAACTACCTTAGTAGTCCATCTAACAAGTGTACAGTTTGAGACTGTAGCTCAGCTATTGTCACAGTTTATTTTAGCCATCCTTTGGTCAGTCGTCAGTGGTGAGTTTCTAAACTTGACCTATGATGAATGGTTAATTTGCATATGACAACAAACAGGCTATAGTCCGTAACTGTAGCTCAAACGAGTAGTCTTCTAAAGTAGGTGGGCCTTTTCTGCACTTTTGCATGTGTCGGAGGGTGTGAGGTTCTTTACCCGTATGCTGTAGTTGAAGCCCCCTTTAAGCCCCTCTATAACAGCAGTCATGGTCTTGTTTGGGTTGCTAATCACATGCACACTGTCAATGTGGAAGTCAAGCTGCCCATCACGGTAGATGGAAACACGGTAGGCATGGATATTCCCATTAGGTTCATCCGGCGGAAGGAATGTTATGTATACTCGAGTCACCTCCTCCGGGATCACTGTCAGGGTTACATTTTTGGGTGGATCTTTCGGCTCTGACAAAACAGAAGAAACACTTAGGAGTTAAGATAGTCATGCCAAGACAAGTAAAAGGCAAAGTAAAAAGCAAAGCATGATTCAGGGATTAATCACTGCATGCTCTCATTTCTGTGTTAACAAAGTCATATGAACTGATGGTCATTTAGTATCGATCCCTTACAATTTGTACAAAAATCTAACAGATCAGTAGATGACACTATAAATAGTAGGTACAGGTAGTACAGGTCATCTCATTTTCACTTCCAGTAATTCACCTTTTTTTACACAGTGACTGTGCTTCTATAGTTCCTTTGGCCAAAACATAAATATTTGCAGATGAAGGATCCCTCAGGGCCTGATCTCCTACAATGGTGCGTCATTCTATATGAGGGAGGTGCGATGCCTCACACAATGCATTAAAAATAATCTGTAACTCATCAGCAAGACAGTGAAAATGACAACTGACTTTCTTAAACACCCCATGTGTCACTCCCCACAGAAATCAATGCCACAGATGTCACTGTGAAGTCTTTCAACATTAAGGCCATCATGATTAAAGAAACTCAGCCCATCCTCAAACACTCCTACGCAGTCATTAGTCAAAGTGTCATCACATATGTGTCACGGCATCTGTGATTATGTGGCTCAACTGTAACTCTACACATCAAGTGCAAAATAACTGACTGTAAACTCCTACCCACTGAACACCTGCACAAAAGCAAAGACCATATGGACAAGATCACTTCCTGTTCCTTCCACTCAGCAAATATCCCCCATGGAAAACGTTCATTCTAAATCAGAACAATCAGGTTTCTCCTCCGGCACTCTAGCAGTGGCAGACAAGCAATGTACAAGCCAGACCCCTCTACAGTAGAAAAATGTTCAATATAATTATAAAATCCTATCAGCTGCTATTATCATTTTCAGATATTTTTGCCTTTCAAAATCGATATCATGATACGATATAATAGTACTGGGCCTCATTACTAACAATAACAAGGAAGCATATAGCAAGAAGGTGAAACTTCTAACAGAGTGGTGCACAGACAACAATCTCTCCCTCAATGTAGACAAAACCAAAGAGATCATTGTCAATTACAGGAAGGGGAGCAGAGTGCACACTGAGTATTGGGAGATGATGGAGGAAAGAGTGAACTGTCAAAAAGGCCCAACAACACCTTTATTTCCTCAGGAGGCTGAGGAGAGTCAATCTCTCATATCAGCTTCTCTGCAACTTAAAGGTCTACAGTGGAGAGCATCTTGACCAGCTGCAACACAGTCTGGTATGGCAGCTCCACTGTTGGGAAATGGAAGGCCCTGCAAAGGGTGGTGAAAACTGCACAGAACATCAACTGTCATGCAACTGTCCTTCCACCCATACAGGTCATTTACAGAAAAAGATGTCTGAGGAAAGCAGCATTATCATCTCAGACCCCACACACCCCAGCCACTTCCTGTATCTGCAGCTGCCATCTAGGAGGAGAAATCAGAACATTTAAGCCAGAACTACCAAGTTCAAGAACAGTTTCTGCCCTTGAGCTGTTAAACTGCTCACACCCACAGCACCCACTTGATCATGAAAACAAACACAACTTGAACTATAATAACACTGCACTTTAATGTTATTCTGAGTCTGTCTGACTTCATATATACTTGTACTGACTCACTTGCCTTGAATTACATTCATACTTTTTACTGAACACTACCTCTAAAATTGGTGTACATATTTTGCACATATGTTCACACTTCTATGCACCAGTACACTTTTGTGTCTTTAGTTCATTTTGCATTTTCTATTTACTGTCTATGTGTAATTTATTGTGGGTTACTGTCATCCTAATAGTGCTTCTTTTGTAGCCTGAATGTGCTTTGTTATAATGTACTCCAATATATATATAATGACAAAGTTGAACTGAATTGAATTGTATCATTTGAAAAGTAAAAGCAAGACAAATCTAATGTCAAATGAAGGCAAGTCACCCTCAAACTTTTGACTGTCAATTTGACAGTGCATATTTTCTCAACATAATTCAATTCTAACATACAATCCCAATCACATAGACTAATGCAATTTTAGGTTCTCTGATCAGTAGCTATAAGTGTATCAAGACAAGACAAATGTATGTGACAGAAGTGATTCTTATTGTGAAACACGCACACACACACACACACACACACACACACACACACACACACACACACACACACACACACACACCCTTATAAAGCACACTCTCTCACCCTCCTCCAGTGTTCTGATGAGAACAGGCTCAGAGGCCATGCCATCTCTATGAGCATCAGCCACATCTCCAGTAAAGGCAGTGACAGTAACTGAATACTGGGTAAACGCAGTCAAATTTCCAAAAACGACTGTCCTCATTTCTCCTGACTGTCTCACGATACTCATATTGCGGCCCGAACCATCCAGCTGAAGGAGAATAGGAATGGGAGAGATTAAACCAAACTGTATTAAAAGTTAAATTGAGTATCTTCACAAAGTAATTGATATGGGTCAATCTAGTTTATGCCTAATCACTCTGACTCACAGCAACAACATCAACGAGGTAGGAGGTGGGCCCTGAAATGACTGTTGGTTCTTTCCATTCAATTTTCATGCCAGAGGAGGAAGGAACTACTGAGATAGCGCGAGGAGGGGCATCAGGGTCTGAGAGAAAGAGTGAGACAAACAGAAAGGGGAAAGCATCAGCTGTTACATGTAAGTGCATCATAAAGGTCAGATGTGTGTATGTGCGTGTGTGTGTGTGTGTGTGTGTGTGTGTGTGTGTGTGTTTGTTTTTGTACATTTCAGGACAAACATGGCTGAGCTAAATCTGATATAGTGAGAGTTTTATCCACATTGCAAAAGGCATGCTTTACAATATCAGTATTTATCTTGGACTGTGAACAGGGATCTTAATGAATCTCCACTTAATTGTTCCTGGTGCTGAACTGAGCGCTACACGTTTGGTGGAAGAAAGAGCAAATATTAAAGCACATGTGATATAATATTTGGGCTATTTTCTATATTTTGCAGAACTGTTGTATAAAAGCACTGCTACACTGACATAACCTTGCCATCAACATGTCATGGGATATGTCATATGCTTTCATGAGTTGTCATAACCGATAACGTCCAGTAAAATTACAGTGTCATATTACCATTAAAATGAATTGTCATGACATGCATCATAATATCTGATGTCATGACATCTAACCAGAATATAAATTGCCATAGCATCAGACATTACAGCATCTTTCAGGATTACTATGATTACCCATAACATGACATTGTTATATCACTGAATAAAATCTGTCAAGACACCTCAAACAACATACACTATTTATCATGACATGTTTAGGAAGTAATTAGGATAATGTTATGAAGAAGGGTTCATAGAAGGGTTCACAAGTAAAGTGTTACTAAAGTAATAGAACCCTCAAGGTGGTGTGTAATGCACTCCTTTTTTCTATTATTTCATATCATGTATACAGTTAAGGGTTCCAACTCCTTTACAATTGTAACCTTTGAATAGAAGCCCTTCTAAAGTAGAGGATGGCACTTTGAAAGCAGCTGGGCTTCAACCTGGACTACTAAAGAGAGTTTGAGAGGTCAAACTAGGAAAATACACAAATGGCCTTAATACTTAGGTTGTACATATGACCCCATTTACTAACAAGGTATAAAACCAAATGTGTATGTATGTACGTGTGTGTGTGTGTGTGTTATGCATACTGCCTGCAAGTGTTTGTATGTAGATCCATTCAGTAGGCTCTCCTGTTCCTGCACTGGTGAGTGCTACCACTCTGATGCGATAACGTCTGTATTTAAGCAGAGACTGCACCGTGACTGTCTCCTCATCTCCTGTCCCCTTCACAGACAGTACAACCTCACTCTCCACACAGGATGGATCCTCTTCCACCTCACATGACCGCCCCAAACGCTGTCTCTGCACATTGTAACCCTTCAAAAGCCCAGGAACTCTAATAGGACGGAGCCAGCTCAGAGTCACAGCATTAGAGCTAATATTCACCAAAGAGAGGAACTGTGGAGGACCAGGAACTACAGCAGAGAGAGTGATAGAGTGAGATTAAGAAAGAGGGTGAGAAAAAAGGGAACAGAGAAGGAAACAGAAAGAAAAAAGACAGGCACAAAGAGAGAGATTGAAAGAGAGATAATGAGAGAGGGGGTGAGAGAGAGAGAGAGAGAGAGAGAGAGAGAGAGAGAGAGAGAGATGTATTGTAATTTATAATTAAGAGTCCACAAGGCATATATCCATAATAAAGTCATTAGACCGCTCTAGCAAAGACATGCACAGTATAAAAGAAACAAAGGAGAAGAGTAGATTGTTCTGGTATATTGTACCTGATTCTGGGAGTGTGTGAGCTGAGCAGTTAGCGTCCTCTCCTGGTCCGGCTGAGTTAACTGCAGCCACAGAGATCGCGTAGAATGAATTGGGCCGCAGGCCGCTGAATGTGTGCGTGAGTGTGTGTGTGAGAGTTAAAGGATAAACCTCCTCCTTCCGATCTGGTGAGCTAATGAGGTACAGTAGGATCTCTCCATTGGGATTAAGTGGAGGCTCCCATTCCATATACACTGAATCCCAATCCAAGCCTGTACAGGTCAGATTCCCGACCGCCTCAGATACTGCAACACACATATTGCTCACACATTCACATATTTTTTAAACATCTGCCTGGATAAATGCTCTTTACTCTTGCTCAGCCAAATCAGGAGTTTTAAATGACTCAAATTAGGGATATAAATTATAAAAATATTAACTGCGAACCAACATATAAACAATTGTTTGACCAATCCTATCAGTTTAATTTCATTTCATTTCAATAAACAACAGCTTCTATTTGAATAGGCAGGTTTGTTGTTCAAGTTTTAAATTCAAAGTTTTTGAATTGTATGCATGACTTATGAAAGGCCAAAAGTTCCAGTGATGTACCACATTGAAAGAAAACAACCTCAAGTGATAGGACAGATGACTATTTAGAGCATGGCTCAGCAAATAAGATTTCAGAAGAAGAAATTTAGATTTTATAACTGTTGTTTTGCTCATTTCCAGTGTGTTATATCAAATGTACATGTGTGCATTTGTATAATGTCTGTGGGTTTTACCTGACTCATTGGTAGTGAAAGTAACTGGAAGACTGTACTGATCTCCATTGCCTGCTCTAGTGTAAGTACAAACACTTATCTCATATGAGCTATGAGGTTTGAAGCCACTTAATTCTGCCTGAGTGGAGGCATCCGAGGAGTTCTACAGCAAACACAGAGGTCAGATATAAATACTGTGCAATTTACATGCATGCAGTCACACAAATAGGCCATATAAGACATACACATCCTAAGCCACGCACATACACACTGCAAAAAATTGTATCTTGTCAAGTAATATTATCGTAACTATTGTCAATAAATCTAATATTTCTCCTGTTGAGATTGTTGTAAGCTTAATTTAAGATTATTTAACATATTTCAAATATTATTTACTTGTTTTAAGTGATTGTATTAAGTATAATTATCTCACTATAGTGGCAGATAATTTTGCTTGTTTTAAGAAATGTGCTTGAAACCAGCAAAATTATCTGCCACTATAGTAAGATAATTTTAATTGATAAAATTACCTAAAACTAGTGAAAAATGTCTAGAAGAAACTAGAATAATCTTATAGCAGAATCACTAGCAGAATGTTATAATAAGTGCATAACCATATCAAAATAAGAAAAAAAATTAAGATCATGTCACTTGACAAGTTACTATTTTTGCAGTACACACATCCACATGTGGAAACACAGTGTTGAAGCACCTGGTATGTAATGGTGTTTGTGTTCTGCTCCACTATTTTGAATCCGTAATGTTGAATCAGGCCATTGGGCTCCAGACTAGGTTCCC
Organism: Pygocentrus nattereri; assembly: GCF_015220715.1. Lineage (NCBI taxonomy): Eukaryota > Metazoa > Chordata > Actinopteri > Characiformes > Serrasalmidae > Pygocentrus > Pygocentrus nattereri. Next base: position 11,434,828 of record NC_051217.1, read on the forward strand.
AGTGGAGCCACACTGAGTCAGAAGAGTGATTAAAGATACTCAGATTTCGTGGTGGAGACATTGGACCTACAAACACACACACACACACACACACACAAACACACAAACAAAAACAGAGTCACACGAGATGCCATCTTTACGTGCCTCAGTCACCCATAATAGGCTCTTTCATGGGTCAACAAAAGACATTTAAGGGTCCACTGGTCTTTTTAAGTTCGGTAATGCTGGCAGAGTAATATTATATCCTGAGAGGCTATTGGAGACAGTTCACATGTAATAATTTAAAGCTAGATAGACAAATGAGCTGTACTGAAAAGATAATAACTCACTTGCTTCATCAGTGTGCAGAGGCAGCATGAGGGAAGGGCCCATGCCCCTGCGATTCACTGCAGAGATTGAGAGGTTGTAGGGCGTGTATGGGAGGAGGTATGTGAGAATGAGCTGAGTATCAGGTGTGTATGAGCTGTTGGAACCTCTAGGACCATTAAGAACTACAGCGTATTCTGTTATCTCCCCATTGGGCTCAATAGGGGCATACCACGACACCAGCAAAGAGGTGGCAGAGAGGTTCCTGCTCATACCCAGCAATGGAGCAGAACTAGGAACTAAAAGAAAAGAAAAGCAATTCTTTACATTTTACAACACACACACATACACTCACTGGCCACTTTATTAGGTACAGTTCAGTTGTTTGTTAACACAAATAGCTAATCAGCCAATCACATGGCCCAACTCAATGCATTTAGGCATGTAGAGGTGGTCAAGACAACTTGCTGAAGTGCAAACCGAGCATCAAAATGGGGAAGAAAGGTGATTTAAGTGACTTTGAACGTGGCGTGGTTGTTGGTGCCGGACAGGCTGGTCTGAGTATTTCAGAAACTGCTGATCTACTGGGATTTTCACACACAACCATCTCTAGGGTTTACAGAGAATGGACCGAAAAAGAGAAAATATCCAGTGAGGGGCAGCTGTGTGGACGAAAAAGCCTTGTTAATGTGAGAGGTCAGATGAGAATGGGCAGACTGGTTTGAGATGATAGAAAGGCAACAGTAACTCAAATAACCAACCAAAATCTCTGAGGAATGTTTCCAACACCTTGTTGAAAGTATGCCATGAAGAATTAAGGCAGTTCTGAAGGCAAAAGCGGGTCCAACCTTTTACTACTGTACCTAATAAAGTGGCCGGTGAGTGTAAATGTACATTTTTTACACTTTAAAGCAGGTCTGAAAAATTGATGGTTAAATTGTTCTGAGATGCAGCACAGAGGTATGGGTGTACATATATGTGTTTGTGTATGCAAAGTATGTGGAAAGTGTCAACACCCTACATTTTCATGTATTTGTCTTTTCTTACAACATTTTGTGGTTTTAAAAGACAAAAGAAACGGCCATAATTCATAATACATCATTAACATCTTCCACCCTCCCTCTATTCCTTAGTATTAAACTGAATATTTGTTACTGCCTTTGAGATGTTTTTATATAAATGACTTTACTAATTGGCTGAAATAGAATGTTAAAAAGTGTCCAGGCTAAAATGTATGGCATAAATGTTTTGGACTTTGATGAAAAACATCAGACACTGAAAAAATAATTTAGCTCATGTCTTACTCAGTAATTAATTTCAAATGTCTGGATCTTTAGGAAGACTGCAGTGATACAATTGTTTCCTGACAGCCAGGAACAACAAAATGTTTAATAGTTTTTACACCCACATTTTCTCAGACTGTCTGCAGTAGCAATGCCGCTTATCACTTCATTGAATGGATGACGTAAACACCTCTTGGCTGAAAAGGTCATCATATGTATCTTCATAGTTGTGACGTCACATCAATCATAAATTTATGTATGTACAGTGAAATCTCTCAAAAAAGGAAAAAGTTTTCTATGGCGTTGGCCCTTTAAGAGTGTGTGTGTGTGTGTATGTGTGTGTGTGTGTGTGTGTACATGCAACAATTAATGCATGCTGCTTACTGTCATCATCTGTTCTCAGGTGAAGCACAGAGGTGTGGTTTAGGGCAGAGCCTGCACTGGTTGCTGGGATCACGTGGAGAACATAAGGGAAATACTTCCTGAGTTTGGTGAAGAGGAAGACTGTGTCGGTGGTGGTCTTGATGATGGTGCGGTTGTCTGTGCGGTTGATATAGGGATGGGTAACGCCCGCCTCCTGCAAGCTCAGCTGGTAGAAGACTCTACCGTTGGGCTCCAGAGGGGGATCCCAACTAATCACTACAGCTGTTGAGCCGTAGAGCTGAGCTGAGAGATTATGGACTGGACCACTTGGCACTGCGGAGGGGAGAGATCGCCACATTAGTCCACTGTTATACAAGTGTAATAATTGGTTTAGAAACACTTTAGAAAAAGGAACAAGTAAGTCTGTAAGTGTCTGGATATAACTCACTATTAGAAGTCAGTTTAAAAAACATGCATCACATTTTGTTCCCTATTCTGAAGTGTGGTCATTAATATTGCTATTCTGTTTAATACAAAAGCTGCACATATGTAAAGCTTTTAAATCATATGAAAAATCTCAGTGATACATTCAAAACATCAACAAGTTCACACCAGGCAACAGACAAAGTAGAATAATCAGTGTATTAAAATTCATAACTAGTCAACCACTCCATTACTATAACTACATCATTATACATCAAATATCACACTCCATGCAATTCATAAATAAAAATTAAGCAAAAGAAGGAGGTTATCTTCATTTTGACAACTGGAAAAACTTGTTTTTCTTCAGATTTGACCTGCAAAATGACTTGAAGGGTGAATGACAGACAGAAAAAGAAAGTGAGTATCAGTTGGTATCTTTGCAGTGTGTCAAGGAAATGTGCAGAACATAAAAACATAGAGTGCTGTGCTGTTTAAGCTCTGGCAACATAAAACCATAGTAAACTGGACAAATGGAGTGAAGCTGCAGAAACCAAACAATCACAGAAACAGAGAGAGAGAGAGAGAGGGGGATTATTATTATGTAACAATGAGAAACACTTCATCAGCCTCACACACCAGGGAGAATCTCTGTTCTCTCTCAGGGTCAGCTCTGCACCGTTTTTCCCAAAATCACACCAAAACCGGTAATAATGTGGTTTGCTAGGTCTCGTACTTGCTATAGTATTGCAGAAATTTCAGTATTCTGTCCTGGTTTTCACAACACAATGATATGTAATATTATGCAATTGTGTATAATGATGTATATATTTCTCCATAATGTAAACAATGCCAACAGTGACACAGTTCTCTACATCAGCATAGCCAGTGAAAGAAAACACAAGCTGGGACAGTCTTGAGTCTGACAATAAAATCCACAAACACATACACAGAGACACAAACACTCCTGCTCTCTCGTTCTGTCTTCTACTCTAGAAGACGTGACAATCACAGTTTGCAGCTCAGAGAGAGCTGTCCCCTTTCACAGAGCTGCTGAGCATGTATGTGTGTGTTGTATGGGTGTATGAGTCTGTACTGCTGTTTTAGTGTGATTTTTTTGGGGGGGGGTCGAAGAGTGAAAGTGCTTGGAAAAGCGGTGCAGAGTTGCTGTCCTGCCCCGCCTGTGTGAGGAGACTGACCGTCCTCCAGGGTGGTGAAGTTAAGGGGAGTGCTGCTCACCCCCCCGTCACCCAGGGAGGTGCTAGAGCTCAGCCACACCCTGTACTCCTGCCCCGCTCTCAGCCCAGTCAGCACTGCCCACTGCACTGAACCCAGCACTTGCTGCACAGGGACAGATACAGAGAGAGTTACATTCTGCCCTTAATGTATGAGGGTATGTGCACTGCATGTCTACACTACAATTCTCATTAATGGATTTTTACATTCTTTTTATATAAATGCTGACATTGTACACAAGAAAGCATCAATGAAAAAGCCAGAAATAAAAAAACATTTCAATCCATTAATTCAATTTATATATCCTAGGCTAACAAGTCAGGACAGATAAAGAAATGAGTTTTTAATCTGAGATTTAATTGACAAAAGCAACATAAAAACAATACTGCATGGACAACAAAGAGGTGCCCAAATGCTCCAGGAATTTCAATAAGACCTTCTGAACTTAACATGAATCAAATAAAGGGCTTCATCAAAGTCAGCGGCAAGTGGCTATATACCACAATGACTTATGCAAATTTTGGTACAGGTTTAGCAACAATCAAATTAAATATAACTAGCCAAAATAAAAATGGTAAATAGTTTGATTGCCTATCACTGATTGGAGCTAGAATATTACATTTTGATGCATGTTTGAGTATTTTGTGTGTGCACCTGGGTAGAGATAGTGATGTTGTCACTGTAGTAGATGGTGTAGTACTGTATGACACCATTTGGCTGAGTGGGGGGGCTCCAATTCAATTTTACTGTTGTTGGGGACAGGACTGTGTATGACACATTTTGTGGAGGGTCAGAAGGGGCTGCAACAGAGAGAAACACAGACACACTAAGCAAACAGACAAACAATTTCAGATATTTACAAATACTACAGTTTTGACAGTATGTCTATGTGTGTAGGAGTGTGCGTGAGCGTTTACCAGACTCTGATGTGCTGAAGGTGATGTAGATCAGCATTCCCCCATCTCCAAGGTGAGTCCAGCTGCTCACAGAGGCATTATACTGCCCTGGCCCATCCACACTTACCACCACTGACATTACAGTTACATTTGCTACAAATTCAGAGCTCAAGTTCCTAACAAACACAAAAATATACATACATATGTGTTTAACACACTGGAAATTACACCAGTCATACATGTTTACTAAGTTTTTGATGTGTTTATCTTATCTGTTCACTTAAAGAAGGAAAACAAGACTATGCACGATGCCCACTGTGATATTACAGGTCTACTTTGGGAAATATGTGGAATAGAAAAATCCAATGCTATTGATGTTCTGAGAACAGCAGTGAAGAATGTTGTGGGAAGTCCCAGTGTAAAATATTAAAAGGTATTTGCATGATTCAAAAAATTTAGTGTTATATAACACATCCAGTAAAGTTTGAAAAAGCACAAGAAATATTATCAAACATGGCTTAGAAATCTTATTAACCAATTTGAGAACTGTCAGTGGTGTGTTCATTATGGTCTCAGAATTCTTTCTCTTCCTATAGTTATGCAATCTCTTCTCATACTATGACCATATGTTGAAGGCATGGATCATTACAAACAAACAGTGCATGGGCTGTTCTTTTTAGTGTTAAACTTCTTTTTCTCTCCACATGTTCTAGTGCCTCCCCACAAGATCTCAATGGGTTTTAAATTGTGCCTAAATTTTACTTTCTGAATTGGGTGGTTGAATATGAATATCTGTCATTTGTTGTGGTTTCCTACTTAAACAAATAATATAAACACATAAAAAACAGTTGCTAAACATCAGTGTATGACATATGTGCATGTGAACAATTATTTCTTTTTGATCATCAGTGTATAAGCTCTCTTAAATGTCTGAATTGACAGAACAAGAGTAAAGATCACTTACCACACTCTCACTATGTAGTACAGAATTTTTGAGTTGGCTTCCAGAGGGGGTTGCCATGACAACTCTACTTGGTTATCTGACAACTTCCTTGCATGCAACAACTGTGGGGGGGAACTTGGTACTGCCATTCAAGGAAAAAAAGTTCTTATGGGTTACCAATCACAAAACTCGTATACCAGCTGCTCCCAGAGACCAGCTGTTAAAGAAATGGTGCAGATTGAAACTTCACACATACAAAAAGCAAAGAGCAAGACATCATTGCACATACATCACCTTTTAGAAAGTAAATGCTCTTTAAGGTCAAATAACACTAATGATACTTGATGTGTGGGAGCTGTAGAAAAGAGCTGAGCATTAATGTGTAATGTGCTATGTGTGACAGGTCAGCAAACGCCTTGGCTGTGAAAAGAAACAGCAGGTTAGCTCCATTACTGTTCCTGAGGCTTCTACTACCTCTTGTCAACAGCAAAGACACATGCACACTCACCGTCCTCCAGGGTTGTGATGTTGAGGATGTCGCTGCTGTGGTTGCCCAAGCCAACCCGAGTGGCTGCCTGAACACTGAGGCGGTAGTGTGCGTACTTGCGCAGGTTGGTCAGGAGAGTGAACGGAGAGTGTGTGGTGACGTTAAGGGTGTGTGTGGCATTCCAGTACTCCACAATGTAGTACAATATGAGGCCGTTGGGTACAACAGGGGCCGACCATGACACATTCACCTCACTGGAGCTGATGCTCTCATAGCCCAGTCCGTATGGAGGACTGCCAGGGACTGAAAATCATATAGAGTATATGATATAAGAAATTTGTAATGAAGGCATCTAAAGCAGAGGTACAACCTGCAAGAATTTCAATTAATCAAATTTAGTAGCTAACAATATAATTGCACATAAACTTACATATATCAGGCTATAATAAAATAGGAATCAGAAATAAGTAAACTGTGAAAGAGCAGGAATAATGTATATAAATATTTAATTAAGTCTTTAACGATAAACTATGCCAAAGGGCACAGCAAGTTTTCGTAGATCTGAAACCATTCAAATGTGAAGTTACCCAACCAGTTAATGCCATTCATTTAAGATTTGTCTGTTTAATTTTTGGCACAGAACACAACTATTACCAAAATAAAATATTTAAAAAGTGGAACTGTATAAATATCAGGATTTATGGTAGTTTCTAGTTAAGAACAGTATCAGTACATACTACAGATACTGAGGCAGATACTTGAGGATCAGATATCAATATCAGAAAGGAGAATAGAGTATTTGTGTATCCCTATCATAAACAGTTGTAAATATGCTATTTTGGTTACTGTACCTTTAAGACTGATATATATAAATGACCCCTTATTCAAAAAACAGACCAGCTGCTTCTTATAACTTCCATTTTAATAAGTGGGGCTAAAGTGCTGTTGGGTTTTCAGATGAAGACGTGAGAAGTGATAAATTACATTTCAAATATCATGTACAATTTTAGGAGATTTTTCATTTTCATTGATTTTATCTCTTACTGGCTTCTTGCTGACTTTTCTTTTCATAAGACTAATTTCTGCAATCATTTTAATTAGTTATATGGACCTGAGTATTTCCTTTTATTTACAGTGGTTTAAAATCAACTGAAATTAAGAGATAAAGCTGAGTGTTATCTACTATTGGTTAATTGGTTTATCTGATCTGGGCAACTGAAACAGCTACAGAAAAAGCCTGGCAGTCAAACTGTGGCTGACTCTAAGCTGACATCCTCCCTTCATACATATGCATTTTGAAGCAATGCTGAAGTCCAATCCAGATTGCTCACTGATACTTTTCCTCACAATACAACAAGGGAAAATATCACTGATGATGATTTGAGTTTTATTTCTGTGCAGTAAACTGTTCTTGAACTAAAAGGAAAGAGCACAGAAATGCCAGCAAAATGCATTCATGAGTTCAAAGAGTTGAAGACAGCATAGTTGTATGGGTGTTCATGTGTTCACTTTTTGTGTCTCAGTTCTACGCTTTTTTTTTTTTTACTTGCTAGCATCCATCTTCATCTTGAAAGAGTTTACTCTCATACTATGTACAGTGTAAATTAAGTATTGTTATTATTCTCAGCTTTTAAATGTTTGTGCCTTTGCAGTGCAGTTATCATGTCAAGTCATATCAATAAATTGACAATAAAAGTAAGATTAATTATACAGCCCTAAAGCACATTTCAACAACAAGGTAGCCACTGCCAATTTAGCTTATGACACTGGATGATGACAGTGACTGTGAAATGGGCAAGCGCAGTGAAGTGTAATGTAAAAAATTCCAATCTTGCTGCGGTTGCATGGTCATGCATCAGATATATTATATGATCCAGGACACATATGAAAAGTGTGCCAAAAAAATCTGATCTGTGTCATATCTGTAAGTAAAAAAGAACTTAAACTCTAATGATATAAACCTAACCTTGGCCACACTGCCAATGACTCTGTCAACCAACATCAGGGTTCAGGTTGTTGTTTTGAAGTACTGAAAAAGCAATCACACACAAAAAGTGAGAGACCCACCATCCTCTCCAGACAGCATTTGTAAGGTTTCTGAGGTCTGGTCTCCATGGCCGAGCTGTGTGTATGCTCGTACAGTCACGTTGTAGTAAGTGTAAGGCTTCAGGTTGCGCAGAGTGATGCTGGGTACAGTGCTGTTCACTATATGGTGGTAGGTGGCATTGCCGTAGAAGACTTCGTACTGGCGAATGATGCCATTGGGTTTGTCAGGAGGAGTCCAAATGATTGTGGCAGTAGAAGAGGTGGTGTTCACTACAGCCAGATCATGTGGAGGAGAGTCTGGCACTAACAGAGACACAGAGTAATACAGCATAATGTAATGTTTATGAGAGAGAGTGTGTTTCTGAGAGACATAGAATAAATCATCAGCATCATACCATCCTCGGGCGTCAATACGTAGACATCATCCTCAGCAGACAGAGGGCTCTCCCCTACTGCAGTAGATGCAGCCACACGCAGCTTGTATTGTGTGTATTTGTTCAAACCTGCAATGGATATCAACACCTACAGCTTATCAAACCCCCCAAAAAACTTTCTTCACATTGTGTAAACTGCTCATAATGCTGCTCTCATATGTGATTGTTATTACATTTGTGGCAGAGAAAAGGGCAGTACTTATTCATTTTTCTAAATGTAACTTTTGGTAGTTACCAATTAGGCCATAGACATTTGATTATATGTGTTAGTTGCATTATGTACATTCACATTTAGAAATTTGGAATCAGTGTAAACTAGGAAGCTAGGAATAATGAACAGAGGACTAGCTATAAACCAAATATAACCAAATATAAACAAAAATGTATGTAAATAAATAATTAATGTTTAATTAGCGTTACTTCACATCAGCAAAGTAAGGGCCTTATTTAATTACTTTGCAAATATGCCCCTGTCAACTTGAAAGTGTTGCATCTACATTACATAAGCGGCCAATCGAAGTGCAAGTAGAAGAAGGGACACTGGGGATCAGATTATTCAAGTGGAATGCACTCACCCTCAGCTAGATTAGACTTTGTGTACTAATTTGATAGCCATGCAATATTAATATAATATAATTTTAATATAGCAAACATTCATTTTGTGAAGAATTGCATTGGTGTAAACCCATGCTCATCGCCTTTATTTTTATTGGTGTTAGTTGTGTAGTCTTTCTAACTAGTAAGCTAGTAGAGTAAGGTAATGAAGTCAGAAGTCATGTATAAAAGATGGAGACGTTTTGTACTTAAAACAGCTCATAGACAGCTTTGTCTGAAATATTTAGATGTTTTAAAAGGGATTTGTATTAGGTAGTTTTAGTTTCTGGGCATGTTCTGCTGAAGTTGATTCTTGTGTTCATTTGGACCCACTCGAGCTAATAAAGCAATGGAAGAGCAAAGTTGACATGTTAAAATAAATATTAAAATTGGCTGATGCACAGCTACCCGATATCCTCCGTATTTCTGACAACAAAGCATTTAACACAAAAACACTTAAATCCTGATGTTTCATGTACCACCTACCTATGAGGACTATGCTAGTGGCGTTTGTGAGCTTCTGTTGGGCTTCATGACTGTGCAGGTTGAGCAAATAGATAGTGTAGTGTGTGATCTTTCCATTGGGGTTTAGAGGTGGACTCCAGCTCACAAGGACAGAAGTGGAACTTATGTTCTGATAGGACACATCTTGAACAGAACTGGGAACTGAAAGAAAAACAAAGTTTTCCACTAGTGTACAAAAGATGTCAGCAAAACCAGGATGAAGGTGGAATCATATTTTACCCTGTTCTGTGGTTTTCTCTCTGATTACTGTGGCAGGTCCCTCTCCAATGACAGTGTAGGCAGACACACTGAAGGCATACTCAGTGAAAGGACTCAGTCTCCTCACCACATAGGAGATATGATCAGATGACAGATCAACTGCGTCTTCAGTGGGTGGAAGAACTGCCCATAAAAACAAACAATCAGGGAGAATTATGTGAAGAAGCAACTACAACGTGATTATACAGTAACAAATTAGTTTATCTTTAAATGCAAGTAGAAAACTGCAATGCGTTGGTGGGCTTCTGACTCCCTTCTGTTAGATGACTGGATATAATTTGGTCAAACAAAATCATCTTCAGATAGACTGAAAGGTACTTACATTTGTATACTGCAATAATGATATCTGCAATAATGATATCTTTAAGACAACTTAAATGGAGCAAATAAATCTAATTGTAAAATAATTGTAAGATTACTCTACATTTTTTTTTATTTTAGTAGTTGTCATATCAGGTCAAATTGTCTTACTGTTATTTTACTGTACTGGCAGATATACGTACATTATTTCTAGAAATGAACATAATAATTAGCCAGTAAATTAAGATAATTTCACTTGATATTAAAACTTAAAACAGGTAACAATGTCTACATATATATTTAGTAATTTTATACTAATCTAATGGTCAACATGGGTTAATTATGTAAAGCTCGCAAGCTCAGATTTCACTTACATACGTACAAATGAGTATGCTGCCCTACCCTCTGGCCTTCATTTCCTAATTTCTTATAATACATTTCAAATATTTTTTTTGGAACATGCGTGTTCCTAGGTAAAAAATTATATAATTGTAAAAACGGAAAATAAGATTTTAAAGAATTTAAAACAAAAGCAAAGTACCAGCCACAGTATCTATCAATAGTCAATATAAGAATAGAGCAGTTTGAAATCAATACCACTGTAAAAGAAATATGCAGTAATGACTTAAATTCTAGAAATGCTGTTACCCTCAATCCAGCTGGTTATAGCTGTTTGTGTGGATGGGCGGGACTGGTAGGTTACACCGGTGACCGCTGCCCTGGTGGAGGGCTGTGGCTGGGCAGAGCTGGGAAGGGGTGGATGTGCAGAGCCTGAGGTCACAAATGAAAGGTCAGTTGCTGTCACAGTGATAGACTCATGGGGTGTAGTGGTGTGCTGGTCAGAGGTAACAGTGAGCCAGGGAGGAGGTGTGGCTGGGGGACTGGGGGTCAGTGGCTGCCCGGCTATCCCGGCAGTGCGTGAGATAGCAGGGAGTGAGTTGGTTGTATCAGTGTTGAGCTTGCCAGAGCTGACTGAGCCAGGGCTGCTGGGGCTCCATGTGGGCTGGAAACTGGGGGAGGCAAGAGTGATAGCAGACTCGGCAGTCGCCGTGGTGATATTAGTTGATCTTGCATAGCGACGCAACACTCGAGAGCTGCTGTCATAGTAACTTTCTGGCAACATACCACCACTTTCTCCAGTCTTGTTTGCATCCTACAAAAAAACAAACACAGCGCAGCATCCTTAAGCTAAAAAAGTTTTATGACAGAAAAATCATCTATTCTGTTTGTATGTTGACCTGTAGTCTTCGCAGGGTGATGTCCTGCACAAGTATCTCATGGTACAGGACTTGTATGCGATAACGAGTGATGAGTCCATTGGGTTGGCTTGGGACTCCCCAGGACAGACGCACAGACGTGGAGTCTACCGCTGCTGCTCTCAGATCTGATACTGCACCAGGAGCTAACAAACATGCACAAACACACAAACAGTTATATGCAGATGGATACTTGTAAGATACTGTGGTGGTAAGATTGCAGCGCAACAATGTGCTTTTACGACTTTCTCCAGTAGGAGGCAGCACATGCCAGACAGAAACATAGCCACGGTAATTCCACTGGTTGTCTTTCACATGAAACTAATTTGTGGTTTATACAGGTTTTTGAACTAAAACTTTGAACTAAAATATGCAATATTTGTATTTTACACATTTAGTTAAAGTATATATATATATGTATATATATATATATATATATATATATATATACTTTAATATAAATGTATATATTTGTATATAGATTTTTGTAGGTCCTCAAATTAGAGTAGTAACATGAGAAATGATGTTTGAAAGCAATTTGAGTCAAAATGAAAACAAAAGGATGGCTGTTCTTCAAGAATATTACTTTTTGAGACACCATTAAACCAAAAACTACTGTTACATAGTGAGACATACAGAGCTACTGGGTGTAAAAGTAATTAAAAAACAATTTTCTGGACTCATCAGTGACAACCATAGCAAGAAATTTCATGAAGTCATCAAGCCATTTCCAACATGGAAAAGCAGTATCAAGGGAAATGAAGCTCTAGTATATTTGCTGACAACTGTTGAGTTTTCCAGATGCAAATACAGCAGAAATATTTTCTTTCAATTTTCAGTTTGCAATAGTGGGTCACATCCCTCTCTGATAGAAATTTTTTTTTTCTGAATTCAGTGTAAAAATACTGAAGAATCACCTTCTTTAGTGTATGTGACAAAAATGTAACTGAATGGCAGTGGAACACTGCAACTTTAATCATACATCTGCTGGTGTGTGCATGTGTATGAGTGATTGGTGCACCAGAGACTGCTATGCGTATCTTACTCTCTGGAGGCGTTGAGATGCTGGTCTCTGCTGCTGGACCTGTGGCTCCAGCTGATCTGGCCATAACACTGATACGGTAGCGTGTGTACGGAGTTAATCCCATGTACATGAACGTCTGCTCACTTGTGCTGTTTTCATTAATAAAACCTAAAGCATACACACATATACAAATGCAAAATGTGATCCTTTTGACTTGCACTGCTAAAGTGTTTTTTAAAGAAGAAGTGTCCTTTGTAGAACAGCTTGACACCTAACTGTTTTAATGCAGACTCTCTCTGATATTTTAAGGGTTAATCTTAAATGTCAATATAGAAATGTGGAGCTTGATAGTAAAGAGGTAAATGCTTGAGTCTAGTGTGATGTGTGGCATTCAGTTCATGCTAAATATAGCTACCTGTTGGTCCGTAGAGCTGGATGACATAACTGAAGCGCCCTGTGATAATGGTTGGAGGCTCCCAGGACAAAGATAAAGATTTAGAGGTGATGTTCCACACTGACAAATTCTGTGGTGAATCCTCAGGGGCTGCAAAAACACCACACACACTTTTACACAAGCATGAGCTGATCACTGGTTGGATAGAGATTAGTGAGGGCTGAATGCTGGCTGAGTTTTGTGCTGCTGTTACATAAGACACAAATGCCTTGTTTCAACTTGAGTAGATTTATTCAGGGCAATCAGAGATTCTGTTACAGGTTGTTTAGATTTATCTCAATTGGACCAATATAAAGTTACGGGAACAGTGGAAAGAGAAAAACATAGTGATGTGTGTGTACACGTGAGTAGAGAGAGTGTGAGTGCATGCACATGTCTGCATGTGACTATGGCTTTAATGCATGAGCACATTGATTATCAGATCACAAAAATGTATTTCCCACTCTGCATATGTGTGTGTATTTATCTTTTTGATAGTACACTACAACACGTGCAACATGCATGCATATGCCCGAGTGTGTACCTGTTACTACATACTAGGCATGATCCAATCATATACAGTTCTGTATAAAAGTCATAGACCACCCTTCATTTTTTTATTTCCATTTAAATTTGCCAATATGTACAAGTTATTGATTTTTAAGCTTTAAGGAAAAAGCAAAAAAAAACCACTTTTTTCAGTACCGTGTCCATGATTTGTTTTTATTACAGCTTCTATTTGTTTTTATTTGTTTCCATTTTTTAAAATTAATCTGCATAGACAATTTTCCACACCTCCAAAGTTCAGTCTTGGAAGTTGCATTTTCTACTTGTCACAATCCATATAATCCCAAACACACTGAGTGATGTCTGGGGTGGTCTGGGGTCGTTCTGATTGATTTGTAGTTTTTTTTGTTTACCAGGGGCTTCTTGGCAGCCATGTGTACTTTCAGACTCATAGTGCTGAGTTGTCTTCTCACAGTGGATCTTTCAATCGAAATCCAGTTTTGAAACATTATATTTTGTCACTTATTTTCTTTTCTTTTGAGCTTCCTCTACCTTATGCAAGTTGATTATCTTATATTTAATCCAGAAACATTTCCTGAAAAATGAATAGCTTTTACTGAATGGCCAGATTGACTAGAAATGAAATAAATGAATTATGGGCTTTGGCTTTGTGACTACTGTGTGTCTGTGTGTGTGAGTGTGTGTGTGTGTGTGTGTGTGTGTGTGTGTGTGTGTGTGTGTGTGTGTGTGTGTGTGTGAGACATATCTCATAATTGCTTTCACATTGAGTATCAGCTGATCCTGAGTTCCTGAGTGCTGATTTTTGTAGATACTTCAATACAAGTATGATAAAAATAGGGAAAACAAACTGAATTTAGGTAAGGTATGCAAGGCTGTGGTGAAATCCCTTCTTTTTTACTATGTGCATAGTGTGACACACAGATATTACACCACTACCAGGTACACCACATGTTAACTTCTGACAATGTGCTTCAATTATGAATCGTATTAGTCTATGTCACCTCTAAGACAGCGGTATAAATAAAGCGTATAGTGAAATAGCCTTAAGAGACTATCATAATTTGATTGGGCTTAATGCAGTCAATAGTCATTTATTAAAATATATATTTAAATTGGATCATGACACCCTTTGTGTACAGTGTGTACAATTTTTATTCGTGTGCATGTGTATGTCTGCATGTGTGTATGTGTACATACCAGCCTCTGGCATGCGCACCATAGTGCTGGCAATCTGACCCTCTCCATCACTGGTGAAGGCAGAGACTTCAAACACATAAGCTGTGTAGGGGCGGAGTTTGTCCATTCTCACACTGATCGGCACACTCCAGGTGGAGGCTGGAGGAATGGCTGATAGTGTGACTGGGGGTAGTGCTGCAGAAGTCATCAGGGAGGACTCAGATGGGCTGGGAGTTCCTCGAGACAAAATATCTGCAGCATCCTAGACAACACACATGTAGACAGACATTAATATAGTAAAGTACAAATTATTCACCTTCAGGACATAATTCTTAGGAGATTAGATATAGGACAATTCATTTGTACAAGGAGGGAAACGTCAAAGGAAACTAAGTGAAAAAAATGTCATTTCTAAAACTGGAATTAAAATATATAAAGAAAATGTGAAAATTTTGAATAGTAAGAGGGTCATTTGCATATTGTGGCCTTCTTTGATAAAAGTATTACAAAGACCAATATTGTGAAATAACTGCAAATTGAAGTATTGCATTGTCTTATTTAAAGTACACAAACATTTTTGCAGATACCAATGCTGTCATACATTGCAATGAGGAAGAGCTCCATTCATGATGTCTTCGGCATTGAGCTCCAGGGTTCGGACTATCTGCCCTGTTCGGGCATGTTTGGCTTTGACTGCAAACTTGGTGATGAGTCCATTTATGCGTACAGGCAGAAACCACGTTACAAGCACTGTCGAGTGATTCTGAGCATAAGCTGTGAGATTTGTCACCAGACCAGGAGCTGCAGCAGAGGACAGACATATACATATAAAACAAATTCTGCACTGTATAAACACAGATTGGAAAAAAATTCAAAGGAAAAACATAAACAGCATTTCTTACGGGCCTCTGAAGTTTTGAAGTAAAGTGACTGGCTAAAAGGTCCAGTCCCTGCTTTGTTTACTGCTGCAACCTAAAGGGTGGGTGGAGGGTGAGGGGTGAAAAACAAACAATTAGAACACACTCAAGCAACCCACACACAGAGGCATACACACACTCACTCACAATCAGCGTCAAATATTGAACCCTGTGAAATCCGATCGACACATGACAGATGACCCCACTACACAACACACCACACACACATTTCTATGCTTCAGACCTGTCAAAAAACACACACACAATGCTTGGACAGTGAATTGGAAGGACAGCGCCTAAGAGAGTAATGAATTCACAAGACAAATAACGGAAAACAGAGATCCATCATAGATCCATAGATCTCTTTACCAGATAAATAATTAAGCACATGTGAATTATTTAATGAGATCAATGGAATGGATGTCATTGGCAACTTTCCTACAGATCGTTCATGCCCCTCAGCATTTCCATTCTACAAAGCATTTTACAAGCTTTAATTTTATAGATGCCAACAACATAAATTACAATTATAAGTCTACAGCAAAAAAGTAACAGCTTATATTTTTTCTAAGTGAGCAGATGGTTAGATATCAGATACAACATTCAAACAGCTTCAGACATCTGTGTAGAACACTAATACATTTCTGTGAGTTATTTTGTCTTTATCGTTCTTCTTTCAATGATCTAACCATATAATTATAGGTATAGCACTGTTCAAAAGTCAGAGACCACCCTTTAACAAATAAATATTATAAAAAAAATTTCAGTAATTAATTCAGTATTTATCCTTTGCTTTAATGACAGCTTCCATACTTCCATATGGAAGACTTGCATTCTGCTGCCAGGATATTTTTGCATACCTCCAAAGTTCAGTCTTAGAATTTGGTTACACTTTCTGCTTCTCACAATCCAAAAAACTCCAAACATTTTCAGTTGAGGTCTGGATTCTGGCATGGACAGTCCATTGTTCTGAGAACACCAGCAATTCTTCGTTTGATTTGCACATTTTTTGCTTTTTCTCAGTTAAGGGCACTTGACAGCAAAGTGCCCTTTCTGGCCCATAATGTTGGTTTTTCTTCTCACAGTGGAAGGATGGCCAGAAATATCTGTGAATGTTTTTCAGATCTGAAGTAAGAATGGAGCTTGATTTTCTCTTCTCTTTCAAAGATGAATGTTTTAAGTACTGTTTATCTGATGGTGATTTTTTTGGTTTTGGTAGTCTACCGGGCATGCTGAGTTAAAATTTTCCTATATCTTTCAATGATTATTTTGAATTCCAGCTCTAGAAACTCTTGTATTTTCATTTATTTTTCTTTGACGTCCTGTGTTCCAGTACCCTTGGGTTATCTTACATCTAATGCCCTTTGAAATATCTTCTAAAAATGAATAACTTGTACCTATTGGCGATTACTGAAAATTAAATAAAAAAGGGTGATCTCTGACTTTGAACATCACTGCAACAAAAAATAAATAACATTATACTATAACTGGTCAAAAGCTGCTGACACATTCAGCATCTGTTTGACTCTAGGGTGATGCAGTTTGTAATAGCTATATCTAGTGTTTCACAGCAAAACTTATATGGAAATATGAATATGAAATCCTTACACGAATAGCAGTGCAATGAGAACATCAGGTCTTTGGAAGAGAAAGTAATGCTGTTCAGTTTCACTGTATGTGTGTGTATACCTGAATGTTATAAGTGGCTCCAGGTGAAAGTGTGTTCAGCAGTGTTTCTGGAATGTCCAGGCTTTTAGTGACCTCAGTAAAGGAGGGGTCAGGGTGTGGACACATCTCCTTGTATCTGATGATGAACGAATGGATAGTAGGATCAGGAGGCAGTGGCATCCGCCAGGAGAGCAGGATTCCATTGGACCCCACTCGTTCTCCCTCTGGTTTGGAGGGAGCAGGAGGAACTATGTGTACACACACAGGTATATACAAATCAAATACTTATCAAAAGCAAGGCATACACATTTAGTGTTATCAAAATATATCTGAAAAACAAAAAGGGGCTGTTTACACCTTGCATTGGCATGTGTTTTATGTCCAATCATCTGGACATGCCTTTTTACGCTTTTCACAAAAATTCAGACAAAACACACTACTTGGCTAACTGTGACTGTGGGTTTGATAGGCATAAGTTTCTCTGTTGTGTACTGCAAGGATCTGTACCTGGTCTCTTGTTTTTCTCAGTGCACACACTGCTATTACATCATATTATTAGTGAACATAAAGTCAACTTTCACAGCTATGCACACAATACATGCTGACATATTAGTGGTGCCAGATGACTGATATCCCAAGTGCAAAAATGTATATAAATAGGTCAAATATCTTTTTTTATGCAAGAAAAACAACTATATAGTAGAGTTTTCTATTAACAACCCATGTGTGTCTACACTTGTGTCTCCATTTTTAATTTTTTTTAAGTAACTTGAAAAAATTGTGGGAAAACTGAATGAAAAATGGACAAACAGAAATGTTTCACAATTCACAAAAACTTGGAATAAAATTTTAAAGATTAAATTCAATTATAAGATATGGACCTTTTGTGACTTCTCTCATAAAGTTACTATTTCAAAGATCAGAGTTCTGACAGCGACAATATATTCAATAATGGTAACATCCTGGTAAAATCCTGCTAAAAGAAAACTGTATAGAAAACATGTTCATTCACGCTTGTGCTAAATGTGGTTAAGATCCATCTCTAACCACCTCTGAATGTGGTCTGAGTGATCACTGATCTGATTGTAATCCAATTACAGTGTGTCCTGAGTATAGCATTTACACCTGGTTTTTCATGAGGGCAAGTGAAATCTAAGTGTAGTTAAACTGCAAAGAATTTTTCGGATATAAAACGCAATGGAACAAATGATGTAATCTACTGCACCTAAACACTCTGAATGCTTTGAATAAAATATTATTATTAAATAGTATTTAATAAATAAATAAATTACATTATTATCATTATTATTATATTTCTTTTTTTTTAAGAGTGATGTAATATCATGCACCATGACATCATGGATCGCAAAGGTAAAAGCATGACATTGTTGAGAATGGACTTTCTAATAATTATTGTATGAGCACCAAAGTTTGCAAACAATTAGCACCAATCAAAAACTCACTCATCAATCAGTCTCCCTGACTCCCAGGTTGACTGTCTTTAGTACTTTAGTAAGTTGTTCAACAAAATTTTTTTATTTATCTTTTTTGTTCATTCAAATTCTGTTTGACAATGCTGAATCATGAGCCCAGTGTCGTGAATTGAATAGAATCACGGGTTGAGCATATCATTACACCCCTATTTGATAGCCTTGTTTACGATGTGTTGGAAACGGCTCTTATGAACTAGAATTGTCAGGGAATGATAACATCTGTGGAAAACGTGTTTCAGAAAGGATATCCATAGATCATAGATCACAACTATTGCCTTAAATAGGCTTCAAAATGGACTGAACTTTCCAAGACTGTTTTAAACTGGCTTGCTCCATATACCCGAAAGACAATACTTGGTTAATTGTGACTGTGTCTGAAGAGTTTCTATGTGATGTACTGCAATGATCTGAGCTCCTCTAAATTTTTGCCCATGCATTAGGCCATATCAGCAGTGAACAATTAAAAGTGCAAAAATGTATACAAATAGGTGAACAAAACTGACACGTCAGTCTGGACTGAGCTGAACTACAACAAATACTTGCTGCTTTGTGTAGTTTAATAGTATATGCTCAGTATTAATGACATATTATTATTATTATTGTTATTGTTATTAATATAGAGCTCAATATTTTTAATTCTTGTTATTTTATTTATTTATATTTTTGGTCCCATTTGCCATTTGCAATAGCTGTAAGAAATGTGTTGTATAAATGGAGATTATTATTATTATTATTATTATAGTCATTTCTTTTCTGAGCTTTTGTGTGACTCTGCACTGTCTTAATGACTGTCCTGAGTCATAGTGTCTAGGAGGTGTATCAGTTCTTAAGGGAGTGTCGTAAGAAAGATGTGCTGTGATGGAGCATAGTCTACTGATGCAGCACTGATAAATTCCAGAGTCTATGACTGAGAGGTAGAACAAGAACTCAATCAGTAATACATGTGCAAAAAATCTGTCTTGTACACCAGCATGACTTCTACATATCTGTCTTGGTTGCAGCAACAGTTCACTACATTGCACTTCACTAAATTACATATACGTGCATTCAAACATTTGGAATTGCTGTTCAACATTAGAAATCAAAATTTCTAACAATATAGAATGAATCTGTTTCAAACAATTAGCAGTACAGCTGTCAATAAAAATGAAAAGAAATTGTAAACATGTCCAGAATGATTAACAGAGCTATTGTGGATTCTGAAATGATATCGGATTAAGCTATAATAAATTATAGGATTAAGCTATAATAAAATTAACATCCAGAATTCTTCATTTTTCAAAAGTGGAGATCAATTGCCAATGCAGAAAACTTTACAAAAGAATGTTAATAGATAATTACAAGATATTGTTCATTAAGTGATAATTGTTGTTTGCAGAATTCTTGAAACACTGAATATAATATCTAAAATATATTTTTGCAAATAGTTTGTTATATTTAAATCCACATTGTAACAAGTTATTGTTGAACATATAATAACAAATATTGTTAACATGACAAGAGATTCCAAATTTTTTAATGCTATCTACATCTATTTTCTATGTTCTATTTTAATGTTAGGAAGTTAATGAAATCAATGAGATCAGCCTTGCTTAATATTTACCTCAAAATTGCTTTACCCAAACATGGATAACTACCTAACATCCTCCAAACCTCTGCAAAGCTACAAAGCATTTGAACACAAAGAGAAGCACCAACACACAAACACGCTCACCAGATTCACTGGTGGTAATTATCCGGCTGACAGGAGAGCTTAGACCTGAGGAGGCAACTGCACTGACTGTTACGGTGTATGATGTCCCTGGACTCACACTGGACACATTGGCCTATAACACACATATAAACATACATGAACACACAACTGATTAAAAATATTGGATAAAATGGTCATTAATGGCCTTTCTTGGGGCATACAGCCAATGGGCATATCGGGTGTGTGGGACTGATTTCAGCAAGGATGACTTCACTCTACCGAGTCATCCTTTTAATTCAGCTTAATTCAACTGAAGAAACACAAACTGATCTGTACCAGATGTACTGAACTAAATTTAACTCAACCCAACAACAAACAGTCAGCTTTGAATATAACAGATCAAACCCTCAACCAGTTCAACAACAAAACCTCCACCTTCATCTCAAACAAACAGACACAGCCTAATACTGAAGTAAAACACTGCAGAAGAAAATGAATGTAAACATTTAACATCAGATTGTTCAAGAATTCTAATCACACTATAGAAGTGACAGACAGAAATGGCTGGAAACAAAGCCGTTTTAAATATGTACATAATCTTTATTATATTGCATAAATGTACAATATAATTTTGATCTTTAAAGCAAATTATTAGACTCAATATGAGCACCCTACTACTGTTTCAACTACCAATTACATGATAAAAATTTAACGATACATAAAACAAGGTTCCATAAATATCATATGACAACTTTTTCCACAGCCATAACAAACTACAAAATATCTTTGTAATATCTTTCAAAATATCTTTATAACACTATGTTGATCCATTAGATGGTCAGAAGGGCAGAAAGATTTGGGCTAAAGCTCTTAGTGGGACTGGAACAAGTAATATGTATATATATATATATATATATATATATATATATATATATATATATATATGTGTGTGTGTGTGTGTGTGTGTGTGTGTGTGTGTGTGTATAAACTAAACAGTTCACAAAATAAGAGTGCACTCCATCACTGTCACAAAACACATTCCAACACATGCTACTATTCAAGCACATTTAAAAGCCATCATTTTCTGTCAGTGCTATATAACACTAAAAAACCCAAAGAATCCTCTGCTACCAGCTACAGGTGAGTGAGCCAGCATGTGTGGGACTAGAGAAAGGATAAGCATCTAGAATGTGTTTGCATCTCTGAACAAAACTGCTTCACCAAGCACGCAGTGAATAGTCTCAGGAGAGAAAGCATACGCGTGTCACTCTGTACCTGTGTCACCCAGAGGCAGAGATGAAGAGGCCTACCTGAACGCTGGTGAGGGACACACACAGGCCAAGCAGCAGGGGCAGGCAGAGCAGCATGCTGACCCCTCAGAGAGAGAGAGAGAGAGACTGGCCAGCTGAAGGCTGAACAGTGGAGGACAAATGTTCCAGGTTTGAAACAACTCTTACCCTACTGCAACTAAAAGTCATTAAAACTTAATGGTACTCTCTCTCTCTCTCTATTGCGCTCTCTCTCTCTCTCTCTTTCTCTCCCTCTCTCTAACCTGCATTCTCCAACCTTCCTTCACACACTCCGCCCAGCCGATACAGATACCCCACCACCTGACACCTGGCACTCGAAAACAGGGAAGCTGCAGGAACAAGTGTGTGCGACAGTTTGTGCTTTTCAGAGTTTGATAAAAGAAAGAAAGAAAGAAAAATAAATACAAATGAAAGAAGGAGAGAAATAAAGAAAGTAAGAAAATAGATAGAGTAAAGAAAGAGAATGAAAAAGGAAAGGATGAATGAAAGAAGAAATGAAGAAATGAAAAACTTGTTATACATCATTACACTGGATATCATCTTTCATCATCTCAACATGAAACACACACATCTGTGCATGTATAGCAGCAGTTGATAATGAGGTCTCTCGTCAGCTCTGTACCTGTAAATGACCGTCTGCTGTGGTTGTCATGGTGACATTGCCATGTTCTGGCATGAGCTGTACCAAATACTGCTGATCACATCCAGAGGATGGCAGCCAACGGATAGAGAATGAATGAGGAGACACACTGACCACACACACATCCTGAGGACCAGCAGGAACTGAAAGACACACACAAATACATCCATATACACACAAATGAACAACACATAAGCTAAAACATTAAATGCTACAGTATGGGCATAACAATTTTGATACAGCACTGAGAAATGTTCAAAACAGTGCATCCACTGTCGATGGCATCTGTGTGCATCATGTTTGTTTCTGTATCGTTAGTAGCTCGGTTTCACCATTTTATAGTACCACTATTTTGCACTAGAACATAATACTTTGTAATATTTTAACTCTGTAGAAACAAAACAATTCTGAGATTGTAGTTAAACCTTTACCTCAGAAAAAGTCAGAAACCACCCTTGTTTAATTTCCAGTCAAAACAGCCATTAGGCACAAGTTATAAATTTTTCAGCATCAGAACAAAAGCATAAATTTATCAGTATGTATTTCTGATTCTGATAAATGTATCAGAAAATGAAACATAAGCCTCAACAACTAAACATGATATATTTTTTAAAATATATATTGTGTCCGCCCTTTGCCTTTATAACAGCTTCCATTCTTATCAGGAGACTTGTTTTCTGCTGCAGGGATATTTTTCTACACCTCCAAAGTTCAGTCTTAGAAGCTGGTTGTACTTTCTGCTTCTCCTGATCCAAATAAACCCAAACACATTCAGGGATGTTGATGTCTGGACTCTGGGGTGGTCGGTCCAATGTTCTAAGAACACCAGCAGCTTCTTTGTCTGATTTGCAAATGTTCTTCTTTTTGTGTTTCTTTTTCTCACTATGGGCTTCTTGACAGCTACACATCCTTTCAGACTAATTGCGTTGAGTTGTCCTCTCACAGTGGAAGGATGGACAGAAATACCTGTGATTTTTTTTCAGATTTTTTTGAAATGAGGAGTTTGAATTTCTCATATCTTTCAAAGATTAAAATTAAGTGTATCTGAAAGTGACAGTTTTGTCCTGCATGGGTGTTCAGTTTTTTCATTTTCATTCAGTGTTCAGTTTTTTCATCTTTTAATTATTTCTAAATTACAGAAACTGCTTTTTCATGTATTTTCCTTTGATGTCCTCTTATGCAAATGGTTTACTTAGATATGTCCTCTGAAAATTAATAACTTGTACTTGGCTGTTTTGACTGAAAATTAAATAAATTAATGTATAATGTTTCCCCCCTTGTTGCAGAAAAACAAAGCCTTACATCGGGCTTCTTTTTAACAACCTTCAAGACTTAATAATCAAGTTACACATACAGCTGCTTCAGTTATTGCACTGCAAAAGATGGAATCTTGTGAAGTAATATTATCTTACATCTTTTCAATATATCTCATATTATTTAACTTTAATTTTTTTGACAACATAGTGAGATAATTTGACTAAAATCACTTAACACAAGTAAAACATTTAGGAATTAGTTAAACAATCTTATAGAAAGCTCACAACAATCAATTCTAAATGAAACAATCAAAACGAGAAATCGAATATAACGATATATCGAATAGATTCAAGATCATTTCACTTAACAAGGTATCATTTTCTGCACTGTATGGTGGGTGACGGAGAGCTATGCATGCAGGTGCACTATTCAAAACCCATTTTCTTTGCAGCTCTGAGATAATTTTAAGAAACTAAGTGGACTCATCAGTAAGTGCTTTACAAGTTGATGCTTTTTAAAAAGTTCCATGAGAAGTGTAACCTGTGTGTATGGTGAGAGTGGCAGCTGTCCCTCTAAGTGTGTTTCTGACCCGTTCCACTGTGGCATTGTAGGAGCATCCATCCCGCAGGCCGCTCAGCATGTACTCCTGAGTGTGTGTGCTCACGTTGAATGTCCAGTTGTGCGAGGTGTTACTGACCATCACCTTGTGGAAGTCAAACTGGCCAGCAGCAGTGTCCCAGACCAGTGTGGCAGACGAGGAGTTGATGTGTGAGAGAGTGAGTGAACACAAGCCTGCAGGCCCTAAATGATCAGTCAAAGGACAAAGACATTATAACCGAACTGAGCTATGCTTAAGTTATGGCAGTGAGGAATGGAAGCTGGGACCCACTGATGGCTCCTGGTTATTTAAGGGGTTAATAGAGATGGAACAATAACATTTTCATTTATGATATGAATACAGATATTGAAACATTGAGCAACAATATTTTTGAAACAATACTTTTCCTCTATTTTGGTTTAGGGCACTGCTGAATATGTCTGCCTTTTCTCTTAGTGTCCAAACCATAAAAAGGAATTGCAGAGTGATTTTGAGGGCACTGTAATCTCCCACATACACTCATAGTTTCTATTGAACACCACAAATGTCTACATTAGCTGAATGTATGCCAAAGTGCGTTGCGAGTCTATAGTCACGACACAGCAGACAAAGAAACATTATGTTAATGATGGCTGCTGAGCCACTTACAACAAAACTTTCAGAAACTTGAATCAAACATGAAACCAAACAAAGTTCTTCTAGTGCCCATGTCTACAGCTACCAATAAAAAGTCAACACTGTGTCCCAAAGTCTATAACTGGGTTTGTGATTTTGCTTAAGTGCATAGTAACTTACCGTATTTCATAATTTTATCTCACAGTATTAATGCTCTTCCTTGATATTTCAATGCCCTGGTGATACATACTTTATCAATTTATTATTTTTCTTAATTTAGACCTGGAACACACTGAGAGAAACCCTCTTGGCTAAGACATAAAACAATATATTGACTGAATGTGTTTACAAGTACACAAAACCGCAAGAGTGAACTTTGGGACAGGACGCAACTTCAGTCTTGCAACCAACTAATGCTGGTTTGTTTATGTGACTGCTGAATACTGACACAGACTGATGATGAGAAAGTACTCAAATCGATTAGTTGATTCATTCAATGATGTGTTTTACTGCTATTTGGTAATCTAAACAGTTCTCCCTTACATAGTGCAGCACTACAGAGGCAAGGAGTTGGTTAAATCCTATGTGACTATGATGACAGAATCTCTCAGATTCTTACTAGTGGAGGTGTTTTTGTTAACACTCTGGCTGAAATCAGATCCCAAAAAGGACTGGATCTCAAACTTGTAATCAGTTCCGGGCATCAGGTCATTTATCCTCAGGTTGTTGATATAGACATCGACCTGGTGAAGAAGAGGAATATCTGTAGCAAGGCCATATCGCATCTAAAGGGAAAGAGCAAATGGAAAAGAGAAAGAAAGTAATAGAGCAATGAGCATTGAGAAGGAAATAGAGCAATGAGCATTGAGAAGGAAATGGAGCAATGAGCAATGGTGATAGTGAGGGAGGAGAAAGAAACACAAAGAAACTCTATGAATATAAATTGTATGGGAAAGTCCATCCAGATACTTTCCCAACTAAAGAGTCTGACAGCACACACACTTCCTCACTCACACACACTTTCTTGCTCTTTCTCTATCTCGTGGTGGGGTATAATGCGGGATTTGGGTTCGTGTATTATTGAGAGAGTCAGTAACCTGAGCAGGTCAGACTTAGGGGCGTCGCTAGGCAACGTCTCAGGTGAGGCAGTCAGTATGAAAGTTTAAACAGGTGTCCTGCTTCCCCCCCCTGCCTCAATGTAACCCACACACATACATTCTTTCACAGTAAAACATCACAGTAACATCACAATACTTAATATCAATTCATAACTGCACTGTACATCTTTCCATTGATGTTCGTGTAAACTATAGAACAAGAAAGTATATTTTCCCTGCAAAATGGAATACCAATATAATTGTATTTATTGCTGAGGCAGAGTGACTATGCATGGCCTACCCTGTAACCATCCACTCTGCCATGTGGGCGTGTCCAGATGATGTACATGGCATTTAGGTCTTGTTCAATAAAGGTGATGTCATCAGGAGGGGCTGGAACTGCAGTATAAAAACTGATAAGAAGGAAGGACAAATACAAATCACCTAGCTAAACAAGTGTCACTGTTAAAGTATTAGTCTTAAAGTATTAGAAAGTTTCACAAATTAAGATGTAAATGAAGTTTTTCAGAGTGATTTGATGTGAAAAGCTTACCAAAACATACAGAGTCAGAATTATTCACAGTGGTGGGGATAGGAACCATACAATTGAGATTTTTAATGCCTGATGTGTGAGACACTGTTTAAGACAGTTTTTGAGAGTTTGGCTCAAAATATATATCTCAAGTCCCCATATTAAACCTCATCAAACCACTCTGAATGACTCACATTTCAACCTGCAGATGCACACCTGTATTTCTTCTAATCTGCCAACAGCACAGCTACATCACATGTAAATAATGCCATTTGTAGGTCTGAGACCCTTCGTGGTTAGCCGTGTAATCATGACTACAGAAGTATACAATAATTCCACTATTCATGATAATCCTTTTTTTGTATTCTTCATTTTATTTTTGTTTACAAAATATATTTTCAATAAAGCTAAGTGAGCCTTGATAATGCTACAAAAGAACAGCATTTTCTGCAATTAAGTAGGTCTAAATCTCTGGTGCCAGTGTTTTTCCAGACTGCTCAAGACTGTAGCTACATTCCTACAGTTAGCAATGCAGGGAAATGAAATTTCATGACCAAAAATGAAACCAATAAACAAAAGAAATTGTACTTTTATATATAATTTGGATTTTTTATTAATGCTTTTAAAATAAAGTGACAATGCTGATGCTGCTTCAAAGACAATAATTGCCAACTAATTTAATTTTAAACTGCTTTCTTAACATGTAAAGCACAAGGATGTGGATTTGGAGCTCCCATCAAAATTTTTGTGCATTCCTATTAATAACAGCTGTACTGATCTAGGCAAAAACTGGATAACATAATTTTTGTAACACACCCAGTTTGAAATGGTACACTTTCATAAATGTCTGCTAATACTAGTTTTCTCTCAAATTATAAGTATTACTATAACCCCAGAACAAAGAATAAAAAGTACAATTTAATGACTAATCTCAGTTATTCCAGAGACAATCATGCACCAAATGAATGGCACTGGTTTACTGAGAACATTGAGGGGCATGAAATGATGCTTGTGGTGGCTAGCAGTGCAGGAGACTGACAAACCACAAATGTGTGTGTGTGAGAATGAGCGCTACATCTAATACTGAGAGCTCATGTACAGCAGGGGGCAGTATAGTACAACAACAGACATCAGTTAGTCTGTACTAACTAATGCCTTTGTGTTGAACTAGCAGATTCTGTGCCCTTGACAATGAAATGGGCAACTGTTCCATTAGTCATTAGAGTGTGTATATGCATGTTCATATATGTGTACTTACATGTGTTAACAGTAACAGCTGTAGGAATGCTGTGTCTCTCTCCACTAACAGTCATCACCTCAATGGTGTAAAAACTTCCAGGTGGAAGATGTGCAAAATGATACATTCTTGAGAGACACAAAATGGTAGCAGTTATTCATTGGGTGGACCAGATTCAGCTAATGAAAAATAAAAGTAATAGTTCAGGATGATATTTAAAAGCTCATGTGAGCTCAGGCCACACCTCTCCTCAGAGACACTTGGGCTGGTCTGCAGGTTGTAAGTGGAGTTTCTGATTAACAGGATGAATGAGTCACACACCCCTGGACCCTCTTTCCAGCTCACAGTAAGAGACGCTGCTGTCCTCTGAAGTGGTAGCAAAGTAACTGAACTGGGGTCTACAAACATACACAAAGATATATATATATACGTTACTGTTCAAAAGTTTGGAATCATTGCCATATTAACAATTGTGTTAGTTTATATACAATAATAGCATATAGAATGTTAATTTAAATGTTACAAACTATTTGCCATAGGTATTTTTTTAGATGGTTTATTAAGTATTTCTGTGAACAAGAAGATAAAAATGACATTGTAATTAACTATTTAAATAATTTTTTATTAACTTTCTTGAGATTTGATCTCCACTTATAAAGTAATGGACATTCATTTTATTATAACCTCATTCTCAATATTGTGCAACTTTCTCAGTCATTTTAGAATAGCCTATGGCTTCATTCATCATTATGCATGCATCTAAAATTTCTTCATTTTTATTTACAGCATTGCTAGAGTCCTACTATATATCTAAAACCTGTTGCACCTGTGTTGAATGGGAGCGCACAATACCTTAGTACTGATTTTCACAACATGAAATAGCTATTTACCAACACTGACATTGAACAGCACTCAGCATCAAGTTTAAAATGTATTCTTTGATCTTTTGCTTAAATAACAGTTTCCTCCCCAAAACTATTAAAAACACATTCTATAAATCTTTTGCTCCACAGGTGGTTTGATAAATGCTGATGTCACAAGTGGATAAAAAGGATAAGATCAAAATAGATCTCTTTAATATGTTAAATAACCAAAACGTGATCAAAACTATTGAAATATTTATTTAACATTTTCAAACATATAAAACAGTTAGTTGTCTCCTAGTCTCGAAAACTGTCATATGTAGATGAAGAGTCTGATCCACTGCACATTAATTTGGTCACAACTACCAGAGTATGTTTTGGTTTTAGCCACATTTTGAAAAATGTAACAGTGGTCAGTTATTTTGTTACGTTAGTCCTTCTTAACAAATTAGGTGTTTCTTAGCCATGTTAAGTAGCAAAATGCACCATAAGTCTGGGTTGCGAGACTTGGTGCCCTCCAGCCTTGAGAAGTACATACTGTGTAGCAATGTTGTTAAAGCAGTAATGGTCCTAAAATGAAGGTGTGTCTATGTGCATGCATGGTTTATGCATAAATGTTTGTGCACATACATGCTCTGATGGTGAGAAACACAGCTGTACTGTCTCTGAAAGACTCCTTCTCTGTGCGTACTGAGACGTTACACAGCTTGCCTGGGATCACATCCTTAAAAACTGCTCTAGTCTGCAGCACCTTCTGTACCTGCAGGATCACAAGCATATCCAATTGAAGCAATGTGATGCTTGAACACAAGGACCACGAAATAGTATCTTGTCTAGAGACGGCAAGAGACAACTTTGTCTATTCTGATACCGATTCTGTAGCCTTGAGTTCTAGCACATACCAATACTGATCCAATATGAAAAAAAAAGTTTTAATATGAGTATTTCATTTAAGATGAGCATTAAAAGTAGCTGATCCTGCTTAAACCCAAACACTCCACTATCCCATAAGAAAAAATATACAGCTAACAACACCACTTCAAAAAATGCAAGTGTGAAGTATTCACAATTATTTTATTACAGGATTAAATCAGAATTATTATTTTTTTCTTTCCGATGTCTGATATCTGCCCAAAACCAATATCTAGTATCAGATGAGTATCAACTTTACTCCTGTCCATTAAGGTGTGGGCCATATGGCAAAAATATCACAAAACATTTCCATGATATAAGATATATACTACTATACTACTATATTCAGTTTTTCAGCAGTTTAATAATACATTTATTAAAATAAATTCAATTTATTAAAATACATTTAATCTAACATTTCACACACTGCACTGCACTCCAATTAAACAGGAGTAATTACATTTTTTATGTATTGATGATGCACATGATATACTCAGAAACAAAGTACTATGCCATTATTTATCACATTAATATCACCATGTTGCCCAATAAAGTCCATTAAACTCTTGCTGGTGAGGCCAAACAGCATCTAATACATGTCTTTATGCTTTTACGTTCAAAGAATTTTAGTTCTAATCAACACATTGTCGCATGGTTATCATACCATGGCAGTGTCAGCACAATCCAAACAGAGCACTTCATAAGAATGACCATGGCCCTCTGCTCTGTCCCACAGAACCTCTACTGAACTGTCTGTCACAACACCAGCACGCACACGTACAGGAGGAGCCAGACCTGTAAACACACACACACACACACACACATATATAAATATATATATATATATATATATATATATATATATATATATATATATATATATATATATATATATATATACACACACACACAGGGGTTGAACAATGCAACTGAAATACCTGGTTTTAAATTATATTTTATTAGTATGGTGTAGGGCTTCCTTTTGCGGCCAATACAGCGTCAATGCGTCTTGGGAATGACATATACAAGTCCTGCACAGTGGTCAGAGGGATTTTAAGCCATTCGTCTTGCAGGATAGTGTCCAGGTCACTACGTGATGCTAGTGGAGAAAAACGTTTCCTGACTCGCTCCTCCAAAACACCCCAAAGTGGCTCAATAATATTTAGATCTGGTGACTGTGCAGGCCATGGGAGATGTTCAACTTCACTTTCATGTTCATCAAACCAATCTTTCACCAGTCTTGCTGTGTGTATTGGTGCATTGTCATCCTGATACACGGCACCGCCTTCAGGATACAATGTTTGAACCATTGGATGCACATGGTCCTCCAGAATGGGTCGGTAGTCCTTGGCAGTGACATGCCCATCTAGCACAAGTATTGGGCCAAGGGAATGCCATGATATGGCAGCCCAAACCATCACTGATCCACCCCCATGCTTCACTCTGGGCATGCAACAGTCTGAGTGGTACGCTTCTTTGGGGCTTCTCCACACCGTAACTCTCCCGGATGTGGGGAAAACAGTAAAGGTGGACAATACATGTTTCACATTGTCCACAGCCCAAGATTTGCGCTCCTTGCACCATTGAAACCGACGTTTGGCATTGGCACGAGTGACCAAAGGTTTGGCTATAGCAGCCGTGTATATTGACCCTGTGGAGCTCCCGACGGACAGTTTTGGTGGAAACAGGAGAGTTGAGGTGCACATTTAATTCTGCCGTGATTTGGGCAGCCGTGGTTTTGTTTTTTGGATACAATCCTGGTTAGCACCCGAACATTCCTTTCAGACAGCTTCCTCTTGCGTCCACAGTTAATCCTGTTGGATGTGGTTCGTCCTTCTTGGTGGTATGCTGACATTACCCTGGATACCGTGGCTCTTGATACATCACAAAGACTTGCTGTCTTGCCAGCAAGACATGCACCAACAATTTGTCCTCTTTTGAACTCTGGTATGTCACCCATAATGTTGTGTGCATTGCAATATTCTTTACCCTGCTAATTGAACCTTCACACTCTGCTCTTACTGGTGCAATGTGCAATTAATGAAGATTTGCCACCAGGCTGGTCCAATTTAACCATGAAACCTCCCACACTAAAATGACAGGTGTTTCAGTTTCATTGTCCATCCCCGTGTGTGTATATATATATATATGTATGTAGTGATGGTTACATTTTACATTATGGCCAGTAAGTCACTTTAAAAAGACCCAAGGAACCACAAGATAGACCGGCTTTGGCCACAAAAGAGTGATAAGCAAACCCTATAGCCAGCCTGTGGGTAAGTGCTGAAATAGTGGTACAAATTGTTTGTTTGCAGAAGATGGGCTCACTATACTAGAGAAGAACTGTGGAATGCCAGTAGGGCCAACCTGACTAGACTGCAGGTCACTAGAAAGGAGACGAATGATCTCTCTCTGTCTATCAAGAACAGGCTATAGAATTATATTAGGGCCCAGCGCACCACCACAAGGAATCTTATTTTCTCCTCCTGCCCTTTTCCCCTCACTTCATTAATACATTTTGGAGTTTTTGTACATCATATACCTGTCTCTGGCCGCTTTATCCCAGTAGATTGACCCACTCTTACCGGCCTTTGACATCGAAACAGATTGACAAAAGTAGATAATGCAAACTCAAACCTGATTGTTAAAAGTGTAAATCAAATGCAAACTGAAGAAAGAGTAATTACATAAATTGCACAAAGAGCACAGCAAAATGTCAGTAATTACCCTAGACTCCTAAAGGTTAATGATTAGAGCATCAGTAGGAAATCTATTCAAGGACTCTCCAAATAAAGCGGGATCCCACCAGCTTTATTTCTAATCTAGCTCTAACTGCTTTCCAAATCAATCGGTTACTCTTTCCTCACTGAAGCAAAATCAAAGCAAGGCTGTCACTCACAGGTTCTGACTGGGAGCATACTGAAGCCATCACTTCTCATGCCTCTGCTTGTGGCAAACAGCTGGAACTTATACAGTGTTCCTGGACTCAGGTCACCCACCAGAACCTTGCTGCTCCCTCCAGACATGGGGATCCAGGTTTTGTTCCTCTGGTAAGCTACAGTGAGGCCATCATACAGACCACTGCTGGGCATCTGCACAAACAGCACCACGCAGTTTGTGTCCACTGCATATGGAATAGCGTCACTGACCCTCTCTGGTTCTAAAAACATGCATAAACAACCACACACGTGGACACAAGTAATCAAAAATAATGTATACACCTTAAAACAATTGAAAACAAATACATAACATGAGAAAATAAAGTGTTTATTTTTACTGAGTGTCTGATGAATGGTTATCTCCTTGCTCCTATTCCCACCCTTTTCTGCAGCCACACGCACTTCATATGTCTCGCCGGGCACAAGCATAACCAGTGTTAAACAGTCTGAGCTGTTCTCCCAGAATTCTCTGGGACGTGCCTGACTTGTGTGTGGGAGAAGCTGAACATGGTACCCATCAATGTTATCATCCTGAAAAGGTTTCCAGCACACGGTCATGTTGTTCTGCCCCACAGCAGACGCTGATACATTGCATGGGGGACTGACCTCTGCCAAACACATGAACAGTGTTAAAGTGATAGTTTTGTAAAAATAACATTTAAATAATTTTGTTCTTGCTCTAAATGTAGTCCTCTTTGGTGGTCAAAGTTTGATTCTTTAGTTTTGCACCTGAGCTATAAGGCTAAAGCTATTTAGCTAAAAAGGTAATAAAGGTTATATACACCAGTTAGCATAGTGCAAGCTGCATTCCTAAATCACCACAATCTGGCAATTTGCACTGATCTGATAACAATTTAAAACAGACTCTTATGTATTTCTTGATGCTGTATGACATACTGGTATCTATAAAAAATGACTAATATTTAGACAGAATTCCAGCTGTTAGATGAAAGAGACAACTGTTTTCAAGATCTTTGTTTCAAAGATTCTGCATAATTGAATTGTTAAGACGAAAATAGTCATTTAACTTTCTAGAGAACTTACAGAGTCAGAATTGCACACAGTGGTGGTGATAGAACCCAGGCATCTTAAGGGTTTAATGCCTCTAAAGCTACTCACAGAAAGTTGCTACACAATATGATGCCTGAGACAGTGTTTTACAACAGTTTTGCAATAAAATGTTTTTTTTTAAATCCATGGCCATGCAGGACACTGTACGACAAAGATTTACCACTATTTAATAATGAGTTTTATTCATTTAAATATTAATACCACCATCATTACACATAAAACTCAGAAGAGACGTGTAGTGACAATTAATTAATAAAACTTAATTAATAAAGTGGCTACATTTGTGTTACTGACATTGCAAACTATGGTTCCTATCACAACCACTATAAATAAATTTGAGCCAGTACGTCTACAGTGCTTTATGTCACAACAAACCACTCTGAATTACTTCTTACTTACATCTCCACAACTGAATTAAAATTGGTGTGATTCTCCTACATTAGCCTCAATCACTTTGCTACACAGATGCTAAACAACCAAACACCAAACATACCTTAGCTGATTGATTAGGGGAAAATGGTATAAATAATTTTTTGTCAACTATCTATTATTAAGTAAATTAGAGCAGTAGTGGGGATAGAAGTATAAATAAACAGTCAATAAACAGTGATAATACAGAAGGCTATTGAAGAATTTACCTGTGATGACGGTCAGGGGCGTGGCCTCAGAGCTCTCCACCCCCTCTCCTGTGACTGACTGCACAGTAATCTTGTACTCATGATATGCCTCCAATCCAGAAATCACAGCACTGAGATTCCCTCTGTTCATCCACAACCCTCTCACCCTGCCAGAAGATACATCCGTCCAGTACAAGACGTACTGTTCAAACACAGCGTTCTTGGTGGAGTCAGGGGCAACCCAAGACACTACAATCTGACTTGATGTGACATCTGTCACTGTGATATTTTGTGGAGAGTTTGGTCCTGAAACATTACAGCAAAAACGTACTCTCAGTATTAGTGTGTTACTGTATGATATGCTGTGAGACTATGATGCTGTGTGGGGACTTACTGGTCTTAGCAATGAAAATGGGTCCTAGTGTTTGAGATGCTCCACTGGGGTGTTTAAGACTGAGTGAGAAGTAATAGACGTGTCCGGGGGAGA
Source organism: Pygocentrus nattereri (assembly GCF_015220715.1). Taxonomy (NCBI): domain Eukaryota; kingdom Metazoa; phylum Chordata; class Actinopteri; order Characiformes; family Serrasalmidae; genus Pygocentrus; species Pygocentrus nattereri. The sequence continues at coordinate 11,469,285 of NC_051217.1, forward strand.
GTCCATGCACACCCACTCTATTTTGTGTGTGCGTGAGTGATGTAAGTGTGAGTGCTCGCGTCCCAGACCGCTCCTCAACATGTAGACTGAGCTGTGATCTGGCGGCCGAGCTCAGGAGCTGAGAGAGATTTAACCAGCGGAAAACCGCTTCTGTCTCACATACACTCTCCAACTGCAGTCCAAAGAAGGAGCCCTGCAGCACTGAAAGACACAAATTACACACACTCTATAATGGTAGCAGACACTCAGATACATACAGTACTGCTAATGTCAGAGTCCATCCTTCATATCCTGAATTTCCTGTCAAAGCGGCCATTAAGCAAAGTTTCGAGATATTTCAGCAGGTTAGATATGAGATTATTTACTTTTTTTTTTTTTTAATTTGGGGAATTCCAAAGGAAAATAAGTGAAAAAACATGAGTTTCTAAAACTGGAGTTGAGAGAATGATTAAAAGATACAGAGAAAATGGGACTGTTTTCATCTTCAAGCCCCATTCTTGCTTTACAGTAGTGAAAATCAAACAAGAACAAGAGGGCAAAGTGTCCTCCGTTTTTGAAAGGCAGTGCAACAGTAACATAGTTATAGATGAAATAGCAATGACATGCACTCTCTCTTTCTCTCACTCACAATCTGTCTGGCATATGTAGGGGAGCCGCAAATAACACAAGAGAGAGGTCAGGAAGTAGCCAGGTGCAGTTGCGTTCTTCTGAAGTGCAAAACAATCTGTCTGATTGGCTGAGAGAGATGACATCACATCAACACTGAGGTTGTATGTGGATTCATCAGACCAGCGTAAGTCCCCCTCTTCCTGCAAAAACAGCAGAAAAGAGATGAAATACATATTTATAGCAGCGTTCAGTTATGACCTACTCGAGTTTAGTTCAGATTTACATAATAAATTTGCATATCATCATCAAATCAACATAACTATACACATATTTATACATATATACACTGATCATGCATAACATTATGACCACTTTGTTGTTTCTGTGCTCATTGTCCATTTTATCAGCTCCACTTACTATATAGGTGCACTTTGTAGTTCTACAATTACAGACTGTAGTCCATCTGTTCTCTGCATAATTTGTTAGCTTCCTTTTACCCTGTTCTTCAGTGGTCAGGACCCCCATGGACCCTCACAGAGCAGGTACTGTTTGGGTGATGGATCATTCTCAACACTGCAGTAACACTGACGTGGTGATGGTGTATTAGTGCTTGTTATACTGGTATGAGTGGATCAGACACAGCAGTGCTGCTAGAGTTTTTAAACACCACATGTGCACTTTCAATGTGATACCTGTCGGTCATTCAGAGCAGTCCACAGGAGCAGCAGATGGTTATAGTTTTTTAGATGGGATGAAACAGACAAAAACTCAGCATCTGTCTTTAGATTAGCCAGATGGACTCCAGGGGCTGTCTTCCCACATGCCTGCTGGGCCTCAGCCCAGGCCAGGCCTCCATCAGCTTTCACCTGGAAGCAGGTCCAGCCTATAGCCATCCAGCCCATAGGACACTCACCTATACAAGACACAAATCACGTAGTTAGTATGAATCAGGGTATGAACATGTGCCGGACAGAATGTATGAGCCAATGTACCGGTCTTTATGGCCAGCTGCAGTTTCTGTGTGATGGTGATATTGAGATGTGGAATTTGTGTTGTCTTCCTCACAGTGACATCATAATGAGTTCCAGGCTGTAGTCCTGTTACCAGACGGGATGGCCGAAAGGAGGAGAAGACCCAACACTGCTGATCTACACATATCCACAGTGCTTGGCCTTTACTCCAGCCAGTCCAGCTCAACAGAGCACTGGTAGAAGAAACCTCCACCTTCAGAAAGGAGCTCTGCAGAGGAACTGACAAGATAGCCAAACAGAGCAAAGTAAGCTTCAACAAATCCCTATCTGCTGTATCTGTAGTATACAGTATCTGTAGTGTACAGTCATTATTATTTATAGAAATGTCATCAAGTCCGTTTAAATTGACTGGCCACCATACACATAATGTTTCTCTAGAATATCCTGTCTTCTGTCAGATAGATTACTACCTCCTGAATCCTCTGAAAATAAAAGAAATAATAATAACAATAAATGTTAATGTTAAATGTTAACACTGCTCTTTTACTGTATCTAGTGCCTGAAAGTTATCTAAAACATTGTAAGCTGCCTTGAGATCTAAGAACTGTAGTATCAAATTTGTACAATTTTTATTTTGAACATATGTGTCGTATCTGCCCAGTGACTACTATTAAAAGTGAGTTTTGAGGCAATGTTTTTTTTTGTTCTTTCTAAGTGAATTTCAAAGTTATCATTGGTAATAACTGACGGTAGGCTACAGATCCAGCAAACAGAGATGAGGAAGAAAAATGCTGCAGTGTTCAGTTAAAGGAGTCATCACAACAGAAACAGCAGAAACCCAAAATCTGCACAGTTCCTCTCACCCAGCTGGAATGATCTACTGTCCAGCAGCTGCATGTGTCTGTATGACTGCAGAGCCAGACTCAGCTCTTCAGCCCCCTGGGGCACACTTACATCTATAACACACCCACACACACTTTCACACACCGCACTGCTGCTCAGCACCTGCCAGAGAGATGATACTCTTTAATATCCAGCTGTACATTCTCAAAACATATGTGTTAAAGGGGCATCCTCTCAATTTCTCAAAATATAGCAAATTAAATCATTAAGATGTTATAACCCCAATTCCAATGAAGTTGGGACATTGTGTAAACATAAATAAAAACAGAATATGATGATTTGCAAATCCTTTTCAACCTATATTCAATTGAATACACTACAAAGGCAAGATATATAATGTTTAAATAGATTAACTTTATTGTTTTTTGCAAATATTCACTCATTTTGAATTTGATGCCTGCAACATGTTCCAAAGAAGTTGGGACAGGGGCAACAAAAGACTGGGAAAGTTGAGGAATGCTCAAACAACACCTGTTTGGAACATTCCACAGGTGAGCAGGTTAATTGGAAACAGGTGTCATGATTGGGTATAAAGGGAGCATCCTTGAAAGGCTCAGTCGTTCACAAGCAAGGATGTGGTGAGGCTCACCACTTTGTGAACAACTGCGTGAGCAAAGAGTCCAACAGTTTAGGAACGTTTCTCAACGTGCAATTGCAAGGAATTTAGAGATGTCATCATCTACAGTTCATAATATCATCAAAAGATTCAGAGAATCTGAAGAAATCTCTGCAAGTAAGTGGCAAGGCAGAAAACCAACATTGAATGCCCATGACCTTTGATACCTCAGGTGGTACTGCATTAAAAACTGACATCATTCTGTAATGGGTATTACCATATGGGCTCAGGAACACTCCAGAAAACCATTGCCAGTGAACACAGTTCGTCACTCCATCTACAAGTGCAAGTTAAAACTCTGCCATGCAAAGCCAAAGCCATATATCAACAACACCCAGAAACGCCGCCGGCTTCTCTGGGCTCAAGCTCATCTGAGATGGACTGACGCAAAGTGGAAAGTCTGATGAGTCCACATTTCAAATTGTTTTGGGAAATCATGGACGTAATGTCCTCTGGGCCAAAGAGGAAAAGGACTGTCCAGATTGTTATCAGCACAAAGTTCAAAAGCCAGCATCTCTGATGGTATGGGGGTGTGTTAGCGCCCATGGCATGGGTAACTTGCACATCTGTGAAGGCACCATTAATGCTGAAAGGTATATACAGGTTTTGGAGCAACATATGCTGCATTCTAAGCAACGTCTTTTTCAGGGACGTCCCTGCTTATTTCAGCAAGACAATGCCAAGCCACATTCTGCACGTGTTACAACAGTGTGGCTTCGTAGTAAAAGAGTGCGGGTACTAGACTGGCCTGCTTGCAGTCCAGACCTGTCTCACATTGAAAATGTGTGGCACATTATGAAGTGCAAAATACGACAACGGAGACCCCGGACTGTTGAGCAACTGAAGTTGTACATCAAGCAAGAATGGGAAAGAATTCCACCTTCAAAACTTCAACAATTAGTGTCCTCACTTCCCAAACGCTTATTGAGTGTTCTTAAAAGGAAAGGTAATGTAATACATTGGTAAACATGCCCCTGTCCCAACTTTGGAACATGTTGCAGGCATCAAATTCAAAATGAGTGAATATTTGCAAAAAACAATAAAGTTTATGCGTTTGAACATTAAATATCTTGTCTTTGTAGTGTATTCAATTGAATAGGTTGAAAAGGACTTGCAAATCATTGTATTCTGTTTTTATTTATGTTTTACACAACGTCCCAACTTCATTGGAATTGGAGTTTTAAGATACCAACTAAACCAGAGTGTTTTGGTGTGAAATTCTCCACTCTAGAGAGTCAGAGTTGTTATTGTTCATAGTGGTGGTGTTAGGAATCACATGTCTAACATTTAATATCTCTTGTTCCTCACAGAAAGATTTGACATGAAATGTTTATGTTTAAGTTGCCTAATATCTGAGATATTATTTTATGATAGTTCTGCAATAATAATTTGGCCTAAAACTAAATAATTTTTAACTTAAAGTTAAAAATAATAATAATTTATGGCAAAGAGCTATATGCAGAGAGCTATAAGGTAAAATAGTCCCTAAAGTAAACTTATTTTACAGATTTAGCATCATTTCACCAATATGAAAATTACTTTTAAAAACTTAAAAAATATATAGGTACACCGCTCATTTTTGGATAGTAAATTAATTGTGTTGTAGACATTGGAACCACTGGTTCTTATAACCACCAGTGAAAACAAAAACAGAGTTTAAAAGTTTCTCTGCAATGTACCATTTCACACCAAACCACTTTGAATGACTTTGTGGTTGAATTATGGAGAAACTTTGGTGGAATTCCCTTTAAAAATAGTGCATTATGGTCTTAAATAAACATGCATGTGCATTAGACAACATACAACAATATGACACGACATGTGTTAAAACAGATTGCAGAAGTTGTGTTGACAACATACCTTGCTTCCTAATAAAAATCTGTAAGTGTGAGGCTGAAAACTCAGAGGAAAAGAGCAAAACTCCACCTGCAGATAGACAGAGGACTGACCGCTCAGGCCAGGGACATTTAACACCTGAGAAAAAGACACATAAATGTGATGCCTCTACAAGTGACTTAGATTATGCAACAACAACAACATCAACAACAAGCATGCCGTGCTTTTATTATCATTCACTGAAACTGCATCTGCACTTTACTGTTGGCTTGAATCTAAAGTATTCATGAATTATGAGTCAGCTGTTGTTTTAAAGCCATGCGCTTTGGGGTTTAACCCTTTAAATGCCTAGGGTCCATCGACAGGCCCAAAGTCTTATTACACACTTCTATGACCTAAGAACAGCTTAACCAGTTTGCATTGAAGCCCCTGTAGTAACTGAAAAATAAGCCTCAGTACATAGTAAGCCTGTGATTTTAATGGGTTAAATACAGTCTCTCTTCAACGTTTTAACATTTCCATTTCCATTCCATTCCATTCACTCTGAACAGAATTAGTATACACAGACTTTATCTCATCACAAAGTTAAAGGAAAAAAAAAAACATTTCAGTCCAATTTATTTGGGTTTCATGGGGATGAAAATCTCATTCAATCAACGTAAACAGTATTCATTAACGGAAATGTACTTTCATTCATTTTTAGCCCATTTTATGTAAACCAGATACTCAAAGACAATATAATTAATTTATTTAATGTCAACGTGTTTTCAGTTTTGAGTGTTCCTTCAGCATCTTCTTTCAGGTTACAGTAAATTAAACCGCATCATCACCACCTCTTGCATTTTAACCTGTAAATAAACAGCTTTCATCACCTGCATCAGGAGCCCCGATATCCACAGAGGAGCCAGGGTATCCATTAGCCGCGTTAGACTGTGGTGTCTGTGAGAACTCGGGCACGTCCTGTATCAGCCAGTCACACTACTTACAGCTTTTTAAAAATCCTGTTCAGCGCTGGGAGATTTGCTCATGAACACTGGCGGTGAAGCACAAACATGAAATTTTACATTGCATTTAAATCTGATTTTAAAAATCTTTGCAAAGGGCTGTGCCTTTCCTGCCGCTAGACAAACCCATGGTCAAGAGCACTAATCCAAACATCAGAATGATAAAAAGTCGCTGACGGAGAAAAACAACAAGCAGTTTATGTCTGTTTTGAATTTGCCGCGCTGGGTCTCCATTCCCTTTCCCAGTGAGCTCCGCCGCTATCACCACATGAACCTTCACCGCAGTCGCCGGCGTTATTATTTTTGTTTAACACCCCTATTCGGGAAAACTCCGCCTACTGTGCCTGGATTGGCTCGTAGTCTCCTGCGTCATTAAATACAATTGGCCACAGTCCATACGCAGAACTAAGCATTAGCCAATCCCGACGCAGGGTTTGTCGGAATATAGGTGGGAAAAACGCCGTTTGTCCCCCTTTATATGTCTATGCTTTCTTGAGTGAGTGACACAGGCTTGCCGTGACTACAGAGGCAGCCCACCCGCCCTAAAACGTACTCACGAGTCTTTTAAGGTCAATGCATGGACGCCGCACAACAACCTGACAAAAATACTTTTACGTTGAATAGTGAACACACCTAGTAACATGGCATTTAATATGATAAACTAAACTCACAGCATTGGTTGAAGAAAAAAGTCATGAAAAAAGATGTTTTCCCTTTGTTCATGTCTATGACGGTTTGGCTTTTATTAGAAGCTCAAAGTGTAAATCGTCTTCTGAGTTTACCATAAGAACTGGGAAAGTCAGATGAAGGGGTTTTTCAGTGGTTATTGGTTGTTGCAACTTGAAATGACAGATTTAAAGGAAAGATAGAGTGGAAAATAATTTACATCAGTGCTCTTATTTGCAAACTTGGTGAACAAAAAGCTCAAATTTATCATTACACAAAAATATTGTGTTTTTTTAGTTGTGTACCAAAAATTCTGGAGGCCACTGTATGATTTACAAATATGTAACTGCATATTCATTCGCTGTGGTTGTTTTGTATGGACGCTAAACTTCAACAAAAATGTCTTAATTTATGCTTAATACAGCGATATAATATATCTTTCACATATGTGGTACCAGGTTGTGTGGCCTAGAATGAGATATGAGTTTCTTGAGAGTATTTTTTCTGCTACAGGCCAAAAAGAGATAAAACTACTAGTGACTGAATCCAAAAAAGGCTGTTGACCTACACTGGCGTCATCATAAGCCACGATTCAGCAGATTCACACAAAGAGGAGGTGAACTCCTCCAACATTTTAATTACTCAGCCATTAAACCATAACACAACTCAGCAAGACAGGGCTGACCACAGCGTGGGATACATTGATGGATAAACATGACAGTTATACATCCACATCCACAGATCTTTGATTTTTTGCCTATAACTCCTGCATGTTGCTTGATCGCACATAGCCTGCTGTTTTTTTGCATATTTGCTTTATCTAAATTTACTCTTCCAAACACTTGTAATTTATAATGTAGCTAGTAGTGTAAAGTCCAGATGTTTCAGGGGTAAATATTATCTTCTCTCATTTTTATTTATAAAGGTCTCCCCTTATCTTTCCTGATTTTCTATAAGCAACTGTTCTGGCATTATAAATTAACATCCATCTATCAGCCACTAAAGCCTAGAAGACCCTTTGTACATATCTTCACCATAATTCACATATTATTTCTTTACCACTGGCATCTCTGGTTTGCTTTTAGGCCCAGATTGCTGTGAAGATTCTGTTACAATAGCTACTGACAAAAGTAAAATAATGGAAACAATGGTATTTCCCAAACACAGCATCAAATAAATGCATTATCTATTAAGTAGCACCTGTGAGATCTTGATATCCATATCTGAAATGATATCTGGGCCTTGTTTCATTTTTCTGCCCAAAGGAGCAGATCTAATTTCCATTAATTTTCCAGAAATATATGAACTTTTGACTAATTACCAAGGGGATTTCTGTCCTCTACCAATACCAGTGATCATAACGAGATGTTTTTCCCCCAAAGAATTTGGATGCATTTTCAGTTTGAACAGAAATGCTACTCAAACACCTGCTCAGAACTGGCTTATTTATTTCTCCCTGTAGGGTAGTTTAAGTCTTTAAAAAATTTTGATGGTTCAAAAAAGTACAAAGTTACCACTTAAATAAAACATGAGCTTAAAAAGATACAAAAATCGATAGACTACTTAATAAAATTAAATATGCAAGAATCAAATTTGCTCCAACATATTTCTTAGCAAAAAAACTGCATGATATACTGATACTAACAAACTACACCTGTGTACATATATTATTCTTTTGACGTTATTACATCTGAAAGTCTAGCTGATTCAACAGTAGTTATTGGTTATGTTCTCATCTATGTGATTAACTTACATAATACTCTCAATAAATCACATACTTGAATGTCCCTAAAACTACAAGATGGTGTTAGTAGTTTGTAGTTTTACTGATCTGTGCAGTAAAAACTGAACATGGCCACTGAGAGAGTATACAGGCTATGTACCACTAGCTGTTAACAATTATTAGTTCCACTGGCATGAGCAGTCCATAGGCTCTTGGTAGCTGTAGTCCACAGTAGTAGAATTGCGTGTGCAGTAAAGCTGGATGATGCGATTTTGTAGGCCATTTTCACGACAACACTTGCAAAAGCGTGCATGGCTGTTTATGTTGAAATTAAAGATGGTGGCAGACGGGCACTTCCCATCACATGAGTATACTGTGACCTGACAGAGAGAGAAACAGAGACAAAGAGCTGAAGTTGTTGGTGAGGTAGTTATTCAGGATGCTTCAGAGAAACCTTAAATGGCATGAATGTAGCTAATGCAATGTAAATCTCACTTACTGGTGCATTACTTCTGCAGTCATCTTTCCTAATGGTGGTCCTAATTGCGACTCTTTTACATGTTTTACCATCCTCTTTACCTACACACATGGAGGAAAACCAGTGTAACATTTTCTTTCTACACATTTATTATCAACATACAGTATATCACTTGTGTAATACTTTAACATGCACTCAGCTCCATTTTTATGGCAATTTTGTTAAAGGTTCAAAACATTAAAACTTTTTGGGGTTAACAGAAATCATGTCACAATTATTAGCGCCTCAGTATTTACTCTTTGTCCAACGTACCTTTGTCAACCTAATATTCTTCTCCTATAATGCTTGATGAGATTGTAGAATACAATGCAAGGAATCTGAGACAACTCTTCTATACATAAACCCTCTAGATACTCCATTGTCCTAGGCCTTCTCTTTTGGACACTTCACTTCAGCTCATCCCACGGGTTTTCAATGGGGTTAAGGTCAGGGGACAGGGAATGCCACAACAATAGCTCAATTCTTTCACTGAAACATTTTTGTGTAGATCTGGATGTATGTTCTATCGATCTCCTGGTACTTCATCCATGATGCCACATGCCCTGACAAGGTTTCCAAGACCTCTGGAGAAAACAGCCTCATTCAAGTATTGCTTAAGAGTTCCTAAACAATCAGGTGGATTTTAATAAAGTAAAATATAAATGGGAACAAGCTTCAGTTGCAGTTTGTTCCTAAGAATTTTGAGGGATGCTAATAAATGTGACATCAATTAAAGATTTTTCAAATATTTTCAGGGTGAGGCTAAGATAACTAACCACAAAGCCAATTTTTTCATTACTTTTTTTAACCAATAATTACTGTATGTGGCAATAATTAATTGTGGATATGACTATATGTATAATCGTCTTTTCTTTATGATACCTACCTTGTTTATAATTTTGTCAGTGGAATATCTAACATTTGATATTTAATTAACATACCCAGATATCACTTTAAAATATTTTTTTTGTAAACTGAGAATAACGGTTCTTGTCAAATGTTATTACACTGTGCTTTGACAGGTTAAATAAATAATGTGTCCTTCACACTGAGTAAGTGCACTTAAACACACCTATACACACGTCTCTCTCTCTTTCACACACATACAAACACACAAAAAAATGAGCTCAGTGCCTTCTGAGCCTCCACTATTGACGTTTTTCTTGTGGAGTCCATTTGATTGATAAGTCTGCACCCATGGTGATGTTCCACATGCCACTGCATAGCTGTAGTGCTTCATTAAGGACAGTAGATTAAAAAAGGAAATTGGAGCTATTTTCAAAATCTAGTCATATGTAAAAGGACATTTTATCCTCTGTTTAGAGAGAAGTCCCTGTATCATGCTAGAAATTTCAGGATCATTAATTAAACTTTGACACTAAAATTCCTGGGACGATAGGGCCATACATCAGAAGTCAAGTTGTTGGACTTATCAGCATGTTTCAACAGAAGATAAATCATTACTCCACATCTGTGCTGAGAGGGAGTGACAAGTGGTGAAGTGTTTGGTATGCAGGGGTGCTGGTCTCTGTGTGTTTGGGCAGGGGGTGCAGGGGGAGGGTGTGTGCAGATAAATGAAGCTGTAACCTGTAATATAGAGTGTGTGGTTAAGAACAGACAAAGAGACAACAAGTCATGTGGCACTTCACCCACATTCATACATACTAGAGAAATGGAATAGAAAATGATTGTAATGTGGAAAGTAATGGACACACACAAACACCGACACGCGCACACACACACACACACACACACACACACACACACACACACACACACACACACACACACACACACACACACACACACTCTTAAAAGAATACTACAGCATCTTTATATAGTAGGCAGATAATCTCTATCTGCTGCATCTGTAGTGTATAAGTGATGACCACAGAGATTACAATGTGTTTCCTTGTACTTAAACAAGAAACAGAAACCTGTTGATTCAAAACTCACTTATAATGGAAGCCAGTGGGCAGCTGCTAAATTCTGTAATTGCTTGTACTTGTAAAATGCAGCACAGCAGCAACTGATACCACTTGATAGTATGTGGCATAAACCCATTGTACACTGATGTGCAAACAACTCAAGCTGGCAGCGATCATGGGGTCTGCTCAAACAGCAAAGTGTTACTGAAGCCGAGTCAGTCAGATGCAAATTTGCTGATCACTTTTAAACAACCTGCCTTGACATAGTCCTACCAGGCATACACTGTGTGATCTTATCTCATTTTTAAGTACACACAAACATAATAACAATCTTTTCTCCTACATATAGTGATTAGGGCAGTTGCAGTATCAAAGTTTTTTTATAAATGACACTATTGCAGATTTGAAAAAGATCAGTTCTTTATCATATCTTTCTTTAGGCCATGAAATACCATAAACTATCAACAGAAAGCTTGTTTTATACAGAAGCAAGACAGCAGAACAATTCTCAAACAGCATTTTTTGTCACTTGCCGTGTGTGGCTGGTATGGAAAGCTTCACTGAGAAATACAAGGGCCTACTGCTAGTTTCACAGTCCTTGTGGTCTAAAATGCACATCACTTTTCACAGTTGTGCTCTCAAGGAAAAAGAAAAGGAAATATGCAGTTATGGTGGTCACAACATTGCAACTGGCATGCTACCATCTTGGTGTTGTGGTGAATGTTAAAAGTCAAAGTCAAGTTAGAAGTCATATGTGAGTTTTTTACAGGTTCCTGCCTTGGTAAAACCTTGGGAAAAATTTATGAAACCAGAACTGTGTTTTTGCTACTTTCATAAGAATAGCCTGGTGTGACATTTTCTCATGTCTGTTTTATTATAAAAGCTGCACTGTTATAGATGTCTGTAGTTTGAATTTGCATTACAGAGACACTGAACTTAGAACTCAGCAACAGCCCAGTGGTTTGTTTTGAGTTATTGAGTTTTCAATTCTTTTCTAAGAACAAGGAATCACATCAAAATTACTGACCATGGTAACTAATGGTACAATACAGATGCTGCAGATACTAGGTTGGAAAACACTGGAGTATTCCTTTATGGTGGAGTAAACAGAAAAAGAGGATGGGAGAGTACCTGTGTCACAGTTAGTACTAGCAGTGGGAGTTACTGGACTAACGGAAAAAGGCAACAAACCAAGTCCAGCACCTGAGAAACACACAGGGGCATGTTCACAATCACACACACTGTCCAGAGGTCACAAACTCGCTCTACCAGCATGCACATTGCCCAACTGGAGAGAATCGCACAGCTTATTCCTCACCTCAGATACTTAAAGCATACCAGCCACCCCACAGGCAAAAGCCCCAACCACTAGAAACACATGCCCTCACACTGAATAGCATGCATATACACCTCTGGTAATATAAGCAATAATTTACATTAACATATAAATTAACAAATATATATTGACGTGAAAAATTACATTCAAACTCACTTTTCAAATTATTTTTTAAAGACACTCACCCACACACACCTACACAAACAGAGAAGGCACATGCCAGTTTTTCCTTAAACCACCTTTGAGTTTCCCAAGCATGCACTTCCAGTCTAATTAAAACATTAGATTATGAACAGATGATTGAGGCTAGCTTCATGCAAACTGCTACTGAGTCAAGCTCATTGATATGATTAAGCATACTTAATTAAGGCAGTATCCTCAAAAATAACCCCTAAATTTGTCTATGACTGATGTTCTTTTTTTAAAATTTCATTCTGGTTTTCTAGTGAAGGAACAATCAAGTTACAACAGTAATAAAGTAAGTAGAAAAGTAACACATGTATCACAGCACAAGACCCAGCAAGCTCAAAAGCTAACACACACACCAAACACAAACACAGGCCTTGGAGGGACAGAAAGACCATCCAAGAAGAAGTTATAAACAGAAGTGAAGTATCTTGCAAATGAAACTATCCTAAACTATTCACTGCTTAGCTTAACACTACCAAAAACTAAATCTAAAAATACAGGCCAAGAATATCAGTGTTAGGCGTATAAAAGTTACTTGTAAATTTTGTAAAATACAGAGGATATTTTTTAATCCTTTCAAAGCACTCTGTGGATGTTTATCATCTAATTGAGAGAATGCAAGAGAAAAAAATAATCAGGGATGAAGGAAAAGAAAATAATCAAATACAGATTGAGAGACAAAGAGGAAGAGAGGCCTGTAAGAGGTGTACAGTATGTACTTTACTTCCTCCAGGGCAGAAGGGGGGCAGTTTAACCACAGGCAAAACCAACAGCCATTAAGCCCAGCACTGCCACTCCCTCATGCTGCTGCAATTAGCACTCACCAACCCCAAAAAGCATAAAAATCCACGTCCCCAGTCTACTTACATGTCTTACAGCAGCCATCCACATAAGTCTGCACTACACCTCCATTCTGAAAAGAAATCATAGAGGTTATGAAGGAGGGCAAAGGGCCTCAACAGTCTCAGAACAACAAAATTTGGCAGTGTTGAATACACTCAGACCTGAATACACTCGGTGTCATTGAAAGGGGGGCAAACAACTCCGGAGGCAAGAATCACTGCTCCCACTGCAGTCTCCATACAGTCAAATCGTGTGCAGTTAGCCACCCATGAGCTTCCCGCCTATAATCATACAACCCATGCACACTCACACAGTTAAATTTTATTTCATTGCAACTACTCACCAACTGGCCACTACAATTACAACTACTCTGTAACTATACTCTTTGTCCATTTAATCAGGTCCCTTTGAAATAGCTCACATATTTGTGTGCTTGCTCTTTCAATGTTTGTTATGTTTGGAGTTTTCAATCTTTCAAATTAAGATCTGTTTTTAATATGTCTTCACTGCATTTATTTGTTAATAACTGTGCTCAGTTTTCTTAGTTTCCAGTCTAACTGACCTTAACTTTTCTCTGTAGATGCTGAGAAAATGGCAACTGGACACTGAGCTGAACTGCAGCAACTGGATCAACAGATCAGGGCTTTTCTGGAGTGGCAGACCAAGAGATGGTGTTTTAGTGATCCAGGGTCAGACATCTGAAAGCACAGTAGCTTTCAAGGTAATGGTGTTATCTTAAATTTTCCTAGTGCATAGGTTTTGGATATCTCAAAGTGCTTTCCTGTGGCTCCAAGCAAACACAAGAACATTAGAACTATGGTCATTCACGCAGGGATGAACAACATTTTATCATGTCAGAGTGAAGTCCTAAAGGAGCATTTCTATACTAAATAAATTTAGATCAATTTCTAACCTTCATTTTTAAGTCTTAAAAAAAGTTGTTTTTCTAGTTTTAATTCTCCAGGTGACATGATATCAATTTTCATACCTATGCTGATGGTGCAATTATACTATACGTTTATAATTATACTATATTTCCGTTCCTTCTGAAAATCAAGACTCTGTTTTACCAGCAGTGTGTGCTGTCACAATTTTCAGCTACATAAAAAACTGAAGTACTGATCGTTGGTATTAAAACTCAGAAGCTTGGTTCTTTAGCTTCATATATCAAGCCTGAAGAGTGAAACCTGAATATAATCATAGACTATGATCTCACAGTCACTAAATTAGCTTTTTATCATTTTAGAAGTAGTGCTAAAGTTCTGACTTTTCCATTGCAGAATGATGCAGAGAAACGTTTTCATGTATTTGTTCCAAGCAGACTTTATTACTGTACCACTCTTTTTACTGGGCTTCCTGAGAAAATCTATCCTCAACAACTCATACAAAATGCTGCAGTACAGATTCTAATGAAAACAAAACAGAGAGCTCATATCATCCCTGTTTGGAAATAACTGCACTGGCTACCTGTTTCTTTTAGGCTTATATCACAAAAAGTCTGTCTGTTTATGTTCCAACATGTGATCTTAGATCTGCAAATATTGGCCTTCTGCATATATCTTCCGTAGGATAAGGAAAACATATGGAGGCCTCTTTCAGCTACTATGCTTCCAAACTGTGGAACTCAAATCCACCTTTTATTAGACAGTCAAGCTCAGTGCTCACTTTTAAGAAACATTTAAAATATATCTCCTTTATGTTTAATTAAAACTCTTTCTCTCTGTTTGATCTGATTTAATGTTTTTTGATCTGTCAAATAATTTTTAATTAATACTTCTTTTTTCTGTAGTTTCTTCTATTACTGTTAAGCTTCATCCACTTTCTGTAAAGCACTTTGAAGTGCCACCAGTATGAAAAGTGCTCTATATATAAAATTGTTATTTATTATTATTATTATTATTATTATTATTATTATTGTTGTTGTTGTTGTTGTTAGCCAAGTAAGTGCACTTTTTAGTTCTACAATTACAGACTGCAGTCCATCTGTTTCTCTGCATAATTTGCTAGCTCTCTTTTGTCCTGTTCTTCAATGGTCAGGACCCCCACAGGACCACCACAGAGCAGGTATTATTTGGGAGGTGGATCATTGTCCCTGCACCCACTACATTAACAATGAAATATCAAAATAACCCAAATAATACCTGCCCTGTGGTGGTCCTAAACATTGATGATGGGTAAAACAGGGCTAACAAAGTACGCAGTAAAACAGATGGACTTGTAGAACTACAAAGTGCACCTATAGGGCAAGTCGACCTGATAAAATAGACAATGAGTGTAGAAACATGGAGGTGTATTTAATGAAGTGGCTGGTGGACATAATTAGTTTGTTATATACCTGAATGTGTGCACTATGTTTAACAAAGTCAGACATACCATAAATACTTCTGTAGATCCATTTTCACTGGAAAATGAGCATGAGATGTTTTTACAGGAGCCACAACACACATGGGGGTCAGAAGATGGGACATACACCTGATGCTTTAGAAACAAAAGAAAAGATAAGGTGAACTGAAACTGCACACATGACCACCTTCTCAAAAAGGAACAGGATATTTACAAAACTCATTTATGGTTCATGACTAATTTTGTTTATTTTCAAATATTCCTTGTCAGCTTAATGCTCCTTAAAGTTTCTGAGCAACCCATTACAATATTCCCAGAACACTCTCTTCACTCCACACTAAATTGGTTTAAACGATTATTGCCTTTAGTTTAGGGCTGCATATTTGATACACTGGCGGTTGTATTACAGTATTCTATGAATCTGTCAGTGGCTTCAGAAATCTCTCACAAATTGCCTGAACAAGCCTTTAGAATACAGCACTGGTTATCCCATATTCTTTTCCATATGCAAGATCATGGCCATCTAAATATTTTTTCACTAACAGGTAGTGGATGTACATGAGCTACAATTAAAATAATGACGACTCTTGTATTGTGGATAGTTTCAGCAGGACTTACAGGCTCACACTTTTCAGAGCAGTTGGCAGTTGTCACGTCCATAGCATAGAAGCCTGTGCTGGGGTCTTTGTGTGTGAGGCACTGCACAGTGTAGCACAGCTCACCGTCAAAATACTGTACCATAGACTGGCCTGGGCTAAGCACAGTCACACCCTGAAACAAACACACATCTGCCTTCTCTACACACACACACATACACACACACACACACACACACACACACACATATTAGCAAATGTATATATATATATATATATATATTTCATATACGATGAAATGTCTATGTGTGTTGTCTTACTGCAGGAGTAGTGAGTGCAGCCACAGGTACTGGTGTAATCTGGTTCTTCAACTTGAATTTCTCCCTAAATACCAAAAAGGTCAAAAACTGTTCAGACAAATGAGATGATGTCTGATGAAGTCTACAAATAGGCTCCTGAAAGGAATGTCAAAAAAGTAATTTACAATTTAATACTACTAATTTATAAGACTATTCTATGCCTTTTGCAAAAGGTTTTAAATAGAACATGTGTTATGTACAAAACTCACAAGTCTAAATGTGCCATATATGCACCATTTACAGAGCAAAATGCAAAATGGGTTTTTCTCCATCATGCATATGCATTTGAAGCACAATCAGGCAAAAAATTGATGGAGATGTTGGAAATGCAGCTGATTACGTTCAATTTAGAATTTATATGAGGAATTAGCTCAGCTTTCCAGTTTTGCATGGAATTTTAACCTTTTCTTAAAACTAGGAGAAAATGTTGCACTTCTTTTAAAAACAGTAGCAGATTATGTTAAAGCTAGACTGTGGCACAGGTCTATGCTGAAAGATCTGAAAGAGAAAGAAAAACACCTCTTAAACACCTCAAGAGTTTGTCTAGTGATTCAGATGATACTGGCTTTCCATGCTATTGTCCCTTAAACAATATCCATTTTATTGTTTATATTTTTTGAAACTACAAAGAATTACGCACTCAGATGTTTTGCTAAGAATGAATTTATTAACACTGCTATTTCTTCATTAAGGTTTCCAGAGCGTGTTGGCAGCTCCACTGTTTCTCTGCACCTTTTAAACTCTTACAAGCGTAATGCAATTAGCAGGCAATTCTACATGCAGTTTGATTATCTATAGAAAAGGCTGCATTAAGGCTAGTTCTGCAGTTTGCCTTCCCATGAATGTACAACTTGCCCAACAGAGAGGGAAGGACTCACCGCGGTGCACTGAGGTTGTATGATGTTTTGACACTGACACTCTGAGGAAGAGACAACAGAGTTCTGAACAAATCAGCTCATCATATTTGTACATAGTTTTGTATGTGTGAGTGTTTGTGTGAGAAAGTACACTACCACAGTAGATCTCTGGGCAGCAGCTGCCAGGAACAGGTCTTCTAACCAAAGCAGCACCAGGGGCACAGCTAATACTGGGCTCAGGACACAGGCTCATGTCACACACTGCCAAGAAAAAGCAATGACCATTTACTTGTAACCCTTAATAACCTTTGATTAAAAAATGGATAATGGCATGTACACTGCAATGTAGGTTTTCTCTACTTGATTATGCAATAATAGAAATCTTTCATAGTTCTGTTTTAGTTATTACCATTTGTGCATTTCTGTGTGCATAAGTGCTGTGTAGCATCATATTTTGCTATATGTATGTGTGCTGAAATACCACAGTGATATTGGGGACAGCAGTGATTCGTAGTGTTTATGTCTACTGCCAGAATCTCTCCAAGCAAACACACTGGGATGGGATCCATACAGGACTCACACACTGCAAAATACACACATTGTCAAAATGCAGTAATCTAAATATTCACATTTTTATTCACAGCCATAGAAAAAAGAATTATCTTATGTAGTGTGTTTTGCCACAGAAATAGTTTACAATAAGAGTTAAGCACTTAAACTGTAGGTCTATTATTCAGTTAATAATCTAAATGCTTATTTCTTCATAATTACTACAAATTATTTAGAATCTACTATGAAACCGTTAAGTAAGTACAAGAATGAGGAAGACAGGTTCTTAGCATTAAGGGTGTGTTTATCGATTACCAATCTGTAGCAGTAATTCTGAAGTTTTGTAGATGTTCAGATAAGATCATTCAGAATGCTGTCTTACCACACAAATAAGTGTAACAGCAGTCATGCTGTCCTCTGACCTCCACCAGGAACTGGTCCTCTCGGCACTCGGGGGTAGGGACACTGGGACAGGCCTGAGGGTCACATTCTACAAAAGGACATTATCTTCTTAGATTGATTGTTTCCATAAATAGGAACAAGCCAGTGTATACATGAAAGTGGCATCGTCAAGGAATAAAGGATACATGAAAAATCTATCTGACCACAACGGTACTCTGGACAGCAGGAGAGGGTGCTGTAGCCAATCACCAGCTTATTCCCATTCTCACACGTAGGAACATCATTCTGGCAAATGGTTAGATTACATTCTTCACACATACAAACACACAGACAAACAAATAAAAACACATTAGCGCAAATCTATACTTGTTCGAAAAATTTTATATGCATTTAGATTCTCAACTGCTGCACCCTTATCACTGAAGAGGTAAATATACGTACCACAGATTTTTTTGGGGCAGCAGACTCCCTCTTCAAGCACATCAATGGCATACTCTCCCTCACGCTCACACAGTGGAGCTGGCTCAGGGGGACATTCAGGCTCCACTGGCACCACACTGCCATTCTCCAGACAGCTGAACAGACAGCAGCCTCGAAGCGAGCCATTCCACACCTCCCCAGGAGCCCTTGGAGAGCCTTCATTATCCGTACAAACTGACAACAACAGATTAAACAAAAACATACAGACAGAGACACACACACACACACACATTAATAACATTAATAACACACAAGTCATATTAATAATTAAAGTAGATTTTTTAGATGTTTTATTCAATATTTCAGGTGTTCTGAGGACAACAAAAAGCTACCAAAATGATAAATAAGGTACTGTTATTATCTATAGTTATTTGTTTGTCAAATTGTTTCTTTGATATTTTCTGAAAATTGATTCTTGCTTTTTTATATACATTGCAATCAGTTTATTTTTAATTTCATATAATTATATTATATGCGCATGAGTTGGACTTTGGTTGATGGTTACCCAACATTCCCCCTCCCCCTCCTCTGCTCCTATCCATACACACATGTACACACCTATGCTTTCCAAACCAGATTGCCCACTGATATTTTATCACAGAACATTGTTGAATAACGCTAATTTGGAAAGTGTAAAAGTTCCGAACTGTTGTGACAACATAATTTCTGAATTATGAAAATGAAAAGATAGGGTGAAAAAACACTGTAAAAATGTATTACTGGATTGGAAAATGTTAATGACGGTGTTGCTCGACTGTCCTCCTCCTATGAATTTGTTGTTCTGTGCCTCTCTTTTACACTTTAATTACATCACCCACCCATGCACACATGTTTATGGCATGAATGGCTCTGGATGTTCTGTTATCTTTGCAATGTGTTTATTGTGGAAGATAAAAAATTTATTTGGCACTAACACACACACACACACACACACACACACGGACACACACAGACTGTGTTGCTCACCACACTGGTCCTCAGTGACACAGAATGCTGAGTCAGCTCGGTGCAGGATTGTGCCACTCTTACATACACACTCCTCCCGAATGGAAGAACAGGTGCTTTCCTCATAGTAATCTCTATTCTGACATGTCCTGGTCTTACATGTGTTAACACATGGCTTGTACTCTTTCCCAGGAGGACACTTCAAAGCTGCCACAAGCAAGGAAACACAGTAGCACAGTAAGTAACTGAAAACACACACACACTAAATAAGAAAGACGTAGATATATATGGTGAGTCTATGTTCTGTTTTATTCTCGTTGTAACATTATGTTGTTGGTATTTCATTTGCCCAAATGCCTTTGATTGCTGAGATTGCGTTTCAGTTAATTGTACAGCAGCCCCAAAAACAAACCATTTATCTACCATTTACCTGTGGTAAACTTAAATAAAGCTCATTAGATTACTTCACAAAATGTTTACTAAAATTACATTTGTTTCACAATATTCAAACAGTACACACTTTGTGTGGAGATGATCAATTACCCCAGCCAAATTTTGAAAGGACATTTTACCAAATTTACAGTCATGGAAGGGTCTGTTAATAAATGCCACTTGGTTTGATATTTCTCTTTCCTATCACAATAAAATTAGTGCATTTTTAAGTATGGCACAAATGTCCAAACACTTTTTCAGGACCACTGTAAATGAAGGAGCAGCAGTATAAGAAACCACTCACGGCAAAAGTTATTTCTCCTCCAGCTGAAGCAGATTTGGTGAGTGTAGCAGATGGCCACATATGCAGCCAGAAAATCACATTCATGTTCTTTATAATGAAGGTCACCTGCCCAGATTTTATCACAGAAGTGCTCCGGTGAAACCTAAACAAAGTATCAATTGCACATTTCAACAACCTGAGCTACTGCAAAAAGACAATGTATGTTAAAGTGTGTGAAATACCTTGTGGTGACACTTGGAGAATGGCCTCTGGTTGAGCATTTGAAAACATTTAGTGCAGTTCCCTGTGGTGCAATTGTCTCCAACTCGGCGGAAGTAGTCTGTCTCCTCTGATGTGTCCACCATCCAGCTGTGGAGAAACACAGGGATGTCCTCTACATCACGCATCACAGTCCCATTGGGCAGACGCAGGTCATCTGCAGGGTTTCCATCACAGCAGCCTAATATAGAAAGATTAGCATTATTCACAAGGAAGTACAGTCACAAATGTTATGACGTTATAATGCGCTTTACTGTTCTCCCCGCAAAATAAGTCAGTTTTAATTTGTTCAGGTAATGCAAACTGACAAAGACAACATATTCTTTAATTAAAAACATTTTGAAGTTGCTAAATAGTATATACACACAAATTACAAATCACATTAAATACACATTTATATACACATATACATAAAGTCATGTGAAGAAGTATGCCCCATAAAAAGTTTAGAGTTTTTCAATATATGTGGAGATAAAGATACCAAGTCTTCATTTAAAAGTGTTGATAGATAAAACTGATATAACTTAAAAGTTGACATTTTTAACATTTTTGTCATTCTTTATAAAACTGAAATAAACTGTAAGGAAATTTTCTTATGTGGAAAAAGTTAGGTACACCCTTACATATATCACTACTGCAAACATGATAAATTGAAACCAGGTGCATCCAATCAAGTGTTAATGATGAGAACACTGTAAGAGAATATCTTGGAGGAACTTGTCTTACTTAAACCTCAGATATCTGGTCTGGTTTGCTCTTTGTTATTGTAGTGTATATTAGACAAAAGAGTTCTATAAAACCTCCAGAAAAAAAGTTGTAGATACCTATAATTCTGGAATGGGGTTTAAAAAGATATACAAAAAAATACTCAAAATCAATCATTCCACTGTCCAGAAGATCATCTCCAAGTAGAGAAATTTCAAAACCAACTTGTCCAGACTAGGCCACACCAGCAAATTCAACTCATCAGCAGACTGTAAGATGCTAAAAGAAGTCTCTGAGAACCCCAAAATTTTATTACAGGATCTGCAGGCAGCTCCTGCCAATGTTGATGTAAAACTGCATGCATCTACCATTAGAAAAAGACAACTCAAAGCTTTTGCTATCTAAAAAACATTGGGGCAAGTTTGCTAATGAATATCTAGGTGACGAGCAGCACTCCTAGAACAGTGTGCCATGAACAGATAAGTCAAAGATAAAGTTTTGGGCCACAGCAGCAGAAGCCATGTTTAGTGAATACAAAAGACAGCACTTGATCAGAAGAACCTCATTCTGACTGTTAAACAATGTGGTGGAAATGTTATGGTTTGGGGCTGTTTGCTTCCTTAGGGCCTGGCCAACTTGCAAACACAGAATCAACTATGAATTCTCCTTTGTATCACATAGTGCTTAAATAAAATGTGAGACCCATCTGTAAAAAACAAAAGTTGAAGCTGAAGTAGTGGACATTCTAACAGGATACAGAACCCAAACAAGTACATGCACCAAGGAATGTCTCAAAAGGAAGAAATGAAAGATTATGGAATGGCCTGGTCAAAGCCCAGATCTGAATCCTTTTGAAATGCTCTGGGTGGATTTGAAATGGGCTGTACATGCAAAAATCCCCTCAAACATTGCAAAGCTGGAAGAACCCTGCATGGAGAAATGGGCAAAGATTTCTCAGAGTAGATGTCAGAAACTGATAGACAGTTATAGGAAACACCTAACATAAGGCATACCATTTACCTATACATACTGTTCAACTGAAGGTCAAATACTGATATGTCCACACACATCAAAAAAGAGAAACATTTCAACATTTTACAGACAGAAACATCTCTCTCTCTCCCTCATTCCCTCCCTCACACACACACACACACACACACACACACACACACACACACACACACACACACACTAACCACAGAGGCCTCTGGTAGAGGTGTTGTCAGGGGCTCCATATTGAAGGACCATGATGCCGGTGCTGTGGTACCACTGTATGCTGATTCCACTAGGGGTATGAATGCTGTACATGGTTCCTGTGTCATCAATGTGCAGATTCAGCCTGGTGAAGGGCAGTCGAGCAGTGATCTGGTTCACTGACACCTATATCCAGCCACACAATGCAACATTACAGGCCAACAGTCATAAACACATCACAAACGAAAGTCTGTGCACTGTGCACATTTTTCGAGGTTGTTTACCTTGCGGTCGAAACGATTGATCATGATCCTGTAGGCATGAGTGGTTATGTTTAACTTCTTAAAACACAAACCAGAAGTTCCACCTGTAGGAGTCTGTCAGAGAAAGTAAAAGAGAGAGCAAGAAAGAGACAGAAGCAGAAAATAATTTTGATTATTGTTTTGATGAAAAGTGCACTATTTTCTCAGTCAGTCACATTCAGAATAGTGACATGCTTGACAGTGAAAAAAACTTACTGGTCGTCTGATGTAGTTCACACTCTAAAACAGAGATTTGAAAAATAAATGAGTACTCAATGTCAGAAAATACTACAGTTCTTGTGTAAGTGTTGTGTGTATACTGATATAAGTCAAAGTGAATGTTTGTTCACCTCACTGGTAGGACATTTCTCAATGTGTCCAACAATGTTCTCTCTGGGTAGGTGGACCAGTATATAGGAGCCATTATCATACAAAGCAACATTATTCCCATCAAACGTGATCACACGCAGGTCTGAGATTATTGAGCAACGACCTGAAAATACATATACATCAGTACAGATAATTAAGGTCACTTTGGGGTCATTTGTACAATAATATCACTATCTGATTTGATTCTTGTGTGCAGTATGTGTATCTTACAGGGACAACGCCACAGTGGGCAGCATGGGTCAGTGTTGATCTGTATGGGCATGCCCAGCAGGTTGCACTGAGGCTGGGTGATGTTGAATCTACAGTGCTGTGAGGAGTTGTGCAGCATCAGTTGGCTGTTAAAGCAGATGTACTCACTGCACTCATCCACTCTCACAGAGTATGGAGGCTGAATGGGGAAAAACATCCATAATGTCTCTCACATCATCTCATCTAATATGCTTATCCTCCTGCGCTCACTGGGTGGAAAGCAGGATATATATACACACACACACACACATATAAATATACTTTCTATTGGAATTTAAGAAACATTACTCTCTGTGACAGGCTGTTTGTCTGCAAATTTACACCAGAGCTCATTCTGAACTGCACCACACCTCTCTAAACCCACCGTGCAGCCGTAACACCTCATTACTGACGTGGATGTGCTGGCAGCAGGGCAAGAATGCCTCAAGCTACAAGGAGTTATTGGTAAGTCACAGAAATGAGCTTTCACCACCTGTCTGGTTTAAAGATTTATAGTTAAGGGCGTGCTTATGTGTTTGTATGTTAATGTTAGAGAAATCTGGTAAACAAACTAAAAAGAGAGCATGTGATATACAGTTCAGTTTGGACACATCTACTCAAAGAATGGCTTCCTAATTTTCACCATTTTTATTCATTTTAGAATAAAGCTAAAGCTATAAATCTCTGAAATAATGCATATGGAATTATGTATTGACCACAGCATAGCCATATATATATCTTTCATTCTCCTCAAACTAGGGAGGGCTCTGCCTTGACACACTTTTGGCATTCTCTCAAGCAGCCTCTTGTGGAGACACCTAGGATACTGAGCACTTAAAGTGTTGTCTTTGTTTTTAATTGTTTTTAAGGTATGAAACATCCAATCAGCTGTGTCCTTGGACAGGTACAATATCTATACACATGTCCTAAAGTATCCAGACACCCCTTCAAGTTAGTTAACAGAATGAATAGGTGTCTACAAACGTCTGGACATAATTACATACATATAAAGTGCATATGTCTATAAGGATGATGTGTGTAGTGAACAGCACTCTCACCGTGCAGGGCCCAGTGGGCAGTAAGAATGGAGGGAGCACAGTTGTAATGCCAACCGTCTCCAGCGTGGGAGAGGGTGAGGGAGAGGTGGACGTGATCTCCGGGAGTGTTTCTGTTGTCGTCACAGATATGTAGTAATCCTCCGTCGCTGTGGAGAGAGAGGTTGTCTCTGTGGTGATGGTGGTTGGGAGAGGAGTTGTTGTGGTAACCACAGGAGTGGTGGAAGGAATTGCTGTTGTGGTTGTCTCCTCAAGTGTGGTCAGCATCTCTGTAGTTGTTGATGGAGCGGTTGTGGTGGTGGTAGGGGGTGTGGTAGGTTCTGGGGTAGGGGAGGCTGTGGTGGTGGGAGAGGTCGTGGTAACCAGAGTAGACTCTGTAGTTGGAGAAGAGGAAGTTGTGCCAGGTGTAGTGAAGGAGGGTGTGGGAGAGGGTGTGCTAGGTGATGTAACAGGCTCTGTGGGAAGTGTACTGGGAGCTACAGATTCTGTTGTGCTGGTAGTCCTTGGTGTAGTAGGAGGTGTAGTAGGAGCAGTAGTGGTTGTTCTGAGAGTAGTAGTAGTAATTATAGTTGTTGTGGTAGTAGTGGTTGTGGTAGTTGTTGTTGTAGTTGTCGGAATTGTTGTGGTAGAAACTGTGGTAGTCCTGTTGGAGCGGGTCACAAACATGTATGGTGTAGGAGTTGGTGGGAGCGTCACACCTGCAGAGGAAAACATTTCAAAATCATCTTAAGAAAAAGCCATTGGACAAAAGATGGCCTTTCCTTGATGAAATTAGTAGAGATTAAGTATTCCATCCATGGCATTGACGGGAAGTTAATCAAAACACTGCCATTCTCAGAGCACGTTAAGTTTATCTAGACTGATTTATCCGTCCTTGATTGTATGAACTCCTGCACTGCTCTAGCGCTAGATGTCATTTAATTTACACTTTTACTACATAAAAGATGAACAAGGCTTAGTTTATTTCTGGATGCACTGTGACTTTTTTCTGAGTGAGTTTTGATAATGATAAAATGTCCAAATGTGATGAAATGTTACTTATATTCCTCTTCAGGCATTTTCTTGTTAAAAATCTATGAATTTTTAGCTTTGTTAGATTAAGCTCTTTGCTGTTTTTCCATAAATGCAACAACAGCATTGAGAAATCACATGACTAACAAAAAAGAAAAAAGCCATTTTTGCATCATTCATAAAGAGATAATCGTAAATGTGATGATGATGGTTAAAGTGATTAAGAAGCAATGTAGTTGAAACTTACAGTCTTCTCGATAGACACACCTCCTGGTGACTTCATCTAGCACCATGCTCTTGGGACAGCGAGGAAAACAGCCCTCTACACTGCACACAAAAGTTTCAGACAGCAGAAGTATTCACTGTTACTTTAACGATGTGCTTTAAGAATGAGGCTCTGAATCCATAAGCATGTTAAATGCTAAATCTTACGGAGGGAGGAACTGGCATCGTGTAGCAGTGGGGTCACTGCATGTTTTCACACACGGGCTAGAACACGCATGGTACTTCCACTCACACATCAAACGATACGGGATCACAAAAGTGCTCTCTGAAACACAAGCAAAACATGTACACTAAAACTTACAAAAGTACACACACCAAATATTACATTAACAAAACTGTGGCAAAGAAGGTATACAAATGCTTGGACCTGGTATCCTTGGAGCTAGTAACTTCTGTGGTTCAAACGTGGTAGCTCCCATGTTTGGGGACATCTACCTCTTCAAAAAATTTTTTAATAAATGACTTTTTTCTATTTTTAAACCAGCCATTAGGGGTGTGCTTTGTGAACTTCTGGTGCCGGTCCCAAGCCCAGATAAATGGTGAGGGTTGCATCAGGAAGGGCATCCAGCATGAAACTTGTGCCAAAACTATAATGCGGATCACAAATATGATTGCCATACCGGATCGATCGAGGCCCGGGTTAACAACGACCGCCTCCGGTGCTGTTGACCAGCAGGGTGCTGGTGGAAATTGGACTACTGTAGGTCGAAGACCATCAAAGAGGACAGGAGGAAGGCGGGTTAGAAGGCAGCAAGAGAGAAGGAAAGGCAGGAGTGTGGAGGTTAGAGTAGGGACTCTGAACATAGGGACAATGACTGGTAAAGGCAGAGAGCTTGCAGACATGATGGAGAGAAGGAAGGTAGATATTCTGTGTGTCCAGGAGACCAGATGGAAAGGAAGCAAGGCCAGGAACATTGGAGGTGGATTCAAACTGTTCTATCATGGTGTAGACAGGAAGAGAAATGGAGTAGGGATAATCCTAAAGGAACAGCTTGTGAAAAGTGTTCTGGATGTAAAGAGAGTGTCAGACAGGATCATGAGCCTGAAGTTGGAGGTTGATGGTGTAATTTTGAATGTGGTCAGTTCATATGCACCACAGGTTGGTTGTCAGTTAGAGGAGAAAGGGGAATTTTGGAGTAAGATGGATGAAGTGGTAGATGGTGTCCCTAGAGAGGAGAGATTAGTGATTGGTGCAGACTTCAATGGACATGTTGGTGAAGGGAACAGAGGGGAAAAAGAGGTGCTGGGTATGTATGGTGTGAAAGACAGAAATGTGGAAGGTCAGATGGTTGTAGATTTTGCAAAGATAATGGAAATGGCTGTGGTGAACACGTATTTTCAGAACAGGGAAGAACACAGGGTGACATACAAGAGTGGAGGGAGGTGCACACAGGTGGATTATATCCTTAGCAGGAGATGCCACCTAAAGGAGATTGGAAATTGTAAAGTGGTACCAGGGGAAAGTGTAGCAAGGCAGCATAGAGTGGTTGTCTGTAGACTGAGATTAGAAACAAAGAAGAGGAAGAGAGTGAAGACAGAGCCAAAGATTAGATGGTGGAAGCTGAAGGAGGAGGATGGTTGCAGGCAGTTCAGTTGCAGAAAAATTGCAACAGGCCCTTGGGGGCAGTGAGGAGCTACCTGAGGACTGGGAAACTACAGCTAAGGTGGCTAATATATTGGTAAAAGAATGTTGGAGATGCCGGGCAGAAGGAGAAGAGGTAGACCTCAGAGAAGGTTTATGGATGTAGTGAAGGTGGACATGGAGATGGTTGGTGTGAAAGTAGAGGAGGCAGTGGATAGGGCAAGATGAAGGCAGATGATCCGCTGTAGCGACCCCTAAAGGGAGCAGCCGAAAGAAGAAGAAGAAGAAGAAGAAGAAGAAGAAGAAAACTTTTTTCTATTTTTATTTTCTATTTGTTTTTAATTTTGCAAATGCAGAAACACAGTAAAGGCACATTTCAGTAGAGAGCTGTTTAAATTAATAAGGAACAATCACATATATCATTTTATCCTCTTGTTGTGATGTCACTCACCCAGATTTAAATCCTTTAGATGTTTAAATGAATGTTTAGGCAAAACTATGTCATGTCTTATGTGCGTGTTCACATGGCCAAAAAAATTGTAATATACACAATTTTTTTGTTAACTGAAAAGTGATGAATTCAAAAAGATATCTTCAAACTTTTCATGGTAGTGTATGGTTTGAGAGATTATGAGAACTTTCTTACCCTCAATGGTAAAACTGCTGCTGGCCTTGAAGGAGGGTGAGCTGTTGTAGCTCTGTGCACGTGCATGTGTGTGTGTGAGTGTGAGGAAGACGCCCTTCTGACTATGCAGCTCAAAGGAGGATCGCCCTGGCAACCACAAGCCCTGGTGATGAATGAAGGTTGCCTGGCGACGAAAGTCCTCCCCAGGTCTCCACCGCTCCAGCCGCACTGCCTGATTTGCCATAACACATAGGAAGTAGTTTGGGCGCTCAGCAGACTCCAGTGAGACAGTGGGGAGTCCTAAACACACAATAGCAAGCTAACCCAAAGGTCTCCAATGCCACTGCATTCCAGCCTCCAAAACACCACCACCAAAGAAAAACATTTAATATTATACACTAAATGTCAAAAGGCATTTTTAGGTTAGGATTTCAAACTTACAGCTGTTTCCAGAATTTAATTATTTGGGATAAAAATTTATTAAATGATAAATCATATATTGAAATTGTCTATTTACAATAACATGTCAGGTTCTTAGCCTGAGATTCTATCACCACTTTTGAAATGTGATGCAGACATTCTTGATGCCATTCTCTGCCATTTATCAAGTACCAAATTCATTTACCAAACCAATCTACAGCTCTGTTTTGTATTGTGGAGACTTTCTTATTTTGACTTTCTGTGGAGAATTTCTTATTTTAGTTGTTGCAGCTTGCTAGCTTCCTACTAATTGTTTTAAACATTTGCATATGTTGCATAGGAGTAGGATGTTATAATCACTTTATTTAACCAAATGGGTTTAATATTATTCGAAATTCCAAACTTTTGAAAAGTTTTAAAGAAGCATGTGTATATGTGAGTGTGTGCTCTCACGTGAAGCTCGGTCCTTATAAAGTCCGCTGGTGATCATGAAGTTGAAGATGGCCGTAGGCTGGGCATTGGTCCTCAGCAAAGGAAAAACCTCTCCACTACTGACATTTGCTCCAAAGACACACACTGAGTCATTCAGCTCAATAGTGGACAGAGTGAATGGACCATCACCCAGCTCTAAATGCATATCCATACAAAAGTGTCCACAAAAACGATAATTATCTATAGGAGTCAGTATTCAGATGTACATACATCTATACATGTATTTATGTAATACAAGTCAATAAACGTTTAGCAAAAGGTGGGTAGCACGTACCTTGGTTGTAGTATTCACAGTCATATGCTGCAAGGGAAATAAACCATATCAAAATGTGTGGTTGTGTGTAGAGGGGTATGTTGTGTTCTGTGTGTTTGGTAGTGGTGTGATAGTGTTCTGTTTGAGTGACAAATTGAACTGGCTGTGATGATAGACTTTGAGAGGAGGTCAAAAGGTCACCCAGATCATCATTCCATTGTTTGTGAGCTTGTGTGTGTGCTTACGACAGACAGTAGGGGATCTCCATTGTATCGTGACGCCATGCTGACAGCACTTGTGTGCATATGCAGCAATGCTAGTGCACAAGCACTCACAGTCTCCTCCACGGTTGCAGTTGCAAGTGTCTGTCAGGCAGTTTTTATAGAACCAGGTTACATCCACCTGGGGGTCAACAGAAGATTAACCACATCAGTGAACATAGCACAATAGAGCTAGGTCAGAACACTTAATGCCTGATAAGCTTGATATAAACCCCCATTTATTCCATGCCAGTCAACATTACAAACAGAACTGATTTCACTTAAACATTGACAAAGGAATATATATACACATATACATGCCCACATAAAGATATGACTTTTTTGTCAATTACACATCTGTAAAATTAGTGTGAGGCATGCTTCTGTTCAGTTTTCTTGTGCAACCACATCCCCTGCTGGCCACATGGTAGAGTGCTGCTAGACATTCTCTCATTGCAGAGGAATCTTACCCTCAGTTTCACTGCTATCAATTGGTGCATCATCAACTGATGTGTGTGTGTGTGTGTGGTGAAAATAGTGTGTGTGGCTGTGGGTAAGTGGTGCCCTTTTCTTTAGGGTACAGAATGCAATGTTGAACTCCTGAGGGATGCACTTACCACATTGTGGCACGGAGCAAAAACGTCACTGTAGAGGAGTCCACATTCTCGCTTAGCATACGGCTGTCTGCTCAAATCTCCTTCACAGGGCCTGCGTACCACAAAATCACTCTCGCACTACACACAACACATACACACAAACACAAAAATAAACAGGGATCCTTTAGTTCTGTTCACTGAGCAGTGAGCTATAGACATAAACAATTGTCTACAAATAAAATAACAAATGTAACTCATCCACTATCTAACTGCCCAGGAACTAACTAGCTTGTAGCAAGTCCTATCGTCTCCTTTACCTGGCCTAGTGCCCAGCTGTCTCCGAAGGCCTGGGCATTGCTGACCTCCATGTGCCCTGCTGTGGTCATGTCATTCACTGTCACCATGTCAAAGTTTCCACACATGCCACTGAACTGACCCTGAGAACAAATACACATAACAAGGGCAAGGGTTCATCCACATTTCTTGTGTGTTGAAAAGTGACATATTTGCAAGTCACTGAAAATTTGCAGCATTAAAGGTGAGGTTTGAGCTTTAACCTTCCATCGTGGTCCAGCTTGAATATGGATGGTTGTTTTGCGGTCCCAGAGCACAGTCAAGTCTTGGTTGGGAAAATGGATCACAGTGTAGTAGCCTGCCCCCCACAACTCAAACTCATACCCTCTTCCGACCACAGTGGAGGAGCTCTGAAAATCCACCACAAACACAACTCAGTGAACATCATACACACATCACTAACACAGCACACACCATTGCTGACAAAAAAACTAGCAAGAAACAGCTATTAAGGTCATGGTATCACAAAAGCCAAAGCCATCCTGTCATCCCTGAGACAATAAAAGCAGGTGTATTGTTTAATCCATATTGGGAAGCTTCAGGCATGACAAAGTTCAGTGCTTTAAATTAACATTTAATGTCTGTAAACTACATAATCATTAAATCATGAACCATGTCTGCCACAAATACAGAAATGTTTAATGCAGAAAAGTTTTCATTCTGCCTATAAATAGCATTTGCTCATCATATTTCCACCACGAGCACAAGGTCAATTTCTGTTAGCACATCAGAAAGATTTCTAATGTCATGTTACCATCAATCAAGCAACTACACACAGTCACATGTGGCAGCATGGTCTAGCTCAGGGGTTCACAAACTGTGGTACATATACCCCAAATTATGTTGAGGGTATGCAAAACAATTCTGATGTGTGACATTTACACATTTTTAATCTTCATTTCAACACATTAGCAAGCCATGCCATTACACTGATACTTCCCTAATACAAACAACACAAGCAGCTCCACACACCAACTCCTGATCAAAAGAACCTCACTGAAAGTGCTATGAGCGGACCTCTGAGTTTGAATACTGAGTTTAATCTAAAACCAAAGTGAGATTTATGCATAGTGGCTTTGGCATGAGTAATAAGTGAGACATTTATATCATCTAGTACATAACCAACATACGCTCTTATTTATTACCTGTACAACTGTGAAGGTTTACATTGTAACACATTCAAGGCTGTAGAGGCTGTAGTGGTTATTCAGGGTTTTTGTTGGCTCACTAAACAGGTGATAGTGAACATTGTGTTATTTACTATTCCTTTTACAGCCATGCATATGCATGCCTTCATACAGACCACTGGTCCAGTGTCTGAAGGGGAGGGGACTTTAAAAAGTTTGAGAACCACTGGTCGAGCTTAAACATGAACAACTAAAGCTTGAAACAGACATTCAAGTAACAACTTTTCATTGATTTGTATGTTTTACAGTCTTTCCTGCAAACATTTAAACTTAGTCTGGTTCAATATGGTAGTACTGCTGTGTCCCATGAAAATGAATATAGCTAACCATAATTAAAATTTAATAGTAATTTCTGATGTACATTACAATGGACATTTTTTCTTTAAAGTTATGCTTTAAATATTACAAACTGTAAATATTACATACACATCCTCTTATAATTAATCCGAAGCCCTGTTACAGCTGTTAAAGTAATAGTTTTGCAAAAAAACAAATTCACTAAATTTTCCCCTACACCAAATGTAGTTGATCAGCCAAGATATGTTTTTTCTTTTATTATGTACTAGGTTACCAGACTAATACAGCAAACAAGTAATCACACAGTTCCTCAAGCAACTAAAAGCAAACTATACTGAGTTGAGCTGATACAAATAGACTTGCTTATGTGTTTGTGACAATGTATAACGCACTGTTGTATATAAAAAAATAGAAACAAAATATGTACAAATTTTAGGTTCCATGAAACTTTTGGCACTACAACATAATTTTACTAATTTTTATTAGTAATAGTATAGTATGCCATCATGTCAAAATCCACATCATGGACATTTTCTTTAACCAAACTGTCATTTTCATGTTGTAGAAGATCAAAGCAGGACTCACTGGTTTGCCTGAGTTATCACTGAAGTATAGTTTAGTGAGGCCAACATAGATGAGCAGGTTCTTCATACAGACTATTCCACTTTCATAGCAGTCTTTATTCTGTGCCGTAATGGAAATCTCTGGGTCACCAACACTCTAAATGTAGAAAAACAGAAAACAAAAAAACTTTTTGAAATAAATTTGACGAAATCATTCTTCATATTGAATGCACAAGTTAGCATCTTGAGGATGGTACACCAAACAATCTCAAAGTATGTGTGCGTACATGGTCTTTTAGTAACAGTTGAGGACTGTGTCCCTTGAGTAGATCAGTGGACTCCTCAGAGACTTAGTGCCCTTTAATAGACACCAAAGTCCATTCACTAACACTCCCCCAACACACACAGACAGACAGACACACACAGACACACACACAAGGCAGTAGCAGGTTGCAGTGCGTAGGCTGATTAGGAACAGATTGCTCTTTGTTAACTGAGGGCCTAGGCTGAGTCTGTGCGCTGTGTTAGTGTGCAGGGTTTGACATTCACCACGGCTCTGTTACAGCAATCCCGTTCTAATTAAAAATCCTCTCTGATTTTCCCAAGATTAGGAGCAGTGGGAGCCAGTCCTTTCCTGCTACTCTATCCAACCTGACAGAGAGCCGCCCAGTGAACTCCCTCACTCACACACTAAAACACACACACACACACACACACACACACACACACACACATACACACTCACACCTTCTTAGCCTCTTTGTTGTTTTGAAAACGTTCTGGCAAGTTTAAAGGTGTGCCATTGTGGATGTGATAAAACATTCCATTTGTAGAAGTTGTTAAGCTCCTTACTACTCTGTTTGTAATAAATCCGATTTACTCACAAATGGTCAACAATGGGTGACACTCACTGACAATTGTTCCTGATCACTGAGCCTGTCTCACTCACACACACATGCATACATTTGGCAATACCTTTACTAAGTAGACTTGGCAGTCACTGACATAGTCATATTCCAGGCCATCAAAAGTGTGATAATGACGGTCACTGTAGATGGTGCACACGGCTGGACAGGGAAAATATGTGCAGTTAAAGAACCCACGATGGCACACACTGTTGGCAGAAATACACATAAAAAAATTAACAAACACTTAAGATGTAATAGTCACTAGACAAAAAATGACATTAACACACTGACCAACGGTAGCAAGGCGTGTCCACTGTCTCTCCAGGAAGATACTCCAAACCTAGCCAGGCACATGGGCAGTTTTCTGGATAATAGCAGTCTCCATTATGACCAACCAAGCTGCACAATTAAAAAAACACATATGACATGTTTAACAATTTTTATTATTTTCTATATGATTTTGAGCAATCCAGATGTGTTCCATTTCTCTTTATAGACAGAGACAAAGGGAGAGTACCCTGCAGGACATCCACAGCCTGGTACACAGGGGGTCATGGGAGGACAGGTGAGATTCAACATCAGGTTCCTACAGGTCAGCTCACAGGCCACGCCCACACCAGTTGGCCCTGCCCCAAGCTGGCCCCTGCAGTTGTAGTAAACTTTACCATTGGGGCAATCACCTCTCTCAGGCTCTGAAGGGAAGAGTGCAGAAGGGAATAAGACAATGAAAAAAATGAAAGTACCACAATAAATTAAATAAACAACGAAGACATGAATTGGTTGGCAATAAACAGCATATTACAATTTACAATAGTTTGTGCAATGGACCTGGCAAATGAATGACAAAAGTTGTAGAAAGTAAAAAGCAGCATTTCAGTCTACATATACACTGTATGTCCAAAGGTTTGCAGACACCCTTGCAACAGAGTTCATACATCTGTTTTAACTTGTATAATCTTCACAGAAAAGCATCAGTAGAATGGGACACTCTCAAGTAGGCACACATGAGAAATGACCATGACCAATACCAAACATCAGCTAGGGTTGTATAAACCCCCTCAGCATTAAGCTGTAAATTGGTAGACTTGAGATCTGTGGAGTGATGAAGCAATATCCAGTACCTCTGGGTGTGAATTAGAGTGGTGTTCCCTATTCAGAACTATTCATCCAGCATGCTCTTGTGGCTGAATGAAAAAAATCTTCACTGCAATGTTCAAACATCATTCACATAGTTGAGGGTGCTACTGTATCAAAGGGGGGAACAGGCTCCCCATTAATAACCTTGATTTCAGAAGACACATTAGATGAGCAGATGTCTGCAAACTTTTAGACATTTAATGTATTATAATACAAAAATGGCAGAATATGGTCCATTCATCATGAAATGTACAGACAATGTAAAGGACAACAAACACTGTCAAATTATGCCAAAAACTGAAAAATAACAAAAACATATATGTAGAGATACAAGGTTTTGTTCTGACAGCAGTGATACATTTAAACAAGAAGAAAAGACCCCATCTTGAACGGCCAGTGGCTGAGTGAGCTTTTTTTCCAAATGATCTCAGGAACAGCATGGTAAAAGCCTTTCATTTAGCTCTCGCTCACTCTCTGAATTTGTGGATATCAGTGTTTTCCACTGATACATGGCAACTTGTTGCCAACAAGCTAACAAGTTTAAATAATTACACTCACCGCACTAGCTTGAGTCTTCAGACTGGACTGATTTAAAGATAGTTCAGAACAAGCTTGCAGAAAAAATTAAAAATAAAAATCTCAGTTCGAAAAACAGAAGATGGTGACAGTTTATGATTTACCTCTTTCTTCAGGCACACACTCCATACGGGCATTTCTGCAGAGGCTGGAAAAAAGTCACATGCAACATATCAGTATCATGTAGAGATCCCCAATACACTGCCTTACCAGTGCTTGCACACCACACTATTAAAACATACAACTGTGCATTAGCCAGTACAAGCATACAAATGTCACAACAGTCATTACTTTGCTGCATTAACACATCTTTAATTACAACATTGCAGAAAATTATTAGAGTGCTTGAGAAAGTTGTTATCTCTCATATTTCTTCTTATTCTTCTTCCACACTTTTCTGAGATTAATACAACCCGAACCACTTAATGTACAGACGTTTTGAAGGTCTCGGCACTGTGACTTGTGCTATATATTTTGGAGTCGATCATATTATTAGTTTTTAATAAAATTAAGTTTAAAAATGAAAAATCTCAGATAAGAATGAATGGCAGAATGTTCAGAACTTCAAATTCTAACTGACATCAATGATGTCACAGCAGTCTCACAGTCTCATGGACACAGCGGTCATGCAGGGCAAGCTTTAAAATCCTTAAACTTTCACCAAACTCCATTTCAGTTTTAAATGGTAGAGAAACTTGTCCTTTCCGAAACCTCAAAATATCTCATCATTTTATCAATTAGCTTTAGAGTTATGAGCATTGGGCAATAGGCACAGAAAACTGCCCCATTCATACCCATGTACATTTCTCAAAATCAGAATCTGCTTATTTCAAGATTTTCTCTGTGTTTAACTTGTCATAACTCAGACATTTTCTTCTCAATACACACACATTACACCAAAATAATCCTCAAGGGCTCTTATCTCACACCATCTATCCGGTTAAGCGATAGAGTAAACATTTCCAGAGTTATGATTGTTTGTTCAGAGGGTGGAAATCAGACTCAAACAAGGCTTCTCCATTAAGAGCTGCATAATAACAGAATGACAGTTAATTTGAATGACTCTCCCCCTCCCCCCTCAAACACATACATCTCTCCCTCTCACACACACCACACAGACACACACAAACAGACACACACTTGCAGCTCTTTTCAAGCACTCTTGCAGTTCATTCAGGAAATGCACATGTAGTTTATTAATTATTATCTCTCTGAAAGACATAGATTTGCAATACATACACTATTCTTCAAATATTTGTTAACAATGTTAGCCAGCATAAAACTAAAGCAAAATTTGGACACTAAACATTTCTCAGCTGCTTCAACGCATCTGGGGTACGTGGAAAATCATAAATTTGAATTTTTCACTGAACCATTCTTTTACTCTATGTAATGTTTCTATCCTGTCAGTGGAAAAAATTAAACATTGTGCTTTAGTAAAAGGACCATATTAGTGTTTTTTTTCTGAAAATGTATGAAAGCAACACACACACACACCCACCAAGGCCCAGAGGAGCTGAAGGAGACTTCTCCTGGCTGGAACACTGAGCCCATGAAGTAACAATGGCACTGAGAACTAGGAAAGAAAATGGCATGTGAATTTCTGACATACACAATTCATATGTTTGTTTGTTTTTTTTTAAACTTATGTTTAATAAAATTAGCATGTGAGCATGTGTCATGCATGTGAAATTTTCAGTTTAGCTGTTTACCCATTTGATAATAAATTGTAAAAAGCTTAACTATACCATTAAATACACACCACTGTTGAAAAACCTAAACCATAATGTGGTTATTTTTTGTAGTTAAGAGTTCTCCAGTTCTTCCAGTGATGTTTACAGTTTACAGACCAACTAAACACAATGAGGTTTAAAAAGTGTTGGAGAAAGCTGTGTAAAAACTAAACATAAAATCCGGTGAACTAAAAAAAAGTACCTATTTGGTCACATAAATGTAGGTGTTGGGGCTTACAGTGGTACACAACGCTGTCTTGCATGATCATAGAACATTCCATCCATACAGCCACATCCTTCAGCACAGTCCCGATCACACACCTCCCCAATGCTCACTGAATGGCACGTTCTCCCACATGACGATGTGCAAGGGTGGTACATCATTCCTCCCAAACACACCATGCCTACACACACACACACAAAAGAACAGATAGAGATAGTGATGAATGACGCTTGCTCCTACAACTTAATAATACTTGCATGGTTGGACAGTGGAAGAAGTAAACAAACCACAGTCAGAGACATGTGCTCTGAAGTTGATGATGACATGGTGTTTGGAGCAGATGTAGGCATAGTGGGCCAGCACAGTACACAGGCAATCACTTCCACAGCGGCATGCTTGGTAGCGGCACTGCTGGTAGTACATGCTGGGACTCACGTGTGCATGGCACTGAGAAAAGACCTCTCCAGTCAGAACATCACACAGTGAGGCGTAGAATGCTGCAACAAAACAGTCCATAATGTAACTTGTACATAACTTTCACTATGACAATGCTACAATACAACTAATATATGCTATAAACTATACAATTTCTTCTGAAATATAAAAACAATTTCTGGACAGATTAGTAAAAAACTAAAGGAAAAACCAACATAAAGTATCTTAGAAACATGTTGGACTGTTACAGGCCACTGGAGAAATGAAACATCATTCATCCAAAGAAATTCCCTTAACTGGTGTTTTGGTAATGGTATAGAGTGTTGTCTAATATGTTGGTCTAAAATCTCTTGAAGGTGCTAAGTTAGGCTGAGATCTGGTGACTGTGAAGGCAACAACCTATGATTTAAGTAATTTTCATACTCATCAGACCACTCAGTGAGCAATCTCATCAGGATACAAAAGTTTCATCAAAGGATCAAGGTAATCTGTGAAAATAACAGTACTAATTTGCATTGACCTTTCCCTCTAAGGGGACAAATGGACTCCAACCATGCCAGCAAAAGCCCCCCCCAGACTATAAAAGAGTCACTGGACCCCCTCACTGTAGGGGTCATGCAATCAGGCCTGTACATGTCACAAAACATGGCAGAATGTTGAATGGTTAATGATATCATGCAGTATGCACCTAATAAATGCCTAGAAGCATCTGCACTTGTAAATGTTTCTCCAATAATTTATTCAGGTTTTCCTTTAATTTACCACCTTTTGTATATACAAAAAGAATTTGGGCATTGACACATTTTTTGATGTTTCAGCACAAGAAGTTTCTGAATTTTGCAACTGCAATCTGGCTACTCACTCTCTTGACACGAGTGTTTGTGTGCAGTGCAGGCTATGCTTATGACCACATTCTCACAAACATTTTTGGTGTTTTTTTTCTAGGCCAGGGCTGCACAATTCTGGTTCTGGAGGGCTGGTGTCCAGCATAGTTTGGTGATTTACCTGTTAAAACACACCAGTTTCCACTCATCCATTAATTGTCAGGTTTAGTGGTTGTGTTTGAGTAGGTAAACTAACAAAGTGTGCTGGACACTGGCCCTCCAAGAGAAGTTGTGCACCCCTGGTCTAGATGCAAAACTAACAGCAGAGATAAATAACTGATCAAAATTATAGTTATCTTTTAGTCGAGGGGATGATAATGAATGGGGTGCTGTGTTCATCTCTATGATAACAGTATTAAGCCACAACAACAAAAAACGTCACTGACCATGGACTAGACATATATAAATAGTCATCAACAACGTATGGCACAGGTAAACGATACTCATAATTTTGGCCTA
Organism: Pygocentrus nattereri; assembly: GCF_015220715.1. NCBI lineage: Eukaryota > Metazoa > Chordata > Actinopteri > Characiformes > Serrasalmidae > Pygocentrus > Pygocentrus nattereri. The sequence goes on from NC_051217.1 coordinate 11,508,105, forward strand.
TTATTTAGCACTAGGGCCCATATCTGTGTGATATATGAATATATAGCTAGCTTTCTTGTTAGAATAGTTAGTGTGAGAAGGTAAACAATGTACAAATATAAGGTTTAACATGCGTACTGTTCTGTTGGTTCATCTCACAGGGGTCAATGATGGGGATGTTAACAGGGCTGACACATGCTGAAGACACTTTCCACGCATTAGCATGTAGCTGTGGTGTCCCTTCTATCATACCAGCGGGGGATCTGCAGAGAACACAACTCATTCACCAAGGCCCAGAAAATTAGTAGATTAATAGATTTTAATAAACCTTTGGACAGAATTGAATGTGTCACTGACTGCATCTTGTAGATGAGTGTGCTATGAATATGATATTTTGTACTTCATATTATTTGTTTTATTTATTTCATTTGGATCACTGTGACGTTAACATTTACAGTGACAATGTAAATGTTAATCAGAAAACAATGCATTTATGAGTGAAATGGAGAGTCTCTGAGGTAGCATGCTCTGAGGTAGAGTGGTCGGGGTCAGAGGTCAAAGATAACAGTATTGGTCAATATAATTTTTCATTGCCCATATTTTGCCATGATGTAGAAAAGTCAGAAGACTTTTTAGAGGCAGGCTAAAGTCATTTTACTTTGATTGAAGCTTGTAGGAAACTATGTTTTAAATTACAAGATATAATAAATAATAATTAACATAACCAAGGAAAGAAACTAACAAGGGGAAAAAGTTTAATGACTAATTGCAATTAAGTTGACTTAAAACAAAGAGTAGCTCAAAGGGGAGAGCAACTCACAGAAAGTCATCCCGCAAGTTGCCATTGAGAGTTCCACAGAGGCCAAGGGTGGAGCCTCTCCAGGTGCTATCCAGTTGCAGGTAGATTCGTCCACCCTGCCAGTCATAATGTAGCCTCAGGCCAAAGGCAGAACGCAGGCCCACAAACACAGATGTCAGCCTGCGCACATCCACCATATCTGACAAACACAAAAACATTCCCACAAATGACTGAAACCTCCATATAGTTTATGGAATAGTGGGCCATAGGTAGGCAGTCAGTGCAGTCCATGCTGACTGAGCAAAATAAAAATTTGAGCCAAGGTCAATCAGTGCATATTTCCTTGGCCAGTCAGTGAACCATAGCCACTTATGGCAACTCTTTGAACTGCCTCATGTTCAAACTCATGCAACACTTTATGACAGATAAATGCACTTCGAAGAAAGTGCTAATTCTAGTTATCAAAGACCAGCCTGACACAATGACTTTAATAGTTCACAAGCCAATACATATATATTGTGTTCTGAAATCTAACAGTTGCTACAGTGGCAAAACTCTGAAACCCATCTGATCTTACCATCTGTGTAAGGCAAGTTGACAGCCATGCTAGCTCCAATGATGACTTCCCCTTCTCTGGTGAGAGTGATTTGCCTGCTGACATCCTCTTCTGCCACCAAAGTCACTGAGTGACAACAGGAATGTTCCTGAGTCTGAGAAACATAAATAACAAAATACCATTTACCACGTGTATACACAAATGAACACACAACCACATAACCACACACACTGGCACACAAAAAAGGGAGACATTGTTAAATGCAGTAATACTGAGCTAGATTAATGTGGTAATACAGAGATTGGTACAGCAACATCATGCTAAACACATGTGACTAACATACATTAAACACTAACATAGTTCAATGTTACCCAGCCCTGGTATTAAATGCCACCAGCCCTGCACACTTTGGTGCTTTTCCTGCTTTAACAAACTCATTTCAACACAGTAAAGGTTAATGAGCTGATAAAGGTAGATCACGTGTATTGGGAGCTGGGAAAACACTAAACTGTGCAGAGCATGGGGACTCTAAGACCAGAGTTGGGAAACATTGGTGTCATATATAATGAGGCCTGCAGACACAGAAATATCAAAAATTGGCCTGTGTTAACCTCAGAATCAAACCTGAAAATATGTGTATTGTTACACCCCTAGAATATACATGAAAATCTGGCTCCCTGTTTCCTGTATACCATGAAAGATCTTTGCTTTCTCAAAGACACAAGCAGATTGCACAGCTTGGGGTTCTAGTTAGATACTTCATGATTTAAAACAGTTCCCCCCTGAACTAAGGCCACTGGATTTGTGGTGCTTTATGTTTCTACTGTGGTACGACTGTATTCCTTGATAATTATATTTTCTTGCTGTAGTGTAACTGTTAATTTGATTGTTTCCTGCAATCTGTGAAATATGTTATGCAATATCAAATACCCTGTCACTAAATGAGAATGAACACACACACACACACACACACACACACACACACACACACACACACACACATATACACACACACACACACACACACACACACACTGTCTTACCTCCTCGCAAGCTGCATACTGCAGTGTGACAGCGAACTTGTTGCTGCCACGGCTTTTCACTAGTACATACTGACATGTGCCTGTAAGCATGAAGATGCGTCCATCAAACGTAGTCACGTGTGTGTCACCCACCACTGTGCACTCCGCTGAAGATCAAACAAATACACAGTTAACCAACGAGGTCACAATGATGAAAGAGCACATTTATGCCAAAAGCTCTGCAAAACACCAACTTGCTTTAGTATAAATGAACATATACATTAAAACAGCAACATAGAATAATAAAACTAAGGGGATAATATCATGAGAAGTTTTACCAGTGCAGTTGTTTTCAGTACAGTTCCATACTCCTCCCATGCAGATGCTGAAAGGGAAATGAACAGCATGAGAGACTGAGACACAGTGACACAGGGGTTTATTTCTTCATGTAAGTGAAAAATTCATGTCAATAAATGTGCTTGTGATTGAGACAAAAATTGCAAATTTTTAGTTAAGTATTCATGTGTAGCATCTTTTGCATTAAGGTTGAGTCTTATTGACACAATGGAAATGTTCACATTCCTAAAAACTGAAATCTCACAAAATGCAGTGTTCAAGGCTATGTCTGAGAATTGTTAAGTATTGTGCGTCAAGACTTTTGTGTGTTTAGTGCTTCAAGGTTCAATCTCCCTAGATCAAATGGGCTTAATTATTAAGAATAGGCTTAAATTAGTTATTAATTAAAGTCTCTTAGCATCCTCACCAGATAGTGCAGCCCTGCTCCAGAACATGACCCAAAGGATAGGTTGTGCCATGATACACACATGGACACTGAGACACTGCTATACAAGTACCATTCTGTAGAATCAGCCCTAAGATGAAAATGGGAGGAGAGATGAAATAAAGAATGCTGTCAATGAGCAGACACTTTACATTTTTAAGACAACTTCAGTTTGCTGGGATTTGATACTAAGGGGGGATAGGACTGTGAAAGAATGCTACAGCACAAGACTCACCATCAGGGCAGTAGCAGCCATCCAGGCAGTGCAGGTTCGTGCCTAGGCACTCTTTTTCAAATGTGCAAGTAGGGGGGCAGCAGCTGATACAGTCTCTATGGACAAAGCTATCCTCACATTCATCCGCTATAACATATGATATACCAAAATTCAATATAAAGTGCATACTAGAGTGCAGAAAGTAATGTTACATCATACAAGTAACTGTTACTAAACTTTGCTTTCCACAGTTACTGGCACTGAAATTAATCTACAGTTATGTGAGACTGGTTAAGCAAGTTAGCCAATCTCTACTCACCACAGGTAGGAAAGCTGTCTCTCCATTCCCGGACTGGGTAGCCAACATGGGAGCAAGCTCTGGCATATTCAACCAGTGTTCGACAAAATGTCTCTGTATCATCTGACCTGATAAAAGGATCATTTATACATGTGAAAACAGTGACATATTAGTGACAGGCATCTTCAATTAATTGAAAATAATAATGTGCAGGCTTTGTTAATGCCTGTCAAATTAAAACTTGCACTGATGACAAAAGAAATGTAAAAGCACCCACAAACACCCTTGGTTATAAATTGTACCTAACATACAGTTAACATGTAGCAAAGTTAACCTACAGCTTATGTAATTACACCATAATCGCCAAAAGCAATTAAATACAGTTCATATGTAAAAGGTAGTCAATACACACTCAGACAAAGCTAAAGGAATATCATATTGCTCAACTCAGAGAGCTTCTGGAATCTAAGCCTCTCCCTGCCATCTCACTCAGCAGTTGAGCCTGAACCTCCTCATAACCCCAGCAGCGATGTCATCACTTTAATCAATCTAATCCAATCTAATTCACCCACCCAAACACACAAACAGACCCACACAAGCGCACACACAGTACTCTCACCCTGGTAGTAATTTCAAAACTTTAATTAGCATAATCCTGTTGTAATTGCATAGTGTGGAATGTTAGCGTCTAAAGCAAAAACAGTAGAGTGAGACAGAGAGAGAGAGAGAGAGAAAGAGAGACAGAATTTGACAGAGTGAGAGAGAGATAGACACAGAGAGTGAGACACTGATACAGACACGCTGAGACAGACAGAGAATCTAACAACTAGCTTTGAGTTATTTAGCGTATGCCAACTTTGACATACAGGTTATTTGTAGTGCCAAACTCACATACACATATGTACTCACTAATGTTACTTACACACATAGGTCTGAAACACAGCTGGCAACAAAAGGATTGGGATCAATGTTCTCATGGCAGGAGACGAAAGGAAAGAAGAGCAAAGCACTACACTTCTCAATGGCATCCTGTGACACAAAACAGTTTTTAAACATGCAACACCTAAATAACTGCAGGTAAACAGACATGTGAATCATCTACAATTTAAAGCTGCTATAAACTGTTGTTACATAAATCTGTTGTGTTACAATAACACTCTAATGCCTATACTGTCCTCAGAACTATTAGGCATAGGCATACATCCATAGTTGACTCAGATGAACATGGTCCAGGGAAGTCGTCGTCTACAGCAGGACAGGGACGTTCATGAGGAAGGTGTACAGCCCAGCTGTTGCCAAACCCAGCAACGTCTTCAGAGTTTATGCCTAAACAGAACAACACAAAGCACAGCAACACTTCTTTACCTCAGAAATATAATGCATCTTTATCAATTACAGCTCAACCCAGCTTTATTTCATCTAAGGTGAAAGAAAGAGAATATGCTTAATTTCACAGCATGTCACATTCCCCGTGAAAATAAATTATGCTGGACAAAAAACAGATTTTACAATTCACCACAAATTCTGCACCTGGAAACAACTACACAAACATGTTGCATTGCTGAAATGTTTGAATTCTCTATTTCATGTACAAAACTGGTCCAGTCACAGTATAAGTGAGCTCGATCTAACCCATCTATGTGCAGAGTTGATATAATTAGCCTGAATTGGTCGCTGAGAGATAAGATAAGTGTGTCTCAGTCTGTTTGTCTCACCGCGACTGCTGCTGAGATCATCTGATCCGTCATCATTGTAGTTTCCACACAGCCCACAAGGCCGGCCTTTGTGGCTCTCTGTCATTTTGAGGTAGACCCCGGAGCTCCCATCCCATGCCAGAGAGAAGCCAAATGTGCTCTTCACCAGGATGTAGTCAGCTAGACGCTCAATAAACACGTTATGCACCGTTTGGGGCAGGGTCAGTCTGAACAAGAAATAACAATAAGATAAATATGAAATCAAAAGTGCAAGCAGACTTCATTTTCTTTACTAAACACCAAAAAACACCAGTGAAAGATCTGTACATTGCATGATGTGAACGAATATGAGCATGTAATTATTCTAAACTAAAATATTTGCTTGCAAAATTTGGTAATCACATCGCCTGCATAAAAAATATTTTTAAATTCTGCTTAGAATTTTTTATACATTGATCCACCTGTCATTCAATCTTTCCTTCCTTCATCCATACACTCTTTAATTTATTTTGAGTTTTCTTTTGTTTGTTAGGATGTCCAGGCTCACCTCTGTTCCCCTTTTAGCACCTGGTAGCCACGAATGTGGATTTCCTCCTCGTTAGGAAAGAACAGACTGAGAGCACGAGGACAGGAATACACTGAGCCACGACATGAACGACTGTTATGGACCTGCCATTTATAAAGACAAAGAAAAGATAAAAAGAAAAAAATTATAAAGAAAAAGAAAGAAGAGAAAGGAGAGAGAGAACAAAAGATCAGAGAATGAGGAGGCAGGATAAGAAGAGATCATGACAGATAAAGAAGCAATCAGACAAAGAAAACATACCATTTGACTGAAATAGTTTATTGCCTTATTGCTAATGCAGTCTGTCAATGAGACCAAGGTATTGCACAGGAAAAAAACATGTGTATGCATAGGTAAAAATGGACAAATGTACACTGCATAACTCAAAACTAGAAAAACCAGCTATCTTGAAGCCTGAATTCTGGCAAAAGTCTATTTGAAATGGACACTAAATATGTTTTGCCTAATCAGCTGCATTTGGATTATATTATATAAATTAATTTCTTCCTTCAAAATATTCTTTTCATTTCTGTTTTACTGATCTATTTGCTACTATGATTCCACCTCCAACACAATTTTATTCAAAATCCAAATAAAATGTATGTGCCAGAAGTGGAATAATGATGGGAAAGTCTACAACAGTAATTAAAAGAAAATCTGTAAATGGTGATAGTCTGAATAAACAGAAAATCTGTAAAGGTGATAGTCTGAATAAACAGGAAATCTGTAAAGGTGATAGTCTGAATAAACAGGAAATCTGTAAAGGTGATAGTCTGAATAAACAGAAAACGTGTAAAGGTGATAGTCTGAATAAACAGAAAATCTGTTTGCCAATCTAGAAAACAGACGTTTTGCAGATCATCACTGTGTGACTTATTGGTCTACATGCCAGCTTTGTGTACAGTGGTGGACACAAAGCATCTATAACTCACCCACACGGTATACTGTGGCTCCGCTGAGTGGCAGTCCTTGGCCAGAATATATGAGCATGTTCCAGGGAAGTAGTAGTACATTCCATCGAATGTCTCAAAATGGTGCTGACCCCATGAGCGACAAATTCCATCCCTGTCCTGCCCCAGGTTGGGGACTGAGATCAACATCAAATAAAAATTGAACAAATACAACAAATTCAAGATTCAACAAGTTTATAATTGATCAGGTTTTGAACGTCAGTAAATAGCTATGAATGTATTAAAATCAAGAATACATGATAAACTTCTTACTAAATTGGGAGATTCAAATTTAAAATTACTTTTTGTAAGTGCGTATGGCATTTACTGTACAAATATCTGTAATTTTGCATAGGGTTTGAAGTGTTTGCACTGTATTAAAGTCAGGGACTTCAGAGTGATAAGGCAAATAAGTTACCTAATGAACTAAAGATAGAATTTGAAATCATTTCCTGTCAGGAAATGCATAGAACAATTGGCGAATGCAAAATTACATAAGCATATAACATTAATAAAAAAAATATTATTATCTGCTACATGAGCACTCATAATTTAATTTAATTTATTTATTATATTATTAAATTTCAGCTCTTAGTGCTGGATGATGAATATAACCTACTTTTGAAAAGAAGCTTATAAAGAGGGTATTTGTGTATATCCACACATAATTTCCTTTTTCTTATTTATTCTTAATGTCAAAGAACAATGATGCATCCCTTCATGGCCATTTCTCATGGTCTTTCCTGGAAGTTGTAATTGCCTTGGACACACATGGCTGCTTTATAGGAGATCTATCTTGGCTAATTAAACAAACATACAGGGGCTCTATGTCAGGATCGGTTTGCTCAAAGCACAATGGTAACCCGACACCAGAAAAAGCATGAAACACACAAAACACACTGGCTGGCCAGAGAAACAGCACATTGTGTACACTTGATGTAAATGTTTAAAAATGAGTTCACTGTTTCATTATCCTGATTTAATTAAGGATTTGAATACTAAATTGAGTATTAAGCTTCGTGTTCAGGTTCCTAGAAGAGTGTTTCTCAACAGTTACACTATTAAGCCATTTTTTCATCCTCTGACTTGCTTGCATATCATTTTGTGTCTACCTGGTGATATTACTCACTGATTTGGCAGCGCTCTCCCAGAGCCTGGAACTGAGCACAGTCACAGTGGCCTCCATCCTGACACCAGCCACCATTAAGACACCCACAATACTCTATGAAAAACAGAAACACACACATTTTTTAAAGTTCAACCAGTCACCATTAAAACACCCAGAATACTGTAAAAAAAAAAAGAAATGCAAGCACTCACGTATTTTGTGAAGTTCAACCATACATTATTAATTTAAATGTAACCCCAAAATATGAGATGAAATACAGCTATACAATATTTACTGAAGTAGGTCTGGAAATAACTGTATCTCCATGTATTACCTGAAGAGGCATCCCGAACTGTGTAATTACGTAGAACACTACGAGGGAGAGCTGAATCAGACAACACTGCACTGAAGGTCTGCAAAGTAAAAGATATGGCAATTGCTCTTGATGAAGCTTTTTAGAGCATTTTTCGTTCCACTTGAAGGTGAATGGACTACACAGTTCCATGTCTGTCCTCTGAGTGTGCAGTTATGGCAGTGAGACTGGGTCAGTGGTTCTCTAAGATGACATGACAGCGTCAGATGTTTTTGAGCTGAGCTCTTAGTGCTGTAGCACTTGTGCTAACTCTACAAAGACAGCTTTGTCATCATGCAGAGTGCCTTAGTGTGTGTGTGGTTGCTCCACTCTCTCCCCAGACATTTTCTCTTAGGTATACTCACCTCCTCACGGAAGAGATCTCGTTTCTGGCGCAGTGCATTAACCCTCCTTTTAGAACCAGTACAAAGAGAGTAGTATTAAAAGCACAGTGATGGTAAGAGTTCAGCTTTAGACCTACTTAAGATGCCACACAGTCACATTAATGAAGGTGCATGGTGATGCTGAAGAAAGATGATTAGTGGCCTTTTAGGAAATTATCAGCATTATCTGCACTAGGACAGGATTTATTGTCAAACTTCAGACTATGGGCTTTTTAACTGGCCATCAATGTTGTTTCTCTCTCTCTCTCTCTCTCATTCTTTCCCCTTCTCTCTCTTCTCTCTCTTTCACTCACTCAATCACTCACATAACACTATGCACAGAACTAAGATCCCATTAGCACTGACATGTTCCTATTGCTCAGTTAAGAATTTCAGTTTCAATTTATTCTGCCACTTCATGTGCTCCTATTATGACATCCAATTTCCCATTTTCTCAAAGTAAATAATCTTCAATTTGGAGGGAAAATACTTCAATAACATTAAAATTCTGATATATATAAAAGGCCTTCTTTTTCTCTGACCTTTTACTGTTTCCACTCACCAAACCTACAAAACAGTCAGCCTTAACACTGCAAAAATCAGTCCTGCATCATCCCTAAAACAAAAAGTAACTTATATATAGAAATTTACTACAGAAATCTGACACTTACCTATGGAAGTTGTTTTCCGGTTTTGACACCTGGCAGAAAATTCCTACAAAACAGAAAGCTCTCACATTATGTTTATGTTGTGTTTCAGATGAGAATAACATGAAGATAGATAGATATATAGATAGATGACTTTTTAAACAAATTATTATGTACAGGTATATCAACTCTGACTTTACAGTTTTACCATTTTTAGCGCATTATGTTGTGTCAGTATCATGTCGAAATGTATGTAGTTTAATTGGTGAGATCAGATGTGCATACGGTAGCCCGAAACCAACCTTAAGTAAAATCTTCTTTTATAAAATCATTAATCATTACTCAAGTAGAAGTGAAAACATATTTTTTTTTAAATCCTTTCCTCAAGTTCCGAGCTCCCTATGCAACACCAGTGTAATTTATCATAACATCCAGAATTAAAATGCACAGGACGTGAAGACATTCTTTCGATTTTTGTATTTTATCAACATAACAGGATCAAATTAAACACAAAAAGACGATTTAGGAACTAAGTGAAATAGGCTAAAATGGAAATTGAGGCAAATAGAACTTAGTAAATGTTAATAGTTACTACATACCACTCGGAAAGACAACACAATTATTGAAATGTCAACTTATATACATTAGCTGTGGGTACAGTTATGGCTATAAATCTTACATGGTAGTGTAACCCATGAATTAACTCTATGAAACCTCCAAACAAGATTTGGAAGTTGTGGGAAGGGTACACCTGCAACATAATAACAAACATAACAAATGTAGCATCACTTAGCATTTCAACACCCACCTTGAAGTACGAACAGTTTGAAGATGAAAAGTGTCCAGAGAAAAAACAGTTTCACTTGCCGCTGTTCGTTCATCTCAGGGCAGAGTCCTTATGGAAATCATTTAAAACTACGAGGGCATTGTGTTGGATTTAGCCTACTAGTAGTGTTGTCAGTTTTCAAAATCGCCTTAAATCACCGAGTTTCTTGAAGACGGTGAATACAAAAGCGGCTTATGCAGACTGAAACGTTTCTGTACAAAGAAAGTTGCCTACCATTCCCATCTTCTCTCAAAAACGCTGGAAAGACTGGGCTACCCTGCGCTGTTTCTTTCCCACCTGTGTTCCGACAGACCCCGCCTCCTGCGCGTGGATTGGCTAGAAGGTCTCAATCACAAGCAGTCCACAGGTAGCATAAACAACTAACATGAACTTCTGGCCAATCCTAGCGCAGAAGGCGAGAGTTGTCGGAATAGAGGTGAGAAAACTGGCATACAGGTGGCAAAATTCTTTTCAAAGGATACGCGGGGAATCTCATTAATATTCATTAAGCTCCGCACAGAGCGCTGTCTTACTGGCTGAGCCAAACGGGGCCCTGCTGAGACAGAGTCGACGCTAATCGCAGCCACAAGCACCACAACATTATTTCACAACTTTTATAATCATATCCAACTAATATACTGTGAGAATGACTCTAAAAAGCTGTTCAATATGTACCAAAGTCTGCAGTCACACTAAATTGTGGGATTGCAGGCTTCAATTATGATGTGATGATTATGATGATTATGATAGACCTACCATTGTGACAGAAGTACTTGGCCTCTCTGTGTTTTTTAGGGCAGTACACACTCAGTTTTCACAGTGGGTTTAACATTAGGCCGTTCTACTTTAACACTTGACGTCTGAAGCGTGTAAGACACGCACGTAACAAGCTGTCTCAAATGCTGATGTAATGCATCTTGCCTTCCAGGTTGGTTAATCAGGCAGGTAGGCAGGTAATCTGTGACAGTCATTAATGACGTTACTTCTCAATATGCTACAAATGTGACCTGCCAGCATCCTGCAAGGCAGATTAGGAAGCCGAATCCACATCTGATGTTAAATGTGATTATTTGATTGTTTTCAATGGCTTTACGTGCAGTCGACTATATTTTAAAGCTGCCTGATAGGCACAGTCGAGAATGGGAAAAAATTAATGATCTACAGTTATCAGGTATATATAAAGATATTGAGCCTAGTCTATTTAAATGAGTATAGCATTAAGCATCTACTTCTTAGGCCAACTGGACATTGTTTACAGCAGGGGTAGCACTACTGATTCAACTAAGAAACAAGCTTTTCATGCGCTGGATCAGTTGTGCTAAAGGGGAATTCCACCATTTTCTGATTGATTCAGTCTTTACGTTTTTAATCTTGTATATAACTGATACATGCTTGTTTTATTGTTTAAGAAACTGTTTTGATGTAACTTGTTGTTATTATTATTTCTTGTAAGTTACTTTCTATAATCTTTTATTGTAGCTGTCAAATAATATTTCTTGACATTATTTAAAAACATGCTACACTGAAAAATGTGTTATATCTTCAGTGACTTTTAATGACTGAATTTTGCAGGAATTATCCTTTAACTTGTAACCCTCAGCCTATACCTATAAACCAGTTAGATAATATTTTAGCAGTTATATTTCACATGTATTTCAGGTTTTACATAATGCAGGAATTCATTTGACTGCAGATATTTACAAAAGCACTAGTAGACTTATTATTAGAAGAAAAACAGCAGGCAAAATAAAGAAATTAATTTGCTAGTGTTAAAGGTAGAACTGCCTAATGTTAATCCCTCTGTGGAAAATTAATCACTATCAAAACCCGAAAAGGCCAAGTAGTTTTATCACAATGTCACATTACCTCAGCAATATTGCTTAAAAGCCTATATTGTCATTTATTTATTTTGACTGCAGAGTTTGGTGCACGTTTAACAGTCTTTTATTATTTTAGCGTCACTGTGTATTAGTTAAATTGCTTATAAAGATAGTAAACTAATGCTGTGGTGCTTGTGACTATGCCCTGCGATGGTCTGGCAACCTGTTCAGAGTGTGTCCTGTCTTCTGTCCAATGACTGCTTGCATAGGCGCTGCCACACTCATTAACTTACGTATCTGTGAATTTTTGCGTTACGGCTTTACGTTTCTTTTTAGTGCGCTAACCAGACGCAGAGGCTCGACGTTTAATTCTAGAGCCGATAGCTAAAAATACACAACGTGATTCAACGTTTTGCTTTATAATTAGAGAAGGCCAAAAAGCGTGTCCGTCATTACAGATGATTCTTGTTAGAGAATAATGGATTGAGATAAACAGTATGGAACCGAATTGAGGTTTTAGGGCAGATAGCATATCTAAATCCTGCATTACCCTTGTGTTGGTCAGCATTAGGTGAACAGAGGGTATGAACATTTTCCCAAGACTAATTTTACACTTCAAAGATGGAAAAATAACCGGGAATTGGATAACGAACCAACTGGGTTAATAAACATCGGCACACTCTGATATTAACGCTAACCTGCATTAGCTTGCTTTGGCTAGCTAGTTAAAGAGAGTGAAGATTCAAAGGCCTAAGTTAAACGAACAAAACTTACCCTCAGTTTTAACTTCAGTGGCCATGGCTGACTAATGTTTCAAAGAAGTAAGGTTAATATTGCTAACTTAGGTTAGGTGGCTATAATTTGACATGTATTGACGTTATTGTATGTATTTTAATATGTCTCGGAACAATAAGCTAACTGCGAGATAGCGTTAATAACTAATGCTAGCTAACCTTGCTAGCGTTAGTTAAAACTACCAACCGTTGCCTCAGGCTCGAGCTGATCTGTGGTTTCAGTTAAATCTTGAATTTGAAAGTTTAATCATGCAGCTGCAGCACTGCTTTTTGTCTAAGAGGCACACATTAGTGAGACATTTGTTACTATAATGGTTATATGTACAAATTTGAAGAGAAAACGAGAACGTAATAAATTATTTATTGCATAAAAATATGTTCTCATGAGGTGAGCGGATGGGGTTAAGGTGCGTTCATAGCAGGGCAAATCAAACGTCTTTAGTGGCAATTTTTGGTGGCCTTATTCCGGATAATCCTGCTATGAGGAACCTCCTGTTCTGCACAGTTTCAACTATTCTCTGTCCTGATCCAACTCAAGAAGGGCTTAATAATTAGCTGATGTGTTAGATCAAGTGTGTTGAGGCAAGGAATACCTGAAACGGTGTAGGGCAGTAGGTGCTCAAAAGCAGGATTAAGACTAGATTATGTGCTAATTCAAACACACATATCTATAATATTGTTACAAATTCTGCTGAGCAAATCAAACTATCAGCCTTATAACAGTAAAATCAGCAGTGTAAAATGAAGACTTAATGAGTTCACTTAACACTTCTTTGTAATATATATGATCCCACTCTACATAGAGTACATAACACACTGCTGTTAGTGTTACACTATGTACACAACATTAACATGAAACTAAACTGTGTTAAAAAGAACACTTGCAATGTACAATGTAACACGTGCTAGTGTTACCCAAAATAAACTTTTTGGGTAATTTAACATGGTATGTTTGTGCTCCAGCACCAACACCAGAAGTACCTCAACATGACTGATTGTCACTCCAAACCCACTGGAGGGAACAACACTTATCATATAATATAAAGTACACTTTTTACACTATTCAAAATAAGATCAAATCTGAACATGTTAATACTATATCTAAAAGATATTTTAAATACTTATTAGATATCTGTGACATTTTGCCTGTTTCTCTGCTCTGTTATAAAAGCTACCATAGAAGGCCTAAATGCCAAAGTGTTTCTAGGGTCATCCAGAATTCTTGGCACCCTTGGCAATATTAACAGAATAAGGTTATTAAAAAAGTTTTTGTTGTTTAGCAGCTTGGTACTACTAACAGTATTATTGATCCATGGAGGACACTCAATTTTGAAGAGAATAGCTGAATTACAGCTTTTAACACATGACTGTATATTAATTGCAGTGCCCTTCATATAATTTATTACCACCTTAGTTAAAGACTGTGTAGTTAAAGAGTATCTAGTATCAGGATCTTATGTATAATAGAAATTATGATCATGATTATTAATGTTGTTGCTTTGTCAGGAAATAGCAAAATGTACGAATCTAACACAATCAAGAATATACAATAGACATTCATGAATTCGGTTTACAATAGGTTGGGTTTGGAGATCATTTTTGCTCTGTGAATATGAAACCAATATAAAATATAATCACTTCTAAGCCTCCTAAAGGTGAAAGTTTTTGCATCTCTCCAAATCACAGTCTTGTGTGTTAAAACAGTGATTAAGGAATAACTTGATTGTTTCTTTGTGTAGTCCACGACAATGCAGGTATCTTCTCTATGTAAATGAAATCTTTTTTAATACATGGAGACATTTTTAAATCTTTTTTATTAAGGATGTATTTTGGATGGATGGATGTCCGTTTTTTTGTCTATTCAATGCGCTCAGATGAAGGTGACCAACAGCGTGCGCACATCAACAGTGACATAAATAAGGCGCGACCGGTCCACTGCTTTACACGTAATAGGGGAAAATGGCGGTGTGTGTTCTGTTGCGCTGTGCTTCTGCAAACTTAACTCATGCTCTTCCCCGACTTTCGCCTTCAAATGCTGTGTCTCCTGCTCGGCTGTTGGCGAGAACGTGTTTTAAAAGGAACCTGACAGTGGCTCCCCGCTTTTGTTCAGGTATCAGCAGTCTCGGTTGTGTTTAGCAGTCTGACCTCCTCAAGAGGCTCAAACTTTTCAACCCCGGCTCGCTTTACATTAAAGGGCAGGCTTTCCCCTCAGCCAGCGCAGGTAAAGTCTCAGACGACGTGGCTTATTGTGGAGCTAATAGTGCGGTAACATTAAATAATACAGCGAGCTGAACGTTGGAGCTCAAGCTGCCTCGTTTCTGCAAATATACTGGCTAGTTCGCTAGTTTAGCTAGTTTTCTGCGCGGCTAGCTGCGGTGTTTGTCTTTGGCATCGAAGCAGTTGGGATGTAGTAAATGTAAATCATCTAATTCACAAAAGATACTAACGCTACATTGTCTGACGCTTACAGATAAATCAGGAGCCAGTCATACTGCAGCGTTAATTGGCTATCTACGTAATAAATAATAATAATAATGCAAAATAGTTATGTATGTTATTATTTGCGTATAGGATTTCTCAGTTAGCCAAGTAACGTCAGCCAAAAGTCAAGCCTGTCCAATAATTAAAGAGCTGAGAAACACTCCTTTGGTCAGTCCCCATCTTTGGGCACAAGTTGGCTGTCTAAGTCAGAAATTCTGCTTTGTTAAATACCCCTGGTCCCTCATAAAATCAGCAGCCACACAATCTGATAAATGTTGTAAATAAACATTTAAATTAAGCAGTTATTTCTTTCATCAGTATTGTAGATCTATTGCAAGCCTAAAGATGCACTGTGTTTGGAGTGAGTGGACAATTGTGCTCATTTTGGTGAAACAAACAAAGCAAAAGCACATTCAGCATCCTTTCCAAATGAAAAGTGTGATACAAGGACAGCACAGTACCTTCACCATTGAGGGTTCATGTAAAAAGAGCAGGACTGGTGTATCACAGCATCCTTCACCTTTGTAATTGTGCACGCAGGCCATTGTTTTATGTCCTATGTTATGTGGTCTGCATGCTGAGAAGGACTTTAGATTACTGGCACAGGCCATGGTCAATGTGCCTAAGGTTAATTCATTAATACTTTTGCACTATTTTTTGCACAAGCCTTTATTGCACTGTAGACAGAAAGTGTAACCCACCTGTGAGCATTACTGCACTAATCTTATGATCTCATAACAGTTATCATCTTTTAATGATAATTTGTCTCCCCCATAACATGTGTTTCACTCTGCAGCATTGAAGTATACAGACAAGCATGAGTGGGTACGAGTGGAGGACGGCATGGGCACTGTTGGCATCAGTAACTTTGCTCAGGTGGGTGGGGTAGTTAATTTGTTGGGTTGATTCATTAAATGGTCTTGTGAACAGTGAGTAGTACAGATGCATTCATGTGTGAACACTTATAATCCTTAATGTAACCTGTCATTTACTGTGCACTTAGAAGCAGCTACTGAGTATCATGTATTCTAGTACTGTGTTGATCCTTGTCTCATGCCTGCTAGGAGGCCTTAGGCGATGTGGTCTACTGTGGTTTGCCTGAAGTTGGCACAAAGCTCTCTCAGTCAGGTAAAATTCACTAGTTAATGTTTTCTTAATTGACATTTCTTTTAATTTTACTGCTGTGTTATTTTGCGCACAACCAAGTCAGTGATCTGAGTGGATCAGACACAGCAGCAAATTCTTTTCAAAATATTGCTCTTAATGATTTGTATTCACAGATATGATTAATTATGCAGCTTTTACAAGGCATGTGCAGTTAAGAATATGTATGTGTTTGTGTTTAGATGAGTTTGGTGCTCTGGAGAGTGTGAAGGCTGCTAGTGAACTATATTCCCCATTAACTGGCGAGGTGACAGAGGTCAACCATGCCCTTTCGGAGAATCCCGGACTGGTCAACAAGTCTTGCTACAAAGACGGTGAGATCAATGATGCTTTATTCCTGTTTTTTTCTTAATAAAAATGAACTTGGGGTTGAGCATTAAACCTTTCAACATATAGAATATTGAGAAGTGAAATGGCCCCAAAACAGCTCAAGGTTCAGAATAACTCTGTTGTGACAAGTCTTTTGATGTGAATAAGTTTCTAACTTTATTACAGTGTTATCTAATGATTTATAATTTTTGTACAAGGGGGATGTGATTAGCATTAGCAGTCCTACATGTTTGTATTCCTTTAATGTCACTAAATAACATGTTGTTCTTACAGGCTGGCTAATAAAAATGACTATATCTGTACCAGAAGAACTGGATGCCCTAATGGATGAAGCTGCTTACGAGAGATACATCAGATCTATAGAGGACTAGTGGCTGTTTAGAACAGCGTGTGCAGGAGTTTTACATGTGCATGAGTTCTCCTTTGGGTGAACAGGAAAAAGACAATATGGTCAATTGTGGACTGGCCATTTCATCACTACTGATTCCTCTGATTAGAGCTACTTTCTGCTTTTGTTTAGATAGTGTAGATCTAACACAACAACTGTCAGCCCCTACATAGTCTCACACAGAGCATGGAGGGGACTACTGGAAAAAACTGGTGCAAGTGCAGCACACTTTTTTTGACCAATTAATGTTTTATTTTAGATATATTAGTGACTTTAATGGAGACACAACTGTTTAAGGCAAACATAACTGTTTATCCAATGTAGAAGGAATCAGTACAGTATTCCATTGTGCGGTCATGCTTATCAGTGGCATGTTGTAAGAGTTAAGTCTTGTGAAATGAATGGGGGTACATGACAAACTAGAGTTTGCCATGCAGCTGACCACTTTTTTGATTATTATTTTGTCTGAAAGACGGATCCAGTTGAGGAAGACCTACGTCCGCCATGTGTCTGTGTTGGTGACCAAAGGTTGAGCTGACCCTTGTTCATTCAGGTTTGAAGTCAGCAGCTGATAGGTGGAGATTATTAACACTTAATAAAAAGATTACCTAATTTCTCAAACTTGTTTTGTGTTTTTCTTCTGTTATATGAGTGACATAATTTCACTATCCTTGTAATGGACGAGGTTCTTTGATTTGTCTGGGGAAAAAAATTGTTGACCTAGCTTGCTTGTCCTTCCTTAGAGTAAGAAGGCTGATTTAAGTTCACAATCATTGGCAGATGTACACAATCAACATACATAAAACCTAAGAGCCGACCTGTCCAGGGTGTATCCTGCCTTCTGCCTGAAGATTGCTGGGATAGGCTCCAGCATCCCCCTGTGACCCTGATGGAGAGGCGGCTTAGTAAATGAATGAATGAATGAATGAAAACCTAAGAGCTTTTCATAAATGCCATATTGTCAGTCATTTTCCTACTGTAACACCAACTAAACCTGTCCGTTTATTGATTAGTTCTATCGGGTGTTCCAGCAGGGTAATCATCCTGATATTGGTTAATAGGACTGGGCACAGTGTAAAAGAAGTGTAAACACTGATCAGCTGTCATGCAACTAATAATGCATCTGTTGTAAACATGCCTGTTTGCGTCCTCTGATGATGCATTTTATTTGAACATCTTTGACTTTGGGGTGGATTTTTTGGGTTTAGGTTGTTTAATTTTTCTTTGTCCTTTGCCAGCTCGCTAATGCAGAAGGAGGCCAAATAGTTAATATAATAGCCAAATATATCAGTATTTCTAGGCCTCAAAATCCAGTACGAAGATTTCTTTGTAGTTGTAGGGGATTCCCAGTGGCTGTGTGACTTGTTTGCATCATGCAGTCTGAGTATTGTAGTGAGAGAACGTTAATGGATGCAAATACAAAATCATGAATTCTGTCAAATCGACCATAGAATATTACATAACATGACAAATTACATATGCTAGTTTTAAGCTTTTCTTCATAAGTCCTAAGGGTGACTGAGGTAATTTTTCCCAGGTACTTTAGTCTTTATCTATCAAGTGGAAACTCAAGTTGAACTACTGTTAGCAACACACCTATTAGCATGTTCCTTCACAAGAGTGCCTGAGGTAGAGAGACAGACTTGACCCAGGTTCTCTCTTAATCTTCTTTGTACAGCACCACTCACAGGGCCTGACGTTGCGATGCTGTCCTTTGCCTTTATTGATAGAAGGGCACTGGAGCCCTTTGAGGCTGCAGCGGTCCTTCTCCAACCTCTCTCTCCTCTGAGCATTCTCATACTTTACGCTGGCTGTGAAGTCACACTCATTCAGAAAGGCAATTTTCTCATCTCGATGGCGGTTGACATAGCCTTTTAGAACTTACTGTATGGGTTGTCATTAGTGTCTGTATCTTTAGGTTTGTGTTCACTCCATTCATGTAATGACTGGGAGCAGGAACTCCTTTTCTCCATGCCTTATTATGTCATTCCCACTGCCCATGGCATCCTGCGCAAGCTTGGCAGGCAGAGGCACTAGGTCACAGTCTGTTTGCTGGCATACATACTCACTGAAACGCTTCCGCACCAGTGTAACATCTTGCAGTGACTGGGCACGCCACTCCTCCAGATCGAACACAATATGCTCAGGGTAGTTTTGGCCAAGAACTACACCTTCATGCATGGCATAAGATGAGAGGTGGAGAGAAACACTTATTTAGCCCAGTGACCACAGTTGAAGAGCAAACACATTATTTTAACTTGTGTCCACATCCTTGGAGAGCTGATATTATCACAAGCAAAGTACTGACTCACCTGCCCTACGCAGTACTGAGCTTGGGCACTTCCAGGGCTTATGGATAAAGTCATCAGGCAATGCCTTTAGCTCAGGGCACCACTGACTAACATAATTTCCGTAGGGGTCACAGGTCAGCGCTGCATCAACAGAGTGCATGACGAAGTTCCAGTGGTCCAGACCACATATGCCTCCATTCTGCCACATCATAATGTCTATAGCAACATCGACATCCACTAGAGCGTCCTACAGGGAAATGAAGCAGAAAAGGAAAACACATAAGACATGATCCAAACCTCTGGAGAGAATTTAAGGGGAATCCTACCAATTATTCTGAGCTTCTGCATAATTAAACTGTTAAGGTAGAAACAGACTTTGAGAGTGGTTTGATGTGAAATTCTCCAGTGCAGAGCAGCTTGCAGAGTCAGAACTGTTCATGGTGATGTGGACAAATCACCAAACAAGTTTAATGCCTCCAAAAATTCCCTCACAGAAAGCTATTGTGAAAAATGTATTAGCTGCCTCATGCCTAATACACTCTCTTGCAAATACACTTGCTTCTCAAAAATATATTAAAAAAAATCTATTAATGTTAATGATGAGGTATTTTAAGGGAAATAATACCCAAAGATGTGTATTATTACTTACATGTATTTAGCATTATTTTACGATTTAAAATTACATATAAAGGAGGACATATGTAAGTTCACTGGTTGTTCTGAATAGTAAATAAAATCAAGCAAGCAAGCAAGCAAAGTTTATTTATATAACACTTTTTACAACAGGTATTGTCACAAAGCAGCTTTATAGAACGACCAGTTATTACAGAAAGAAAGAAAAGAAAAATCCGGGTCCAAGCCCCCATGAGCAAGCCAGTGGCAACAGTGGCAAGGAAAAACTCCCTAAAACTTCCTCCCCTTGAGAGGAACCAAGACTCAGAAGGGGAACCCATCCTCCTCTGGTCGACACTGGATAGCAAACATTGTTACTATGAAGTGTTATACAACAAAGTGGGGAAAAAAGAAAGCAGTGGCTAATTTGATTAGTTTATGATTATGCAGCAGCAGCAACAGCGGTGGTCAAGCCGATAGCTGGTGAGCAGTGGCACCAGGGCAGAAGGGCCAACAGCATCAGATGCACAGGGTGGGTAGTTTGGCAAACTTGGCAAAGAAAAGAAGAAAATACAGAGTCAGTTCTGTAAAGAGTGGCTGACCACAGATTACAGTATAACAGAGCAGCAGAGACTCCTGCAGGTCTAGATCTCACAGGGAAGACTAATTACCAAAGGCTTAACTATACAAGTAAGTTTTTAGCCTAGACTTAAAGACTGAGGCTGTGTCTGAGTCCCGAACATTAACAGGAAGATTATTCCAGAGCTGGGGGGCTTTGTATGAGAAGGCTCTCCCCCCGATGTAACTATTAATTCTAGGTACGAGTAGTGAGCCAGCACCTTGTGATCTAAGTAGGCGTGATGGTTCATAGTAGGAAAGAAGTTCACTCAGGTACTGAGGGGCGAGTCCGTTTAGAGCTTTATAGGTCAATAATAGAATTTTATAATCAATGTGAAGTTTAACTGGTAACCAGTGTAGGGTTGATAAAACTGGGCTAATATGGTAGAATTTTCTGGTTCTTGTGAGGACTCTGGCTGCAGCATTCTGGACTAGCTGAAACTTGTTGAGGCTTTTGCTGGGACAGCCAGACAGCAGGGCATTACAGTAATCTAGCCTTGAAGTAATAAAAGCATAAACTATTTTTTCTGCATCCTGTAGAGATAATGCATTTCTTAATTTAGCAGTATTGCAGAGATGCAGGAAGGCTGTTCTAGTGGTATTAGTTATACGTTCATTGAAATACAGATCAAGGTCTATCATGACACCAAGGTTTTTAACAGATGAGCTTGATGCAACTGAGAAATTGTTAAGTTTACAAGGTAAGTTAGACAGTTTGTTTCTAGCTGCTTTTAGACCAAGAAGCAAGACCTCTGTTTTATCTGAGTTAAGTAAGAGAAGGTTACTCAACATGCAGTCTTTTATGTCTTTTACACAGCCCTCAATCTTTCCAAGTTTGATTTTATCATCCGATTCGCTTGATATGTATAACTGAGTGTCATCGGCATAGCAGTGATAATTTATACTGTGTTTACTGATAAAATGTCTATATTTGTATTGTAGAAATCTTGACCCTGGTTCCACCATTTTAAAAAATATTTGAGGTGGTATGTTTGTCTGTAATTCACTCTTTTGCATTAAAACACTCTGAATTTGCATACATTTCAACAAATGATTTATGCAGAAATTTTGAAAATTTAGTCAAATTCCCCTTTAATTTCCTTTAACTGATTTGCAGCAGAACACTACAGCACTTCATGTGAGGTAAGACATGGATGCATATCCCTAATTACCACCTAGAATGACTACTGATGGTAGTGTTCTTTTTTTATTTGAGGGTTGTCCCATTTCAAAGGAGAAGATTTCAAACACTAGCCCTTGTAACTCAGTTCCAGGGGCAGAGTGACTCCAAAAAAAGTGGTAGCAGCAAAAATAAGAAATGGGATTGGACCATAATGTTAACTTTGTGACTGATGTCAATACAGTGAATAAGTTTGTATTTAAATCATGAAACTGACTATGATAACCAGTTAAGCACTGATACCTATCCAATCATAATCTATTCTGTATAACTTGTTGGGCTAATTAAACACTACAGTCAATGCCTGAGAAAGGACATCATCATAAAATGTGAATATCTACATCATGTCTCTTAATTTTGCATCGTCTTTTTCTCTGTTCTTCACCTGAAACCAATGGTATCCCTCCTGCCAGGTGACATGGAGGTAGGCAATAAGGAAGGATGCCACCACATGCCTCATGTAGTTGTTCATCCAGCCTGTCAGCCACAATTGCCTCATTGCTGCATCCACTGTAGCCTGGTAGCCCATGCTGCCATGCCTTCAGATGGACACGGTCTGAACTCCAGCGTAGAGCCTAAGAATGCAGAGCACAGAGAATGTGACAAAAATAAACCTGCATTATACTTTATAACATTTACCAAAAAACTATCATTATGCTTTATCACAATTCCCAAAAAACAATCATAGCACAGATACAGAAAAAAAAAACCAAAACAAAAAAAACCACATGCATAGGTAGTACTAATTGCATGAATGCACACCTAAGGAACTGGGAACATTCAACACAAAGTGAGGATTTATTCATACAATATTTATTTATTTTAAACATGTACACAAGCCGATTAGAGGTTTGCCTTGTATGGTGGCCTGAGGGACTCCCAGGGCAGGTGTGGGAACAGGCTGAGCTGCCAATATGCCAGATCTCTCCATGCCAGCTTCCGCTGGAACTTGCGAGGCCGGCAACGAGCCCATTGAGTGTCCCACAACAGTGAGCGTGCACTCAGCTGCTCAAAGTGTAGATATGGAGAGAGCTGGTGTTTGAAGCATCTGCTCGGGTTGACTTTAACTCATACCGGTTAACACCTGAAATTCATGACGATTAAAATTCATCAAGTTCCTAAGAAGAAGTAAAGTCCAATTCTTGTGCAGCCCTATAGATTTGTCTAAAATAATAGCTTAAGGGGAAAGATGTCTCTCACCATCTTTCAAGAAGGTCTCCAGTCGAGCACAAGCTCCCTGGTCACTGAAATCCCAGGCTTGATGAATATTCACTGCCCAGTCAATTTGTCAAGTGCATTACACAACAAGACCTTTATTAAAACACTCCTCAGTAAAACTCTTAAAGGCCACAAATCTAATTCACACAGTTCCCTCCCCCATCCTTACAAACATAGTTAACTACCCAAGACAAGTGTGCTTCATTAGTTTTGCACTATAGCCACAAGGCTAATTATAGCTAACAAAGAATGTAAGCTCAGTTTAGCTCTGTCCAAACCGCAGGCCTAAATGATCACACACTTGCCTCCATCCGACTTGTTGAAAGACCCAATTCTCAGACAATTATTTTTCTCTTGCTTTTGTAAAAAAAAGCTCACTTCTGTGCCATCTTTTCTGTGTGGCATGCGAGCCAGTCCCAGCTGCATGAGGGGGCATCCCTGAGGCCAGAATGCAAGGAGCATCCAATGGTGTGCCGATTCCAGTGCCAGAGTTTTGCTGGCAGCAGCTCATAAAGTGAGACACAGAACCAATTCCAATTCCAAAACCAATTCCTGCAAAAGAATGAACAATTTTCTACATCATTTGAAACACCAGCTGCCCTTTACATTACATATACATTTCATGATGAATGGAACACACATGTTGACACATTTCAAGGTCCATTTATGATATTTATGTGATTTTATGTACCAAAAACTGCCATAATTTTTTTCCATAAACAAACCTCTCTTTATTGCGTAGAACTAAACAGACCAGTTTGTTATTTTATTATTCTGTTCTAACTACAATCAAGGCTAAAACTCCTTATAACTTCAGCGTGAATGGGTGGAGCTAAACTGTTCAAGGCTGAACAGCTGAATATATGTTCAAGTGCTGGTTGTAATTAAATAATGAATGAGATGTTTCTATAGCTTAGGTTCAATATACAGAATATAGCAACCTGGAATAGTGTGTTTCAGAACTTTAACAATGTTTACATATTACATCAAGCTATTTTATTTAAAAAAGGAAAGGAAAATGTAGATTTCCATGACATGGGCCATTTAACCTCTGCTATGAAGTTACTATATTAAACTAACTAGTTGTTAGTTACTATACTACGCTACTATGTAGAGAGGTTTTCTTACATAAAACCATTCTTGAGACCCATCTCGCAGGCCAACACCCTTTGTGCTGAAAGTGTAGGGGTCTCTGAGGCAATAGGAGTGATAGATGTGACATTTGATCTGTGCACCTAACTCAAGACAGCCAATCAGAGCCGGGTTGTCCCACATGCGGAGGTCTCGTCGGAACCACAGCAGAACAAGCTGCAGGGCCAATGGACTCTACATGAGTTGCTGCTTTTTGCCGATGCCTCCGTGACTTCTTTGGCTTCATTGAGTGGCTCATGTTATCAGGATTTTTAGATTCATCATCTGCAGGACATGATGAAGAGTAAGAATTACTGTCCTTTTTAATGATGGTAGTGGTTCTCTGGGGCCTGGTGTCTTTCAGAGGGCATTCGTTCTTAAGGGATTTCTCTGGATCTCCAGCCTGACTGTCCTCCAATGCCTCTTTGGCCAACTGGTCAGAGCTGCTGCTTTGAAGAGGATCATCTCTGTGAGTGGTGTCATAAAGGGAAAGAACTATAGCCACTTCTAATGCTTCATCTTCCTTATGAAACAGAGCAAAAGATGTGTTATCAGTATTTAAATAACTAGTGTTCCTTATCATAACATTACTTCTTTCTTGTGATCGGTATAAAAAGCCTCCTTTCCAAACATTTATTAAAGGTATATTCTGCCTAAAACTAGCATTTCATATTCATTTTGTAGCATTTTGTATTGTATTCTGTAATGCAACACTGGATCACTCAGACTCATCAGCTTGACAGAATTCATGCTTTTTGTATTTCCCTTTTGTGTTTTGTCCATCAGTGCTCTATCTCATTACAGTACCCAGCATGCATTACACAAATACACCCTAACCCCCCAACACACACACACACACACACACACACACACACACACATACAGACATACAAGCTAATGACACAGAGGTGAAATTGCTTGTGGGAAAAAATTCCAACCGCCCACCCCCAAAAAGGTAAGCACAAACTGTTGCTACCACCTTCAAGCTACATCATCAGAGGTTTCTCTAGTTTTAAACCTGACAATCTCACTCAGTCCATTATATGACTCTGCTGTAGGTGGCAAGTAAGAGAGTCTACAACAAATGTAGTGATGTTTATATTTTTTTATTTTATCCAGAGAGTCGCTTTAAGCCTAGCCTTGGACTTAATTGCAATGCCAGTTGTAATTCACAATTAAAAATCTATTTTAGTCTAGATAGATGTAATCTAGGTATGGGAAAGAACCAAAATGGAATACAAATGACTGTGTGTGTTATTCAAAAGTAGACGATTACACTTTTATCTAAAATCCTCTTTAGTGGTACTAGGTTTAATCTGCTCAAAGTAAACTCATCTTAATTATGACAGCTGGAATGGACATGGTACACACACAAGTTTGGTCAAACTTACCTAGGAGAAGTAGTTGAAGAAAATGGTAGTGATCTGACTATACAGCTGAATGTGTCCTGAAGCAAGAAACTTAATCAGGTCCAGAAACAGTGCTCGAGTGTCTCTCTCGCCCAGTGCAGAAAGGCGGAGACAGAAAAAACCCTTGGGGTCTTCTAGACCCAACATCACATCTCTGAGCTTTGCTCTGACCTGAGAGGCTTTAGCTAGTGACATTTCTCAGAGCGAAGGAGCAAAACATTCAAGCCCAAAAAAGATTTATCATTAACAGATTACACTTTAACAATGCTAAAAAGAGTCGATATCTGCCTACAAGTTAGCACACTGAACTGATATTACCTAACGAGACGTGAGGAATCGAGCTGAATCGAGAGTTGCGTTACAAGCTCCAACCGGCGTGTTTCGTAAGCAATGCTCACTTGAAATGGATTCTGGGCGCGATTCAGCACATTCAGTTTAAAAAACAGTACAAAACATCCACAGTTTACATTTCGCCACAGCCCTGTGTGCCGTAATACACTGGGCTAAATTTTTAATGAAATATTTGGTGGAATTCATTACACTATTTGGTGGCCTGTGCTTAACGAAAACTCTGACCAATCACATTCAGGAACGTCGCAGGAAGCTCCTCCTCCTCCTCCTCAGCAAAGCAGGTGCTCACTAAACACAGTAGAATCAGCATCAATATAGAAAAATTATTATGGAAATGCGTATTTTGTGTATTAGAGTTATACGCTTAGATCTTATGTTGTCATGTCCGTTCTAGAGCCAGTTTTACACAAGTTAGAGCTCAGCACATGTAAGTGAACATGGACTTTGTTCTCTCTTTCTTCTTTATGGAGTTTCTGACTAACGCCTTCTCACTGGTTCTCTCGCATGTCGTACTGGCGCCTTAGCATTTAATTGTCCCCCAAATAGACAAGAAAAGAGGCTAACACAGTCCAGACCCGTGCTTATAGATGCTGGATGTAGTAATAGGTTTCAGTGCAGTTCTGCAGTCAAATTGGGAGTTTTTGACCTAAAAACTTTTTAAGCTTTTTCAAGATGTTTGGCTATTTTTACTCCAGCTCGAACCACTATTTCACCGAAGAAACGTTGTTTGTATTGGAGGGAGATTCTAGCTGCCTCTGTACCTGTATTCTGAGGGAATCGGTGTTTTAAGGCAGTTGACTCATAGCCTTGTTTAATGCAGGCTTGTGCGAAGGTGGTCATTGAGAGCCTCGGCTAACATTTATAGCCCTTTCGAATTTTCAGATTAACAAAAGTAGCAAAAACAGCAATTCACACTCAGGCCAGTAGGTGGTGTTAATACCAAAGTAATGCACGTGCTACTAACATTACAACAACAATAATAACGATAATAATAATGATAATGATAATTATAATAGGAATAATAATCAAAGATAAGTTGGCGGCTCTTACCTATCTTAGGGAGATTAGGGAAACTAGAAAAGATAAAAGGCACAAAACTAGAGAAAAACGTGGAACAATGTTACACTTTTCTGTCAAACACACAGACTTTCTCTTTCATGTGTATTGACTTACAAGGGGAATCAAGTCCCTTTAAAGAGGAACAAATAGCTGGAAAATGAAAATTGAACAGGGAGCCTATACTTGAGGGAGGAGTAATCAATAATGTTTAGACAGCAGAACAAGCCTTACAGACAGCAGATCAATACAGTGGAGAAACACCCTCTTTCTCTGTCTCTCTCTCTCTCTTTCTCTCTCTCTCTCTCTCTCTCTCTCTCTCTCTCTCTCTCTCTCTCGCTCTCTCTCCTACTCACCTTACAGAATTTGATCAGGTCTTTATTTAAGGCTTGCTCCCTGGTGAGGTGAGTGTGCAGTAATTACACAGAGAGAAAGAGAAGGAGAGTCAACTTCAATAAAAAAAAACTGTAACAGGAGCTATTATCACATAATAATGATCATCTTTGACAAACTATATATATGAAGACAGAGATACAGAGATGACTATTTCTGCTATCATTATGCCATTTCAGTTATTACACATACAATATGCAATATATACACACATGAAAAAATGGATATTCAGTGCCAGCTAATTCAACTGATGATACTGTAGAATCTTTATGCACATTTATTACACGCAAACAAATGCACCTGAGCTTTAATGTGGACCGAGGCCTCAGTGACTGAGAACACTGAAAACAAACAGCGAAGGATTAATAATAAAAAAGATCATTATATCATTATGTAATTGTCCACCATTGCAACTGTGAATCAGTAATTCAGTGTAAGGTATTTTGTCGACAAAGCTTAAGAGGAGGACAATGAGGTGGATAGATGCAGAGATAAAGGAACTGAGCAGAGGGATCAGCGGACAAGTAGAGAGGGAAAAGAAGTAATCAAGGCATATAAGAGGAGGAGTGCAAATAGGAAGGTGTTGCCATGGAAATCAGGAGGCTGATTTGGATTGGGTGTAGCATTTTGATCTCCACTTTTGCTGATTGTTCATTTAAAGGCACTTAAGGAAATACTAACAGCTCATGGCTTCATTGCAAAATATCTCTGCTTGACCTCTCTTCTCAGATCAGATGATGGCCGTGTGTCTCTTGTTCCTCCACAAATATGTACTGAAGCCAATATGTCTTCATCACAGAAACCGCATGGTATTTACCTTCATTTTTTCACCTCATCGTTTTTTCCCCCTTCTCTCCTATAAGCCCATATCTCTCCCCTGCTCTCTCCCTGAATTCTCTTCTCCTCTTTGTCTCATTAACGCCAAGCTCAGACGTGGTGTAGCAGGTGACAGGGAGAACTAATCGCTCTGCAGATTAAAAATAAATGAAGAGAAACGTGTTTTAGAAAAACGGCAGAACACAGATCATAAATCATCTGGGCAGGAGCGAGATCCTCCCCACTGTCCACACGCACATGGCACAGACACCACAGACAAATTACATTACAGAAATCACATTACTGCAGCCTTTCGGGGAGGACGAGTGAAGGGGAAAGAGGGAGCAAAGGAGTCGGAGCAGCAGAGAGATGAGACGTGGCTTGAAATGTGACAGACAGCAAAAGAGCCAGAGAAGAATTTTACATTTATTATGAAATATTAAAACTATACATCTTTTTGTTCAACCATGGACATATTTGAGCATTAGTCATCATTAGTGATTTAATAATAATGGTACATATGGTTATGATGATAGACGTTTTTGTGTGTTTCATTTTAGAACTTAATTATCTAGGATAATTAATCAACTTGTGAGATTTGCGGTTCTGGTGTGATAAATGCGTGAAAGTCAGTTTGAAAGTGAGAGACATGTATATGAATACATTGTAAAATTATATTGTTAAAATGTAAAGTAACAAGCAGCTGAAGAGGGTTATTCAAGGCATTAAAACAAAGCAAATGAAAAATACAGTTGAGATAATAACAGTATTTTTCCACTTAAATCTCATAAGAGTTTCATATCATCACCCTTTTTATATCATCATGCAAAATAAAGTAGTGAAACAGTCCTCTCCTCCCACAAATTTCTGCATAACTCAGTGATACATATGTGTGTGTGTGTGTGTATATATACAGTATATATACATGTACTATCGTTAAACAATGTCTCAGGCATCAGGCAACGCACTCATATCATTTCATATAATTGCTTTTGGTGAGGCAGCTTTCAAAGCAATTAAACACTTTGGACATCTGGTTCCTATCACCACCACTTTTAATAATTCTGATTATGTATATTTCTGAAAATGGCATGTTTCACATTAAACCACTTTGAATGACTTTGTTCATCTTAATGGTTTAATTATGAGGAAATTAAAAAAAAATCCAAAGTTCTCATTTTATAAGTGAAATTCCACAGATATTTCCAGAATCCTGCATTATTTGTCCATAATGTGAAACAGTAGCGAAAGTTAATGATTCAGATTTTGTTGCAGTGGTGGTGATAGGAACCAAGGGGTTATAATCTCAAATCTCAGTGCAAATAAAAGTCATCGTATTTACTCTCCAAAACAAGTTCTGAATTTTTATATGTAGTGTTGACCGGCAAAATACTAGTAAATGTTAAAAAGAGAAAGAAAAGGGTAGTGTTTCTGGCAGTTGAATGGCTGCATTCAACAGAGAAGATAAATGAATATGGACTGCAATTCAGTATATGAACCCATAGGGGTCATTATTTGCCCATGAGTGCAGAACCATGTGCATTTACAGGCAGCTACTGATCATCCTGGTCTTTACTCATATCTCACACAGAGAGGGTGAAGAGGAGAAAATGCCAGAAATTATAAATGACTTTTTCCTAGACAGTGACTGCTGAGTGTATGTGTGAGCGGGTGTGTTTTTTTTAGCCGGGTGTGTTTCTGCATTTTGAAAAATAGCTGCTAGAAATGTGTTAAAGAGGAGACATGTAGAGAGAGAAAGAGTGAAAATAGCTTGCAGAAAGAACAGAGTGGCAGAGAGATAGGGAGAAGAGGATGAACAAGAAACAGCATGTTCCTTTGTTCTCCTTTCTTCACTTGGAGGGTGCACTCACAATAGGACTGAATTTGGTTTTGCAGCACATGCACGCAAGCGGTTTGCCCTCTGGGGACACCATCATTTGTGCCTGTGTGAATAAGTGTGCCTGAAAATGTGTTTTCTGCAACAGCCTCTTTTTCCCATTTTTTTTCTTTATGAGTAATCATTCAGCATCTTTTCTGCCAGTTTGATGTGAGTGGTATGTGTGAGATAAATACTGAGCCACAGTGTTACGATATGAATTTTAAATAACTCTTAGGGCAGACAGATGTATGCATGTATATATTTTTATTTCTATAACACGGATTGGTTTGCTTTTGCTATTTAAACCCAGTTTAATCGCTCAGTCCATGAACACACACCCATACAGACATTCATCTGCTCATATACACACACACAGCTCCAGCACCATCTCCATGATCTCTCTGCAATCCCCATGAATGTCCACTCATCCTGTAATAATTCCTTTAATTCAGATAATCCATGAATCTCCTTGTCTGTTATACGCTCCTGATCCCCATCGTCTCAGTGCACACTTATAGCATTACCTTTACAGCTCTGTGGGAAATGGAGAGAGAAAAGGATTAGCAGTGATGAACATACACCATCATTTCCTTCTGCTTTGAAAAAAAATCTTAGAATTTTTTTTAATCGTTATACGTATATAATCGCAGTTGGAACAACACCTCATATCTTCATTTTTGTCATTTCTTTTCACACACACACACACACACACACACACACACACACACACATATATATATACATTTTCATCCATCCATTTTCTAAGTCACTTTTCCCTCAGGGTGATGGTGGGGGGTTGCTGGAGCCTATCCCAGCGGTCATCGGGTGGAAGGCAGGATACACCCTGGACAGGTCGCCAGTCCATCGCAGGGCACATATATATATATATATATATATATATATATATATATATATATATATATATATATATATATATATATATATAAATATATGTGTATATATATATATATATATATATATATATATGTATATTGCTGCCTTTTTCTTCAAAATTTCATTGATTGGTAAAAAAAAACAACAAAGAAACATCTTCTTACAATAACTTACATTTAAAGAAAGTTAATTTTTTTGGCGATATGGTGTTTTCATTCTGACAGCAGTGATGTGTATACATTTAGAAAAATATGTATACACTTGTAGTATATTTACATTTGCACCGTGTTTACAAGTACACACACACATTTGTATTTATACAAATGTACATATATTAAGAAAATGCATAGCTACTAATTAGTTTCAATAAGCTTATTATTATTATTATTGATATAATTATTATTTTTGTTTTGTATATATATATATATATATATATATATATAATTAAAAACATACATGTATATATGACGTGTGTGTGTTTTTGATGAATCAAAACATCAGGGTGAATCAATGATAGTAATATTTTACTGTACTGTGCAAAGTTCAGGGATCACCTTTCTTCAGCAAATGTATTTTTGACCACAAAGAAGAAGAGCAAATATTAGCATGAAATGTTATTAGTATATTTCATTTACATGACATCTTTAGAATGTTTTTGATGAATCTCTGTATAAAAACTTAAATGATGAAAGTTTTAAAAACTTAAAAAGATGAACTGTTTTGGCAGGAGGATATAGAGAATATGGATTTCTCTCATTGTTTTCCTTGACAGGATTAGCAGTAACACTACAACTAGTAACCCCACAGTGTGGAGGCCGGACCGCTAGCTCAAACTGTGAGTTGTTGAAATGCTTCAAAATGGTGCAATATTGTAACCACCAGAAAAGTTATTAAAACAATTTTACACACAACTTCTAAACACTTATACAGACAGTGAAAAAGACTTTTACTCGTGGTCTTCAGGGTGTCTTTTAAGAAATATCTGTCCGATTGCTCACAAAATTCGCAGGAGGCATAAAATATTCATGTTACATTTTACTCCTCTTACGTATAAAAAACAAGGATTTGTAAAGGAGTTCTCACTGAATTTGTGGCAGTGAATGAAGCGGAGAAGATAAAACAGTGGTTATTATTTATTCAGAGGAATACAGAGGATGGTTTATACCTTAAAGCGTACTGAAGACAATTCCCATTCACCAGTGCATATATGTATTTATATATATATATATATATATATACACACACACACACACACACACACACACACACACACACACACACACTGTCTTGCAAGAGCCAGCATTCCCATCAAATATGATACCTTCACACACCTCCATCCGTAGATCTCCATGGCAACACTACCTGAAGGCCCCGTGACATGCATGGCAATTGTAATTCCATGCTGTTCTTAATATTTCTGATGCGTGCTCTCTCTCTCTCCCTCTCTCTGTGTCTCTCTCCATCTCTCTCCCTCTTGCTCTCTCTTTCTCTCTCTCTCTGTCTCTCTCCCTCTCTCTGTCTCTTATCTCTCCCTCTCTCTCTGCATGTGTGAGAGATGGAGAAAGTGAGGGAGAGAGAGGCAGAGAGAGTGAGAAAGAAAGAGATTTACTCTTTCTGCCCCGCTAATGGACAGATGCGAGAATAATATGGTGTCGAGGAGCAGAGACCTTGTAACTATCGACCAGGTCACGCATACCTTCCTGAAAACCATACAACTCTTCAGGTCAAAGGTCAGACCAGGAGCTGATGGAAAATGTGATTTATACACCACTGCGTTCTGCTACTGCCCCCTTACTGTAACTCACTGAGCGTGAGTGTGTGTACATGGAGAAAAGCTGAAAGAGTAAAAGTGAATAAAGATGATGATCTGATCTGGGTGCTGCTAGTGTTGGTTTAGAGGTGAAACTGTCACCTGATCCCCCAAATACTGTCCATCGGCTTATTCCATCTCCATGAGATGGAGTATTGTTCACACAGTAGTCAGGAAGCTCTTACAGGCCACCTCAGAAATGACTAGACATACTTTCTAGAAGTGTAATTGAAGGTGACAATTCAACTGCATCATGCTCTAGTTATAGAATAAAGACAACTCAGTTATAAAAATATTTTATAAAATACAGTTCTTACTTTTATTTCCAGTCAAAACAGCCATTAAGCACAAGTTACTCATTTTTCAGTCAAAAAACAGAAAACATATTTAACAGAATATTACACAGAAGAAAAAAACTTAATATAATATCAGATTTTAAGTATTTAGCATCTATATGTATATGTATATATCTCTATATACATATATATATGTCTTTATTACAGATTCTATTCTTTTTTGTTAGGCTTTCAGTTTATCAAAGATATCTGCAGGGATATTTTATCCAAAGTTCAATCTTAGAAGTTGGTTGCATTTCTACATGTTACGGTCCAAGAAATCCTAAATACAATGAATTGGAGTTATGGACTCTGGGGTGGTCAATCCACTACTCTGAGAAATGCCAGCAACTTGTTAGTTAGATTTCCTCTGTTTTCTCAGTCACATAGTTTCTTTATCTCAGTAACAGCTTCTTGACAGCTACACAACCTGTTATACTCTTAACACAGTTAATTATCTTCTCACAGTGAAAGGGTGGACTAATGGAACAAAACTTTATATTTACAAAATGCTGACTTCACAAGAGGAGGAAAAACCCTTCCTTTTGCGAATGAATGTAATGAGATTTTCCCCAAATAATTTTGGACCATATCTATTGGTTCATTCATCATGAAATTTTGATGCAACGCAAATATAAAAAATGCAAAACATCAAAAGAGGAGTAAGGCTCGGTTCTGACCATGATATTATGAAAGAGAATTATCTTATATCTAATATTTTCATAAAGATCTCCTGAAAAAGTATAAATTGTACTAATGGTACTTTTGACTGGATGAAATAGATGAAAATTGGACCTCTGGACACAGAGCTAGACAGCTCTGTGTGCTCTTTTATGGCCATAATAAAATGTTTAGCTAATTTCCTAAAATTAAAATCCTATGGAAATTTGGTCATTTTTATTGTCTGTATTTATCTACTGTGTAAATAATAACTACAGTCACATTTGAGTATTTAGAGTATTTTTTAAAATAATTCTGAATACTCAGATTGAATCATTGAATGCATCGTTTCCTAAAGAACTGTAATCAACTTAAATTGTTGAATCATAGTATTGATCATGATGTGGCTCACTGAGTCATGTTCAGAGGGCAAAGAAGGTGAATATGTGGCCATGCTAAACAGCTTGCAGTGTTTTGTTGTTAATTCAGCAGTTTGGGATCATAGTACATGACGGTGCTCGTCACATCCATTCAGGTTCCTGCTAGCGTGTTTGAGATACATTTTTTAACCTTTCTGAAGGGTGTTTCTGTAAGAAGTCTCATAATTGTAATTAGAAATGAGATATTTGGTGCGATTCATTAAAATTTCTTTGCCTTACTTCATTTGAGGATCAAATAACACATTTGTCTCGTTTGACACCTTTCTGCATTGTTTCTGCAGTTTACATTGGTGTTGTCAGAGTTAACAGGGTAATAACGTTTTAGTGTGATAAATGATCATCACAAAAAAACAAAATTCTGTTGATGCATTTTTCTAGTTTGACTTTTCAGATTATCTGTGTTTTAGCCTTCAGCTGCTCCTTTACTGTATACTGCTATGACTGACTCTGGGACTGTAGCCTTCTAGTTCAAATGCGGCTTAAAAATGGCAAGTTCCATTGTTGTCTCTCCTCACTCAGCTATTGAAATGTTGTGAATCTGTTATCTCTGAAGTGCATTGATTATGACACCTCATTTACAAGAAAAATGCACCGCAGTGCAGGCAGTATCAGTAACTGTGTTGGACAGTGCTCACGGGAGAACTATTGACCAATCAACAAGCAGCAAACTAACAAAAGCAAAGAAGGCTCATCAAAACAAGACATATTGTAGTGGTTTAAGGATAAAAGGGCTACAGTCATTAAGGAATTGATGCAGCCACTGTTGCTCTCAGTGATGAAAATTGGAAACTGCATTCACCTTATTTTCATGTTCACTTGTTCAGGTTCAAACTTGCAATCATATAATTAAAATAGTGAAATACTGAAAACATAAATATGTTCTGATGAAGCTTATTTTATCCACTCATATACAGTTGCATGCAAAGTTTGCGTGCCATGGTCAGATTTCATTTTGTTGATATTTGAAGTGGAAATGAGTACACATCCTTCACCGAGCTTTATTTTACAAGTTTTAATTCACAATTGTTTATTTTCAAATTTTTACAAACATATTTCAGTGTGTTCTCTGTAGAGGATGTGTTCACTTAGAAAATCTACAAAACTTGCAATTTGACCAGTGATGTTTAAGTTTTTGCATATGGGTATACCTATAAAAATGCACTGCCGTTTAAATGAAAACAATCTCTCTTTTGAGCAAATGAGACAAATGTGATTGATCATGCTTAACTACACAAAAATAATGTGATTAGTCATGATAATTATTTGAATTGTTTGACAGATATTTAGACTGAATTTAGAGTTTATCATTCAACAATGTTCAAAATCCTACCATGCAGTATCTTCAACAGTGACCCCTCTTTTCTTCCAGCTGTTAATTCTGGACCTGGTTCCTATTTATTTCTTTTGAACAGGTCATCCATACCCAATGATACTGAATAAGACAGAGCGAAGATGAAGAAGAAGAAGAAGAAGAAGAGGAAGAAGAAGAAAAAGAAGGAAGGAAGGAAACTGGAGGAGGAAAAAGTAAGAGATTAAGACAGAGGACTGCAGAATGGGTTAGAATAGAAACTCATAAATTAGACATCCCGTTTGCATATTCATGGCATTAGATGATATGCTAATACAGTTCATTTCCATTGTGGTTACCTCCTGTTGCGGCGTGCTTCACGCTCAGTTTGTTTGAATGAAGTGGGAAGAGAAAAGGAAAAAAGAGGACAGAAGGGGAAAACAACTTGTTGGGGCCCACTTGACAGGATTGGAGAATCAAGAATGTGTGTGTCTTAAAGGATGGACTAAACACATTGATAGCGAAGGCCATCTGTTCACACAGAGAGAAAAAAGAATGCTGAGTGCTGAGAGGGTTTTTTTTGTGTGTGCTGAGTGGGTTTGTGCTTTCACATGTGCTTTTGTTTGATATGTCTTTGGTGTGATCACTAGAAATCTGAAATTGTATGTTGTAATCAAGAAAGAGAGAAGACTGCAGATCAAAAATAGAAGGGAGAGTAGTGGAGACAGAGAGAGATGTGGGAAGCTAGAGGGGGAGGCTGTGGGGGAAGGGCCTGATGCAGAGTGGCGAATGAGCTAGGTGGTCGTGCGAGGTTGGCACAGTGCCATCCACTCAGCGCGGGCGCTAGCGAGGGAGTGTAGGCACGCGGGCATCAGCAAGAGGAAGAGAGGAGAGACAGAAAGAGTCATCACCCAGCTGCCATCCAGCACGGACAAGTGATTTGTAGGGGCGAGCAATGCGAGCAAGTTGGCAAAAGTTGGAGACCATTTCGGATTCCATCAGACCCTGTGGATCTCCACTGCGTAAGTTTGAATGTTTGCGCCACATGTGTTCACACCGCACTGATAAGAATTTGGGTCTGAGTGCATTAATGAAGATGTTTTCTCTCTTTTTCTTCAGCGACGAAACAGATCGTGCCCGATTGCTCCACAACACCAGATCTGGAACATACAGAGGAGAGGATAAGATGCTGAGACCTTCCTGTTCTAGCTGCCATGGTGTGCCACCATGGTTCTCCTACACATGCCCTCCTGTTGAGAGAATGAAAAAGTGGTCCTTATAGGAGGACCCTGCCTGGTATAGCTGCCATGCTTTGAGGGTGCGTCCATAGGTATTTCACCGCACCGGAGATTCGCGGCGTATCTCTGTGTTGGCACTCCGCATTACCGCTTGCTAATGTTCGGCGGTGTGCCAGGATCTCTGCTGTGCCGTCTGGTAGCTGAAATCATGGCTCCGCTTCAAGAATGGCACGGTGCCAACGTGTCTCTGCGGCAGCAGCTCCCGCCGCGTGCCACTTGGCAAAGACAAAGAGCCCGGGGGACAAAAAACACAAAACAAAAGAGCGACAAACACTCTGATCCGACAGCTTAATTAACACCAGCAGAGTTTGTTGGGTTAATTAGTGTGACAGATTTGGTCACAGAGGAGGAATGTGGCAGTAACGCGTGTGATGAACAAAAGCGATGGGCGGGTATGGCTAACTGAAGGAATGCCTGTGAATGCCAGGACAGCGAGGAGAGCCCGGTGCCAACCATGCAAAGTCTGCTGGGCTTGCTGCTGATAAGGATTTGAGGAAGGCAGGATGCTGAAGAAGACAAGACCACATCTCATGCAACCTTCTGCCACTCTGGATCCATCTTCACGCATAGATGCTGGAATCTATAGCACTGCTCAATTAGAAAACAGGTGAGAGGGTTAGAGCAGGAGAAGAACAAGAAAGTGCAGAGAGGAACTGAAAAGGGAGCCAAGGAGGCCTTGGACCAGCCAGCAATGACTCAGCACAAGGGAGCTGCTGATTGGACCAGTTTTGGCAACTTGTTGTTAATGACTGGTTTCTTCTTCTGTACTGACAAGTGTCCGTGAGTGGTTTTGAAAGGTGTGCAACCAAAAGAACATCAGTATCTAACTATCTGAGGTACCTTGGACACATGAAAGATCACCTCTCAGACAAGGTGCCCCATCTAATGGACAGTCAAAATTCGGTCAAGGCACATAGCGTTACTTTTGTACCTCCTCCAAGTTCCGGTACTGTTTCATTTTCATAAACAGTGTGCCTTCCACTGTGGAGAGAGCAAGGAGTGCAAGGGAGATCAGAAGCTTTTGAGGACCTGCTGAATTTAACCTGCACTCAGGGAAAAAATATGAAACTTGCAGCTTTGAGAGAACTGAGATCCTTGCTGGATGTTAGACATGGATGAGGGATATGAATAATGTACATTTTTTTCTTCCCCATCTCTGTCATTTTCTCCTCTTTGTTTTCTATCTCTCTCTCAGAAGGGAGGGATTTACAGACCTTTGTGCTTCAGATGTTGCATTGGCATCACCTCACCAATTTCGCATGTGAGGGCAACGATGGCCAGAGGCTAACGATTACACCCCCCTCACCCCCCCCCCCCCCAAAAAAAAGAAGCATTGTTTATCATGGGAACCCTCCTTATGACTACGCGAAAATAGACATTAACGACCTAGCGAAATTAGCGAATTAATTTGTCATGCCTGAAATTTCATGCAATTTTTTAACAGCAGTAAAGGAGGATTACGTGTGGATATGCTAATCTCATCGTGTTAATGAGGTTTGGATCGTTGGCCTTCTCATCTTGACTCTGCTGGGGATTTTAATTTCACCTCATCTTCATTATGCAAATGGATAAAAAAAAGACTGAAATGGGTGCTGTCAAAAGAAAAAGACAACAGATATGGAAGGGAGATATGGAGGAAGAAAATGGTGGCTTGGATCTCCCATGTCCTTGCTTCAGGCTGAAATGAAGCTCAAATATTTCTCCTCTGCATGCTAACAAGGCAGATACATCGGAAGAATTCTGTTTTTTTCTTCGTTTCTTTCGGATATCACTGTTGCACCAGTTCTGTAATGAAGTGACAGAACAGAAGATGGAATTAACAAAATGAAAAAAGGAGAGAGAGGGAGAGGGGGAGAGAGAGAGAGAATGGTTAATATCCTTTGCTTAATCATGGCACATGAGATTGGCTGTATGCATATCTCATTTGCATCTCATTAAATTGCACCTGCAGAAAGGGGGAGGAGAGAGTGGGGCTGGTTTGGAATAGAAATAAGGGAGAGCTGTTTCATGGCTTTAGCTAAAATGGATCATGTAGTTGCGGTCTTATCATGATTTGTTCTAACATCAAACATGTTTTTGTTAGTTTGTTTTGTTTTTTTGTTTTGCTTCAGTGGCAACACCATTAAAGAAATTTTAGCCTAGTTGAAAAATGTGCCTACCTGTAAATTCAGATCAGATCTTCCTGCATTACATTTGTTGAGGTGCCGTATGTGATATTCAGTGGGCTTTGTATCTAGGCCTTATGAGTGATGTGATTTTAGGAAGACTTTCTATTTATAGGGCCTATACCATTAGATCTGTTCAAGGACAACTAGAGGAAAAGTGTGGTCATCATACATAAAAACACACATGAATTCAGTGATTCTGGATTTATTAAGGATGCAAGGGAGAATATCCAATTTCTGATTTTATGTTAAGGAGGATATAAAACCCTTCATGTGTGGCTTTCACTGGCCACTGCTTTAATGTATGCATGATTAGTATGCAGCTCTGTGCGTTCTTTAATAGAACTCTGGGTGAACACTATTGTCTCTAATTCTAAAATGTACCATCTGCCTGGCTGCTGAGACTGGCCTTTCTCTTTGTGATCAACACAATGGGCTATTCTGCACTGGACGTCCACACATAACTAAAATAAATCATGCCTCAGTCTGCAGGCCACTACATAGCCCCAGCTATATCTGCCATGAAACGCAGGACGGGACAGCCACCGAGAAGAAGAGAGATGAGGAAAATTTGGAATTGTGTTTCACAATGATGGCGGTAATAAGAAAAGGGAATATGATTCATTGCTCTCTAGTAATTATACAATAAGAGAGAAGTGCAATATCTCACATTCTGAATTGTATGCCTTTCCTCACTATGTTTCTATGTATATATAACAGTGATCCTTCATTATAAGTAAGCTAAAAGGGAGTATAAGGTCTAAACAAAAGAATGACTGAGCACCAGTGTGACTTTAATGTAATTACTCCCTGACGGATGTATTTAAATGTGTATGTAAACACTGGGGCAGCAAGGTCTACGTATGATAGAAATGTCTGCATCGATTACCCGCTATGAATGTGAAATGTTTAATCTCGTTAAAAATCTCATGCCTAAATTAGACTCCCTCAGCAGCTTTTTAAATTGGGCTATCCATCATGCATAATGAAGAAGTGACAGTACGTGTATGTGTATGGGGGTGCTAATATAAAATTGTATTAAAATATTCTTGTATTAGCTCTGTTATGGTGACTAGCATGTGCTATATTACGTGGCTGTTTTCTCTCTCCTTCACAGAAACAATTAGAAAGAAACGTGGAGCAGCCTGTTGTAAGCTATGCTAATCTACTCTTGAAGCATAGCATGTTTGTAAATGTGTAATAACAAACTCTAATGAAGGTCTTATCTGTTATTGCAAGCACTCGTTCCTCCTAGTCCAATCCTGATGCCAACTAGAAGTTAATGAGTCTCTCTCTGTCTCTGATATGGGTCTGTACGAGTTGGTCTCAAGCAACAAACGGTGCTTTGGGGATTTACTCTCTTCAGAAAAAAGAGAAAGGGGGAAAACCATAGAAAGTAGGAAAAGACATGTGGTGCCTGGCTGCCACCTGGTGAGATGTCATGTATCATTAAGTTTGTGCTAGTCTGGCACGCTTCTTGCTGTTATCAACCCCGGACAGAGCAGCATAACTACTATGCAGCGTTCTTTTCTCATGCTAATGGGTTGCAGAAATGCTGCACCCAGCCAGACGCCCTATGCCCTCCCCAACTCCCTGCATCATGCTGCCCATCCTACACCACCACTCTAATGTTAAGCCTACCTGTAATGGGTAGGTATGCTACCTCCCACTTCTCTGCCTTTGCAGGTCTTTATGCTGCTCTAACCACACAGCTAATCTTCCCACCACGCCATCCTTCCAAAAACCATCCATCTTGGCTCCTCACACTGCCGTCCTAACAGCATCTCAGTTCTTTACACCAGCCTCCCCAAGGTCACACAGGGTCAGAGATTTAGCATAATTTATCATATCAGTGTGAGATATTCACGGCGGCCACGCGTAGCCTGTTCATGCTCCTGCTGCTTCTGATTAGCATCTCATTTCACAGGCCTGACTTCTAAAAAGCCCTCATTCTCCCCACACCCTTCACTCCCCTTCCAAACCTGCACCCCCCAACCTTATATCCCTGCTACTGAACCCTAATATTATGAAGATGAACAATAATGCCAAATGGACACTGAAGATTTTACAGGTTGGTCAGTTTGTACAACAGCATTTGTAATAGTTGTTTAGCACTTTAAATGAACAATTTACTGAAAAATCATATATGCATTTTTTTACAGTTATTCCCTTACTTTGAACAGTCAGTCGGCCACATGTTCAGTGTCCAAATCTTCCTTCTTTTGTTTCGCACTGTAACTAATAGGCTGATGGCTTATGTCACAAGACTTTGGGTGACATACGCTTCCATTACTTGTTAGCTACATTAGTTAACAAATATTAACTCCAGTGCAAAACTAAAGAAGACAACTTTGGACATCAAAAATGTATTGCCAGTTGACTGTGTTTGGATTGGGGGGAACTGTGTAAATTTGAAAGGAACTATTCCTTAAATCAGGTAAGCAAAAAGCACCTCAATTTTCTCCCTTATGAAAAAACTATATTTTATTTTCATATTATATAGTATTATAAAGTTTTTCCCATAAGGGATGGAATTAATGTGCTTTGTGCACATTACATTAAAGGAATGCTTTACTAAAAAAAGTAAACCTTCACTCTAAATGCTTGTGTTTTAATATTATATAGGTTATTATATAAATAGTTGTATGTACAACCCTGTTTCTAAACAAGTTGAAATACTGTGCAAAATGTAAATAAAAACTGAATGCGTTGTTGTGCAGATCATTCTAACCTCATATTTAATTTGAAATGTACAAAGATAGCATATTAGATGTTAAATGTTTTCTGATTTAAAACACATACACACACACACACACACACACACACACACACACACATATATATATATATATATATATATATATATATATATATATATATATATATATATATTTATATATATATATATATATATGCATTTTAAATGTGATACCAGCAACATGTTTCAAAGAAGCTGGGACAGGGCAACAAAAGTATAATATAAAAAAAAAAAACACCTGCTGGAACGTCTCACAACTAAACAGATCACTAACATGATTGGGTATAAAAAGATGTCATAGAGCCCGAGTCAGAAATAAACGACAGGGGTTCACCACTCTGTGCAAGACTGAGTGGGCAAATAGTGCAATAACTCAAGAATGTTTCTCAGCATAAAATAGCAATGAACTTGGGAATTTCATCATCAATTATGCATAATACCATTAAAAGATTCAGAGAATCTGAAAAAACTTGTGTATGTAAGAAACAAGGCTGAAAACCAACACAGGGTGGCTGTGGTCTTTGGGCTCTCAGATGGCACTGCATTAAAAACAGACACGATTCTGTGGTGGAAATCACTGCATGGGTTCAAGAACACTTCCAAAAACCATTGTCTGCGAACACATTGCATCGCTGTATCCATGAGTGCAAGTTAAAACTCTACCATGCAAAGAAGAAACCATAAATAAACAGGATTCAGAAACACTGCCACCTTCTCTGGGTCTGAGCTCATTTAAGATGGAAGTGGAAAAGTCCTGTGGTCTTGACGAATCAAAAATTAAATTCTTTTGGAAATCATGGACACTGCATCCTTTAACTAGGAATCTAAAGACTAAATAGGTGATGGACCATCCAGCTTATTATCAGCTCACAGTTCAAAGTCAGCATCCATCAGCAACTACAGCAGTTGGTCTTCTCAGTTCCTAAACGCTTACAGAGTGTTGTTAAAAGAAGAGGTGATGAAACACAGTGGTAAACATAACTTTGTCCCAACTTTTTTGAAATGTGTTGCTGGCATCAAGTTAAAAATTGGCATATATTTTTCAAAAACAATAAATTTCTCAGTTTCAACATTTGGTATGTTGTCTTTGTACTATTGTCATTTAAATATAGAGCTTAAACGATTTTCACATCATTGCATTCTGTTTTTATTTACATCTTGCACAGCATCCCAACTTTTTTGGAAACAGTTTGAACACTTGATTTTCTAAGTAA
Source organism: Pygocentrus nattereri (assembly GCF_015220715.1). Taxonomy (NCBI): domain Eukaryota; kingdom Metazoa; phylum Chordata; class Actinopteri; order Characiformes; family Serrasalmidae; genus Pygocentrus; species Pygocentrus nattereri. The sequence continues at coordinate 11,551,072 of NC_051217.1, forward strand.
AAGTAATGTGTGAATATATATGTGTCATAACTTTTTCACAAGTCACATTTTTTTCAAATATGGTACGTTCAGCAAAAAAAATATCTCTGCATTAAGATGTGTTCTCTGTAAAGAATGTGTTAACTTACAAATTAGCAAAAAAAACAAGCTTTTGCATACATCTATATAATATTCTACAATACTTTGCCTCCTGAATTATACCATATTCACATAATTCTGTTTTACAGGAACCTACAGTATAACCCTTGTGTGCTGTCCTTTTGTGAACTATAGCAATTGTCTAAAATTTACTATAAGCTTCTTATATTAATCTTGGAGAAATTCCTACTGTATTTCTATGGATCCTTTTCATCCTCAGTGGACAAAAAGCATGTGGAAAATGCTGTTTGTTTTGTGTTGTATAATTGCAGTCTACTGCATTATTACTGAACAATGTGCAATATTTCTTGTTGTGTTTTTCCAGCCAGCGACTGATTCTGTCTCTGAAAAACCCACACAGACGCATTTATTTTGCATGCAGAGAACAGTGAGTTGTGGGCTGGTGACTGTGTGAACATTAGGGACAGAATCCATTAGAGTTTATCTGAGAATCAGGAAAGGAGCAGACCTGTGATAGATGAGCAAATCCAGTTAGCCATTAAAAAGTCATTTCAGAGACAGATAGGCGGCAGGTTCTTCCTACATATACTGCAGGAAACTACGCTCTCAGAGGGGGAGAGAGAAAGAGAGAGAGAAATAGAGAGAGAGAGACTCAGAGAGAGAGAGAGAGAGAGAGAGAGAGAGAGAGAAAGAGAGAGAGAGACTCAGAGAGAGAGAGAGAGAGAGAGAGAGAGAGAAAGAGAGAGAGAGAGAGAGAGAGAGAGAGAGAGAGAGAGAGAGGTTAAGAAAATAGGTCATAGAAATTTCCTGAAATAAAGAAAACAGCTCTAGATGTTATTTTGTGTACATGTTGTATTTATGAGCACCACAAATGAGTAGTTCAATCACCAGCGGTCCTTCACTCCCCCTCTGCTAAGATTGTTAAGGTTTAATGAGCAGGTCCTGGGGTTGTATCTTAGCTGCTAGAAGATCATTATAATAGCCTAAAACTGCTTCAGTGGAGAGAGACAACTTGGTACACACTTGGCCAGTCTATTAATGGCTCAACTGAAAAATAATGGTAATGCCACTAAAAGCTAATCTTCTGTGAAAAACATTCATGAGATCTGAAGCAAACAATATCCATTAAACAAGTATAATTTGGAGGAGCATTCATTAATCCAGCCAATCTTCCATTCTTAAGGACCCTTGAAGAGGGCTTTAAACCTCCAAAACATGAGGCGGCATTAGTATTAAAGTATGGGGGGGAAACCCCAGCTACAGCTGAGATTGCAGGCTCTGCCACTTTAAAAGGAAATGACATTACGAGGCTCATGAATAAAGATGAGCTGGCCTTTCTGCAAAGGCATCATAGATCATATATCAGCAAGACCCATCTATCAGAGTGGGAGAGGAGCTGAAATCACCAGCGCGGCCCTGTGCTGCCCAATATTAATACCAGCGAGAGAGAGAGGGGGGAGGGTTAACAGTCATGCAGCAGCTACAACAGCAGCATCTTTCACTGCTTCCACTCACTGCTGTTCTTAAGAACAACACTTATACCTGCAATCACTAATCACCCGCTCTGTATTTCATTGGCTGATCAGCATGCGTGTTTGAGCAGTTGTGAAATTAAATTCCATCAATCATAATTTTACAGCCCAGTGGTAGAAAATGCAATTAAGGGGGAGAGAATGAACTCCTCCTCATTATAACAGCTTCTGCGCACCTCAAAGTGTCCTGCAAAACAGCAGTTAGCTTCAGATTTCACAGCCAGGCCTGATCTGTCTAAATGGCTAGACATAAATCTTTGTAACTGTTGTCTTCCCCAGCCTAGTTTTAAGGGTAGAGGGGGATAAAACAGTCCTCATGCAGAACATGTCTGCCAAACAAACACAAAATGTCTACCTCACACCACATTTAGCTTTAACTCTTTATCTTTGCTTCAGGGGATCTCTCCACCCCCACCCCTTTTCTTCATATCTACTACATGAAGAAGATTCAATCTCCCTGATACTATTAAAACATGGTCAGTTACAGCTCCTATTCACATGAGGCCGTTAATATTAATAATATCATCTTCACTCAAAGGAAACTCATCTGGTTAAATGTCACAAGTTTAATTAATGACTGGTCTTGGCTGACCTCGGCAGGGAGAGGCTCGCTAACGCTAATGCCATGCAGGCAAACTGGAATAATTTAGCATGTTAAACGCAAAGTCAATTAACCTTCCGTAGTAGCCAATGACACCCTCCCTTACTGCCCCCCTTCCTTTCACAGAGAGAATCATCTCTATCTTATGAGGCTGATGAGGGGATAAACAGTTGAATGACTCATTAGGATTTTTTTCCAAAGCCAGTAACTAATTGGTACAATAAGCCATAATTGGTATGTATTGACTCATTTAAACATTCAGCTCAAATTGTTTGCGTTTGCGGCCTAGGCTGCAGTGTCCAGGTATGAGAATGTTCATGTAGATGGCAGTGGGTGAGTATCTTTGAGCACCTCTTAATACATTTCTAAAATGCATAACAGTCTGTGTTGTTTTTCCTTCTCATTATCTGTGATTCTCTGGCACTGACTCTCATCTTCTCTCTAGCCCTTCTCCCTCTTTCATTTCATGGGGGTGCCTGATCACATCAGAAAGGTATTTGATTTCAAAGCCTGTTTGAAGGCAGTGATGCTGAAACAAAGTGCATGCGACTGTCTGCTCTCTTATGAACACAATCAACCCCTCCAGTTCTCTTTCAAGCAGAGCTCTCTCCTCTCTCTCCCCCGACTCCATCCCCTCCCCCTCCGCTCCCTCTTAATGAGATGCGCAGAAATCATTCTGAGGTGAGATGTAATTTAGACCTCATCTCCCAGCACAATACACCCCCGACATGCAATCACACATGCATGCGCGCGCACACACGCACACAACTAAAAGCAGTTAAGGCTGTATGCTCTTTCAACAACAGTAGCCAGCCAGTTTTATCCACAGCCCACATGCAAACTCAGCTTCTAGTCCTCTCGTCCTCTCTCTCTCTCTCTCAAACATACACATGAACTTGCTTTTCAGTTTGAACCCTAGCTCCATTGATTGTGTCTCATTTAACCCCCATTGATTTGCAATTCTCCTGTCGATTGCTTGCCTCCTACAGACTGTCAAAGGTGAGTTCAGCGTACACTTAATCTGGTTACTGACAGGGCAGATACATAAGCAACACTAACACCCAGCAGAATATTACAACATTGCAGTTTAGTGTGTATTTCTAAACAGCCTCTAATTAGTTGTGGATTAAAGAAAAAAGAAAATCTAATTTTTAAAGGGATGATATCTCCTCCATTTCATTTTTGAAATAGGTGTGATGTAGTATATAAAATGTTATACCATTCCCTTAACAGGACATAATTAAAAGGATGCCAAGCTGTAAAAACAGCCTGTTTTAAAATTCTTTGTTTTTGTGAGGTCACAAAAATACCTGTTTAGCCTATGGCAGTTTAGATCCGTCCCACTGAGTTATAAGGAGTGTTTTAGTTTAGGCTTTTTTTCAAATGAGACTCAATACAAGGCAATCAGAAGAGGTCATTTACATGTATCAGTCTTACAGGCACAGCAACAAAAACATCTTGTTTAATTCAAAAGTTTAAGTGCACAACTCCAGGTCTGGAGGGCCAGCATTCTGTTAAGTTTGGTGATTTACCTGCTCAAACACAGCTGAATACACTCATATGCTAATTGCCAGGTTTACTGGGTGTGTTTGAGAAGGGAAACTACCAAAGTGTGCTGGACAGGACCATTTGCCCCTCCAGGACTGGAGTTGTGTACCCATATTCTAAAGGATAAATAGAAGTACTGTAAAAAAAAAGTTTAAAGTTTGTTGTGGTACATAAACCCATACAAATGTAATAAGTGGACTGCAGAGGAAAAAAAGAATAATATATGATACATGCCCTTAAGACTGCCAGGAAAGTTTTATAAAACTTTTATAAAAACCTAAAAAAGTTCTGACAAACCAGCGCTGGACCAACAACAGCACTGAGGCCCAAAGCTAAAGGATGGTGTAGTAAAATGAAACAGACTTTATTGAATTTGAATGCTTGTATAAGAGAGGATGGGAGAGAGACACTAGCCCAATGACTCACATGATAAACACAAGTGCATAATGGACATGTACATTATTTGGCGATCGCAACAGTAACAACATTTTCAGAAGCACATACAGTAAACAGAGTCTTTCACAGCAAGTCCAGACTCAAGGTATGAGTGTACACGGTACGGTCTCCTAATTAGGAGAATACAAGAAAGAAAGAAAGAAAGAAAAAGAAAAAACCCAAACGATCCACTGAAACAACAATGTGACATTTGGAATGCAAACTTTGTATAAATATAACATCATTGGTTTTCAACTTTAGTTGGTTCATTAATTGGTTTTTAACATTGGTTGTAAAGAGGAGAAAAAAAGCGCGGTTCATGGATGTTCATTCACAGTCTTCACAGTAGTCTTGGAGTGTGGGCAGAGCTGCAGCGAAATGGAGACGGGGCTTTGGCTACTGTCTGTAGCCATTAAAGCTTCAGCAAAAAAGCAAAAATCAAGCATGCATCTTAGTATCAATACAAAACTACATTAGCAGCACACTGTACTTCCTCAAAAATAAAAACCCAGTACATTTAGCAAAAACAAGTGAAAATAAAGGCAAGAAACAAACGGACAAAAAGATAGGCCAGTCACAGAGAAGGTAAAATGAATATCCATCTATATTACAAACTGCAATGGCTGAACTACGGTGCTGTCCCATACCCTCCGCAGAGAGGCTTTGCGGTTTTTGGTTTTCTGTTTGTTTTATATATGAGGTCACAAATGTTCTTAAACAGTATTCTCATAGCTGGCTCCATCATCTAAAAAGGTTTCCATTCCCTAAAAACAGTAACATTTTTCTCAAATATAAAGAGTTTTTTTCCCCCATCCTTTGTATGCACCAATGGTACTTTATCTTTGGATTTTCCTTTAAAGCAATACTGTGAGGAATTATTGTTTTCATCAGTAACATTATTGTTGTCACCACATATGGCAAGTGCAGAAACATTCAGGAAAATAAAAGACTTTGTTGAAGAGGAGAATAAGAAACTACTTTTGACAAAGTAAAAAAAAACAGGATTTACAGTACAGAGGGTAAAAAAGTCTGAATTAAGTGCACAAATCAAATAAGACTGAAAGACAAAGCAAAGGTTTCTTAAATCTGCAGTAACTAATTCATTTACAGATATGGTCCTTTAACTTGGCTCAGCACAGGAGGGGAGGTTGTATACTAAGAATGTTCAGCTAGGTTAGAGAGGGGTAAAGTTTTAACATTGGCATGGCTGAAAACAACCTCAAGTGTCTTTGACTGGGATGGTACAAAAATTAAATATACAAGTAATTTCTTTTAAATCTACCATACAATTAAGTCATTTGAATTCAACAATCTACGCAACACCAAAATGTCAATACATGTATCTATCATTAGCACAATGTTTTTCTCCATTAAAAAAAATCTATTCTTTTTCTCACAATTAAAGTCTGCATTACTCTTTGTGTCGGGACAAGTACATGTCCAATATAAAAAGAAAAAAACAAAACACTTATGAGATTCAGTGATAAAGCAAACCTTGTTTCCAATCCTAAGAATTCTTTTGGATTTCAAATTTCTTCTATTGGTATGCATCAGAGCTACTTTGTTTTTAACACCAATGTTCAGTAGCAGAACAAAATGAACACATGTTGACCTGAGAGTAGACAACATTAAAATACATTACATTAGTTTAGCAAGCCAATATTATATTATTTCAACATTTAAACGGTGGCAAAACTTACAGTTGTGTGAGTGTGTTTAAAACATAAAGAATAAACAGACTTTTGGTTAGTTAGTTATTAGGAAATAATAAAACCATCTTAGGTTCTACTCCAGTTCTTAGCTGTGCACACTTCAGTTTCCAAACAGTGTTTATCTATTCTCAAGTTTTAAATGACCAGCATATTGACATGGGAAAACATTCTACTGACACTTTTTTGGTTACAAGCATTTGTAATGCAAGTTTTATCCTACAGGATTCAGTCCTTTTAAAGTCTTTCAAACTATCGCTGGGTAATCATCTCATGTACGTTTCTGTATTCCACCAAATGTCTTCTATCACTGAGAGTTTTCTCTCCCAATCCTCTTACTGTTTTTTTTGTTTTGTTTTTACAATACAATGGAGTCTGTTCCAAGGCAGGCAAACGTACAGCTACAGATGCAATAGTCAGTCTTTAGCTCCAGTACACTATGTAGACACTTGTTCTTCTGCTGATCCATCTTTGTTGTAACATCCATTTGAAGAGTCTGTTGGTTTTAAATGACAGCTCATAGCATGGCCAGTTAGGCTTGAGGTAACAGTTGAGTGTATGGGGACTGGCGGTGAAGCAGAAGCTTGAGAGCAAGAGGGTTGTGCCGCCCCAGATAACGCTGTAGAGGTTGATGGAGTTTGGGAACACTGACTGACTGAAGTGCTTTGGGTGCAAGAGGTGACACAAGGACTCTCTGGAACAGACTGCTTGGGCTGGGATACTGGAGGGGATATCTGGTTGCTGGGTGGGTTTGGGTGCGAGGTAGATGAGGGGCTGATGTGAGGTAATAGACGAGAGGCATGCTCTTTGGCATTCAGTTGCTCCACTGCTCTCTGTCTGTGCTGAGGGTCCTCTAGGTGTTGGACGAGCTCTTCGTTCCCAGTGAGAGAGATCTTACATGCAAGGCAGTCATACAGACAAACATCCTTACTTTTCTCTCTGCATGTTCCTTTGGAGACAATACATTGACTGATTAGAAAGCCACCATCCAGCTGCTTAGTGCTGGCAGCAGAGGGGGAAGGGGAGCCTCCTCCATTTGAAGTGCCTTGGTTCTCTTCAGGTTTGGATGAGTCCAGGACAAGTCCTTTGTTATAAGCCATGTCCTGAGCACGAGCTGGAGCAGAGATTTGGCTAACTTTCATTTTCTGTGGTTGCTGCAACAATTGTTTCTGTTGGAGCTGCAGCCGCTGATGCATCAGTGCACCCTGCAAATTGTGCTGATATTGTTGGAGAATGGAACCTGGAGACAGGCCCATTAAAGCTTGAGGCAAGACTGGGCTATATGGGAACATGCCTTCCATACCAAACATGGGCTGCAGAAAGCTTCCAGCAAGAGCTGTGGGAATCTGTGGAGGAAAGATTGGGGGAAACCCTGGAATAAGACAGGGAAGGAGGGGATTTGAGAGTAAAGCAGTCTGATCTGTGGCCCCTCCTGCTTGCAGAGCTTGTAGCTGAGCTGGTTCCAAGGTATACTCCTTATCAGGTTTTGGTGTAGATGTAGCTGGTGTGAAAGGGTCTTGTTTTTTTTTACTGATGGAAGAGTTTGAATGAGCAGCACTGCTAACAGGAGCCCTCTCAAGCTTTTCAGTGGAGTTCATGTTATTCTCAGAGTTGTTCTCTTTGGAAAACTGTAGTTGCATGGCCAACTCTGAAGTCTTTGGGGTTAAGACAGAGTTGGTTATGCTGACAGGGTCTTTGCTAATAGTAGCTGGCATGGAGGAAGAGGATGATAGATCAAATTTGCTGATCTTTCCATTCGAGGGGGCATCGCTGGGATCTATGTGTGATTAAAGAGGAACAAAATATATTTAGAATCATTTCATACAACACCTAAATATATAAATACATATATAAACACAATATGGCTTTAGGTTGTTGTATTGATTATTAATGTTCATTACTAGATAGAAATAAAATGGCTTGACTATTATTCATTTACAGTACCTGATTTTGTTGAAGAGAAGCTTGATGTACTGCCAACCCCTAGTACATCAGCAGTGGACATGTTCAAATACTGAGGGGAACTGTGACCAAGGCCTCCTGAAGTCTCTGCAGACTGTGGCTGAACTACTGTCAGAACTTCACTTTCCTTCTTTAGTTGATCCACTCCTTGATGAATCATCAGGTGACAAATACTTGCAGGATCTACATATTCCCTTTCTCTGTCTATCTGCCCCCCTAGAGCCTCTTTTACTTTAGCAAGGTGTTGCTGGGAAAAGACATGGTCCCGCACAGAGAGACAACCACTGTACTTAACAGAGCACAGAGTGCATTCTGTTTTGGGTCTGTCAGTACATGTGCTTTCTGTGCCAAATTGCTTGGCAAGGCTGAGCTTAGCCTTTTTCTCCTTGGCACGAGCATTCTGGAACCACACCTGTACCACTCTCTTGGCAAGTCCAATGTCATTTCCCAAAGCTTCACACTCCAACATGGTGGGGGTTTTGTAGTCACTGAAGCAGGCTTTGAGCACTTTCACTTGCAGATTGCTTAGCTGAGTGCGGTAGCGTTTTTGACCATGCCTGTCACTGTCTATGCTTTGACTGTTGGATCCTCCAGGACATGGAGAGGCAGGATCTGCTAAGCTTGAGTTTTCACTGTAATCCAAGACCAAATCATTTTCAAAATCTTTAGCACTGAAACTCATTGCAGGGCTAACCAGCCCTGAAGACATTTTGTCTTCGTTTTCTGAAGAGGCCTCTCTCTCAGAGTTATAAGACAACTGGTCAATGCTGTTGGGTTTTCCCTGAGAGTGACTTCCTTCATGAACTGTGGTTCCATTGTGGACTACGTTCATAGAGGCAACTTCATGGTTATTTAGCTTGCCACGTTCCAAAGACTCTTGGGCTGTAATGGATGATGCTTCAAAGTCATCCATTCCCCCACCCTTTAGTGGCTTTGGACTCAGACGCTGCTGATGTGAGGACAGATCTAGGCATTTACTAGTTGGAGACTCTGGACAACTCAGACCATCACTTGGGTTTGGCATCTGTGAAAAATGAAAAGGATCCACTTTGATAAGAGAGCCTTCCTGATCTTGAGTCATAACAGATATCGCCATGCTGTATCCTGCGCTCTTTGCTTCATGCCAGTGGCGTGAGCGTATGTGAGCATCAAGAGCAGTTTGTGCCTTAAAGAGGGCTCGGCAGAAAGGGCAGCGTCGATGGGCCTGAGCTGGACTCAGTGCACGAAACTGGCCTTTTCTCTCACGTGCTCGAGTATTCTGGAACCACACTTGTACCACTCGTTTCTTGAGACCCACCTCTTGAGAAATGTGGTCAAGCATTTGCCTTGTTGGATTGGAATCCAAGAGATATTTCTGGTATAGTATTTCCAGCTGCTCTGGAGTGATGGTTGTCCTCATACGCTTGTCTCGCTGGGAATCATCCCCATTATTCTCCCAGTCATTTTCCACAGAACTATTTCCTGATTTCTGCTCAAGTTTTCTCTTTAAGGAGTTTATGGTTGAGTCAGGAATGGCTGCCACTGAGGGCGAACTGGCTGAGATCTGTGGAAAAGCACCAGAAAGCACCTGCCTGGCCAGCAAAGGACTAGCTGGATCAAAAAGCATAAGAGGGATGTCCATGGGACGGTCCATAAACTGTGGGGTAACAAAATGGTTTTGAGTAACAAGGAAGTGCATCTGCTGATGTTCTTGCCAATGCTCAAAAGAGGGGAAGCTCAACTTGCACTGAATGCAGTGGTAAGGAGTCACCTGTTGTGCTGACTTCAGGTGTTGTTGATGAGAAGGACTTGCCAAAGAGCTGAAATTTTTTTGAGAACTCTGAGATGGAACTGGGCTTGTCTGCACCATAGATGGGTGAGATTGTTTGTTTTGATGAACAGGGGACGGGGAAAAGGTTTTAGCACTTGTTTTTTGCATTTCTTCATTAGAAGGGTCTGGGTGTTGATTTGAATCTTCAAGCTTGGAGTTATCAGGAGATTGTTCAGGGTCACAAGATTCTTCTACTGTCTGTTTGTTATCCTTAGTAAGGGATGTGGATACAGTGACAGGGTGTAACTGCTCGGTGTCTAATTGCTGTTTATCTTTGGACTTTATGACGATGTTGTACTCAGTATAATTTGAGAGGCTGGAGCTGAAGGCTGTTGGAGTGAGTCTTGAGGTTTCAGAAGGACTATGAGGTTTAGGATCTATCAAAAGCTCATTTTGGTCACCCTGCCCCTCATCATCATCTTTATAGCAAACTTTCTTTTGATGATTGATCAGGTCAAAAATGCGTTGAAATGCCATACTGCATTTCTTACACTCATAGCTATTGTTAGAGGTACGAATATAGCGGTCGTTAGAAAACTCACGATGTTCACTGTCTTTTCCTCCCTCTCCCTGGTTCTCATAGTTCTTCCTAGCTTTCTGACGGGCATTCTGAAACCACACCACAATGACACGGGTAGGAAGATTCAAGAGGTCTGAGAGTTGTTCAAATTCATCATCTTTAGGGTAAGCATTTGCATCAAAGAAATCTTGCAGGACCCTCAGCTGGTAGTCAGTAAACCTGGTCCTTGAGGATCTCCTTCCACCAGAATGCTCATATCTTGGAAGCTCAGGAGAGGATGGCCTGGAATCCACTCTGACATCTTCCAGTGTTGTGATGGGTGGATTGCTGAAATTGTACGGAGAATCTTTGTTGCGCTGGCGTTCTTTAAACAGTGTATTTCTAAACCAGTGCTTTATAACTTTGTGTGGTAGCCCAGATTTGTTGGCCATCTCTTGGATTTGATCTTCATTTGGGGAGTTATTAATGTCAAAATACTGTCGCAGAATTCTTAGTTGCTCATCTGTGATCCTGGTTCGAGGTCTTTTATTCTGCTGCTGCTGCATCATGGCAGGAGTTAACTGATGCTGATAGAGTTGGGCTAAGTCGGGTGTGAGCCCAGTCTCGACAGATGACAGATGTACAGGTAGCTGAGGGGGCAGAGCCTGCAGTGGCATGGGGTGCATCATGAGTGGGGGGAAAAGTGGCAAGTCAAGAGGTAAGGGAATTGGAGCTAATGGAACTTGAGGAGTTGAGACAGTAGAGGGAGTAACAGTGGGTGTTGAAACAGGAATACATGATGATGATTTCTGGTGAGTTGTTTCTGTTGAAAGGGGAGGGGGTGGAGGTGAAGCAGGGGTTGGTGGAGAAGGAGAAGACACAGGGGTCACAGGTCTAAAAGGAAAAAGTTTGTCATATTGTTCTCTGTAGTCTTTGGCAAATTTCTGCAATGACTGTATTGGAAAGATGGATTGATGAATATGCTCTTTGTGGCTCTTTAGTATCAATGCATTTGAAAAAAGCTTCCCACAGGATTCACACTGTAATTTACCAAAGAACTCTGAATTATGCACCTCTTTGGTGTTTAACATAGTCTCTCCATTTGGTACAACCTCAGCCTGACTTCTTTGACACTGTTGCTTATTTTCATTAAACTGCACGACTAACTCAAATCCTATGTTCTCCAGCAAGGCTTTTGAAACATTTCCAGGAGCATCATGAGCTACTCGTGGTGGAATTAACTCAGTGAAAATTTCTTCACTACCTAAAACCTCATCCTCAAGATCTTCTTGTGCTTTGAAAGGGTCAGTACCATCATAGGTGATTGAACCATGTTCCTCCCTTGTTGCATTATTATTGCTTTGTCCATCCATGCCTTCTGTGCCTTCATTACTCTCAGGATCTAAGGTCACCAGCTGCCCGTTAGCTTGCTGAGGAACAGGAACATTCTCCTCAGGAACCACAGAGAGCAACTGTTGAAGAGTATGAGCTACATCTCCATCAGATGGCTTTTTACAAGATGATCTAATGCCATCCTGTTGGGGTGACTCAGAGCAATCTTCTAATAATAGAGGTTTTGCCGTGCTAAGGTTTAACCCTGAGCTTTTTAGGTTTAGCTCAGGATTAATCTGGAATTCCCCTCCAGGGATGAGAAAGGGAAGAAGCAGCTGCTGTTGCTGTTGCAGTGGAAGGAGAGAATCTGTTGTGATGGGGAGGTGGTGAAGAAGTGCTGGGTTGAACAAATGGGACTGAAGCAGAGCTGCTTTCTTTTGGAGTTCCTGCTGGATCTGAGCCTGGGCCTGCACTAACTGCTGTTGTTGCTGTTGTAGTAATTTATGCTGTTGCTTTGTTGTTGAAGTTATCATGTCTACTAAGTGTTTCTGCTTACTCTCCTCAGATGTTGAAGAATGACTGGCATTTTGGCTTGATACCACATTGTGCACCTGTTGGTGGTTCAAGTGAGGTTGACTGAGAGCTGAGGAAGTGCAACTTGCATTGCTCATGGCAGTTATGGACTTAAGAGCTACTGTATTGCCTGTTAAGGAAACTACCTTACCAGGCACAGGGTTAACGGACGTTGAGTTTGCTCCTGATGTATCAAGTTTGGCCGCACGAGCTTTGGTTTGGTGCAGGACAGAACGCATATGTATCTCTAAGGTGGAACTCTGACTGTAAGCTACATTGCAAATGCTACACTTGAAGGGTTTGTGGTCAGTGCTGCAGCTGACAGATTCTGGCAATCCAGCTGAAGAATCCTGCACAGAACGCTTAACTTTGTGCAAGTGTGAAACAGAGTTGTAGTGTACCAAGAGGATGTTCTTTTGTGTGAAAGATTCCTTGCAGACTGTGCATTTAAAAGGTCTTGATGGATCCAGGAATTTCTCTGTTGAAAGGTTTGGGCCTTTTCTTTGAGGAATTGCAGAATGTTTAGTATTCAGTTCTACCTCTTCTCGAACTAAACCCAAATCACTGTTGGCAGGGCTTTCTTTTTCCTCCGTGTCACTTTGTTCATCTTCCTTTACCTTCTCCTCCTCAGGTGATCCCTGCTCTTCACCCAGACTTTGACCTTCACTGCCTAGAAGGTCTGCAGTCATTAGCAAACTGCCACAGAGTTGCTGCAGTTGGGCCTCACTTAGTTCCAGATGACTGGTCTCCAAATGCTTCTGCAGAGCCTGCAGTGTACGAAAGCTGCGATGGCAAAGGCAGCACATGGTGGCAGCCCTGATTGCATGGTACTGTGAATGCAGCTGCAGCTTTTCAGCTGTTTTAAATGCAAGACTGCACTGACTACAACGGTACTTATACACATGGCGATCGGAAACTGGATTTTGAGGCCTCTGGCTGTGGAAGTTGTTGAAGTGTGTCTGGAGGGCACTGGATGATGTAAAGATTTTGTTACAGCCTTTCTGCCAGCAAGAGAAAGCAGCATTGTTTTCCTTGGTGGATTCTGCATCTTCTAAGGGCTGCTTTTGAATTTTTGACATCTCTGGTGGACATGTGGCCATTCTATCCTGTTCACCATCAACTTGTTCTAACAAACAAACAAACACATACAAACAAGCAATTTAGGTGTATGCCAAAAACAACAACCATATTTTTAAACATGTAATACGTATATAGCAGGGAAAGTGCACTGAAAGCACACAGAAGCAGAATCTGATTACATGGGTACAGTGTTACTCTTTAGCTGTACTTAACTATTCTAAACCTAGAGACATAACTGGCATTATGTAATACAGTATATTTTGCAGAGCAATCATTTTAAATTAGGACATGGTTTTCTTTTCGTAAACCAGTAAATAAGTACTTTTCCAGAAAATTATTTCCCTCTGTCAATTTGTTATAAAGATAATATCAGCATACAGGAATGATGTATTGAGAAATAAACTGTATAAAGAACTGGATACACAAAAAAAAATGACCAAGTATCTATTGAAACATTAGGAATGTGCTAGGCCTCACCAAAGATTATATTTTGCTAAAAAAGTATGCAAAAACTTTCAGTGTTCAGAGACAAAATCTTGTGGACACTTGAGATAAAAAACCTACAGCAAAGTGATGGAAAAAAAGCAAAAAGTGGATTAAAAAGGTAACTACTCATGACCCAAAACATATCACTAGATCTGTGAAACATGGTGAAGACTTGTGCCTTTTCAAGGTTGACATTGTGCTTTTCAACCTCAATAGTTGCCTTTTAATTTCAAATTCAATCTGCTGGACTGCAGAGTTAAAACAACAAACATGACACTGTCCAATTATTTTACTGTTAGAAGTAATACTTGTCTTGTATCAGCCTTGCTCCCCTAGTGCCAACAATGATGAGGCACTACTCAAACAACAAATGGACATTACCAGTGCTGGTATTTTCTTGTTGTGAGATTAAATTTCATTCTAACAGTAAGAAAGGTTGGATGAGATCAGAGTCTTTAGAAGTGTCACAATAAAATATTTATTTGCAATTTAAATTCAGTATAAAATACCACATGTGAGCATTACAGAGCTTTACCCCATGGCTTATGTTTTCCCTGATGGTAACATAATTACTATATACTTAGCAACTGGGCTAGCTTCTAATATTACATATATATTAATATAAAACATTAACATTAGTTAGTATATTACTTTCATATTAATAATTTACAATCATTTATAATGATAAGAGTGCTAACATTCAGTGGTTTCATTTCTGTGTTTGTTTGGTTGGAAAACAAAATATTACCAAACTGGCACACTGATGCCCTTCTTCTGAATAGTACTGTCGAGTGGACAGTAGGTCTCATGTACCAGAGTTTTCTTGTTACACAGGCATGTACCACAACATTCTTTACCAGACCATAGATCTACATTATAATCCTTTTGTGTGAAAGTATATATATGTAATGTATACATACATATGTAGCAAGAATGGAAAGACTGGAAACAAACAAACAAAAAAAAAAACAAAATGAAAAATGTGCACAATATCAGCACTTGTTTAAATTATTGCAGTGTTTGAAAATATCAATTATCAGCCCACAGCTAGTGCATTGTTTCTTTTTAACAGCTGGAGTTCAGACTGGGGTGATACCTACCGTCAATACTTTTTGTTTCATTACAGCTGGAATCTGCCTTTGTCTGCTGGGTACTAGAGTCTTGAACTGGTAAGAACATCTTCTCTGGCAACACATCTGAGGCAATCACCTGGCCATGAATGAGGGGAAAAAAACATTGTTGACGTGGGTCAATTAAACCACAAATTCTAAGACAATCATTTCACAATTGTGTATGATTTATAAATGGGAATAATGCCATTCTGTAGTGAACGAACCAGAAAGAAGAAAGAAAGACAGTCCTTTATTAACACTGTACTGAGCAAGTATGGACTCTTTATTGAGGCTGCAAAACAAAGCAATGGCGCAGTGGTCATGGAAGCAATGCTTAAGAGAGTTCATGGGTTAAGAGCGATGGGAATTGCAAGTCTATAACAATGTCAGCCAGCCTTGGATCAAAAAGTCACATTATTTACCCTTCCCTCTTTCTCTGTCCTTTCAATTTTAAAATGAGCAAATCAGCGTATCTGTGAGGCAGCAAGGCATTCAGACACGCAGAAGTAACGAATCACACAACAAAACAAAATGGCTGCCATTTCCATCACAAAGCACATCATTTCAGGAAGGTGCTTCATTAGAGGACATGAGGCAAGCACAGAGACCTTCTCAAGGTCACATTTAATTTAGAGCACATAATTGGCAAGCACAGTTCATAACGAAACCACCTAGCACCAGATCAGGACTAATGAAGCTCAATTATTTTCATTACCCTATCTCAGACACAGTGAGGTGGAGGGGAAATAGGGAGAAGTGATACAGGGTGGGGAGGGGGTCGAAAGATGAATATACTAAGCAGAAAAAGGAACACATGCAAATGAAATACAATAAAGCACTATTACAAATCCAACAGTTGCATAAGCCAAAGTACATGAAAAAACATGTGCTTAGATTGGAAAATCACACTACGTTATCAAGTTTATCTTAAATCTGTTCCAGTAAAGGAATGCCGTTATACATGAGAATAACTGCTAAATTGCAGTCTACTTAAAATAAGATTAAATGCACACATAATCTCAATACTTTTTCCTAAAACTAAAATGCAATATTAGTAAACTGATTCCATTATGTGCTCATGATGCACACCCTACATACAATTACCATACATTGCTACAGCATTTAAGCAGTTTTTATTTAAAACTGTTGGCTGCTGATTAAAATGATTAAGGCAGAATTTGCGCATCACACAATGTCAAGCTGCATAGACAGATTCAGCTGGGAACACACATTAAAGATTAATTAGACTATGTGAGATAAGAAAATTAAGCATGTACATCACCACATAACTTATCGTATTAATTTCTTGCATTGTCATGCGATTGCATGCATAATTGTACTTCATTAAAGAAAACATTAAAGTGAGTAACATGATCCACATGATGCATTGTTCGTTCTGAAAAATTAAATCTCTCCTTAGACTTTTTCAAGACATAAATACACCTTTTATTGTGAATGCATTACCCAGAATTAGGAAAGTTAAGATGGGACTCTGGAGTATTGTCATGACACATGTTTCATGAAACTCTATCAAGAGAAAGATTTGCTGTAGCTGTGCATTTATGTAACTGGCTATCAAAATGCAGTCCAACAGCTGCTTACACAAACCACCTGCGCCAAAGTCAGCTGAAGCAGAGAGAGTTTAACCAGTTGCACAGCAAGAGACCATCTACTGCTAATACAGTATATTCAAATCTAGTGCTGATTCTGTGGCAGGCCACACTTTCTGTGGGAGACACTTAAGGCTCAGTCATTGACTCTCACCGTGTTTATGAGTTTCTGTGTGCAGTCTGCGGTGACGCTGTGCAGGTGTGTGAGGTGAGTGCGTAGCAGAGCAACGCTGCGCAGGGTGTCTTGGCACAGCGGGCAGCGGAGAGTGGGCTGCACAGCATGCTGGATCATTACGTGACTCCTCAGACGGGCGATATCAGCATGACAGAATCGACAGAATGGGCACTGCCGCATCTAGGGGTGAGTGAGGGCGAGAGAGGGCAGGAGACATAAAGAGAACCCAGTAAACCCTTTAATTCATTACATTTTTAAAGTCTTAAATCTCATAAAGTCATACATGGAACAGCCTTAATGAAATTTCAGGGGGTCATTAGCCCCACAATCTGACCTGCTCTGAGGATATACCCTCCTCTGCACGTGGCCGTTTTGGTGGTAGAGAGCCATCAGCGTCTCCAGATGCTGGGGAAGGGTGCTTGGGGCTGGCACAAGGCTCGCTCTGTCTCTTCTCCCCATGAATGAATGCGTCTAAGAACCATGTAACACATTTTTGAGAAGATGAATAGATCATATTCTACACTTAAAAGCACTTCATAAACAAATAAAAAAAAGTCTTCTATACTGTCAGAGATCCAAGTCGACAATAAATAAGCAAGAAAAGCTGCTTAGATGTGTTTCTGACCTGTTTTCTCCCCCTCTCTGTCTGTCTTTTTGGTCTGCTCTTCCTGGTCAGCAGTACCCTCAGTGGGTGACTCCATCTCATTCACATCTCCTAAGGAAGGGGGCGGGGGAACCAGGGGAGGAAAAGAGAATGTTGACAGTTTAACAGTTTAACCTGTCAACGGCACATACATTTGTAATACAATTTCAGCTGTTTGTTCTTTCATGTATTGTGAAACCCTTTTTAAGGATATAATGTCACTTTGAGAAAGAGTCTCTCTGACTCCCTTTGTCTTTGTGTACTGAGAGTGTGAAATCACATTCTAACCTATAGGGGTCACTCTGCACTATCAGGGGCAGACTTCACTGATTCAAGCACACATGCAATGCTACAACAGCAAATTAAGTAGACAAGCTACTGTTTTTCATTGCATATCCCCCATCCTAAAAGGGAGACAGGCAAGACAAAAAAAATGGAGAAATGGAGCGAAAGAAAAGCTGAAGCTCAGCCGTGTCAGCAGTGCTTCATCTGACCGATGGAGGTTTGAAAGTCACAGGAGGAAGATAATACTGCAGAGGTCAGGAGGGTCGGTCACTCAGAGTCCATTTCACTGCACAAATTGGAGGAACAGTTGAGGCTTTGAAAATAGTATAACAGGCTTAGCAGCCTTAAAAAAAGGTCTTTAAAAGGACTGGTCCATTTTACACTGTCAGTATATTTTCTGCTTTCCTTTGCCTTCTACAGAAAAATCACCAAAGAATTATTAACACATTATATAAAGACAGAATGCTACACTAATGACTGCAAAAGAACAACTACGTGCATCACTATACTATCATAGTTCATCACAATCACTGTAATGACTGCAATTTTTGAGGTCTTGCAAATAAATAATGAATGACAGAGGAGTGAGCACTCAGAGAGCAGCCAGAGGAACATGAACCCAGACCTCCACAAAAGAGGGCAGGGATATTCTGTTGTTCTTTTTCAGTGTCTAAAAGCCTTGCCCAGGCTGTGAAAGGACAAGACACAGTGCCTTAGGACACACAGACACTCACTACACCACCTACTCCCCACAGCACCCCCACCCCCCCTCCCTTCTCCTCGCTTTCTGGCTTTCTGCTTCCTTGGCAGAGCGATTGTTCGCGTATATGGGGGGAAGGGAGGAGTAGAGAAGAGCTGATTTGGGTAGGTGTTTGAGGATTAGAGACGGGGAAGCCAGAGGAGACAAAAAGCCATAAGGGTTGTCATAACAGGCCAATCAAAGCACAGCTGAGGTATCTGCTAGTGGTTCTCAGAGAGGGTGATTATGACAAAGAAAAAGAAAGAAGGAGGGAGAGGCCAGCTGAACACCAATTATCCTGACAGACATGCTATTGATTTCCTATCAGACCTACACAGCCATAAACACAGAACACATAACCTGAAACTGTCAAATCCGCTCTGCTTATGAACGCCCCACTGCACCCACCACATACTCTCTCTCACACGCACACAAAACACAAGTGCACCCTCGCCACAAAGTCCGGCCAGAAATGTGACGTGTAGTTTGGATAATTGGCTTACTTAAGCATTCCACTTGGAGGAAATAAGGCAAACATTTTAAAAAAGTAAGCAAATAGCAAGGAAATTTAAAAAGCATCTGTGTTGACACATCTATATTTGATATTCATGATATTTGAATCATCAGCAGATATGTGCCTAAAAATAATAATAATCAGTACTGAAGAGTAATTTAGATTTGATAGATTTTTTCATTATTATTTGATGATGGTTATTGTGCTAAGAAAAATACAATGTTTTGGCAACACTGCAGTACTGCGCTAAAAAGTCTGCATATTATTCATTTTACTTCACTTGCAAAATTATATAACCCAAAATCCTAACTCCAAACTAGTTCAATTGTTGATTGAGATTATATTATATATATACATACACACTGTAAGAACGGCTGTTCAATCACAGAATCTGCGAAGTCTTTGTTTTACACAAATACTGTGAAAAAATAAATGACAAACAATGCACCTCACAAAAAAATAAACATTGTTTATAGCTACAAAATAAACCAATGTAAAAGAAATGGGATGAGTGATAGACTTTCCATAATCAAAGCTGTGCGGTTCTTTTGCCTCGTTTCCATCTCGCACGAAGAAAGAGCAGATGAATCCACATCAGGGCAGTGAGGTCAACTCAGCCAATAATGAAGTGATAAAATGCACTCGCACGCGCTAACAGACTCCATACACACTCTCAGCACACACCTCATCAGCACTTCCTGCTCGGCTCGGAGATCAGTATACAAATGCTTGGTGGCATTGATCTGTTATTGATTATAAATTAGGGAATGCCCTGGTGTTCTTACAGAGATCAATATGGAGCCATTGAGACACAGTGATCCACTCCAGCACTGTTTATTCAGCCTCCTCTTCACTAAAAGACTCGGTACAACCAGTCATTTAGCACCTCTCACAGCTTTCAGCTGGAGTCGTACGCTCAAAAAGCCAACAGTGTCTCAGATGAACCTGAGTGAAGGATAAACCCCAAGCAACTTTTTTTATTTCCCTAACGTGTTGGACATTTGTTTTCTTTACAGTCACTGAATGTCCCTTTGATGAAAGTACAACTACAATTCATTAAAAATATCTAGCAGCAAAAATTGTTTTATGAAAATTACGAATTAGTATTACATGTAGGTCTTGAAATGAAAGGTAAAGCATTTTTACGTCATTCCTATACAATCTCAAATAATATAATGTAAAGGACAATGGGAATAACAAAGCAATAACCAAGAACAAAGTATTTTTATCTACTACAAAAAGTTCAAGTAAACAATATTAAGATTAAACCATACAGTATATCCAACCTCAGTAATACATACTTTTCAAAGATAGAAACAAATCAGGAAAACCTACAAATCAAACATAAAAGCCTGAACATGTACTTGGTAAGGAATTTGGACATGAAGCAAATTCTATTGCTCTGGCTCTCTTCTTTCCTTTAGAGATTAATTGGGTAGCATTAATTAACTCATTGCTCGTTAGTGGGTGAGGCCTTTATCGGCTGCATTGATTGGCCACCACCCCTAGCAAGGCCTCCTTCTGGGCAGTGAGGATGTAACAAGCCTGATTATTGGCAGATAAATTAACACAATCAATTCCTGCCATTCTCTACAAAAATCTCTCACTCTCATTCGCATTCTCTCTCTCTGACCGAGTTCAAGGATTGAGCTATTGTTTAAGTCATTAGTTGAGCTGATTTGGGGTTTGAACCAAATGCTAATTGACTCCACCACCAGCTTCTCTCAATTACCCTAGAGTAAATAACCGCCCTCTCTCTTGTTCTCTTTTCTTTCAGATTTGCTGTTTTTCTGCTCGTCTTTCAACCCCTCCCCCTTCGCCGTTCTGCCATCTTTTACAGCTGCACACTCCAGCAGCAAGCACAACGTGGGAGATTTACCAAGAGAGATCTTCTTTTCCGATTAAAAAAATATATAAATATATATTTAATAACGTGTCTTTCTAAACATGCAGCGATTACACATTATTTCTTAAAAATGCATGTAAATGCTTTGAATAAAGTTGTCAGTATAGTTCATTACAGTATAGCATGTATTTACGTTATGTATTTAAGTTAAAAACAAAACAGCATAAACTTACTGTGCAAAACTTGTACAAAATTCCTAGTATATACAGCAAATTACAAAACGAGATCTGAACACAGCAGGAGTTTGCCACTATGCACACAAAGTTTGAACAAGTGCTTAAATTTGCAGTAAACAAGACAAAAATCTAACCTTGATAAACTATTTATTCAGAGGGATCTGAAAAAAAAACCCTACTCAAAATCCACCTGAAACAACGCAAACCAGCATGGGTAGATATAAATCGGCCAATCATCATTTGTAGCATTCAATCTTCTTACTGAAAGCTGTGAGCTCTTGTTTCATTTTATTTACTTATTCAGTGATTCTGTAAAGAGTTTCAAATCTCTGCTGTTAAATATGGATACATGATCTACAAGAAAACAAATCAGAAATCGCTGAAAGGCCGTGCATTTCTCGCTCTTACCGTTTTCTTGAGCAGGACACTTTCTGATCTTAAAGATGGCACCAAGCTCCTCCTCTTCATCCTGGAAGCCTTTCTGGATTTGCTGCAGTCTTAGCAATCCTTCCCCCCTCTGGTGACTCAACGAATTGGAGTGCTGCACAAGACTGAGGCTGTTTTGGGTGGAGTAATCACACAGTACACAGTGCAGCCAGCCACCATCAGACACGCTTCCTTCAAACTGCTGTAGGTACTAAAGAGGGATGAAATGAGAGAAAGAAATTGGTCATATCTTCTCAAATGCTGTCTCTTGTACACTACCAAAGCATAATTACATTATCTGAGTATCTGCATATAAATCAGTGATACAGTAGGGCTCTTACATAGATGGAATAAAAAATGCAAACAACATAAACCATGCTACATCATTCAGGCTTACTTTCCTTTAAGAAGCAACACAAGAAACAAAGATATAACACAAAAAAATATTGATTTACTATGACTGTGCATATGCAAACAAAACAACCAAAAAAACACCAAATGGGTCAAAATGTGATTGACATGCTTCTCAAGCTACCTTTGTCGTTTTAAACAACCTATAGAATACCACATTCTTGTCATGGAGACAGGGAAAATACTCGGTGTCATAACAAAACCTTGTATCTCCCAAATGGAGAAATTACATACATTATTACATTAACACACAATTATTACATTATTACAATTAATACACACAACGTACCATCAGATCAGATCCCTTTTCTCCTTCCTACCATGTATTACACAGTTCATCTTCCTAGCACCTGGTGCACGCTCTAACAAACTGCCTTCCATTACACAGGGATACACCGATACAAGAACTGTGGGGCGAAGCTGATATCTGATATTTTTCCCATATGTATTTGCCAACACCAGTGCATAAACATTTATACAATGTTATATAAATGTTATATAAACAATAGTCACATATGACAAGAACATGGTTGCTGGATGCCAAAGAGCCTATAAATCACAATAAAATACAAGTCTGTGCTCAAGGTTTAGCCACTTGCCACGATCCAGCATGATTTATATATATATATATATATATATATATATATATATATATATATATATATATATATATATATATATATATATATATATATATATATGTATATATACATGTATATGTGCGTGTTAGCTGCATGATTTCTTTTTAACAGCATTTTTTTTAAATCGCAGAGCAAAGGCGAGGCTTTTCATTTCATAAATTTAATAAACAATCTTTTCTCACTTTTCAGCTGTCAGGGGATCTTCATCAAATACCTACAGAACATTCTAAAACTGACAGTTATAGTAGCCAAATTCTCAATCACAAGGTAATAAGCTATCAAATCATATTCTACATATGTTTTTACTATCTCAGTAACAGTGAAAACCTAGGAAGATGGGATTTCAATCAGACATTCATTGAGAATTAGCTCACTGAGTGTGTAAAACACAATCACGCAAACAATGAGAAACACCAATCCACTTTTTCTTGGCTGAATTCTAAACTGATTAGAGATGTGGTGGGCTAATGGACCACATTAGCAGGAGGGAAAAAATAACATACACTCAATCTCCATTACTAAACAGACCAGAGAAGCCTTTGGGCAAGATAGCAGTTTCTCCTTCAGGTTGCCATGACCATTCTTGCAATTTCCTAGACCTTAACCTCAGCTATAGGTACAACTGTTCATGAAAAGCGAAGCTTAAAATATATTTAATTAAAACTGGTTAAGCGATGAGGAGTAAGAATTGTCTCACTTTCAAACAATCATTAAAGTGTAATAATAATAATAATAATAATAATAATACAATTTGACAAGCAATTTTGCTTCTCTCTAACATTATACATTATCGCATTTATAAACTATGAGATGTCAGTGAAAGCCCTAAATCTTACATTTTGTTTAGAGTTTCTTATCTGTTTAATCCAAAGAGAGAAACAGAAGTACTACCGCAGCCATCTAAAGTCTAGTGCATGCTAGATGAGACGGGCCATGCAACATATAGTGCAAAGTGCAGCCACAGTACATAGGAAGAGTCACAAAAAGCACAAATTTACAAGCTCAAGCTCACATTAATCATATAGATTTAATGGAATAAAACAATGTTCTTGGCAAATTTATCGCGTTTTGATACTCAAACACTTCGTTTTCAAGCTCAAAGGTACGAAAATGAAAAGTTTCAAAGTAACAAGGCTGCAAAAAGACTTAAATGCAAATAACGTACAGTAATAGTAAGATGTTGAGTGTGTGCAGTAGCCTGTAGCCCTAAGGGCTCATTTTTTCCCCAAATAATGCTTTCTAATACCAAATTTAACTGAAATGCCCATCCCTATTAAGCGGTAGAATGAAGGGAGATGGGTTAGAACTGGGTGACAGAACTGACAAACACACAAAAACATTCTCTGTGGTGCACTGGATCTCTAATAACTGGCAGCTGAAGTTTAGTTTGAAGTGGTGAGTGGCGACAGCAGAGTAAATGAACAAAGCCATCTCAGCAGCAGAAGTACATATGTATTATTCAAGGGTGAGCCAACAAGCAATAACTTTCTAAATCATGCTACCTTGTCAGTGTAAATAAAAATGTTTACTTTCTGGAAAGAAATAAAATGCCAATAACGATGAAAAAGGAGCAGTCAGAACAAGTGAATATGTAAGATATTTCACATTTCCTTCAATAAAATAACAATTCTGAATATTAGTTTTTTTTCAACTACATGGTGCATGAGGGATTATTAACAGCACAAACATACCATTTCAAACTGAGCTCATCAACTGATTATTTACCTTGTACAGTCTTAAGCTGGCCTCATGTCTGGAGCTCACTGTATGTAGTTTTAGCTTCTCCAGACTGTTGGCTTCGTAGTTGCATGCATTACACCGTAGCTGCACTTGGACACCAGCAGCGACACACCTGAGTAGCCACTCCTCCTCTTCTTCTTCTGGGTTTCGGTGGTTACTGGTGACTTCTCGCAGGTGTGCTGCTAGCTGGTAGCGCTGCAGGTGCTTGTCTGTCTGACAGTGCAGCTGGAAGTTGGCCCGCAGAGGAGTGGCATAATTGCAAAGCCGGCAATGATGGGCGTCACCAGTTGTGCTCCTCCAATCAGCATCAGGCAGTGAGCGCTGTGCAGTCAGGTGCTGACTAAGAGCTTCCAGGCTGTCTGAAGAGAAACGACCACATAGCACACATTCAAACAATCCTTCTGGAGGGTCTCCATCTTCCTGCTTCTGGGGAGCTTCTTGCAAGACCTCACCAGGTGGCAGTACCACACTGGGGTCAGACAGCTTACTCTGGCCCTGGCAGTAACGGTAAAGCTCAGTCGCATTGTGCCGACGCTGGCGCTGCATGTGTGCCAGGTTCTGTTGCAAGAGGAGCATGTTGTGTGTATGTTTCTCACTGGTCATGTGTATACGAAGGTTCCGCGCTACATTGGTTTCATAGTCACACACTTCACATCGCCATGATGCACGCCCCTGGAGCTTAGAAGGGGAGGGGGACGTGGCTTGGATGGGGGCCGTGTGAGACAGAGGGCTAGGCTGGGATGTTGGCGCATGTGGAAGTGTCTGTGTCTGCAAATTCTGCATATTGTTGAGGTGTTTGTCCGACTGCATGTGGATGCTCAGGTTCCCTTTGGTGGTAGTGGAATACTGGCACACCTGGCAACGAAATGGCTTGTACCCACATGTGTACGTCTCCCCCCGAGCCAGGCGTGGGTGACTCTGCCCACTGCTGCAATAAGGGCACTGTCCATCCTCAGTATCTGGGTGCTTCTCCTTCATATGGGCCTCCAGAGTTTGTTGGTACTTGTAGTGCCAGTTGCATTTGGGGCACTTCAGTGTCTTGCAGGAATTTCGTGAGTGTGTCATAGTTACTTGACCCCCAAAAGTGTAAGACGATCCTTGGACACCATCCCGTCCAGCAAGAAAACCCCCATCGCTCCCAGTCAACAAACTTCCTCTAGCATCCTCTAGAAGAGGCTTGTCAAACTGAGTTATAGGTGTGCTAATGGCAGGTGACTGAGAATTGCTATGACTACTAGGTAGGTCAGAGAAGGCCAGCTTGTTGTCATCACACAGCCTGCCATTTGGTTCTTTTGCCATGGCACTGCCATTTTCTGACAGGATGTTTGGTTCTATTCCCATCGCACACTCTTTGTTTTTTGGAGCAGAGGCTGTGGGTGAGGTTTGCACACTAGGGGAAGCTGGAGCAGGGCTGTGGCAGTTAAAGCTTGTTCCGCACTCTATCTCAGAGTCTGTAAGAGATTTGGTGTTGTTCATAAAGCTGGTTGCTATGGTGACAGAGTTAGGAGATTTGGAAATGCTTTGGTTTGAAAGAGCCTCTTCGCTGATGCGCTCTTGTCCGCCACTGCTAATACCGCTCACACTGTCCTTTGCAGTGTAAACTACCTCTGAACTCAAACTCTCCTCTCCTTCTTTGTGACTTAAGTCATCATCCTTGTTCCTCTGTGTGCCCTCTCTGCCCAGGGTTGAAGGGTCTTTGGCAGGGCTTAGCGCTGAGGTAGGAAGGGGAGCTCTGGGTAGAGAGGGCTGGAGAGGGAGTCCTGGCTCAGAGATCTGGAGGTTCTCCCTCTCCTCCTGACATAGCATGTCCACTGTGTTGTGCCCTGGGTTTGTGGTTGCTAATTGGGTTGACACAGCATGCTCACTGCTAGTTTTTGGTTCTAGGAAGCTGAGGAGTGGCCGTTGGCTAGGGCCAATAGGCTGCAAGACGGCAGAAGTGTGCTGGAGTAAGAGCAGGCGCTGTTCCTCTGTGCTAAGCTTGACATTGTGTTGATGTAAAATGTGACCTCTAAATGCATGCACACGGCTGAATGACAAGCGACACAAAAAGCACACCAGGATGGGTTTGGCTTTGCTCGGCAGCACCTGCCTTGCTTCAGAAAGACCTGCCCTGGCAGAAGCTCTATCTTTGGATTGGCAGGACAGCAAAGCAATGATATCTTCAGGCAGGTGGCACCAGTTCTTGGGGTGATGCAGGTGGAAGACATGAAAGCTCTTCAAGGTAGAGCTCTGAGAAGAAGAAAAATGGCATGTGCTAATAATGGGGGGGCGAGAGGAAGATGGAATGACACTGCTTGGCAATCGACACAGGCTATCTAGGACATAAGCAGAACCATCAGCTTGGAAGACGATCTCTCCAATCTGAAGTTTTGCCTCATCAACTTCATCACCCTCCTCCTCATCAATTCCTATTCTTAACTCTGCTCCTTTCTCACCCACAGCATACTCATCAACCAGCTTTTCACCAATGCCATGTTCAAATCCATCTGCAAAAGTACTCTGTTCTTCCTTCCCTTCTGCCTCTGTTCCTTCCCTCCACCCTGGTTCACCCTGAGTGGTCGAGCTCAGGTGAGATGCTTTATCTCTAGGCAGAAGGAGTAGGCTGGAAGTTGGGCTGCAGAACCCTAAAGGCTGGTTTGTATACGGGCCGGAGGCTCCATCATGTGCGACAGAGTCACAGCACTCCATCCTCCCAATTACTGGACACACTCATCCCACCCTGACCTACAGAAAAGAAAGAGAAAGTGGGAAAGGCAGTGTTAAATAATTGATTTTCTTATTCTTATTAAAAAGAACTTTAAGTGAGAACCACTTTAAATATAAGATCCACTGTGAACTGCAAAAGATTGTAAAAATGTTATTGTGCAAAATTACCAGAAGAGAATTAAATACTTCCCCCCATATACAGTAACTTAAGATAAATGCCTTTTAAACAAAAGCTGATGTTAAAATTATGGATCGTTTTATAACACCACAGAACCATAGAGAGAGAGAGAGAGAGAGAGAGAGAGAGAGGTTAAAAAGGAGGGGGAAAAAAGACTGTACTGCGATCAATAGCTTTTTGCCATACTGCATCCCTGAAAGCTGAATATTACATGAGGGAAGTTTCTTGGAATCACTAAAATCTTTTCAATTAATCCATTGGCCTGTCTGACCCTTTTCTCACCCATCTCTCTTTCCACAGCAGCAAGTTTCCCTTTAGTGAACTGTAGGCAACAGAGCAAAGGGGCTGCGTCTAGAGGGGTTTGTTCAATGCTAGCACCTTCAGGCTACACTCCCTGAAGTCTTAGCCTTCTCAAGAGACCTAAGCTGCAACAGCCCTTGAGCTATTTGAGTAAAAAGTGGTTTTGATTTCATTCTATTTGTGTGGCATTCTGCAGCATCTGTTGTCATATTGCAGGGTCTCAGTTATTACCTAGATGTGTTATGTTACACTTAAAATATATATTCCTATATAATGCACTTCAAACAAGTCAGAGTGAGCATTTGCACTGTTAGCTGTGGGAGTGAGCGATGATTGTATGCAAGGGGTATGTGGTCAGAACACAATACATTGTAAAAATGTGTTTACATTGTATACACACACACACACACACACACACAGTGCAACATATATGTGTGTGCACGCACGTGGAGGTAACTGCTCAACCTCCCAGTTTAAAAGTGCAGATTGTGTGGAGATTCAGCCTGTTATATTGAGCTCTTTCTGATCCTGACTGCTGGAGGGGTTTAAAGTGCTTATAGGAAAATCAATAGCATGAATGCTAAGCAACTTACTGGAAGCCAGAGCAGGATGCTAGCACTGTGCTAAGGATGTGTTCAGTGACTTAAGCTCAATCCAATCCTCAGGCCTAGATCAAGAGGCTTTAGAGGTAAGACAAAAGCTTGGTATCGGAACAGCAAAGAGGAGCATGGTCACAAAGCACACGTGTACTACATGTAATGTCTGTTCAGACATTGTGTGCATGTGCTGTAATTAGTAATGTACCTCATTAGCAGCTTGGTTAATCATTACTCTCTTTGGGACACCTCTCAGATCAATTACCATGTAAACATGTGCATGTGCTTTGTTCCTGCATAACACGTTATAGCAAAAACTGACAGTACTGGTCATACTGTTAGGACACTCTTTCAAGATTTTACCAAATATGAAACTTACAGCCTTCATCTACCTTACATGAAGTCATTTGGTCCAGTTAATGGCTTTACGAAAACCACTGATTTAGTCTAACTCTAATAAAACAAAACATGTAAAAACATAAATCTTACTGTTGTGTCATATCAGATATGGGCCTAATTTTAACTAAGCCACAATACTGTTAATGAAATATAGCCTGTATACTTGCCTCGACAGTTAGTAACCTCCATACTCTTCATTCCTCCTCCCCTTTCTCTCCCTCTCTGTTTGTACAGCTGTCCCCTCTGCTGTGTGCTTGCCTTTGATCTTTGATTTAATGCACCATTTCCATTAGAAACACTAAGTCCATTCAGGAGCCAAAAGAGACTTCAAAAAAGCAAAAGAAAGACCAGGAGAGAGAGAAAGACTGGAGGACTTTAGAAAAACAGACTCAGTCAAGCCAGGTAGTGTGATAAAACAGGCTAGGTGTTATTAAGTAGAGAAATGAGGCTTTTAAACTTTTCTATAAAAACGACCAAAAAATTTTTGTCCTAGATCAAGACTGTCCAAATTCAGTCCTCGAAGGCTGGAATCCAGCACAGTTTCGTGATTTCACAGCTCAAACACACGTGACTCAACTTAATCTGTTAATTAGCAGGTTTTGTAGGCATGTAAGAGCAGGGAAATCATCAAACTGTGCTGCACTCCAGCCCTCCAGGACTTGAGTTGGGCTCCTCTGTTCCTTATTCTAGACCATCAGATCAACAATGAACAAAACTCAAAAACAGAATGCTGATGTGCTTCCTGAATCAAACCCCAAGGAATAAAACAACATGCACATTGAGGGGTAAAAGGCCATAAGGTAAACAACTACACTGGAACACGAAATATTAAGGAAATGTTTGGCTTTGGAGAGAAATAAAGTAGACCCAGAAGACCCAAGGTCAATTTTTTCAATTCCAGGCCAGTTCATATGCACACACAATTGTCAATTAAACTGAGTCAATAGATCAAAGAGCACACTGACTATTCACTAGCTGAGTATTCATGATGGAACGACTTGCTGACTCATCAGAAGATGGCTGATGTTGTAGAACACATTAAGCACAGTTCAACATTTCCACTGGCTTTTCAAAGCTAAAGGTGTATTCCCTGGAAAGTCAGACTGCTAGACAGTCTACCTGTGTCAATTCCAATTCAATGCACTTTATTGACATGACAGCTTTTCATGAATTACTGCTAAAATAAAACAAGGTGAGAGTTTCTACTTTTCATATTTGTTCAGCAACTGTCCACTATAATATGGGCTAAAAATGTATCCGCATGATTTGTACATAGTGAAAAAATATGACTGCAGTTGCTCAGAATGTGTCCATTCATAAGAGACATGAAAAGCTGCATGGACAATGTGGGCTGTGTGTCATAGTACTAGTGCTTTCCTCCGCCACGTCTGCTGTTACTCCTACTTATTAGTTACCTGTTTTTTGTTCTACACAGATACTGGTATCTTTGATCTACATGTTTGCTCATGCTGATGCCTATACCAATACTGATACAAAAAATTATAATATGTAGAAATTGGGACTACATTCACCTGGAATAGCACGATAGAGAAATGTTATATTTATTTGTAGAAGGGTACAAACGCAGAACAATTCATAAAATGCAAATATTTTACTGTTGCATTTCCAACTGGAGTAGAATAAGCAAATTTGACAATAAACAATTTAGCAAATATCGGCCAATACTAATATAATTCTGATATCATTGTGTATCCATCATTATTATTATTATTATTATTATTATCATTATCATTGACTGCATAAAGATTTGAGAACCAGTGATCATAATGCTTAGCAGCTTTAAACTCATGTATAATGCCCCCAACATTTACTATTTGGTCATCTGTGATTATTAAGCATATTTGTTTATAATTGCATTTAACACAACACAAAAGACCAGTGTACATGCAAAGCAAACACAAGCAGCACACAGTGTTTCAAATGAAACAATGACTGAGGTTAAAGTGCAGAATACTAGCATTCATTTTAGAGTATTTACAGCCTGGTGAATCATACAGGAAAAAAGCCTTTTTGTACATAAACCACCAATATCACAGGACATTTATAAGGACTATTATGATGATTAGGTTAAAAGGTTAGCGAAATAGAATGTTAATCATTAGTAATCACTGATAATCAGTAAGATTGTGTGTGTGTGTGTGTGTGTGTGTGTGTGTGTGTGTGTGTGTGTGTGTTTTAGACATACACTCTTCATTACTTAAAGACACATCTATAAGACACCTGATTTACCAGGGGTGTAAGAAATAATCCATACACAGTATGGTGACATTATATACTGTGATACTCTATCAACTCTGAAAAACACAGTATCGATTTTTAATTAACAGCAGATTTTTAATTAATAAAATAATTTTTTTTTACATGCAAAGATTCATGGAACACAGTTGTCTTGTGTTTAAACTCCTGACTGCTAGACAGCAGTGTTGTAATCCATCTTCAGCCATTAGACTATTACTTCTACTTAGATTTTATGCATAAGGTGGTGTTTTTTATACTGACAATTTTTTTAATTAGATTTTTTAAAAACCCACAATACATTGCCTTGCTTAAAATATCGCAATATATTGCAACACATTGAATCATAACTCATGTATCATGATATGTATTATATCACCAGGTATCACCACACATTTACAACGTCCATTCCCTGTAAACGTGCCTGACAACAACACTGACCCTTGTTTGACTCCAGTTTGAGCATCTCGTATAAACAGCTACTTCCATTTGAACATTATAGAGCTAGAGCGAATAAACGACTCTCTTTTCCTGTTCTGCTAAAACAGACAGTGCACTGTAGCTCAATATTTGCTAAGGATTCTGGTGAGAATTGAGAGACTCAATCACAGAACAATTTCTGTTATCCATCTGTCTTTATTAAACCTGTATAGGGAGTGCTCATTAATGTAACACGCACACACATGCACTTGCACTCAGGACGTAATGGAGAGCAGGGCTTAAGCTGACAAGAGGGGCCCCATGGACTGTTTCTTTGGTAGCGTGTGTGTGTGTGTGTGTGTGTGTGTGTGTGTGTGTGTGTGTGTGCGCGCACAGTGTGACAACAGAGAGAGAGTGAGCAAGAGAGGGAGGGTGAGAGAGGGAACAAGAGCGTGAGTGAGAGAGATCAGTGAGCGTGTTCAGCTCTACCCATTCCCCAGCCATTGTTATGATAAGCAGGGAGAAGGCTGGCGAGCGCATGCGCCACAAACACAATAATGACTGACCAATTACACATTTGCTGCAATCAAAGCCAAATAGAGCTAAAGAGAAACGCTATCACAAATGACTGCCATTTTACCCAGATCTACATGACAAATGGACACTATCTTCTGTCTACATTATCTTACTCTGCACTACAATTACAGTGTAAACCTCATTAGGTTTGTGTTTATTTCTATACCTTCTAACATGATTCCTGTACCTTTTCCTAACAATAAAAAGTTAACATTAATTTGAGCACATGTTGCAAAACAACATTTTTAGTAAAGTCAAGTTTTTAGCAAGGTAATATTAACACAGTGGCAGGACCTCCTGAATGTAGTCCCTGCTCATAGATAAACAAATCTTATAAATGAACATTCAAAACACTAAGACTATTTATAGAAGAAACTATCCATAATAATATTTGGTACCATGCTCACTACCATCAGAAATGGTATATTAGAACAGTATTCACACAACTGGCCTAACAGAGTATGCTGTCTTGCTTTAAGAAGACAGATTTTTTGTTTTGGTATTTACAGGTAAGAGATAAGCACCGATCTTTTCTCACACTTTTTCATTTGTGAAAAAATGTCACACTTTGGACCTTTCCTTAAAGAGACCCTTTGTTGCCCCTTGTTATTAAGTTACAGTTTGACCCAGAATAAAAGTCAGGAAGATGTAAAGCACCCCTTGTAAAGCTCAAAACCAACAGGAATAAGTATAGGTGTACAGGGCTTACACAAGAGAAAATCATCTTTTTATTTTAAATAATACTCAAAACACACAGAACTTAATATTGATTCTTTTAATTTGAACTAGAAGGTATTAATCCCTGTGAAACCTCAGTAATAACATTAAATAACTTTAAAATGCACCCTTAGTGCATCTATGAATTCCCAGCACAATGATACACTGCCTCTAAGTCTCTTTGATCCGTTTATTTAGCTGCTGGGTGGTTGAAAATCATAAGAACAATGTAAACAACTACCACTGAGCTAGTTTGTCACAGAGAATACAGCGACACAGAGGCAGGCCCTGAGGAGTCACTGCTGATAGATGCTGCTGAGGTCCCTGCAACTTCATTATAGCCCCTATATATTTGGTATAGGTAGGCCTATACTGTTGTATTGAGATACTTGGCACCACTGTACAGCAAATATTAACATTCCAAAAAGGTTTTAATCCATGTACTGAAACTGTCAACACCTTGAGTTTTGAATCATTAAGTGCACCTATATACGCACCGCTACATATGACAATTATTAGGTTATAAAGGTGAATTACTGATGAATAGTGAGAGTTGGTTTTCAGGCAACAGCACTTTAGTTGATCCCATAGTCCAAAATATCCCTAGCAAGAACATTGTTTAAACTCCAGGAAGACCCTTCCTGATGTCTAAACACCAAGACAAACTATTTAATTCATGTTCTCTGCTATAAGACAATGTGTTTAGAAAGCCCATATCCAGCACAACAACAACAACTTCATTATTCCTTAATGTTTATTACCTAATTTACTGCATAGACATAAACAGAGTAAATAGTCTTAACTACTGAACTCTAAAGCATGTTTTCCTGCTAGAATAAAGAGCCATACAGCTACCTACCACCCAGACTTCCATTCATTGTGTTCAGCTAAGATAAAAAGGTACTCTCCTACTCACATTTCATGTAACCTGCACTGAGAGACAAAATTATTTACCAACTATAAATAATTACAAGGGTGAACTGCATTATATAGACGACATGAAGGCTGTACAATGTATGATAGGAATGCTGAACTGCACTATTTTGCCTGGTCATTGGTTCCTAAAACAGCCTTCTGCAATATCAGTGTTGCAAATATTGTTCAAGATGAAGATGAACTTTGCCATCCCATTATCACATAAGTATGCAGTGTAACAAAAAGTGTTCCTCCAGGGCCTTGAGTGATATAAGACAGTGCCTGTGTTTGTTATACTACACATTATGACTGAACACACTATAAAGGTACGTTATACACTCCACATAGAGCAATTAAATGTGACAGTGTAGCACAAGAAAACTACATTTTAACACAGTAAGTACACAATATTCTAAAACTAGGCTTCAACATGACATACATATTAACCCATTCCTAAGCCTAGCCTAACAATAAATACAACACAATGAATTCACAGAACAAGACAGCCTGTGATAGATGGGAATAGAGTAAAGAACATAAATGTGATACGTTAAAGAACTCTTGATAGAAAAATCTCATTTACAGTTTCTCCTTATCATAAAGGGAGTCCATCTCCCAATACATGTGTCTGGTTTCCGTTTTTTAATTTTGTGAGGCTAATGTAGCTAAAAATCCATCTCTCTAGATGACAAACTTCTGTTATATTAGCCTTGTAGCTCTTGTGCAAAATTAATGAAACAAACCTAAGACGCCAAACATGCTTTGACTGATTGCGTTTAGAGCAAAAGGAAATCTGTGTAAATTTTATTTTCCAGTGAACCATTTCTTTAAGGTTGGGACTGACTGGAGGAGAACAAAATACCCAATCATTAGTAACAAACCTGATAGAACAAACAAACACACACACACGCACATAAACACACAAATCCCAACCTAGCCATCTGATTCCTGTGATCAGCCCTCAGTTCAGTTTTGCTTCCCTGCGGAGTCCCCCTCCTCCTGTCAGCTCGGATCTTCAGCTTCTCATTCTGCCTCCTTTCACCTATCTGTCTTTTTTCACCATTCTCTCTCTAACACCGTGCACTCTGACCTGTGTGTCAGGGCTCTTTGACCCTGCATTCCTCCCCCCTCTCCCCTCCCCCTCATCCACCATGATGCGCTGAACATGAAACAGCTTGCTGTGCACAAGACCGTCGCTACACAGCTACCTTCAGACCAAAGTGCTTGCTTGCTTTCGCTCCCTACAGAAACCACTTGCTTTTACTTTCACTAATATGGTCAGATATACATACACCGTGGAACTACGGTCTACTCTGTGAGTCTAGAGGAGAGAGAGAGAGAGAGAGAGAGAGAGAGAGACTTTAGTGAAAAAAAACAGGTTTAACGAGTCTAATATACTGCTATATATGATTAAAGCAACAGTTTATTCGGCGAATCAACATCATCCTAATAGGACTGCAAATTATAAGCTATTGCTTTTCATTGTTACAGCACAGTCCTTTCCTTGAGATTTAACTGGAATTAAACGTCCTTCTTGATTAGGGAAACATTTAGAGCTTTTTTCTTTCCCACAAACGATCCCAGAGCAGCACAAAGTTGCCTGTGTTTCTTCGAGCACCTCAAGGAGGCTAAGCTAAGTCAAATGCAGTCGAAGAAGAAGAAGAAAGCACTTCGGACAAAGCTGGAGAGCCGAGAAGGAAAACACACCACTGTGTGGACCTCTTTGGACAAGGACAGACAGTATTTGCTTTACTACTATCAGTCCAGCCTTCCGCTACCGCTGGACACCATTTTAGACAACTCTTTGGCCGGACACACTACGCCCATGTTTGTTAGCTACGAAAAAGAAACAACTGGAAAAAACGGTCGGCTGGCTCCGAAAGAGGATTTTAGCCACGTTCTTTTCACGACTGACACCGAAGAAGGGCGAAGAGGACCGACTGAAAACAGGTACAACAACAACGACAACGAGGAAACCGAACTTCCCCACGACCACAACGAAAACACCGAGGGTGCTGTGTTCGCGAACACAAACCCACCGGGACCGAAGAAAGTAGCCTAAACGAGCTGAAAACACAGATAAATCCCCCCACCGTGACTCCCAGTCAGCATTCAGAAAACTCACATCAGTCCGTCTGCGTTACTCTCGTACTCTCCGTATTCCAGCGGACAGGCGTCGCGGTCAGAGATCCCACTCGCCTACTTCCATTTGGTCAGTTAGCTTAGATTAGGTTATTCTCTGGAGTGAAGAGGTATATCCTTATCTTTTTGTTCCTGTTTTTAAAGCCTTTAAGAGAATATTTGGTTGTAACGCGGGACGGCGTGCCTTGGCTCGGTTAGAAGGAAGAGGCGAAAGTGGTGTTTGACGACACTGAAGGGGGGGAGAAAAAACTGTTCAGTCTTTATTCCTGCTAATTACTTTTCCTGCAAGAAATGGCTGGAATTAAGGCAGTGCGCATGCGCAGTACTCCACAGTCACGACGGGAAGGGCTAATTAGCTCCTCCTGGATCAATAAGAGTCCAGCACGGGCGGCGGGGGAGGGGGCAACAGCGAGAGGAAGGGGGGCAAAAGTGATGGAATTACCCCGAGATAACATGTAACCGTGGTTTTTATTCCTCAAAATAATAATAAAAAAACAAATGTGTGAAGAGTAAGGTTAGGAGGAAAGTGAGCGAGGCTTAATGAAACCGGGACTAGTGTCCTTATTACAGCATTATAAGACGTTTGTAACATCACACCGCCTAACCAACCACGTCCTTCTTTTCTGGCAAATGAACAAATAATCAATACTCAGATTTATGCTAAAAATATTAGAAATGAAGACTTTTTGTCTGTCGATGTTCTGAATGCTGTTGACCGGGCAGCGCGCGCCTGATATTACGTCTGTTATGCGTTTATGTCTAATATGCTTTTCTAGTTTGTCATATTAATTTGAACATTTGCTCATTTTATTTGTTAAATATTATTTATGAAGTAAACTAAGACTACAGCGCTCGAGACTGCCTTTGCTAAAATAAAACGAGAGAAATAAAAGCAGAGATTTGTGGAATATTATCGGAATGTTATTATTAGATTATGCTCTATTACCAGAATAGAGCATAAACATGAATTCATGAATTATCATAAACCTAATTAATTAATATAGGTAAATGATCAATAACTTGATGTTCAGTTTTTTTTCCTGGCGTAATGTCAATACATAACTTCATATAAGCAACGTTTGGGAAATTATATAATTTTCCAATGAAAAGAAGCGTTTAGGAAACACGTTAACGCTCCTTCAGCTTCTTATTATGATGGTGGTCATTATTATTATTGTTATTGTTATTGTTATTTACTGCAGTTCAGTGTGATCTTCCCGCTAGGTGCTGGTTTCAGAACAGAAGAGGTAAACAGGGAGGTGAGTGTTAAACACTGGTTTATAGACTGTGTAAAAAGAGCAGATCAGTGAGTTTGTTAAACATGTATTTCAGGCCTCTGAGCTCAGAGTCCGGACTATAAAGGTGGAGGAGATCCAGATCACAGTCCGTTTACCTGCAGCTTAAAAACTCCTACAGCTCAAATATTTCATCTCTGAATTTTATTTCTACCCCTGTTTCTGCTTTTCACTCTGCTTTTATCATGATAATTCTTTTGTGTGTGTGAGTGTGTGTGTGTGTGTGTGTGTGTGTGTGTGGGTTCGTGTCCGTCTTGCAGCCTCATTAAACTGACAGTCTGGACTTTTTCATCGCAAAGTCACCATGAGATTCTCTTTGATGAAAAAATCGAATTAAACGTAAAAAGGTGGTGAATAAAAGTCAGTGGGAGCAGAGCCCGTCTCTTACAGCCCGAGATCTCTGTATAAATATGCACGTGTTTTTGTTGTTAATCCTGAGAATAATTTGCCAAATCCGTAATTCCATTCGCAGATATCGTTTTATGATTTTATGCATTTTTTCACTTATTTTTTCTCTTTCATTCAGACTGCATGGTTGATTATGCTGATCTGCATTTATGTCTAATTTTTCATTTGTGTATTGTCATGCATTGTGAAATTTTGTCCTTCATGACGTCAAAATATTCACTATTTATATAATCTATTTATTTCACATTGGATGATGTTCATCACAGTAAGATATATTAAGCCTGTTATATTTACTCAGGACTGACCCATTCTCTACTGCATATGCTCATAATGATGGTGCAGTCTTTGCTCAGGATGTTCATCTGTATGCGCCCATATACGGGCTGTGTTTGGGGTTTGATGGCTGTCCTGATTGTCCTGACATTATGTGCAGGGTGCAGTTCAGCGTATCCTGAAGAAGCCCAGTTCAATAAAGGGACTCTGCCGTGTTAATATAGGTTCTGAGCCACATTATAATCACTTTATTTTATTTATTTGGCGCACTAGTCAGAATGAAACGGGATTATGTCCCAATTAAAATAAAGATTCATTAAACAGACGAAGACTCTCTGAATTGTTACTTTCTATCCGCTCTGAAACCTGCAGTCTGTCTAAAGGGTAAGATAAAGCATGCAGTTCAGCAGACCCTCCCTTTCCTGGTGAAAATCCCGATACTAAGACCCTGGAAATAGAGCTCAAACCAGCTGCACACAAGTCGAAAAATAAAATGACTAAAGTAACTCCGTCCATTCACCAATGCCAGGGTCAAAATGACTTGACAGCTCCGTTTCATCTTTGAAAAAAAGATGCTGTATTTGAAGGATGGAGGTGTAGATGTGACAGTAGTGTCACATCTACACCTCATTTTCTGAGAAATGCCGACCTTATAACTCGACACTTGGGTGCAGAAACATATCTCCTCCAAACGCAGCACCTCGTCTGAAGCGATGCCACTATCTTACCGTGTATGTAATCCATGACACATATGTATAACAACACATATTCAGCACTTTTCGTTGAAAGGCAAACTGTAGAATTAGTAACGCGATTATTAAAGCGTTATTATGATGCAGGCCTGAATAAGAAACATTATACTCCTACCTTTGGAAATTTCCTCGCCTCTCACGTTAGTGCAGGTGCGCTTTTAGCGCCCTCTGCTGTTCATTCGGCGCCACTGAGCAGAGCTCGGAAGCGTTAGTGTTTGTTTACCGCCTGTATTCCGACCATCCCCGCCTCCTGCTATTGGATTGGCTAGTAGAACGGCGCTTCCTCCGATAGGATTGGCTAATACCACAGTCTAACTGTTTCTGGACCGCTTGTGCGTGGAAATACTAGCCAATCTTAGCCCTGGAGGGCGGGGGTCATCCAAATATAGGCGGGAAACAAAATGACACGGACTCCGTTAAACTTCCACATTTCTTTCAGTT
The DNA here is from genome assembly GCF_015220715.1 of Pygocentrus nattereri. Classification (NCBI taxonomy): domain Eukaryota; kingdom Metazoa; phylum Chordata; class Actinopteri; order Characiformes; family Serrasalmidae; genus Pygocentrus; species Pygocentrus nattereri. The sequence goes on from NC_051217.1 coordinate 11,589,490, forward strand.
CAAACCCATGTTAGTCACCAGTGTTTCTCCAAGACCCTCGGGATCACGTGCTAACAAGCAAACATGACATCCAGTATTTCATGAACCTTTTAGTGAACGTTTGATGACGTGGTTTAAATTTCGCCACATCATTACACAACAACCGCAAATATAGGGTGTATATAGGTATTCTGGACCACCAAGTAACAAGACCACTTTATTAGAATCTAGCTTGTTTTAGTTTCGGTTTAGTGTAAGTAGTTAAATGATAAAAGCAATTTTTATGCGAATTTGAATAAATAAAAATCGTTCCGGACCTTCAAATGCGTGCCCCGTCCATACTGTACACATGTCCCATAAGGCCATACAGCACTTTGCAAATGTCCCTTCAATGATTGAATCTGTAGTCATAATGGCTATTAGTTTTCAGGAGATATTTCTGAGGAGATTAGACATAAGATCATCTACTTGCGGTAGGAAGGGGGAGTCAAATGAAAAAAAAATCAGGACTTTCCAAAAATAAAGTTAAAATATTCACATTTACAGAGGAAATTGTACTCCTAATAAATATGCAAGACCTGGTGGATCACCCAATCTGTCACCATCACATAAACCAAACTTTCATCTTTAAAAGTGAAAATCAGGCTCCACTTCGGCTTCACATCTGAAAAAAATCCGCAGATGTTTCTGTCCATACTTCCACTGTGAGAAGAGGACTCAACATTATGAGTCTAAAATGATGTGTAGCTGTGAAGAAGCCATTACTGAAAAAAATAGATTAAAAAAAACACCTGCACATGAAACAACGAAGCTGCTGGTGTTCTCAATGGACTGACCGCCCCAGAGTCCAGACCTCAACATCACTGAACTTGTTTTGGATTACTTGGATCATGAAAAGCACAAAAGCAACTTTTTCATTGTGTCTTCATCTCATAAAAATAATGGAAGCTATAATAAAAGCAAAGTGTGGACACACTAAACACCGAAAGCTTCTGTGTCGTTTTCTGTTGAACATATGTTTTCTGTTTTTGAAAAAATGAATAACAGACTGGAAGTGAAATCGATCTTGCACAGAACTGCACCATCATACTAATATATCATATGTAATATATAAAGTACACACACATAGATAATACATCATATAATACACCTGTCCATATGACCATATACACACATCATACCATGTGATCTAAATCCAACTTAAATTTTGCCACCTCTTGATACTTAGCTGTGGGAATCAGGAAAAGACTTAATTTATGACTGAGGAGAGAACAAAAGACAAATCCAAACAAATAATAGTCATATTTGATCATTGAAGCGAGGTGAGATTTTGAATATTTAGATTTATTCTGTAAACCTATAGAGTGTAGAAAATCTGGAGTGAATACACATGTAGTGTCCCTCCTGGTCTGCAGGGAATTGACCTTGGATGACCATCTAGGAAAACAGAGGCTGTGACAGTGCTATTTTGAGTCAGAAGGCTGATGGTGAACCCTAGATTCATTCTGTTTGATTTAGATTTTTTAACATTCCCCATTTGTATGTTTTTATTCTCTATATGTGTTTAATACTTTAAATCTCAGGGAAGCTCTGCTTCCTGAGCTGTTTTGCTACAGTTTCCAATGTGTGTGTGTGTGTATGTGTGTGTGTGTGTGTGTGTGTATGTGTGTGTGTGTTTGTGTGTGTGTGTGTGTGTGTGTGTGGTGTGAATGGTTGGCTTGATGCCAGCCCACTGTGTTGTTCTGCCTCAAGGCTGTACTTGGGGTCATTGTTTTTCTCAGTGATACAATTATCTCCCTCACAGATTTATCTAATATGAGTTAATTATCCCTACAGGCGACCATTCCCTCTTTCATTCCCTCTCTCTTGTATTTTGATTTTATGTTAACATTATAAACACAACAAAACTAATTCATAAATATGTTAAAAACAATCAGGGCCTTCAGAGTTCACTTATTAAATTAGCTTCACTTTTTTCACATGTTTTTCTCTTATTACCATCAGAGAGGCTGCCAGGCTTATTTATCTGGGTTTTAGGGGTTGTTTTGTTTTTCATTCAAACAAATCTGAATGAAATATAATTTGGTTGTATGTTATCAGTCTTTATCGATGCTCTGAATACATTATAAATCTTTAGTCTGTAGAGTTTCCCCAACTGATATTTCTGAGTAACTGCAGTTTAAGGCCTAACCCTTACTTGTATAACACAGTCTACCACAGTCTATCTGTAGTCAGTGACTGTTTCAGGATCTGCACATAATAATGTGTTTAAACTGAATTTCCTAATTCCTTTCCTTTTTAAATAAAGAAGTTGTAAGTGCTATATTAGTGTTTTTAAGGTTTCAAAATGTGATTCACTGTCCAGATATGACAACTGTGCTGCAAAAACAGCCCTTTTTGCTTATTTTCAGTGATGTAACAAGAACTCATTTACATGCATCCACTTATTCAGCCTACAGTTTAGCTCCACCCATTCACAGGGAAGTTATAAGGAGTGTTTCAGATCTGAGTGCTCTTTGAACAGGCACAATACATGATAGCCAATCAGAACAGAACTCATTCATCCTATATCAGCCTTGAAGGCACAGTAACATAAAACATCATGTTTAATTCCAAGGGATAGAAAGGTAAAGGGTCATGTAAAATGAATTATGACTATATTTGGTACATAAAACCACACAGATGTTATAGGTGGACCTTAGGGAAAAACTAAAATGCAAGAAAAGTGAAGGATATATGCCCTTCAAATGCAATGAATGCAAGTCATTTGTGCTCATTTGCATGCAATGCTGGCAATGTGGAATTTAAATTTTTAAGATTTGAATTGATTTATTTATGTACTTTTTTTGCAAATCCCACAAAACAACCCAGAGGAGAAAATAAAGACATGAAAAGAAATGAAACAGTGAAACTGAATGACTTCACTGGAAAGGAAAGTCACAGAACATAAATGAAAGAAGCAGAGTGAGAACAAAGCAAGAAAAAATAAAAGAAGGGTGGCTATAACACAAAATGACTATCTGGTCCATGTTAAAACCTCCCAGATGACCCATGATGACCTAGCCGAGCACACTCTGCTCTTCAGTGAACTTGGCAGGCTGGATGCAAATGTGAGTGGAGCTTTTCGTCCCAGCTGGTCGGTGCAGTGTTTTGTGGCTGATGAGCTGCTCTCTGTAACGCATGTGTGCTGGATGGTGTAATGAGTCTCTGTGCTGTAAAACGGCAGGAAATCTTCCGTCTCCCTTCATTTCAGCGGGTTCATCTCTCGCCCTGGGCGCGTTCTTCCCTTCTTGTTTGCTCTCTGCTGTGATTCACTCACTTCTGTTTTCTTTTCTTTTTGACATCTACAGTTTCTACCACAGACACCACACAGTGCGCAGTCTAAGCGCTGTGTTTACAAGTCAGGCTTCTTGAAATACAGCTTTCTGTGGGTTTAGTGTGGGTATACGGCACGCTTGTGTTTTATATCTATTCCATTTGATTTACCTTGACCATCTTTATTTTGCAGCTGCTGTCTAATAATTGTAGTTCACTGTAGTGACTGTAATCATTACATATTCATTCATCAATGTTGTAGAATGTAAATATAAGATCGCTCAACAATATAAATCCTTTTTTTTTCAGACGGCCCAGGATTCATAAATAGCTACTGTAAAAAAAAGAGTGAGGGGATGGAGAGAGACAGAAAGAAAGAGAGAGAGAAAGTAATAGATGAGGAGAGAATTAAAGAGAGGGGGGGAGAAAGAGGAAAAAATCTCTTTCTAATTAAATTATAGAGAGATCGCCATTAATAAATAACGTAAATATAAAACGTAAATTTGATTAAAAAGCGTGAAGGGAAACATGTATATTAAATAAAAATATAAAGGAAAAATATACGATTGATTAAAACAATAATGTGAAAATAAAAATGCAAAAAAATGGAAATATTAAATACTAATTTGAACGTCAAGTTGAAACATAAATGTGATAAAAGCGAAAGGAGAAGAGCCGGACAGAGCCGGACAGTGTGTGTGTGTTGTAGGATAAACTAATGAAAACGCACTGCTGACCCTCAGTGTTTCAGATTCGTTTCAGTTTTAGTGCAACATCCAAAAAATCCGGATTTCATTTCTAATCCATCCAGACATTCATAAATATGCAGACTGTGTGTCTGTGTGTGTGCGTGTGTGCGTGTGTGTGTGATTCTGACAGTGTTCACGCCTCTAACACGCGCCTTTAACACAGTCCCTCTGTCATTGCAGGAAGACTGCAGTGTTCAGATGACGCGCATCTAAATCCCGAATGACCGCTGCCCTGTCCAGCTCAGTCCAACTGGTTTAAAGGAGAATCATATGGACGGAGCGACTTTCAGCCACCTTACTTACTCAATTACTGTAATGAGGCTGAGAGAACTTAACGGAGACGCGTTCATGAGAAACTGTAGCGCGCGAATAATTATTATTACATTTTATTATTTTTTATTATTTATTATTACAATTATTATTTATTACAAAAGCATTTAATTTGACTAGACAATAATAATAATAATAACAGTAATAATAAATATTGAAGTTACAAATATATGCATAACTAAAATAATGATGAGATATTTGCTATTCTTTATTATTATTATTATTATTATTATTATTATTATTATTATTATTATTATTATCCATCCATCCATCCATCCATCCATTTTCTAAACCGCTTCTCCGTCAGGGTCGCAGGGGGTGCTGGAGCCTATCCCAGCAGTCACTGGGCGGAAGGCAGGATACACCCTGGACAGGTCGCCAGTCCATCGCAGGGCAAACAGACAGACACAGACAGTCACTCACACACTCACACCTAGGGGCAATTTAGCATATCCAATCGACCTGACTGCATGTCTTTGCAGTCTCCGGAGAACCCGGAGGAAACCTACGCATTATTATTATTATTATTATTAAGAAACATATAACAATAAGGTATTGATCATCATGAGTCTACGCAGTTAAAGCAGCAGTTTTCCCCTCTATTTTCTATTCGTCCTTTCTTAGAAGTAGCACTGTGCTCTCACCCCGAGCCAGACAGAGAAAAACACAAAAACTGTCAGAGTCAAAGTGTTCAGGCTTTCCATTTATCCACTGTGACACGCCTGCATCGCTGCGAGCTGATTCCCGTTCTCTCTATAAATACAGAGAGAGAAAGAGAGAGAGAGAGATGTGTGTGTCTGTGTGTGTGTGTGTGTTAGAGAGAGAGAGAGAGAGAGAGAGAGAGAGGGGTGTGTGTGTGTGTGTGTGTGTGTGTATGTGTGTTAGAGAGAGAGAGAGAGAGAGAGAGAGAGAGGTACCTGTGTGTTAGAGAGAGAGACAGAGAGAGAGGGGTGTGTGTGTGTGTGTGTTAGAGAGAGAGAGAGAGAGAGAGAGAGAGAGAGAGAGAGAGAGAGGGGGGTGTATGTGTGTATGTGTGTTAGAGAGAGAGAGAGAGAGAGACAGAGAGAGGTGCCTGTGTGTTAGAGAGAGAGACAGAGAGAGAGGGGTGTGTGTGTGTGTGTTAGAGAGAGAGAGAGAGAGAGAGAGAGAGAGAGAGAGATGCGTGTTAGTGAGAGAGAGAGAGCGAGAGAGAGAGAGAGATGTGTGGGTGTGTGTTAGAGAGTGAGAGAGAGAGAAAGAGAGAGGTGTGTGTTAGAGAGAGAGAGGTGTGTGTGTGTTAGAGAGAGACAGAGAGAGAGAGAGAGAGAGAGAGAGAGGGGGGGGTGTGTGTTAGAGAGAGAGAGAGAGGTGCGTGTGTTAGAGAGAGAGAGGTGTGTGTGTGTTAGAGAGAGAGAGAGGTGTGTGTGTGTGTTAGAGAGAGAGAGAGAGAGAGAGAGAGAGAGAGAGAGAGAGAGAGGTGTGTTAGAGAGAGAGAGGGAGAGAGAGAGGGGTGTGTGTGTTAGAGAGAGAGAGAGAGAGAGGGGTGTGTGTGTTAGAGAGAGAGAGGGGTGTGTGTTAGAGAGAGAGAGAGAGAGGTGCGTGTGTTAGAGAGAGAGAGAGGTGTGTGTGTGTTAGAGAGAGAGAGAGGTGTGTGTGTGTGTGTGTTAGAGAGATAGAGAGAGAGAGAGTGAGAGAGAGAGAGAGGTGTGTGTGTGTTAGAGAGAGAGAGAGAGAGAGAGAGAGAGAGAGGTGTGTGTGTGTTAGAGAGAGAGAGAGAGAGAGAGAGAGAGAGAGAGAGAGAGAGAGGGGGGTGTGTGTTAGAGAGAGAGAGAGAGAGAGAGAGAGAGGTGTGTTAGAGAGAGAGAGGGAGAGAGAGAGAGAGGGGTGTGTGTGTTAGAGAGAGAGAGAGAGGGGTGTGTGTTAGAGAGAGAGAGAGAGAGGTGCGTGTGTTAGAGAGAGAGAGAGGTGTGTGTGTGTTAGAGAGATAGAGAGAGAGAGAGAGATAGAGATGTGTGTGTGTGTGTGTGTGTTAGAGAGAGAGAGAGAGAGAGAGGTGTGTCTTAGAAAGAGAGAGAGAGAGGTGTGTGTTAGAGAGAGACAGAGGTGTGTGTGTTAGAGAGAGAGAGAGAGAGAGAGGTGTGTGTTAGAGAGAGAGAGGTGTGTGTGTTAGAGAGAGAGAGAGAGAGAGAGAGAGAGAGAGAGAGAGAGAGAGAGAGAGAGAGAGGTGTGTGTGTGTGTGTGTGTGTGTGTGTGTTAGAGAGATAGAGAGAGAGAAATATATATATAGAGAGAGAGAGAGAGAGAGGGTGTGTGTGTGTGTTAGAGAGAGAGAGAGAGAGAGAGAGAGAGAGAGGTGTGTGTTAGAGAGAGAGAGAGAGAGAGAGAGAGGTGTGTGTGTTAGAGAGATAGAGAGAGAAATAGAGAGAGAGAGAGAGAGTTGTGTTTGTTGTGTGAGAGAGAGAGAGAGAGAGAGAGAGAGGGGTGTGTGTGTATGTGTTAGAGAGAGAGAGAGAGAGAGAGAGAGAGAGAGAGAGAGAGAGAGGTGTGAGTTAGAGGGAGAGAGAGAGAGAGAGAGAGAGAGAGAGAGAGAGAGAGGTGTGTGAGTTAGAGGGAGAGAGAGAGAGAGAGAGAGAGAGAGAGAGAGAGAGAGAGAGAGAGAGGTGTGTGTGTTAGAGGGAGAGAGAGAGAGGTGAACAGCAGTCTTGACCCGCGCTGCTCTGCTCTTCATTCACTACTCGCTCATTTCCAGCTTAAATCCGCCCTGCTAAACACTCGTACATTTCACACTGTGTGTGTGTGCGTAGGTCTGCGCTGCGCTGTGTGAGGGAGTCTGATGAGCGCAGAGCTGCAGTGGAGCTGCTGCAGGGCTGCAGAGCATGTGGGGCAGCTGCGGGCCAAAACACAAAAGGCCAAGTTCACGGCCTTCAGGACAACAATAGACCTGATTACCCACCAAACCCCTCTCTCTCGTCTCTCAGTCACACACACACACACACACACACACACACACACACACACACACACAAAAGGCAGTTTGTGAGATCATTCAGGGGGAAATGGTAAATGAGTGATCGTTCTGCGTGAACACTGGGTCCACACAATTACCAACATAATTATATTAAACAGCCACCAACCAAACAGGAGAGGCGTTTGGATTCTGTCTTCGAAAAGAAAGATAACAGAACACTGAGCTGCCTAATGCATCATTTCTGTAAGTATGAAGAAATTAGTCGTGTTTAAACGGCGTGCTCTTTTACAGCCGCAGTAACTGGACATGCTGTTACTGCGAGTGCCGAACGAAATGAATCATGAATTCTGTTGTAGTTTGTAGTGTATAAATAAAAACGCGTGTGTAGCGGACACTTCAATACTACGACCAGCTATCATAATTGTTCAAATGTGTGTTAAAATACCAACATGAATTAAAGATCTTCAAAAGAAAAGTGGAAAAAGAAAAGAAAAAAATCACAGACGCAGCCCTGTGTGAATGGATCTGCCTGGTGATAAACACTTAGCAGGCTGAAGGTTCTGTACCGTCTGTGGAAAATCTGTGCAAATGTGCCACCCGGTGGATAGAAACGCAACAGCAGCGCAGTTAAAACGCACAGGAAGGAAATGAAAATTTGAAGACTTGCATATAAATTAGGATTTCAGCACCAAATGACATTTTGAGACGATGATTCACACAAATGGACCAACCCCAAATAACTGGCTCCACAGCCAATGTTAACTAATTACTCTCCTCGTAATGGTTGCATCCACTGGGGCAAAATCAGGGGGCCTGGGGCACACGTCTGCTCCACTTTTTGACACCATGCAAGATTATTTGTGGGGGCTGCAGAGTGGTTGTCAAAAAACATATAATGCAAAGGTTGCTGTCAGATATTACTTATTACACATGCTTTCTGTCAGTAGCAGGTTAAAACTGTAATTAAACCAAGAAGAGATGTTGTTTAGTTTAGTTATAATCAGTCACAACAAAAAACAAGCACTATCCTGCTCTGGAATAGGTTTGAACACTTTACCATCCTGGGATTGTTGATCCATGCTATAAGGGTTATTATTTGATGTGTTATTATTGTGGTATTTCACTTAAATATGTACAACAACATGCAGATCTGAGTAAGAATATTATTGACTCACAAAATGTTGTTTTAATAAAATCCAATCTCTTTAGCAAACATGTTTATTGTTGTTTTTTAATACTATTATTTGATTTGGGGTTTTAATGTTGCAATATAAAGCATGAGCTAGTGTAATCATTGTTTTCTTTTGAATTGCTGTATATAAGCTCTTGCTTTCAGAGCAGCTTCCCACTGTTGTTTTCCCAAAAGGTAATTAAGTAGGGTGCTGCAATATTTCTGGGAAATTTAGTTTATATCACATTAAATCCACAATCAGAAATTGCATAACAATAGACTGGCTGCAGCATCATATGTTGTAAAACAGAACCTCCCAACCCAACTTCCTGGGAACTTTTGTGAGTTTTAGGCCTTACCGTAGCACAGAGATGACTCTAATTAAGATAACAAATGATCTTCTTCTTGCCTCTGATCAAGGCAATGTATCTCTGCTGGTACTGCTCAATCTAAGTGTAGCTTTTGACACTATAGGTCATTCTATTCTCTTAGACAGACTACAAAAAATGGTTGGAATTAGAGGAATAGCATTATCCCGGTTCACATCCTATCTCACTGACTGGTTTCAGTTCACACAATTAAATAATGTATCATCTAATTATACAAAAGTGAAATATGGAGTTCCACAAGGTTCTGTTTTAGGTCCTCTGTTATTCACATTATACATGTTACCATTAGGCTTAGTTATAAATAGACATGGAATTAGTTTCCACTGCAATGCTAATGATACACAGCTGTACATATCAGCCAAACCAGAAGATAAATCCAGATTAAATAAAATTAAAGATTGTGTAAAAGATATAAGAAACTGGATGCTGCAGAATTTCCTTCTTTTAAACCCAGATAAAACAGAAGTTCTCCTTCTTGGTCCAAAGGCTGCTCGGAATAAATGCTCAGATTTAATGTTAAATATTGCAGACTTCTCTGTAGTACCTGGTTCAGTAGCTAAAAATCTTGGTGTGACGATTGAATTAGATCTAACGTTTAATCAACACATAAGTAATATTACAAGGACAGCGTTTCCTCACCTCCGAAACATTTTAAAGTTAAGAAATGCGTTATCCCTACATGACACTGAAAAATTGTTACATGCCTTTATAACTTCAAGGGTAGACTACTGTAATGCATTGTTGTCAGGATGCTCCAACATGAACCTAAATAAACTTCAATTAGTTCAGAATGCTGCAGCTACAGTACTCACTAAAAATAGAAAATTTTATCACATCAGCCCAGTTTTATCAGCATTACACTGGCTTCCTGTCAAATTCCGTATCGACTATAAAATTCTCTTACTGATGTATAAAGCCCTGCATGGTCTCTCACCGGAGTACCTGCAAGATCTTATTTCCCATTATGAACCGCCTCGTTTACTCAGATCACAGGATGCTGGTTTTCTACTGGTTCCTAAAATTCAGAAGACTTCAATGGGGGGGAAGAGCTTTTTCTTACAAAGCCCGCAAACTGGAATAATCTCCCAGTTAATGTTTGGGACTCTGACACAGTCTCAAAGTTTAAGTCTAGACTGAAAACATTATTGTTTAGTTTAGCTTTTGATAATTAGCCTTCTCCTTTAGATAAACGCAGAAGATCCAGGGGTTCATGGGCATAGAGGCTTATGGTAAACAGATGTTGGCGCTGTTGACCCACCACCTCACGCAATCACACAGGTTTGTTGACAGTGGAGTGGGGGGATCCCAGTGTCTCAGGGTACTCTCATATCTATGTTACCTTCTGGTTCTCTCCTTTTAGTTTATGCTGTTATAGTTAGACCTGCCGGAGTCACCAGCCACACTCTTGGGAAAATTATATTTATTACACTCATACTCCTGAGCAGAACTAATTTAGTCTTTTCACCCTTCCTGAGATAATGACTGCCCTCCCATCCTGCTGAAGACTGACCATTAGGGCCTCCTCCTCACCATCACCAACCTGCTCTCCTGTTCATTTGAGTCAACTGCAACACCCTCAATTACATTACTGTGCCATCCAGATGTACCAGCATTGAGATAGGATGAGACTGTCTCAGCCAGCTCACTCCCACTTTTCATAAAGACTCAGACAGAAACTGCCTCTACCGGTGCAGTTTCTAAAGCTTTACCATCCAGACTTCAAACAGAGATCCTTGTAGCTTTTATTTGGTATTTAGCTTATTAAATTATAAATACTGTTTGACCAGAGGAGGATGGGCCTCTGGCTTGCTCACTGGAGATATATGTTGTAAATGTGTGTTTTCAAATTTCTGTAAAGCTGCTTTGTTACAATGTTGTAAAAAGTGCTATACAAATAAACTTGAATTGAAAACTTGAACACCTCATCATGATATCCAGTTCCAACCGTAACTTAACACACCTGCCTGTTCAATGCATGGGAGTGCCTAGTCCCATAAATCCTAAGAGTTCATATGTGGGACCACGTTTATCATTACTATGTGTATTTATACACACACCTCAAAATAAAATAAAGGGAACACTCAAATAACATCCTAGATCTGAATGAATGAAATACTCATTGAATACTTTTTTGTTCTGTACAAAGTTGAATGTGCTGACAACAAAATCACACAAAAATCAATGGAAATCAGATTTATTAAACAATAGAGGCCTGGAATTGGAGTCACACACAAAATTAAAGTAGAAAAACACACTACAGGCGGATCCAACTTTGATGTAATGTCCTTAAAACAAGTCATAATGAGGCTCAGTATTGTGTGTGGCCTCCACGTGCTTGTATGACCTCCCTACAACGCCTGGGCATGCTCCTGATGAGGTGGCAGATGGTCTCCTGAGGGATCTCCTTCCAGACCTGGACTAAAGCATCCGCCAACTCCTGGAACGGTCTGTGGTGCAATGTGGTGTTGGTGGATGGAGCGAGACATGATGTCCCAGATGTGCTCAATCGGATTCAGGTCTGGGGAACGGGCGGGCCAGTCCATAGCTTCAATGCCTTCGTCTTGCAGGAACTGCTGACACACTCCAGCCACATGAGGTCTAGCATTGTCCTGCTTTAGGAGGAACCCAGGGCCAACCACACCAGCATATGGTCTCACAAGGGGTCTGAGGATCTCATCTCGGTACCTAATGGCAGTCAGGCTACCTCTGGCGAGCACATGGTGGGCTGTGCGGCCCTCCAAAGAAATGCCACCCCACACCATTACTGACCCACTGCCAAACCAGTCATGCTGAAGGATGTTGCAGGCAGCAGATCGCTCTCCACGGCATCTCCAGACTCTGTCAAGTCTGTCACATGTGCTCAGTGTGAACCTGCTTTCATCTGTGAAGAGCACAAGGTGCCAGTGGCGAATTTGCCAATCCTGGTGTTCTCTGGCAAATGCCAAGCATCCTGCACGGTGTTGGGCTGTGAGCACAACCCCATCTGTGGACACCCTCATGGCGTCGGTTTCTAACCGTTTGTGCAGACACATGCACATTTGTGGCCTGCTGGAGGTCATTTTGCAGGGCTCTGGCAGTGCTCCTCCTGTTCCTCCTTGCACAAAGGCGGAGGTGGCGGTCCTGCTGCTGGGTTGTTGCCCTCCTACGGCCTCCTCCACGTCTCCGGGTAGTGCCTCCATCCTCTGGACACTACGCTGAAAGACACAGCAAACCTTCTTGCCATAGCCCGCATTCATGTGCCATCCTGGATGAGCTGCACTACCGGAGCCACTTGTGTGGGTTGTAGAGTTCGTCTCATGCTACCACGAGTGTGAAAGCACCAGCAACATTCAAAAGTGACCAAATCAGCCAGAAAGCACAGGTACTGAGGAGTGGTCTGTGGTCCCCACCTGCAGAACCACTCCTTTACTGAGTGTGCCTTGCTAATTTCCAATCATTTCCACCTGTTGTCTATTCCATTTGCACAACAGCATGTGGAATTGATTGTCAATCAGTGTTGCTTCCTAAGTGGACAGTTCATTTTCACTGAAGTTTGATTTACTTGGAGTTATATTGTGTTGTTTAAGTGTTCCCTTTATTTTTTCAGACAGACAGACATACACATATATGTATATATATGCATGCACATCGCTGTTGTCGGAAGAAAACCTTGTATCTCCAAAATTCTAACTTTACAGGAGAAAGAAAAAAACTTACTGTAGTTTTATTGCAAGTCAATGGACCCAGACATCTTTCCAAGTCATCTTGGGCCATTTCTTTTGCTCCATTCATCATGAAATTTACATACAATATAAAAGGCATTTGGTCCTTTGAAATTATGTCAAAAACTGAAAAATGACAAAAATGGAGATATAAGGTTTTCTTCCGACAGCAGCAATATGCATATGCAAGGAACCATAGGAGATTGGCTGTGTTTCAGTGTCTAGCAATGTGATAATAGTAATGCTATTGTAGAGTTAGAAATGAAGATGACTTACAATCACTTAAATCATGCCGAAATGTCATAAACCTTTTTAAACCTTGCTTACTTTAATGACAAAAAAAAAAAAACAAAAAAAAAAAAAAAAAACAACTCATGTTCAAAAGACATTCCACACCACATTCCTGCTCAAGGTGGCCCTGAATATCATGCAAATGGTTTCAAAGCATTCATTACGATTGTTGTAATCAACCACTATCAGGTTTGCCTGTAACAGTGAAGAACATGTCATCTTGTCTCTGTAATAGTTTGATTCAGTAGAGGAGTGGTTCTCTGTGCTGGTTCTGTAGTACCACTTCCCTGTGCATTGTATAGCTTCCTCTGGAAGGTTTAACAGACACTGCAAAAAAAAAAAAAAATCAGTGACAAAGAACATATGGTTGGAAAATGATCTTGTGCTGTAAATTCTTAGAATTTTAAAAGCAGTACATATTTGATTGGTTTAAGCATTGTGGCTAAGCTTAAATGGCATTAACTTGATCTGGTGTCATAGTAATAATCTAAAATGAGCAAAGATTCACCTATTAATCTTAACTTCATTTACAAGCTCAATTCTAGACATTTTTAGAAAAACAAAAATGATGTTTGTAAAAGCTAGATTATTAATCTAATACTCACAAATCTAGTCCGGTCTGTTAATCTTTCAATGAAAAAAGCAAGACCTCTTCTGTTTTACCATTTTCATAATGTTTTGTTAAGATTTTGCAGTGAAGCAGAGAGATTACAGCATGTGGGGCAGTGGAGCTACAAACCAAAACTGAGAAACTAAGATCCACTGCAATAGAGGACTGACCTCTCCTTGAAAAAGATTCCACTTTAGCAGTGCAGCATGTTCAGTCAATACAAAGTCCTGATAAATGAACTGCATTCATCATGTCACGTGTCTGAACACTGTGCAACTGGCAACTCTGCATCTGTGATTTTTTGTTTGGACCCAAAGCTAACTTATTAAAATGATTTTTTTTTAACATTATTAAAGCACACCCCCATTTTTGACTCCATTGGTTTCGTGATGCTTACACTCCTACTCTACAGACGTTTAGCTCCACCCACTCACTCTGAAGTTATATGGAGTGTTTCAGCCCGCACTGCTTTTTGAATGAAGCACAATATAGATCAGAACAGACCTTAGTGACATTTATAGTTGTATGTAGAAGTTTGAACACACCCCTGTTAAATATTTTGTTGATTTTCTAAGAAAACACATTGTAAATTTTTTTCTTTTAACAGAAGTAGGGTCTTGTATCACATTTATATTGTGGGTTCTGTCACACTGATGGACCATTTTAACTCCTATGAGAAGACTATGGAGAACACTGATATCAAAATGGTGACAATGTCATTGCTTGCAGAACAATGAATGGGAGATTATCACTTTCAGGATCTTCAGAGGTGACAGAGGTTACAGCTCTTCTAATTTGTTCAGGGGTAGACTGTAGGTGATGAAGCAGAGTAGGTCCACTGCAGTTAATCTTGCATAGATCATGGATTTTTATGCTCATTCAGGAAGAGGGACAGCTGGATGGAAGGACCAGGGACTCCACTAGAAAACCAGAGTAGCTCATAAAACGCTAGGCACTGGTGATCATCACCGTTCACTAAGGCCCAGCTCACCACATGCAGTACTTCAAATGACCCATAGCGGGCATGCATAAGCCAGGCAGCAACTCAACCTTAAAGAAAAAAAAAAAAAAAAAAGCTTGAAAGGAGGATCTCACTGACTACTTTGTTAGATCTGAATTAAGGTTTGTATTGCAATGTTAATCATTTAGACAAAACAAAAGAGACAATATGTATGAAAATCTGCATATAGTCTTATTAAACAGACAAATCATAATCTGTACAGACATTTAATAAAAATGCACTAGCTGTGTTCAGTTTGTTACATCTCAATATTACATTTGCAGAATTTCAGAAAATATCACAGCCATAGCTTCTTACAAAGTAAAGAGGTTTAGTCCATGCTGCTAAGTCTGAATATATTCTACAGACCACACAGGGGGACAGACCTTCGCAAAGGGCAGAGAAAAGGCCATTTAAACCTATGCAGCTTCCCCTTTGGCTCCCACAGTCTGTACTTCATTCATCCTCTGCACATGGGTCCTCATGGGTTGTCACAGTTGTCACTTAAAACAGCCTTGTAATCTACCTTTCACATTTTCTATGCATTTAAGGTCACATGGTACATCCACTACAGAACAAGTGTACATGATGAATATCACTCTCCACTCTTGGCACAGTAGTTTCCCTGTTCTAAAGCACTCCATTGACCTCATGAGTAGTTCTGTTAACTTCAGTAAAGACTGCTAGAGGATGAAAACACAAAGCTTAGTGTGCAGGTACTGATTTATCTCTGGGGTAATGTCACGCTGAAGACTTGGCATGTCCAGATAAGTTTATCATGTATCTACACATCACAGAATATATTAAATCATCATTCTTCTCAGTTTTGTTCAGTACACTTCACAAACTATCAGACCCAGGGAGTTGTTCCATGTCCAAATGACACTTGGTTCAGGTTCCACTCCATCAGTCCAGAACAAAAGCAACCTATTTGTTGGTGCTGTGGGTCAAGACAAAAAAATAAATAAATAATGTTTAGGCAATGGGCTACTGCACAGCTTACATAAATAGGAATCCAACTTCATCTACATGGGTTTCAAACGAACAAAAACAAACACATTAGGACACCGTCATTCACATGAATCACTGCTCTTATAAAGCATCATAAGCTATTTGACCATTGATGAATCCCCCTTGTGGAGAATTCTATCTGCTAAATGGAAGTATGTTAGTGAGTTACAAGCCAGTTCAGTGAGGCACTTTACATCTAGAAAGAAAAAGAAAAGAAAAGAAAAAAAAAAAAAAAAAACACACCACTATAGAACCTGGTTTAAGAATGAGAAGTCAAAACACCACATCCTGTAACCCTTTAAAGTTCTAAAACCCTCAACAGTAGCTGGTAAAGTGCCTCTATAAATCTGTTGTAATGAAACACAAAAGGATGAACAATCATGTCCACTATCAAGTTAGGAAGGAGAATATTATTTTCAATAATATCTGACATTTATTATCTACAATATTTAGGCATATATAGTCATATTTTCATAAATCCAAGCTTACTCCCCAAAAAAAAAAAAAAAAAAAAAAAAATGCCTGTCACTTGCAATCTAGTTCTATTATTTACAGAATACCTTCTATGTTGATCACAGGGTAGCACTTCCAAAATACCTTTGGAAAAGAGGTCATGGAAAATCAAATCTAAGTTCACTTTGTGCAGAAACAAAAATATTAAATATAAAAAGCCTCTTAATTCTTAGGACTTTCTGAAATCACAAGTAAGAGGACAGCATAGAGAGTCAATACAATAAACTCCATGAGTGAGATGATGCATTAGTTGCACAGCATGTGTTTCCCATCATGATGTGTCATCTATGAGACAGGATATAACCAGCTATAAAAGACACTGTGGCTAAATAACCAAGATAGACTAGTTCAACCCCCCCCCCAATTTTTGACAGTGCATGAGATGAATATTATGTGATTGCTCAGAGGGTCTAAGAGAGCAGTGGCAAACTCCAGTCTTGGAGGAAACTTTATTCAAGTCAGCAGTTAACTGCCAGGTTTAGCTGTTTTGTGAAGAGTGGGGGGAAAAAAAAAGTGCTGGACGCCGACTCTTCAGGGCCGCAGTATGCCATCCCTGTTTAAACTAGAGTTAGTCTGTCATTTAGTTTACAGCTTAAAATATTTTTAGAAGTATATTAAGCATATCCAATGTATAGACCTCCAGAAAGCAGCAGTCCTACCCATAATTATCATCTTTCTAGTGTTGCTGTCACTTACTTTCTATTAGCCGGGTGTTAATGTCATGCATTACTCCAATAACTTCTATATGGTTCATTTCTATCCATTTTACCCTGCTAGTCTATGGTGGAACACTAAAAGAAATGAGGCTTTAAAACAACCATCTTTTGAGTTCTGATTACATCACTGGACCATGCAATATTAACCAGTAATCTGG
Organism: Pygocentrus nattereri; assembly: GCF_015220715.1. Taxonomy (NCBI): domain Eukaryota; kingdom Metazoa; phylum Chordata; class Actinopteri; order Characiformes; family Serrasalmidae; genus Pygocentrus; species Pygocentrus nattereri. The sequence goes on from NC_051217.1 coordinate 11,606,370, forward strand.
TAAAGAACAATTTGCATTGTTAATTGGTATGTAGCCCATACTGGCAATACTGCACATCAAACAGCACATGATATTGACCTCTTTGCAGCAAACAGCCTATAAATGCACAAATTACACAGAACCATAGATCAAGGTATCATGGATCATCATAATCACAAATTTACTCTGAAATGGTGCTAATAGTGGAATTTCAGTGAAAGTCAATTCCTAGAACTGCATTTATGCTCCTCATTCTTTCAGCAATTCAAACGTTCAAGCAGTTTATAATAGAGACCTTTTTTGGAGTGCAATTCATGATCTCAAGACTGCGTCTGTTCCACTCATTCTCTCAGCTTCCAAGCAAAATCCTTGATTCTCTGGAGCTGCTGTGCTATTTTAAGTAATTACACAATGCCATGTCCTATTCATCTTACTAATGTTTGAATGAACTGCAGAATTGAGGGCTGCATTACACATAACCTGGCCGGTATGTGCGCACAAGTCCTAAGATGTGTGATGGGGAATTCGGATACAGTCCATTACTCATGTCCTTTTATGGCTCTAAGAGTTTTTGAGTGACAAAAAGGCAACAACCAGTGAACCCAGGTCCGTAAGCTAAACAAAAAGGAACCTGTAGGAAGTAAACAATAAATAAGGCCATGGCCAAACAAAAGCACACCAAAAAGTGCAATTGTTTACTTAACATTCAATGCATCTCTAAAATTACTCATTTCCTATGCAGCGGTGTTCCTTTCCATTCTTGTTTATATGTTGGTCCAAAAACTGTTGGGGCTCATCATAGTCATATTTCCCAGAAGTTTAGCCTTCTTGCAATGACTGACTAACTATGTGTGTGCCATTTTTTAAGATGTGTGACATTTTAAGGTGTGTGACCTAATTGTTTAAGTTTTTAAACACCTGCACGTTATCGTACCTACACAAACATTTGAACTTCAGACACACAAACACCATTCAGAACACTACCCCATTTGTGCCTTCAAATCACAAGCAAATACTTCAAAAACAAAAGTGGGTCACTCAATATCAAAAGAAAAGAGGAAGGGAAATTCACACCACAGGCCTCACAGATCCTGGAGTCACTTGATCTACAAAATGACTTTCCCCCCCCCCTCCTTAAAAATGTAGGTGAAGCAAGAAAAATAAGTTTGTAGCAGAAAAAATGGGGCATTTTATGTATATACATTTAGATCATTCTCCAATTCCTATTAATACGAATTATTTAATAACTAATAGCTTTAGACTAAGTTTAGCTCTAGTACTGTAAAGTACATTGAGGAGTCAAAACATACAAAGCTTCTGAACCACAAAATTTGTAAACTTACATTTCCCTATTTCTTAGATATATTCTCAAATAAATACAGTTGTATGCAAAAGTTAACACCCCTGTTTGAAAGTAATTATGCATTAAAATGTGTATAAGAATGTTCTCTATAGAGGATGTAGTGACCCATTTTAACTTGGAAAATCAACAAAACCCATCATTTAACAGGGGTGCCCAAAACTTTCTTTATAACTGTACCTGTAGTCAAGACCAATGGTTCTTGTTAAAAAGTGACACTGCTGACAGATGGAACAAACAGAACATTTACATGAAGGTGGTACTCGTCTGGATCATTAATTTGGCTCGGTTAGTGAAAAGTTAAAGGAAATATAAGTGCCAACTTTGACTGTTACAAATGTATATTTTTCCCTTTTTATTTACCATTTACACACAAAATATTCAGATACATCTCTAAAGTCACCCTATGGTGTTGAGCCTCAGTGATGTGGAATAGAACTGTGTAGGGATGACCCATGTAAACCATACTTTATGGTGTGGTGTTGGATGGCTGTGCTTTAGAATAAACCCCTGCCTATGTACATTATATCAGAGCTCAAATACGATTGAAGTCAAGAAGAGAAAAAGAAAAGAAAAAAAAAATAAAATGTCTGGATATGCCATGGAAGTGAAAATTGTTTTGCAAAAGCAGTGACCTAAAATGACTGGTTTGCACAGCAGCTGAAACAAGCAATCAATAAATCAATTAAGATTAAAAAAAAAAAAAAAAAAAAAAAAAAAAAAAAAAAAAAAAAAAAAAAAAAAACAAAAAACACCCAAAGATTAATGCCCCAGAATGCTCCTGAGCCTCTCTCTTGACTTAGCTTAGTCTTTGATATTTGGATTCTGGGACATTTTTGGCAGGGGTATGGTGTGGAGGAATGAGGTTCCAACATGGCACTAGCCCACAGGAACTTTCCTTACAGCATCCACAGTCAGATATGACCAGGGAGGGCACTGGGGCCAAGGTTAGAGCAGTGGATGGAAGGAAAAAGGGTCTAGGCCTTCTTAGAATGTCTGCGATGCATCAGCCCAGGTCCATTCTCTACCTATCCTTCAGTTCCCTGGTCACACGTTTAATTATGCGGCCACAGAGCAAACCCACCAGGAAAAGGACACAAACGGCCAGTGCGATCATTAACAGAATGTAATTCTTTGAAGGTGAAGTCATCACTTGTACAGCCAGGTCTGCGAAGCCTTCAGCTGGAGCTACCTGTTAAGGAACAGTTAAGAACCGCTGCTGAAACTGAAGTCTGCAGAATTCTGACTGACTATGCACAGATGTGTTACTATTGCCCAAAGCTATGAAATTTAAAAACAATCATAAAACACACTCATGTAACACTGCATTTAACCATTTCTTCTTTGAATAAAACTGTCCTAAATCTGGGGGCCCTAAGGACAAGTTTCAGAACAACTGATTGAAAGATCTATATACACCAGCAGAAGAAGCATGCAAAGGACCATTTAGGCACTGAAATGGTTCTTTCGAGTTTTTATGGTTCTGCATATAGTATAACCATTGTCTACACTAATGAACTCTTAATGAACTCATTTTTAAAAAGGGTATACCAAGGGTCTCATTTTTTAAGCCAAATTTTATTTGCCATCATCAGTTTACATTTTCCTCTATACTCTAGCTTTATTACCTATACTAAATATTAATGCATTTCTATTAAACTTTAACAAAGTAAAAGATTTAAGAAAAAAAAAAGTTTACATGACCAATAAATTATCACAAACACTGTAAATCTGGTTTTAAAAGTAACAGCATAAATAAGTTTTCATTAGTAGTACTAGCAGTGTTGTGTGCATTTGTACATAATGACCAACCTTGGCTGCATAGCCCCACATCTCTATACGGTCTTGGAGCCTTTTCTTACATTCCGGCTGCAGCCTCACTCGTTTATCCTGCAGAGCCTCCATCAAACAAGACATCTCTGCAACATGGGAATAACACAGTCAAACATAAGACGAGAGCACCTGACTTGACAGGAAAAAATTGCTCAGAAATTCCATTCTCCGTACCACACGTGTACTGAGTAGAACTCAGCACAGGGGAAAACTGAATCCTGTACCCGACCCGTACGCATGATTTGAAACCTGCTAAATATGAAACTCAAACCTCACCTAAACCCAACTGTATATAGGAACAGAGACGGATTATCAAAGAAATTGTTTTACAGGTGCTTCGCTTTCTGACTAAGCATTAGTTGAGCGACAGAAAAGGTGATGCTGGGAGAAACTAGCATTTTACATGTGCGATATGAGTACTTAAATATATTATTTGCAGAATAGCCTGGCAGTAACCATCTTCCTCTAAACAGCTATTAAATTTTAGCATGTTGCTGTCACTTGCTTTTGCTGTCACTTGCTTTTGCTAAGCAAATTTCCAGAAAGATTAACAAGAAGAAACACCTGTCTGTCGCCTGATGTAACAGTATTGGAACAGTGTCCAGGCACGCTGAGCTGTCTACTGATGTTGGTAAAGATACAGTGGCTGGCTTTAAACCTCTCTTCAGAGACATGCTAGCCCTCAACCTCTCACCTTGGTAGCATCATAATGATGGGGGAGACCTAGCTAGCGGGAGGGAAATGTATGACTAAATTATGGGGGAAACTGAGTATGAGTATAATAATAATAATAATAATAATAATAATAAAAATAAAACAACCAACACCACAACAGCTGAAAAATCTAACTGATAAGCTGACAAGTTCTATTTCTATGAACTTGTAAACAGCCAAAATGGGTTTCTTGGGAGTGATGTGGGGGGGAGAAAAAAAAAAAAAAAAAAAAAAAAAAAAAAAACACACACACTTTCTTCCATTAAAGTAAGGGCTCTAGGTCAATTCTTTTTCCTCCTTCTACTTCAACTGTGCATTCAAGCCAAGAACCATTTAGGAAACTTTTTTCCTTTCCTTTTTAAGAATATGGGCTCCCTAGTATAGTCAGCAGTGTACTCACGTCTGCCTCGACCAGGGGTGATGGCTGCACAGTGGTGTTTCAGGTCCAAAGCACAGGCTGTGTGCAACACAGGATCCACAAAAATGTCTGCTTTGCTTTCTTTGAGCATATTTAAAACCTCCTAGATGATGAAATGAACAGAAAACAAACAGTGAGAAAGGTTATGATAAGGAACAATAGGAAATACTGGCAAAAAATGTCTGCAAATAGAAGGGTCTTCAGATAAGGGAGGGTCTTGAGCCAGACTGGGCATATATATCAACAGTGCAGACGCGAGCTTACAATTACGCAGGTCTACATACTCTGGATGTTTGTGTGACCACTGATGAGTACCTGAATGGTAGGAATGCTGGTGTATATACATAACTAGGGCTTGTTTACTACCTTCTTGCAGGGCTCATTTTTGAGCTTCAGTAGGTTATTCTTCAGACACTCCTCCACCTGGCCTGTCTGCTCCTGTGCAGCAGCTTCCTCAGCACACAAGTTTGTAATCTATGACACACAAACAAAATGAGACCGAGCCACAGAGCAGTGATGAACGGTGTTATCCATACCAATGAAATGCAGCTGCACAAACATCATATCAGGTTTCCTCTTTTAAAGCCATCCGATGTCTGGCCCTGGGCACTGAGCTTGATAAATGTGCTCCAAGAGATATGATGCAATCACAATGGCAGCACAGGGATTTCGTGTTTTCCATGCTTTCAGAGAGCTTCAAATACTCATGTCCTGTTACCATATTAAAAGTTGCTAACATTTTGTTTAGCTCTTATTTTCACCAGTTCTCTTCACAGGAAAGTGTTCCATTACCCTCATTTGTAAGTCTTTTACATGCTTTTTATTTTAATGATGGTGTTAATAAAATAAACCAACTAGTTAGCTTAGAAGTGTTTAAGGCATAAGAGCTTGAAACAATCAGATATGAATGACTTTACCCATATCAGAAGCTTCTCCTTATTATATTTTAAAACAAGTGTTTCATGAATACTATGCTTCAATGTCGTGTTTTTTGAAGACACTGATTAAAAAAAAACAAACAAAAAAAAAAAACAACAACATTTCAACCAAATAACATATTGGACAGATTCTAGCACAAAGTGGCAATTTTATGAGGTATGTGCTTAATGGCAGTGTAACAACGTTGGGTCAGTCTTTATATTAGGTTTGTTCGTGCAGGAAGTTGGGAGCAATGTATGAGTGAACCAATGTCTGAAAGGCACACAAGTTCTCCTCATTACTGCCAGTCAAGTGCATCTCAATATGGCAAAGGGATGCTCATTAACAGCTCTACACTTTAAGCACTTCTTTCGCCAACGTTGTTTTCTTAATTTCTGAAGCTAATGAAAATGGAGAAAAACAGCTAGTACTTATGGTGCGGGCGTTTGTGAGTAGGCACCTGTCTCTGTGCTCAAAGTAGCACGCATTGTGCATATCTCAGTGCAAAGCTCGAGCAGTCTGAGCCCATGCATACAGACATGTTTATGTGTCCAAAAGGGAAGAGACATGGAGGGTCTGACTCACCTCCGCAGCGCAGTGAAGCTGAAGCTGAGGGTCAAGTCTGTAGTCAAGGGCTGACTCCTGAAGGATCACCCTGATTTGGTCCTCGCAGTCCGTTGACAGTCGCTAGAGACAACATCAGTTTTCAATCATCAACACACACACACACACACACACACACACACACACACACACACATAAAGGAAGAAAAACAATTAGTAAATCTGCTTCACTTTTCTGTAATTCAACTACAAAATATACAAATCAAAGAAATTCACCAAAAAAAAAAAAACCTAGTCAGCTGTACCTGGTCAGCATATTTAAGCTTCAGGCAGGATATGACCTGGCCTTCTAGTTCATGGTCATCACTGGCCTTGTTGAGTATGTTCTGACAAAATTTGGGAATATCTGCTTTGCAGGCCTTCCGTAGCACTGGATTAAGCCTATAGTCTGAATATCAGGAAATGACAGTAAATACTAACATACCAAACCAACTCTGTGTTTGTGCGCACACACACATACAAAAGTAAGAAGCAGAGCCACACAGTTACAGTATACAGTAGGCAATCACTGCTACCTGTGCTCTGAGTAATCTGTCTCTTGGTGATCATCTGCTTGCATTTGGGGTCCATCAGTTCACTATTCTTGTTCTGTTTCAGGCAGTGCAGCATATTCTTGCCATCAGACTCAGAACAAAAACGCTGATTCAGGGATGAGCGACAGAGAGTACAAGTAAAACATTGTCATTCATTGTAGCTCAGATCTGATTAAATACAAAATTGAAAATTTAATAAATGTATTTTTTCTGTAAATGTATGTTGTAATTAACCACTTTCAAACAAAATTATTCATCTAGAGATTCATTCTCTTTTTGGTCAGTCAACACACACTATATCATTTCAGAACTACTGTGGTGACTAAGAGGTGTTTAGTCACCACAATGTAACAGACTCCTCATTTTCTTATTTGTACTATGGTGCCTCTAATGTTACAGCTGGTTTTCTTCACAACCAGAAGAGGAAAATGAATATAAAAGACCACACTACTCAGTAACACACCTTTATCATCTGTTTGCAAACCCTCATTAGCTGATAGTCCAGCTCAGGGTCCATCATCTCCGTTTCCTGTAGCTTAAAGACCTTCTGATGGCAAGGGTGAGTCAGGTGCTGCTTATTATCCTTCAGACACTCAATTACCTGTAGAAGACACATGGTACAGACAGTAAAGTAAAAGATATGGAGAGGGATCTTGGCAAAAAGGTCACAAAATTCTCAGTATAGCAGCTGCAATAATTTTACCCTGTGAATTTTAAGAATTTGCTTTTGAATTGCTGAATTGTTTTGCCTTACTGGAAAGTCAGATTTGTCTTCCATCCTCAGTGTAAGATCAAGGTAAAAAAAGAGACATTTTTTCTTTGCTTGTTGCCTCATCTTTAGCAAATGTGCCAATAATTGTGGAGGACACTTGACACAGTCGACCGTATTATTAAATTTACATCCTCGTTTCTATGCCCTTTGCCCGTTTAATCAGCTCCACTTACCATATAGGTGCACTTTGTTATTCTACAAACTGTAGTTCTGTAATCTGTTCCTCTGCATACTTTGTTAGCCCCCTTTCACACTGTTCTTGAATGGTCAAAACCTCCACAAGATCACCACAGAGCTGGAATTATTTGGGTGGCAAGTCATTCTCAGCACTCTTCCACCGGTACAAGTGGATCAGATACAGCAGTGCTGCTGGAATTTTTAAACACCACAGTGTCACTGCTGGACTGAGAATAGTTCACCAAATCAAAAACATCCAATCAAAAGCATGTGGGCAGCATCGTGTGACCACTCATCTGACTTCACATCAACCAACAAAGTAGGAGTGTCTAATACAGTAGACCGCAAAAAGACACTGTTTAAAAACTCTAGTAACATCGTCATGTCTGATCCACTCATACCAACACAACAAACATTAATATGCAACCAGGTCAATATCACTGCAGCGCTGAGAATGATCCACCACCCAAACAGTACCTGTTCTGAGGTGGTCTTGGAGGTTTGTAGTTGCAGAACTACAAAGTACACCTATAAATTACACTATATTGCCAAAAGTATTCGCTTGTCTGCCTTCACATGCATATGAACTTGAGTGACATCCCCATTCTTAATCCATAGGGTTTAACATAACAGCTTCAATTCCTCTGGGAAAGCTTTCCACAAGGTTTAGGAGCGTGTTTATGGTATGTGTCTGTGTTGATGCATTTTTGAATATTCTTCCAGAAGTGCATTTATGAAGTCAAACACTGATGTTGGATGAGAAGGCCTGGCTTCCACACCAAACTCACTCATCCATGTCTTCATGGACCTTACTTTGTGCACTGGTACGCAATCATGTAGGAAGAGAAAGGGGATGTCCCCAAACTGTTCCCACAAAGTTGGGAGCATGAAATTGTCCAATATCTCTTGGTCTGCTGAAACATTAAGTGTTCCTTTAAATGGAATTAAGGGGCCAAGCCCAACTCCTGAAAGACAACCCCACAGCACAATTCCCCCTCCACCAAACTTTACACTTGGCACAAAGCAGATAGGCAAGTATGGCTCTCCTGGCAACTGCCAAACCCAGACTCATTCATTGGATTGCCAGATGGAGAAGTGTGATTCATCACTCCAGAGAACATGTCTCCACTGCTCTATAGTCCAGTGGTGGTGCTTTACACCACTGCATTCAGTGCTTTGCATTGTGCTTGGTGATGCAAGGCTTGGATGCAGCTGCTTGGCCACAGAAACCCATTTCATGAAGCTCTCTATGCACTGTTCTTGAGTTAATCTGAAGGCCACATGAAGTTTGGAGGTCTGTTGCAATTGACTCTGCAGAAAGTTGACGACCACTGCGCACTACGCACCTCAGCATCCGCTGACCCCACCGTCATTTTATGTGGCCTACCACTTTGTGGCAGAGTTGCTGCTGTTCCCAATCGCTTCCACTTTGTTATAATACCACTGACAGTTGACCATGGAACATTTAGTAGTGAGGAAATTTCACGACTGTACAGGTGGCATTTTATCACAGTACCACGCTGGAATTCACTGAGCTCCTGAGAGTGACCCATTCTTTCACAAATGTTTGTAGAAGCAGTCTGCATGCCTAGGTGTTTGGCTTTATACACCTGTGGCCATGGAAGTGATTGGAACACCTAAATTCAATTATTTGGATGGGTGAGTGAACTCAATTTTGGCAATATAGTGCAAGTGCAGCTGATAAAACGGAGTGTAAAAACAAGGACATTTTTAATGTGAATACATATGGTTTATGTATTAGGCTACTTATGTGTTACTGTTTGTGAATTTGTGGTCTTACCTGAGCATTGCCAAACATAACAGTAGAGCACCACCTGCTGATGTCTTTCTTGCACAAGTCATGCAACTCAGGCTCCAAACGAATGTCCTCTGACTGCAAAGAAATAGAAGCAAAACTATCAGGGTTCATGAGATCTCTCTACCTCAACTTATTCATTTGGTACAAATGCAATATAGTACATCTGGCATGGCCATGGCCATCATTCATATCAGATGCTCAGGATAGGAGAATTTGAGAAATGTCTGAAGGAATGCAGAGTTAGCCCTGTCAGACTGTATATACCTGCATGTATTCCACTCATCCACATAATGAGATCATTTTACATGCATACTTAACAGTGACGGTGTTTTAACAGAAACAGTAACAGTTTTGATATCAGAAACAGTATGCATTCAAAGTAAAACCATCCTTATTGATTTTGCTACTGGACAATGGAAACAGCAAGATCTAAAACAGCAGAAGTATACTTGGTGATTTAGCTCTTGCATAAACTTTGATTTGTACGAAAACGCATCAATTGCATGCATTGCAATTGCATTTAATTCTAATTCCAAGACCCTGTTAACAGTTGTTTCATGCATCTTGAGTATCAGGATTATATCCAGATAGAGATTCAGATAAAAATACAGGTGACATTTAATTTTAGTACATGTGCTGCCATAACAAGCACTCAAGACACATTTAAACCACAATTTTTTTTTTGATTGCTCAAACCACTTCAGGACGTGGTCCAAGATGCATTTAAGCCAGATATTATACAAGAGTAAATGCATTGGCCTTTCAAAGCCACAGTAGACAACAAAAACCCCTCCCAGTGCACTGATGACAACTCTCTGCTGTTCTGCATAGGGGGAAAACTGCCCACTAAAATGATGCATTACTGCTCCTTCAGTTCAACTTGTGATGAGAGTTTCTTTTCTAAATTTAACCCAGTAGCCTGACGCTGATTTAAAATTAAGAGCCGGTGTGGTTTGTCTTCACTTTGTCTCACAATACTTTACATTTTAACACACATAGTCCACTGCCACAATGGCTAATACAGACTATTTTTTCTAAATAGTCTCCTTTAAATATCTTGTAAACAGTGTAAAGTCTGTAAGGAAACGAAAACACCATACAAAATAGTGATTTTGATCATTTGAGCAGGAGGGAAAAGCCAAGAAAAACATTGCTAGTAATTGTTTGATGTCAGAGCTGTCTGCCTATTGCACACCATACAACAATCAGAATTCAATCTGACTAATCAGAGACACATGTGACTACCAAGTGTAAATGTATGCCGCTAAAAATCTAACAGGTTACAATCCAGATATGACAAGGTGTAAACAGGGTTCAGATTTCTCACCATTTCCAGTTCTTCTACTCTGAGCTGCTTGCGACACTTCAGGGACACACGTTGCTCCTTCACATCCTGCAAAGTGTCATTCCTTACTGTAGTACTCAAACAGATCACAACATCCACCCTGAAGAAACATGAACAGAAAGATGGCAACGTAATCCAACTGGGAGAGGAGAGAATGCACAAGAGGTTATTCAAGAGACTGAGAAGTCTGAGAACCCATTAGGAGCCCAAGAATAAGCCACCTCTTAAATGCAGCCAGAAAATAATCAACTGTAACGTCAACACTATATTCATGTGAAAATGTACAGCATTAAGGTGAAAGACTACTGTAATGCCAAACTTACTTCTTCTTTATGTTAGGACACAGTTTGAGGACATCCTCTTTGCAGGCCATCTTGAATTTATATGAGAAGCGAAAGTCTTTCATTTGAATCTGAGAAAAATACAGATACGTTTATTTAAATATTTAGGTGTTAACATTGCTTTACACACTTAGTACACAACACAGTCCAAGTCAATGACACTACACCCCAGAAGGTTAGTAAATATTAATTCAACATTATTAGTATCCAAGGTTCTACATTTACAGCTTACCAGCTGGAAGTGTGTAACTCCCACAGCACACTTGTCATTCATCTCTTTTTGATGTTTGTTCTGCACCAAGCATTCCATCAGATCTCCTGTGTCTATCTGATTATCAGCCACATCCTGTGTGAGAAGTGTTTGCTTGATTTAATTTGAAAACAGACTCTTAACTCTGTTCAGAGAAATAAACAACTCAGGAAAAGGACACTGATAGGAACATCTAACTCCCCTAGAATGAAAACCATAGGAGGCAGAATTAGGACCACAGTCATATGCGTAATAAACATAACTTGTTAAAAGAAAAACAATCAGAGTTAAAATGAAGTGAGAGTGGGCTGCACTCACATGGCAGTGGGACTGGATCACTGGCTCACAGGCTCGAGTCAACAGTGCTTCTATCTGGATGTCCTGAAGAGGAGCCATGGCAAGATGATATTGAGCTCAGAGAATATAAAATACAGTACTATGATTTGATACATGATCATTTCCTGAAATCTACTTGTACATATTGCTTAGCTACACTTGGTTCTGAACAGATGGAAATATGTATACAAACTGTCTAATGAAGCACACACCTCAGACTCTAACTCTGTCAGGTTGCCCACCACATCTCTGCAGTCTTGTACCAAGTCCTCTAGATGGTCCTGCAGACACTCTAGCTCCTAGATCAGAAAGGAAAGGAGGGATCAGTTTATGGAATACACAGAACAAAATCTATATAAATCAGTTTATTATTAATTTTTAAAAAGAGACTTTGTACACTAAATCAGGCCAAGTTGGCAATTCGCATTTCCCATGGTCACCTATGAGTCTGGGTCTAAGAGCAGTGCCTTGTTGAGCTCACCATCACTTCTCGTGTTCTGTGAAAATTTACGCTCATGCACACTGCAATGACTGCAGCCAACGGCTGACATACACGTACTTTATGCACCCACATACTTGACGAACCTTAACGAATATACAAAAAAATGTGTTGGTCTTAAAAGCTTCAAATGTCCATGTTTAAGCAAAATCTCAACGGTGAAAGTGAAACAGTGTTAGCTTGGTACTAGTGGGGTAAAAAGGCTACTTAAAAATTAAGGTTTGTCACACAACACAAACTGTGCATTTGGTTAAATTAATTAAATAAATAAATAAATAAATAAATAAAAAAAGCAAAAAAAGTCTTTTAAATCAGCATCCCATGCTTTTTATGTTAAAGCACCTTCAAAGCGTTCATGAGTTTATTCATTACAAAAATAGTGATGCACAATAATCTCAATCATATTCATATTGACAGATAATTGCTTATTTAAAAACAAAAACACACTTTGATTTGACTGATATTTCACACAAATATTTTATGATATAGTTTTTGTACCCCAGAACCCCAAAAGAGCAGAATGTTTAGAACACTGGTTTACTACAGCAAATTATCTGCATTTTTAAAAATTTTCTGCACTTGTAATGCACTGTGATTGCCTGGCGACATGTGCAGAGTGTTTCCTGCCTTTTGCCCAATGATTGCTGGCACAGGCTCCAGCACCCCCCCATGACCCAAGAAGATCTGTGTGCGTGTGCACATTTGTAACACTACAGCAATAAATGATTGACTTCGTGGTAACGCTAACTTCTTCAGACTGAGAAACGTCCAAGCCAAAAACGCCCTTTGAACCCAGAAACTTTCTCTCAGGCAGTACTGCGCCAACTTCATACTAGCAACTAAAAATAAATCAGACTGACAAACTTCCTCTCTGCTGGCAACAAGCTAACCTCTATGGTCACAAGTGATAATCTTTGGACTGAGAAAGCTCTCTTGCCAATGGAGGAACTGTTTGTGCCAATCTACATTTCATAAATATTTGTGTCAGCATGATAAATATTGGATACAGGCATCAGCCCACAATTCCCATGTTGGTGCATTCCCAATATTACATATTTTCTCAATGGCAATACTGCCTTTTTAACATTTAGACACTCGAAAAGCAATAAGGATTAATAACAAGGGTTGAATATATAACTTTTCTACTTGCACATGAGCTGAAAAATTAGGCTTTTCTTCGCATGTGTCATTCTCGGCTGCCTCTCACAGCTGACTGCAATTCAACATACTCAATCGACCAAAACAAACAGTGCTGATGAGAGCCAATTAGATAATGCTGATGACGCGGGACAGGCTATGGACGATGGTCAGGTCACAGACAGCCTGACGGCAACAGACAGTTGTCTTGGTGCATCAGGGACCCCAAGAGCTTTGTTTACCTGGCCAGTTTCTGTCTTCTCACTGCACCACTTGCCCAGGTCAGTCATACAGCGTTTCTGAAGTTCTGGGTCCAGCTTCACATCCAGAGCTCTCTGGTGCAGGATCCGCTGGACTTCAACCTTGCAGTCCCTTGTAAGCTACAAGACAGCAAAAGTCAGTAAATTTCATCTCTCTCGCTCATAAAATCTTTTAAATTAGATTAAAACTCACATGACACACTGCACAGTGACAATTACATAGGCTAAAAATAATTATTCTGGGAAACAAATTTAGCTCAACACTTTCTATTAAAGTCTTCATGATTTCTTACCTTCTTTCATTTCTGAGATCAACTGAATGTCTCATCATATTACAAAAAATTTCTAAAAAATTATAATACCCATCACCATCATTAATCAACCACATCCTTATCGTTTCAAAACTGAAGCACTCACATACTGCTCTGGAAAGTCAAAAGACCAAACATTAGTCCATCACTTTTTGTACCTGAGATAGTACATTTCAAAAGTGATATCTAGGCTGTCTGTGACCAAGTTGTGATAAATTACAAGAAAATGTATCCTTGTGACCAATTTCAGAATAAGATAAATGTAGAAATAACAAATATCTGTGAAATGAAATATGCAGTCAAACTCTTGGGTTGCTTACTCGTGTGCCCTGTTCCTCTGTGCGGTAAGCATGGCGATAGAGGCAGGAGAACACAGCACCAGGAGGCATCAACTCGCTGGTCTCATTCCAGCCGTGCATGTGGCAGAGTCGGGAAGCATCATTCTGGCACTTTCGATACAAGATAGGATCGAGCCTATAGGGAATTTAATACTGAGATTACATAAGGGTTCAATGGGACAGGAGTCAAAAAAGGGTAAAGGATTTCAATAACCAGGGTTAGAAGTTAGTGATTCAAGTCTGACTCTTTACAAAATAATTACAGACAATACCTATTCAATACCAGGTATCAGTATACAACCAATCACAGTAGAAAATGCTGAATGTATTTTTACAACCTTAATCATGGATATAAAGAGTGACACAGCATTATGTTTAAATCAAGACAATAAAATGGCATCTTTCAGCTCATAAAATATAGCGCACTGCAGTGATGAGTAAGAGGATGCAGCTGTGCCTTCTCCACTACAAACCAGCACAAAGGTCACAACAAGATCTCCGCCATCCTTGGCTTCTCAAGCAAGAGCAAACAAACCCTTCACTACAATGGGCAGAGTGGGCAGTCAGTCACAATGGATAATTACACCAAATTGCCACTTCAAAGTATTCCAATTAAAAAGTACTTATGTCTAATGGGCTGTGAATGACATTACGAGCAGCGAAAAGGTTTTATTACACTACATCTTTGTGGGCACCTGAACGTCCCTGTTCACATTAAAAAGATGAGTGACGTATTGATGGAGAGGGTCAACTTCCAAATGTCACAGCTCACACTGCAGCCAAATACTAGAAAGCTCACAGCTATCAGAGCCATTGACAATTATTTCAATTAAAAGAGCCAAACAAATCAAACAGCCATTTAGCAAAGTGGTTTTAGAGCATTTTGAAAGAGGACTCTCTCCATTATGAAAAAAGCCCATTCAATTCTTTTCAGGTAGAAGTGAAAAGGAAAGAGTACAAGTGACCATGTCATATGCCTTTTGTACAGGAGTATCATGTTAAGCCTCATGGAGGTTAGGGAACCAGCCCTGTGACCTGAAGGTTGCCGGTTCAATCCCCAGAGCCGACAGTACGTGACTGAGGTGTCCTTGAGCAAGGCATCTAACCCCCAACTGCTTCCTGGGTGCTGTAGACAGGGCTGCCCACTGCTCCAGGCAAGTGTGTTCACTGCCCCCTGTGTGTATGTGGTGTTTCACTTCACAGATGGGTTAAATGCAGAGATGAAATTTCCCCATTGTCAGACTAATAAAGGTCACTTAATCCCCCACCCCCACTACACCCCCTTTGCCACAATGAACAGAGAGCATGGAGGAACAGGGAGGAGATAGGAAGGTGGTGGGGTGCAACAACTGTCAAAGGAATGGAAGGTAGAGATAGAAATTTATAGGAAGTTAGATAAGAAGGAGGAGGAACTTCAGGTATGGTCCCCCACCCAAATATTATTTCTTAACTTCAGTAAGAGTCTGACTCACTTCCAGTCTCTGGAGATAAAATACTGCAGCTCCAGCAGGCTGTGCTCACAGTCTTCTACCATTTTCTCTGTGTAGAGGTGTTCCATGAGGCACGAGAGGATCCTATACATGCACACAAACACACCAAATATAGTGGCCTCCATTTGTCAGTCTTCTCTGGTAGACAGCATGAAGATAACAATGGCTGCATGTTTCCTGAGGTATGTGAGAGTTTGATGCTTTTTTCAAGCCACCAGTTGCCAGTATGTCTCAGCACACAGAGAGAATGAGACTACTTTACAGGGCTACTGCCCACTGAATCTATTTAAAAGACATTCCAGCACCTAACACCACTACAGCCAGTCTTTGATCCAACTACCAGAAAGCAATGGAGTTATTTGTTATCCACAGCTTAAAATCAGTCTGACAGGCTGTTCTCTTTACTACTATTCAGCAAGTACTATTAACAATTTTACATGAGCAGGTTGGGTAATTTTGTAATATGCGGCAACTTTGTTTAAACAATGACTGCCCTTTCAGAGGAGTCGTATTTTAGATTTTGACTCGTCATACAACTAATGGACAATCATAAATGACATGAAAGTTTTCTAAACATTAAAAGCAGAGGGTTATCACTTTTACTATGCTAAGGTGGACCCCCTCATATCCCACTCTAACAGAAGACTTCACTAGCTATTTACACTAACTGCTTTAAGTCATTACCTAGCCTACTCATAGCAAAGTTCAGAGCAATGCTCACAGTATCATTACACACTGTCAATTGAGCTCAAATTCAGTTTTTTCCCTCCTAGTAAAGCATTCATGAAAATTGGTTTAGTGTGCTGACAAGACAAAAACGAATTGTTCAAGAGAGCAAACATGAGAAAAGCCCTTCACGCTCCATTACAATTCCAAATAAAGGATAACTTTCCTCTGTTAAGATGACCACATTAAGCGGTACATATTCACATACAAGTACTAACACAGAGTACACAGGGTTACTGGGACTCACATAGGGTCTCCGTTGCGGATGTGTTTGCAGGCTGTCTGGATCACAGACTCACAGGCTTCATTGAGAGCACGATCAATGCGGTAATCAGCCCCAGGGTCGGCAGACTGGATGAGTGCCTGAAGCTACAGGGAGGGGAACACACCTAGTATTAGTCACACAAGAGGGGTACATATTTAAAATACACAAGGTAAGGAACTACTGCCCAGTGAATGATTTTAGTGATTCTTGAAATGAATCATTCAAAAATGCTAATTCTACAAACAGAAAAAGTGTAAAGCCAGAATAACATTACATTACATTATAGTTCTACCCGGACTATAGCCATAATTCATAACCGAGCTGTGTCTGGGGCACAAACCACTCATTTATTTCATTTCCATAGTGCCACTGTGTGTGTGTGTGTGTGTGTGTGTGTGTGTGTGTGTGTGTGTGTGTGTGTGTGTGTGTGTGTGTGTGTACAGGATAAAAGATAAGCCACTTGCATAAAGATAACTGAAAAAAGAAGTTCAGAACAGTTAAAAAAAAAATTAATTAAAATATGGGATTCCACAATTGTGCAAGACCTGGTACCAAATGTTCACCATTAGATAAACAGAACTTAATCTTTCATCTCAAGCTCCACTATTGCTTCAGATTTGAAAAAAAAAAAAAAAAAAAAAAAAAAAAGCAGGTTTTCATCAATCCTAATGTAAGATGACAATATGGGTATGAAAGGATGTGTAGCAGTCAAGAAGCCACAAATGAGAAAAAAAGGGCTGTGGCTGTTCTCAGAACAATGGACGAGTCATCCCCAGGCACAGAGCTCAATATCATTGCATGCGTTTCTTGGAACGTGAAAAGCAGATTTTTTTGATGTGGGGAAAAATATCCCAGCAGATTTCTTTAAGAAACCAAAAGAACGTTTACAGGAATAACGGAAGCTAGTACACAGGGCCAACACACTAAATACTAAAGAAAATATTCTATTTAGTTGTTAAAGCTTCTGTGTAATTTTCTTTTCTGTGTGTTTGTTTGTTCCTAAATGCTTAAAAATGTATAACTTGTAATAAAGTCGTTCTGACTTTTTTGGAAATGAAATAAGTGAAGGGTGGTCTGTTTAGTACTGTAGGGTACTGTTCTGTGATCCCTAGTCATTTTGTGTGTGATGCCCAATTATTTTTAGTCATTGTAAAAATCTAAAAAAAACGAGATACGCAGTCTTTTCACAATCTGTTAGGATGTTTAAAAGATGTGTAGTGTATCCAAAGCACATATTTCATGCATCAGTTCTTGTAGCCTTGTACAACCTTTCAGAAGCTTGTCAGTTTGAATTTGTTTTGCTCAGTTCCAGTCGGTCATTGGACACAGCACAACAATCTGCTACTTCAACCTTTTGTACTCAGCCAGCCACTATCCTCTGATGAACTATGTAGGAGGCTTGCATGATTATGACAACCACTTTTTCTTGTAGGATCGCTTGTAGATGCATGGGTGCTTACAGCATTTTGACAGAGACTGTCAATTAGGCCCTTGTCCCCCCGACCCACTCTCATGAGGCAGTGGAGTGTGCGTCCCTTGCGGTGCAGACCAGAGCAGTGCGACTCAATCTCTCCCCGACAGTGAAGAACAATCTCTGGGCTCAGAGAGAAATCCTCCATCAGCATACGCCTGTAGTCAAGCATCTCCCCTTGACACTCCCCACTCACCATGCGGCCTAGAGCAAAACACAGGAGCAAGTGTCATTCATTTTTGAAGTATATACACACAAATCCACAGTTATTATAACTAAGAGATGCATAAAAGCTTCAAAAGGCAACATGAATTGGGGATCATAATACATTTTTCTTCCTTTATATGAGGTGTTTCCAAGTATAACATCACCAGGGAGGGTCTCTGATCTAACTGACCATTTTTGCTCAATGACAGGTTGGTGCGGTAGGAGTGGTGGGATAGGGAGGTGATGCCTGATATTACAGAAGATTATAGGAAAAACAAGAATGCTGTATTTGAAATTATATGATAAATTGTGCTTAACACGAACAGATACAACCAAGAAGAAAAATGGTATTTTTATATTGGCACCCCTAAACATTTTTAGAAACAAATTATAACTGAAGCATTGTTTTCCATTCATATTTTACATTTGTAAGTCAAGTCATTTTTCAACATGGGAAAGACAAGAGAACACATAAGGGGAAAAATGTGTTGTCCTTCATGGGAATGGCTATTAAAAATTAGCTACTCACCTAAAAATACCCATATCTACATTCAGGGCAATGATTAAAAAGTTTCAAATCAACTTGAACTGTGACAAACTTGCCTGGACCCATGTTTATTTTGCCCCCACACACAGAGAGGACAATGGGAAGAGAGGCAAGCAAATAAATAAATCCCCAGAAAAAAAAAAAAAAAAAAAAAAAAAAAAAAAAAAAGCAGCATTTGGGTTCACCAAGTCACCAAAACTACCATCAGATGGCAGAAAAAGTTGTTCCTGTCATCTAACCACAAATGTAAGTGCTTGAAGTTCGCTACTGGGTCTTTGACTTTTGCCAAAATGCAAATATAAATATAAATACACACACACACACACACACACACACACACACACACACAAAAAGCCACTGATTGTGCAAGTTCTCCTACTTAGAAAGATGAGGAAGGTCTAATTTTCATCATAGGTACACTTCAACTATTAGAGACAAAATGAGGAAAAAAAATCCAGGAAATCATTTTTTTTTCCAGTAATCATTTTTAAAGAATTTATTTGTAAATTATGGTGGAAAATAAGTATTTGGTCACCCACAAACAAGCAAGACTTCTGGCTCTCACAGACCTGTAACTTCTTTAAGAAGCTCTTCTGTCCTCCAGTCGTTACCTGTATTAATGGCACCTGTTCGACCTCGTTATCTGTATAAAAGACACCTGTCCACAGCCTCAAACAGTCAGACTCCAAACTCAACCATGGCCAAGACCAAAGAGCTGTCGAAGGACACCAGGAAGAAAATTGTAGACCTGCACCAGGCTGGGAAGAGTGAATTTACAATAGGCAAGCATGTTGGTGTGAATAAATCAACTATGGGAGCAATTGTAAGAAAACGGAAGACATACAAGAACATTGATAATCTCCCTCGATCTGGGGCCCCATGCAAGATCTCATCCTGTGGGGTCAAAATGATCAGGAGAACGGTGAGCTAAAATCCCAGAACTACACGCAGGGTCCTGATGAATGACCTGCAAAGAGCTGGAACAAAAGTAACAAAGGCTACCATCAGTAAGACACTACACTGATAGGGACTCAAATCCTGCAGTGCCAGGCGTGTCCCCCTGCTTAAGCCAGTACATGTCCAGGGCCATCTGAAGTGTGCCAGAGAGCATATGGATGATCCAGAAGAGGATTGGGAGAATATCATGTGGTCAGATGAAGTCAAAATAGAACTTTTTAGTAAAAACTCAACTCGTCGTGTTTGGAGGAAGAAGAATGCAGAGTTGCATCCCAAGAACACCATACCTACTGTGAAGCATGGGGGTGGAAACATCTTGTTTTGGGGCTGTTTTTCTGCAAAGGTGACAACATGACTGATCCGTGTTAAGGGAAGAAAGAACAGGGCCATGTATCGTGAGATTTTAAGCCAAAACCTCCTATCAGTGAGAGCATTGAAGATGGAAATTGGCTGGGTCTTCCAGCATGACAATGATCCCAAACACACCGCTCGGGCAACGAAGGAGTGGCTCCGTAAAAAGCATTTCAACGTCCTGTAGTGGCCTAGCCAGTCTCCAGACCTCAACCCCATAGAAAATTTGTGGAGGGAGTTGAAAGTCTGTGTTGCCCAGCGACAGCCCCAAAACATCACTGCTCTAGAGGAGATCTGCATGGAGGAAGGGGCCAAAATACCAGCTAGAGTGTGTGCAAACCTTGGTCAAGAAACGTTTGACCTCTGTCATTGCCAACAAAGGTTGTTACAAAGTATTGAGTTGAACTTTTGTTATTGACCAAATACTTATTTTCCACCACAATAAATTCTTTAAAAAACCTACAATGTGATTTTTTTTTTCTCATTTTGTCTCTCATAGTTGAAGTGTACCTCTGATGAAAATCTCATCTTTCTAAGTAAAAGAAGTTGCACAATCAGTGGCTGACTAAATACTTTTTTGCCCCACTGTGTGTGTTGACAACAACAACAACAACAACAACCACCACCACCACCACCACCACCACCCAATACATCAGATGATTAACTTTAAGTGACCCTCATTAGTCCCACAACAGGGAAATTTCACATCCGCATTTAACCCATTCATGAAGAGAAACATCACACTAGGTGGCAGTGAGCACACTTCCCCGGAGCCTGGGACACCCCAGTCATGTTGGCTCTAGGGCTAGAACTAGTGACTTTCTGGTCACAGGGCCGGTTCCCCAACCTCCAGCCCACACGCACACACAGTGAACATGTCCAAATTGTGCTAAAAGTGTCAATACGGTGTGTGACCACCATTATTATCTAGCACTGCCTTAACCCTCTTGGGCATTCACCAGAGCTACACAGGTTGCTACTAGAATCCTCTTCCACTCATGCTGACATCATGGAGCTGGTGGATGTTAGACACCTCACTCTCCTGCTTCTTCTGCTTGAGAATGCCCCACAGTTGCTAAACTAGGTTTAGGTCTGGAGACATACTTGGCCAATCTATCATTTTTACCTTCAGGAGGGCAGTTGTCTTCTTAGAGGTGTGTTTGGGGTCATTGTGTTGGAAAACTGCCATGCGGCGCAGTTTCGGAAGGGAGGGGATCATGCTCTGCTTCAGAATGTCGGTACATGTTGGACATCATGTTTCCCTCAATAAACCACAGCTACCCAGCGCTGGCAGCTCCAGACCATGATGCTACCACCACCATGCTTGACTGTAGGCAAGAGACAGTTGTCTTGGTATTCCTCACGAGGGCGTCACCAGACATGCTGGACACCACCTAAGCCAAACGAGTTCATCTTGGTCTCATCAGACCACGGAACATGGTTCCAGTAATCAATGTTCTTGGACTGCTTCTCTTCAGCAAACTGTTTGCAGGCTTTACTTTCAGCTTCAGAAGAGGCTTTCTTCTGGAACGATGGCCACACAGACAGTTTGTGTGGCGTGTGGTCTGAGCACTGACAGTCTGATCTCCCACTTCAACCTCTGCAGCAATGCTGGCAGCACTCATGCGTCTATTTTTTTGAAGCCAACCTCTGGATATGATGCTGAACATTTACACTCAACTTCTTTGGTTGACCCTCGAGAGGCCTGCCCCGAGTGGAACCTGTCCTGGAACACTGCTGTAGGACCTCGGCCACAGTGTTACAGCTCAGTTTCAGGGCGTTGGCAATCTTCTTATAGCCTAGGCCACCTTTGTGGAGAGCAACAATTCTATTTCTCACATCCTCAAAGAGTTCTTTGCCATGAGGTGCCATGTTGAACATCCAGTGGTCAGTATGAGCAAGTTGTACCCAAAACAACAAATTTAACAGCCCTGCTCCCCGTTCACACCTGGAACGGGTCACATGACACCAGGGAGGGACAACGACACAACTTGGACATGACTGTGAGGTTTACTCACTTGTGTTGCCAGCTAATTAAACATTAATGGCTGTGTGTTATTTTCAGAGGACAGTAAATCTATACTGCTGTAAAATATTTGCAGAAGTGTGCAGGGTGTACTCACTTTTGTGAGATGCTGTATTTTATTTACACATTATTAAAAAAAAGTAAAAACTTATACATTTCCTCACTACTAAATATTCCAGTCAACTGTCAGAGGTATTTTAACAAAGACAAAGTGATTGGGAATGACAGCAACTCAGCCACGAAGTGGTAGGCCACATAAAATGACAGAGATGCTGAAGTGCATAGTGGTTGTCAACTTTCTGCAGAGTCGATCGCTACAGACCTCCAAACTTCATGTGGCCTTCAGATTAGTTCAAGAACAGTGCATACAGACGCCTTACATCACCAAGCGCAAGGCAAAGCTTCGAATGCAGTGGTGTAAAAAGCCGCCACTGGACTCTAGAGCAGTGGAGATGTGTTCTCTGGAGTGACTAACCATGCTTCTCCGTCTAGCAATCCTGGGTTTGGTGGTTGCCAGGACAAGGGTACTTGTCTGACTGCACTGTGCCAAGTGTAAAGTTTGGTGGAGGGGAGATTATGGTGTGGAGGTTCTGTTCCAACATGACTGCATACCAGTGCACAAAGCAAGGTCCATAAAGACATGGATGAGTGAGTTTGGTGTGGAAGAACTTGGCTGGTCTGCACAGAGTCCTGACCTCAAACCCATTAAACACCTTAGAGCGGAGACTGGGAGCCAGGCCTTCTGGTCCAACATCAGTGTCTGACCTCACAAATGTGCCATTCTGGAAGAATGGTCAAAAATTCCCATAAACGTTCCTAAACCTTGTGGAAACTCTTCTTGAAGAGTTGAAGCTGTTATAGCAGCAAAGGGTGGGCCGACATCATGTTAAATCCTATGGATTATGAATGGGATCTCACTCAATTTTATGTGTGTGGCAATGCTTTTGGAATTATAGTGTGTATGGGACTGATTTATGCATGATTCAAATAGTTGCAGCAACACACAAATGTACTGACCTCTATGCACTGCAGACTCGAGGCAGAGGAGCAGGTATGAAAGTCTAGCTTCTCTGGCTCGGGGCAGGTTGGTGTCCAGGTTACAGCGGTATTTACGGAGGTCAGCCTTGCAGGCTTTGGCCAGTGAGTAACTGACCTTATAGTCCTGAGCAATCAGCTTCTGCCTTGTGGTCAGGGCGTCTCTACACTGTGGACAGAAATGCTTATTTAGACTCCAGACACACACTCACACCACAAAATGCCACATACATTCCTGTGGGTTTTTTCACAGGCTACGCATGCAGCAGTTAAGCAACTCTTCTGTCTCAAACTATTTTAAATTCGCATAAATGTTTCTCTATTGTGAATTGCAGTGAAGGAAATGTAAAGCAGTCATGTCACACAATTCACATAATCGTAACAAAAAGCGAAGAGAAGCACACCTTTTCAGACATTGCTTCCTCAAATTTGTGGTTGAAGAGACATTTGTAGACCCTGCCTTCTCCAGCTTGGGTCTGCAAGAAAGAAATGTGCATGGTATATGTGCACTTCCACCAACAGGTCATAAAACAACAAGGGGAATTTTCCAGACCCGGACACTGGAACTGCATCAGCTAATCCTGTCACTATGACATGCTGATTTAAGGCCCAGGAGAAGGCGCAGCTGCCAATCATCTTTTCTTGGCCATCAGTGACTATCACCAGAGGGAATGAACAACACGAAGTGAAACGAGGACAACATTAGCAGTATTGGAGGCATTGAAGGGCAGGACGGATTCAGAGTAGTAGCAGACCGATTTAAGGCTAGCTTTAAATTTAAATAGCACTTTTGATATGAAAACCATTCATTTCTCAAGATCATTGTTACAGTCAATCTGTTCACTTTTATTAGTGGTCTGGACTAAACTGGTAAATCTGAACACAAAACTCCATCACTGTTAGTTATTCTAAAACGTATCCATCCTAGCATCTAGCATGCGGATCACACAGGAAGGGGAAAAAAAAAAAAAAAAAAAAAAAAGAATCCAGCCAAGAATGATGGAAAGCTCCACTCATATTGCTACCATACTGACATTTTTTTAAAGACTTTGTTTCAGCTTTAATGCATGTTGAGGACTGACAGCTATGACAATTTACAGTTGATGACAATCATATTAGTCAGTAAAACACAGAGTATTTGATTTTTATCATCATATTAAACTACATTAGCCAATATTATCAGTTATCTGGTTTACAGTCTTTAGCTTCTAATTTAGTGGCAGAAAAAAAGAAATTTACATTTTCACAGAAGCGCTCTCTGTCATTGCGGCAGGAAAAGTAGAGGTAGCGGTCCAGGTGGAAGTCGTCAGAGGAGAGCTCAGCCACTCGCATGATGGCCTTCTTGCAGGTATCTTTGATCTGATGAGCCTGATCCTGCTGCTCTGCCTCCCTGACCAAGGCCTTTTCCAGACATGCAATGACTTCACCTTGAGAGTGCAGGTCCTGAGAGAAGAGACGCGAAGAACAGACAAATAGTAAAGTAAAGCAGAGATGTTAATATTGGAAGAAAACAAAAAGAGCTAAAGTAAAGACAAGATGCAGTAACCTCAATAACATTCCATAAAAAGCTTGCATGGATGAAAATCATCAAGGGATTTCACACCCACTCAAACACTTCTGGCACCTAATATCTAAAGCACTTTCAAGCAACCACCCTCTGATCTCATTTCATATTAAATTTTCAGACAACAGAATGATGCATCTTAGTCTAGTAGATCTTTGACTACTAAACAACCTTAAAATGTCTGCAAGCACTCGAAAGATGTGATTTTCAATATTTATTTCACAGATGTTTTACTTGGAAGAATACTTTGATGCGCCGTACTCAACATGTAACTTGTTCAGTTCTGTCCTGTTCCCTGTGCTGGACAAAAGATTCACACTCCATAACTAAAAGCAGGCTACTCCTTTAAAGTGAGCAGGCGGTGTTATACTGCAAGGACTCACTTGACTATTCAGACACTGAAAAGAAAAGAAAAGAAAAAAAAAAAAAAAAAAAAAAAAAAAAAAAAAAAAACACACACCACACACAACACACACACACACACACCCCCCCACCCTAAAATCTAAAGAGATTTACAAACATCAAGGAAAGAAGGAAAATAACTACAAACGATATAAATCCACATATAAATCCACTGCACAAAAAAAAAAATAAAATAAAAACAAAAAATACAGGTCATATCTGTAGTTGATGAAAACATGACAAATAAACATAGCTGCCCCATTTTTAATTACTTTTTTAAATTTAAGAAATAATGGTGCTATGTGCACTCACTTTGTCTCCAGTAGTGATGCTTCCACAGTGCAGAATATTGATGTCCTCTTTGCACTTGTCCATGAACCCACATATGAGTCTGTAGTCACTGAAGACAATACTGGTCATCTTTGTGATGTATTGATGGCACTGGTACTCTGTGATGTTGCCACGGTGATCCACCAAGCAGGACACCAGATAGCCTTTACCTCTCTCCTCTTCACTACATTCTTTAAGCTGGTTAGAAAAAGATTGATGCGTGGAACCACAGACTGTAATTGCTGTTAAAACTAATAAACTTGAAAAGAAAAAAAAAAAAAAAAAAAAAAAAAAAAATCTCTAATTAAAAGCTTAATCTAGCCATCACTTGGGTTCTTCTAGCTTGTCCCATAAAATTTATACTAAATTAGATCCCTTGAATGTCACTGGCAACATGGCAATATTTTATTGTATTGTAATAAATTATGCCACAGTAAATTTTAATGCACCATAATCAGACCTCTTTAACTAAATTTACTGCGGTCCATTATGTGAAATGTTGACTGTACTCAGTTTTTGATGGTGTTTTTAAATGTGGCTTTGCTTGTGCTTCTGTCCCATCTTAAACCTCAAAAAAGGAAACCTTGTGATGCATATTTTACGTCAACAATGCCTTAAAGTACTATGATTTTCGTCCTTATTCATCAAATGCTGCATTAAAAAAAAAGTGAATATTTGACCATCTACACTGACAACTTAACTACTTTGCGTCTGATTTGTGAAACCTTTGTACGACATTGAAACAAACAGGGAATTAAGTGCAAATGATTAAATCGGCATCTGTGCATGAAATCAAGCCTACCAGCCCCTCTTTTACAAATCATACTTGAAGCAGGCCCTAGTTTATGTAGATGCTTTGGAAGGGAGACAATAAAATGGGAGCCAGTGGCTGAGCCACAAAATCAAGCATTGTTCTTCATGTCGTTAAACCCAAATTTACACACACTCCTACCAGATGTCTGCTCATTTTACTATCAGATTTGACTGTATCCAAGTTTGATACCAAAGTATTTTTGCCATATTGCCACCCCTACTGTCACTCATCTTTGAAACCATTATTAGAATAAGTTCCACAGATTATTATAAACATGTAGAAAAGAGAAAACTAAATCAAAAAAAACATATTCAAACTCATAAGCACACAATGTTTGTTGTGATGCTGAGTCTCAAGCATGTGAGCTTTGAACATGTGGACGCACACGAAAAGCTTTTCGCAAACACATATGTAACAAACATTCTTAATGAGGCCAGAGGATTATAATGCAGATAAGAGGAAAACAAGGTCATGCTTCTTCATTATGGCTTGAACTGACCTCTGATATGGTGCTTTTACACACTTCAATTGCCACAGACTCAAACTTTGGATCAGTAGTCAAGTTCAATTTATAGTTCCACAGCAACTGCAGGAAAGAGAAACATAAGTTAAATTAAAACCGATGAGGGTTAGAAAAACACCACCAATATTCAGGTGTTTCCAAAGCAAACCTAACAGAATCAGACTTGATAATGTTTGACTGCTGCCAGGACAAATGTGTGAAGTGGGTGTGAAGGGTTTGCTTAGTGAGACAGAGCCAGCTGAGAGCACAGCTCATTGTCTGACCTCCGACAATGCCAACAGGCGAATCTCCAACAACCCAAATGTCTAAATGCTAGTGTTCAAAAGTAAACGCCCCCCCCCAATTAGTGTTGGAATGTAAAAAAAATAAAAATAAAAATGTTGCCACTCTGTGTGATATAATTATTCATTCTCAATCTATGTTTCGTCATTTATTTCATGTGTTCCTTGAGATGCACTTACAATGTTGGTATATTTTTTGCACCAAAACAGTCCAAGCCAAATGAAATTTAAAAGGAGTATTGTTCAACATCTCTTTATACCTATTCTCTTTATTATTAGAATTAAACAGGCTGGTTTTGTTATTATGCCTACAAGACTGATATGTAAATGAGCTCTGGTCTGACTGGCCGCAGTGTATTGTGCATCATTCAAAAAGAATCCGCTCTGAAACACTGCTGTAGTGCTGTAGTCTGAGTAGATGGATATATGCAAATGTGCAGATGTTTGTGTGATAAAAACAGTGAGCCCAAGAGGGCCAATGTTTGCAGCTTCTATGGACTGTACAGAATAGGGAGTGAGAAAGAGGGAAGGGAAAAAAAAAAAAAAAGAAAAAAAAAGAAAAAAAAACCCTTGCACACACACTATCAAACTTTTCTTTTGCAAAAGTGAGAAAATTCTGCACCCTCTCCACCAACATTCTCCAACCATTATGAACGTTTAAAAAAAAAAAAAAAACAAAACAAAACAAAAAAACCCACCACACAATGATAAGCCAGGTGAACCAGTGAGAAGCAGGGCAGGACATTCTAAAGAGCAGCCAATGACCGCACACAGTTATGGCACAAAAATCCATTATGGTTTGTTAGAGAACGTTTATTGGGTGTGTTCTGGGCTGAATATGGTACAACAGCACCGATCAGCTGAATCACTCTGTAGGATATAGCTTGGACATAGATATAGGAGCTATCTTTTGCTAATGCCTTTACCCAGGGACAGTGTTATCACTGGTAAACACAGATTTAGCTGTGGCTGAAAAAGACAACCCTCACCTTAAAATGGAATCAGAGAAATGCTGACCAATTTCAACATTGTCTCATTAAACTAAAAATGATCTAGATGCAACTCCCTTTAAATTACATATTTAAAGAAGCTGTGCCCAAACCTTTTGTCCTAGGGGGGGGGTGAAGAGCAATTATAAATGTATTTTATAACATTACAGTGTATTATTATATTAAAATACAACTTTCAGGACACATTTTGGGTGGCCCTAATTTAAAGCGCATTCAGTAACATCATAACAGCAGACTATTACTGTTATCACAGCTCAGGCTCATAGCATGATATTAGCCTCTGCCATCCTTGTAGAAACAGCAAGGGCACCAGTTGAGTCTATAGCCTAGAGGTATGACAACAACTGAAATAGAATTAAGGTGAGAAACTGCAAACTTTGTAGGCCAAGTTAACCTTCTAAAATCAAAAAATAGCAAAGCTAAAGTATTGTTTGATTGGATGATGGATAGAACAACAGCGCATAAAACTGTCAGGGAAGGAGATTTGAATTTGAGCCTTGGTTCATCTTCATGCATTGAACCCATTCACATCTAACAACTGAATGTAGAGTGATAAGTAAAAATGCCATACAATTTTTTTCTGGTTCAATGTGTCACATTCACAATCAGATGGGATTTTTTTCTAATTTATTATTAGGTCAGTAATCTGGAATTAATATAATAAAACGCAACAAAATCTCAATTATGGTTTCACTGATTTGAAAGACACGTATGCTGATTTGTGCTTAGGTGAGCTTGAATAACATAAGGATCAAATAAAAAATTTAAAATGGATATTAATGGATTAAACAATGGCCAGTGGAGATGCTCCAAAAGCACTTAGTAAATCTAGATTCTGTTCTCTTAATCTTCTTCTATTCCAATTTACAACCAGGACCTGGCCATTGCTGCAAATATTTTGGGCACCTGTACTGTTCAAGTACATGCACATTGAGTACAATAAAGTATATACCCTTGATTATTTGATTGTAATTTAAAATATAACCAGAAAATAATTTCCTGTAACCCGTGGAAAGCCTGAACTACATGTGATAAGGACAAAAAACAATATAATGTACCACACTCGGCCCAGCCCAGAGACACACCCAATAAACATTCTCTAACAAACCACAAAAACCAAAATGACTTCTGTAAGCTTTAACAGACCATAACAAAAGAGATCTGGGAGTGAACCACTACTGACATGATTTATACTTGCTCTCATTATTCAGGAACTTTTCATGCTTTGGAAAACTGACAAAATTTAACACCAGATGTTAAACGCCAGATGCCTCAATTAAATATGTCTGAATTAAATGTGCTAAACATTTCCCACAAAATTACACAAGTTTGTGTGATCACAGTTATGAGCCCTAAACAAAGCACTCACTACATGGACCAGTTTTTTTTCTCTAAATGTGAACATCAAAAGAAACAATAAGTCTGAAATTAATAGTTTTATAATGTTAAATTCTCTTGTAAAAGCTCAGTTTACTTAGATATCTTAATAATTGGAGAACATTTTATAGTGTTTGAGCACTTACATGGTTGCAGTCTGTGGAAATGTCAATTTCCTGGAAGAGAAGAAAAGAGGAAGAATTAAAAAAAAAAAAAAAACAAAAGACAAAAAAAAACCCACACAACACACAAAGATCACATCTGTCTTAAGACAGACAGAGGCAAGAGCAAAACAGACAGGAATCTGCAAAAGATTCAAACTCCACAGTACACAAGCACAGCCAGGAAACCCAAATTATCTTTATACAGATAATACTGGAATAAAATTTCATCCAAGAAATTAACTAACTTTTTGGACAACATTTTAAACTAAGATTTGTTTAGGATCAAGGTCAGTAGGGAGTGTTTCAAGTTAGATCCAACCTATAATCAAAATTGTCTTGTATGATCCGAGTGCCTATTTAAGCGCATGTTTCCACAAAACCTGATATGAAAAACTTTCAAACTTCTGGTCCTCAGGACATTGACATACTACACACCAAACTTAATTAAAGCCACAATGCTAACACAGCACAGAATTCTGAAGAGGATTATAACCTACTGAAATATTATTTAAAAAGGGAATCGTTTACTGTTGGGACACAGGAGCATGCATCAGAGAGAAAACATTACAAACAATTATATGAATCTGCAAATGCTTTAAAAACGGATGGACGGACCGACCAAAACCAGTCAGGAATAAACTTCAACCTTTCTAGCAATTATGGGGCTGAATGAATTACAGAAAATATTTAATTGCAAAATAAAAGGCAATTATTTTTTTAAAATTCAGCTCTAGGTCTTTTTTTCCTTCGTCAAGAAGACTAGCACATACATTTTCAGGGAGCTTGAGGGTTGAATGTAGTGTGCCAGACTGCCAGGTCACAAGCTTTGCATTATTAAGTTACATTTTCCCCATGTTAAACCTGTTAATAACAAGTTAAGATTCAATTAAAAATCCAGCTTTCAGCACAACACAAAATTAAATGTGCGCTTTCAAATTTCAATTTCGATATAAATATGATTAAGCATTCAGGCCCAGCTATGTTCTATTCATCTATAATAGTGTAGATCTCAGACTTCACTGTGACAATTCCACAATTCTTTACAATTCTTCAGGAAATGAATAAAACTGAAATTTCTTCATTTTTGCACTTTTCAATTAGATTTTTTGCTGGATTTTGTAGAACTGTTAAATGTGACTGGAGAAACTATTTACACAGACGTGTAATACAGATAGCTAGAGAATTTTATGAGTTAATTATAAAGCCAATATCTGAAAGACAGAACCGCTATTGGCTTTTAACAGCATAGGAGTAAAAGTTACAGACACTCTGCAGAGTGAAAGAGCAGGTCATGCCAGCAACGGAGACACAACACAACCATCCCTAACCCTAAATAGACTAAGACATGCTGCCAATATCTTGATGCCATATGATCTGAGTGACTACACCCAAATCAACCATCCAGGTTCACATACCAAAATCTGCTGTAAAACAAATGTTTGAAGTTGAGAAGGCAGTTTCAATTAATTCTCCTGAATTGTCTTTCAAACACACTGCACTTTTAAGTACTATAGCGTGCCCTGAGGAACACTCAGCAGCCAACTCAACAATGTGACCAAGCAGATGCCTGGCTGTGACCTGCTGCCTTTTCTTCAAAGTGAGATGCACACAAATGGCACACCTCAGATTCAAACACATTTGTGTCACTGCACTTTAATTAGATGAGTCATTTGAGGATTTGTAGACAAAGTGATTTTTATTTGTTGATTGCACGATGCCACAGTCGCCAAGGTTTTAAGTTTAATGTGTACAATGTCTTAAGTTTAATCAAATATCTTGGAGGTTTAGTAATAGAACTGTTTTCCCAAGGAATGTTTATTTCCTGCCATTCAACCAGAGAAAGATGGTAACTTTGACTGAACAAGCCACAGTGTCAGCTCTAGCTCCAAAATTCAACAGTATAACTACTATAACTGGACATCTATTCATGCACTCCTGAGGACAGGGTACAATCATTATTATTAAAAATAATATATATAGTATATAGCTTGAACTCTGTCTATATCACTCAAAAAAATTAAAACAAAAACATATGAAATAATACAGAATCAAACCTGCAGAATACAAATATTTACTGTATTCCTCTGCTCACTTGTCCAACCCCTCCTTCATTTATCCATCCATCCATCCCTAAGGTAAACAGCATGAATACATGCAGCCCTGCTAACAGAAGCAGAATTATCTCCAAAGAGAAGGTTCAGCGAGACATGTGGCAATCAATAGTTTGAATGGAAATCAAACACCAGGAAGTAAATATAGCAGCCACACAAACCCCTACAGAGATGTCATCTTATCCTTTATACTGACGTTCCCCGAGGCTTAACTACAGACAGCTGCAAACACAAATGCAGATCTTTAGCCAGGGCCACTGCCTGAAATAGCACCACCAAGAGAGAAAGCAAAAATAACATTCACCACCATTACAATCGAACTAGATAAATTGACCCTAGGCCTCTATACAAAGCACACAACAACTTTTCCAAAAAAAAGGAAAAAAAAAAAAAAAAAAAAAGAAGTGGAAACTTTGTTTTCATTTACATTTTGCACAATGACATGCAAATATTTTAAATTCTTATTAACTGGAAATGGTACAAAGACAACATTAAAATGTTAAAATAAACATTTGATTTTTTTTTTGTAAAACATAAAATTTGTCCATACAAAACACCCATTTTGAATTTGATGCCAGCAACATGTTTCAAAAAAGCTGGGGGCATGTTTACCACTGTGCTGCATCACCTCTTTCTGTAACAACACTAAGTGTTTAGGAACTGAGCAGAACAATTGCTGTAGTTTTAAAAGTGATTTTTGCTTAATACAGGTTTTCAGCTGCTAAACAGTTCAGGGTCTCTTTTTTGTATTTCTTGTTTCATAATATGGCAAATGTTTTCAGTGGTGACCAGTCTGGACTGCAGACAGGCCAGTTTAGCAGCCAGATTTTTTTCACTACAGAGCCATGCTGTTGTAATGCGTGAATATGGCTTTGCATTGTCTTGCTGAAATAAATGAGGCCTTCCCTGAAAAAGACTCTGGATGGCAGCATATGTTTGCCTTCACAGATGTGCAAGTCAACCAAGCCCCCACCCCAAAACCCACCCACTATGGTCCATCTAGGTCTCTAATATGTACTCAATGAACTGCAATTATTTATGTGACAGTCCTCAACTAAAATGTCCTGAATGCGACAGGCATATTAAAATTTTTAAATGCTAAATTTGGCCCATTAAAGAGCAAATTAAATGGTGTTTTCTTTGTGACGTCGATGAAAAGAAACTAGTAGTGCTAATAGAAATGTGTTAGTATGCTTCATGTATTCATTTAGCCCATATTGTGAGCTTCAGGTTACAAAAATGCTAATACAAGTTGCCCAAATAAATAAATAATGTTGTTCATTTGTGGAAAGATTTACTATGCTATATGGTCAGTATGAGTACATCCTCCTCCAGGGATGCTGAGGCACTCAAAAACGCTGCACAGATGCTGCTTCAAAGAAATCCAGTAGCAACCACACTTTCCTTTCAACGTGTTTTTGTTCCTTCTAGATTAAATTATATATTGAGACAAGTTGATTATCATCACACAAAAAACTAAAAGCAGTGGGGTGCACCTTATACTACTCATCCACTTCTCTGAAAGATGACAAGTAATTTCTCATGAGAAGAACAATTACTCCACTCACTAAATTTCTCTGAAACACTGCCATCTGCTCCAGTGTGCAGCTGCAACTCGAGCAGCCGGTTTGCGTTTCTGGTAATGCCAGCACAAACCTACAGGAAAACCCTCCATGGGAGGCTTGGGATATGCTAAAGCTGTGCAATATGGACAAAACTCTAACTGTGTCATTAGATTGCTGCATCTGGTGATTGCAACATGCACTGATGAATCAATGTGATACAGTGAAGATATGTGAAGGCCTGCGTTATTTTAACCCAGTTAAAATAATTTACTTTTGATGAAGTGGCAAGCAAGACTGAATGAGTTGGAAAAATATCCAGCTGTGATTATTTCTCCCCAATTGGCAGTACACCAAAAAGTTGTAGTTGTGTTACCATGTATACAGCACATGAGTGTTTAGTTGCTTCTAATTGGGGGCAGTCGTGGGCTGGAGGTTAGGGAACCAGCCCTGTGACTAAGGTTGCCAGATCGATCCCCTCAGCTGACAGTGCCCTTGAGCAAGGCACCTAACCCCCAATTGCTCGCTGGGTGCCGTGGATAGGGCTGCCCACTGATCCACGCAAGTGTGCTCGCTGCCCCTTAGTGCATGTGTTCACTAGTGTGCATGTATGTGGGTGTTTCACTGCACGGATGGGTTAAATTTCACAGTGTGCAAACAGAGTGACAAATGTTTCTGAATTCTAAATTCTAGTTGGTCTACCTCATCTACAGCTCACAAGCTCCATGGTATTAAATTTGCCAACTTAAAATGCAGCTCTTAAGATATGAAAATTGCATCCCTTCAAATTTGAATATAAAAATGATTCATTTTTAAGCCCTAATCGCATGAATGGAACTGTAATTAGTCAACATGCTCCGATTCATTTGAGGGCTTATTTACATACAGCAGCCTTCTATACCAAAACTGCCAAAGGTTCACAATACATCACAATAATGCTTTAAAGACAATTTATAGACAAATTGCTCAGCATTAGCATTAGCATGAATCCAGATCAGAAGCTGACTACACATTACAGGACAACCTGCCTGGCAAAAACAACAGATTCTTTTTTTCATGCCACTTTGAACTTTTACCACACACACACACACACACACACACACACACACACACACACACACACACACCCTTCCTAGATGTTCTCATTTCCTCTCTGACACAGCAGGAAAGGAACAGAGGAGGAGTAAACAATCACTGGTCTGCACTCCCTGGCTTATAGCATGATCTAGCACTTTTTCCACACTGATTAATACCTAGAGTCAGCGTGGATCTGCATTCTAGCTTGAGCTGTAAATGATGTTATACATTAGTATTAGACCTGTATGATCTTTCTCTGCATTGATGTCAAACAATCCCTCAGCCGACTACTTGACACTGAATCCCCAGCAGATCTTAGCGCTGAGTGGACGTGTAATGGCGTCATAAAACCATGCATCCTTAAATACAAGGGTGACTGCTGTGACTTCTTAGGCTTCAGCATGTCTACATGATGACCCATCACAGCATACCCTTCATGTTCTGTCAAATCACTTTTCCTCTCATATAGACATGGTTTCTGTATATGAAAATAGAGAAATTGTAGCATTCTGACAAGCATTCTAAATAACAACCATTAATAATCACTATTCTGACATGCAAAATTTGTCAACTGATCACAAACTACAACCTTTGAAAAAGAAAAAAAAACAAACACCCAACCCTTTTTGATCCCAGATGTAACTGTAGAGTTTAGTAGGACTGGGCAATATGACCCAAAAATCTACATCACACTGCCATAATATGCTTTCTTGAGCAAATTGTATGTTTCATTACAAAGTTATGTTTAATTGTATTTAAGTTAAAAAGGTGAATGCAAATCATTACATTCATAGTTTCTGAAAGCATTCTTAAACTTTTTTTTTTTTTTAATCCGCTCTTACCAAACCTTATAGAAAAAAAAATTGATGTATATCATGAAAGTGTTCATATCACTCAACCTTAATTACAATACTAGGGCTGAACAATTTGGGCAAAATACCCAATTGACAATGTTTAAGAGTTATATTGTGGCTGCGATTTAAATTGCTATTACTGTCTAAACTAAAGTTCAGGCCAGAACATCCACTTTTTCTGGCTTGAGGCTTGACCATGAATGTTGTGTGCAAGACTGCCTGCAAGGTGTGGCTGTGATGTCACAACACATGCAGGTTAGGTTGCCTTATTTACAGGCAGTTCACAAGCTCTGTATGATAAAGGTTAAATTCCCCCCCACTTACAATTTAAGACAATATTTTTGATGTTTGCAATTTGACAAGTGTACTCTCTCAAACTGATTTCAACATAAAAACAATCTTTCAGCCCTATACAATATCATAAAATATTACAAACAATTGAACACCCCTGGTCAAATTAAATTTTTTTTTTAATTCAAAATCACATACTGGAAACATTCTTCAGCAGAATCTCTCTTAAATAAATCTAAATTTGCCATGACTTTTGCACAGGTCACATTTTATGCTTAATTTCAGCATTCAGCAAATATATAGTAATTATCAACAACAACAATATATACCACAATAACAATGTAATTGATCAGATGCCCAAAACTTTTGCATGACTATAATATAAAAGTAAATTTAAATTTTTATAAGACAGGCAAAAAGAAAAAAAATTACAAGAATATTTGTAACTTCAGTGTCAGTGTCAAGTGAACGCTTAACAAAATATATTTTACAAGCATTTATGAGTGCAAATAATTCATGCAGAATCTAGGAATCAGATGAACATTAGGCAATTAGGCTGTACTGTATACAACATTTTTTCAGTGAACTGAAACAAAGTTGTTAATGAACACACTGAAGTATAATGTACAAGCAGAACAATCACTAGCTTTATTACTATCTTCCAAAGCATGATAATGCAAATGAATGCACAGGACACAAGCCAAGTCTATTAAACCAAACAGTGCCTCAGGACTCCAACGGATGCATAAAAGGCCTTTCTACTTTTAAGGCCGGTAAAGACGTCCCTCAACTAGCCTAGAGGAAGGAAGAAAATGTGAACTCTATCTTTAGCTTTCTTGTTAGCGGCTGAAACAGCATCAAGTTCTTCTCTTAAGCTCAAATTTTTTGAGAAGGCACTAAATACATCAGAAGGCCCAAATACATAACAGGCCTAACTAGGCAAAGATGAATTCAACAACGCTGAGCAGAGCAGCTATTAATCATTTACAGTGATAAGGGTTTACACCTGTTCCTGAACTGAACAGCAATACACAGACGTTTCCAGCATGTTGCGGTATTAATCTTTAATGTGACTACTTTACTGAAAGGGAAACCAAAGCTCCCTGGTTGTTGTGGTTTTATGGTTTACACTTTCAGGGTGGAGGCATTACGTGAAGGCATTATATGAAGGCTGATAATTACCATCTATGGATGTGCTTACCTTAAAACAAAGCATGCAGGCAATGAAAGGGGGTTAGTAAAAAAGAGTTTTTAACTGAGCAGCATAAAACATTAAGCTCCTCTGAAGCTGAACAAAGTTCCTTTTTTTTGCTGCTTCATTTTTAGCAGTGGTGGATGTTAAGCAACATAAAACAGAATGAAGTGACCCTTTATGAGTCAGATGCATTACGGACTGAACAATAAACAGTATGTGTTACTGACAAAACAGTTATCAACACAAATTAGTTATTTGGATATCCCTCATAATTACTGAGTTCAGGTATTTCAATCACTCATCGTTAAAAGGTGTACAAAAATCAAGCACAGAGCCACGTTATTTACATAGACAAACACTGGCAGGTGGATGTGCGGTACTGAAGAGCTCTGTGGCTTTACACGTAGCACTGTAATAGGATGCCATCTTTGTCACAAGTCAGTTTGTGAAATTTATGCCTTGCCAAACAGGAGTACAATTATTACTTGGCTAAGTCAGCTAAAACTGACGACCAAATTAATTGGCAACTATGAATAGTCGATTAGTTGGTGACATCACACGTGTTTCTCGCACCAAGTAGGAATGCT
This sequence comes from Pygocentrus nattereri, assembly GCF_015220715.1. Classification (NCBI taxonomy): domain Eukaryota; kingdom Metazoa; phylum Chordata; class Actinopteri; order Characiformes; family Serrasalmidae; genus Pygocentrus; species Pygocentrus nattereri. The sequence goes on from NC_051217.1 coordinate 11,643,550, forward strand.
TTGATATTACTGCTTACTCAAGAGTTAACCGAAGCACAACGGCAGCCTAAAGACCAAAGTGTGGGAGTGCTTCATGTTAAACTCAGTGGTGACTGCGAAGGGCGGGGGGGTGGGGTTGGGGGCAGGTTGTCAGCTTGACAAATGGCACAACTGACTTTAGCTGGCATGGGAGCACATCCTCCTTGTGGGAGATTCTGAAGAGGAAACATGTGCTGGGAGCTTCATGAAATGAGTTTCCATAGTTGAGAGTCTGCTCTCTTGCCTAAGATCACCATGTGTAATGCCAAGCGTCAGCTGGAGTGGTGTAAAGCATGCCACCACTGGAACAGTAAAAATGTGTTCTCAGGAGTATCAGATTATGCTTCACTATCTGGTGGTCTGATGGATGAATCTGGACTTGGCGGATGCCAAGAGAATACTATCCACTGAAATGCATAGTACCAAAAGAACAGCTTTTCGGAGGAGGAATAAAGGCCTCTTATTTCTAGTGAAGGGTAATGTTAATGCTATAGCATTCAAAGCCATTTTAGAGGATTACATGCTTCCAGCTATGCAGCCTTTGAGGAAGGCCCTTTCCTGTCCACCATGACTGCGCCTCTGTACAAAGCAAGGTCCATGAAGACATGGTTTGATGAGAATGGTGTGGAGGAACTCCTGTGGCCTGCACAGAGCCCTGGCCACTGAACACCTTAAATTTGAATGAAGCTGCCTCATGACTTCATTCAGCATTTTCTGAAGAGAACATCAGTTAGATGAAGACCAATATCATACATTTTCTGAATACTGTAATGTTTCAAATTCACAAGCCAGCTAGAATAAGACATGCAGCCAGATGTAAAACTGAAACAGAAAGACTTGATTGGCTAAACAGGTCAAAAGGCTAATTAGCACATAAAAAGCCCTTTTCCAACAGGCCTTGGTCTAAGAAATCCCTCATCCGTGACTTTCACCCCAATACTCCCCAATATTAGCCTTTTACAAACATTGTCTCACAGTATTCATTCATCACACCATGTTTAAATCAAGTAGAAAACTTCTACTTTTAATTGTATCTGTGAGTATAAGGCAAAATAAAATTGCATATATTTTTTTAATGCTGCTGGAGTAAAAACATTGAATTCGATTTGCTATTAGGCAGAAGACAAATGTCAATAAAGTTAGTATTTAGGCCTGTCACAATGACCATAATTATATTGCATGATTGTATTGTGTCATGATTTTATGTTGCAACATATGAAACGAGAAGTGGGTGTATTTTTATTACCTGGGCAAATAAATGAAAAGAAAGCAGAACATGCATTTATTTAGACACATTACTGGTCTTGACTTGAGTTTAAGCTGTCTCTCGTCAATTGGGAGTTTCTATGTATTGACAGCAAAGAAGCAAGATCTCTAATCAGCCAATCTGACTGTTGTAGACATGTATTTTAATAGAAGCATAGTGAATCAATTATTAAAAAGTGACATACTAGGCAGCTGAAAATCTCATGAGCATGACAGGCCTAGTTTGCGTACTGAAAAAGCATGGAATTTTATAGATAGCATTACACAATGTTGAGCCACCTCTCCTTTTACACACCCACAGAAACTTATACTCCTCAAAGACCACTATAACCACTGCTGGAACAAAGGGCGGGAACAAAGGGGCATCATCTTTCCCTACAGTAAGCAGGCCCATTACAGCATCTCTGAGTCAGTCCTCGACTGGCCACTGAGAGCTCCAGGCGCAGCAGGTCCGCTTCACTTGCAGACACATCAAACGGACTAATTACAGACAGGAGAACTACACTCACACTGATGGAACTAATCTTTTACAAAAGTTGCTTGTATCAATCCATACACTCCTCCTAACAGAACTGGCTGTCACACATTTGCTCATCACAGAGAAGACTGCCTCCACATCATGCACATGAACAAACACCAAACTCTCTTCTGAACCAAATCTCCTTCATTCCAAAGAAATCAACAGCAATAACTTGATTAAGCATCATGCCATTTCATTTCCTTCACAAGCTTATCTGTGTCTCCTCCTCCTGCCATGATTCAATCAAGTTCTCCATTAGGCCTGATGTCTCTCCATCAGTCACTCAGGAATATCTCCTCACACCGGTCACTCTTTGGCCCTTTGTTTACATTGAAACCCTCCAGAACATCCATATGAACAGCCTACTCAAAATGCAAATTAAATTGAGTGAGGCTAGTGAATGAGAGACAAGGTGCAGCTGTGTCTGGGCCACCTTTCCCCTCTCCATGCAGCATCTCTGCCAGAAAGACAAGCCCTGAAGAGCCTAGCCTGGGGGAGACGGGAGGGAGAGATTTATAGGCTCCATTTAGCTCTTCAGAAGGCCACAGCTGTTACTGAGCCCCAGCAAAGTAATTATGGCAATAATTAAAGCCTTACTCAGTGATATGCTGAAAGAAGCAAACAATAGATGGGGAAGGAACTTTGCATGCCGCACCAGGAAGAGAAGTAGGGAGAAATTACAGGCCAAGTCATACCACAACTATTGGTCAAAAATTTGTTAAAATGTCTGATGCTACTGATTAGATTTACTTTCATAACTCGATACAGAATTCCAGTGATTCGGAACTGAAAGAAGATAAATCATGTAGCGGTGCCAGTCAGATGTTAATTCTTTTGAGATACGAAGAATCCTACATGACCTTGTTTTAAGGAGAATGCCTCCATACTCACTTAGGGGTTACCTGAGGACAGAGTAGCATAGAGCCCTCACACTTTCTCACTCTCAAACAAAATTTTTAATTCATCTTTTAAGGCCTCTGAGCCAAATTCATCACAGATGCAGTCAGGGGAAAAAAAAACGACTTGATTAGACACACTAATTTAGTTAAAAGCCCCTTTTCTGGCAGGCATCTGTCTGAGAATCCTTCAGGTGACTTCATGTCTCTCCCCTTTTCTTGCCAACCAACTCAGTATCTCAGTTTAACAAACATATATGCATTCATTAGAAAAACTAGGCCTAGAGAGTTTGTAAAATACTATAAATCCCTCTGAAGAATCATGGTGTATAAAATACATGGTGAATCAGGGTCTTATTTGCCCAAACAGCAGGGCAGCATGATAATCTTTGCAGCCAGAAACCTTTAGAAATTATCAACCATTTAACAACATCCGTGCTGCAACTTTAGGGGAAAAGGTCAGCTTTTTGCTCCCCACACTAGCTGGTGTCCCCACTTGTAGAGCAGGGAATATTTTCAGATGGGAGTTCCTAAGGTAATTTCTGGACCAAAGAAACAGCCTTGCTCACAGAATTCTTGTAATACTTGCACAAGAGATTCAGAGATTCTGAGTTCTGAAATAACTCCCACACTCAGAAGTTTTCAATATTTCAAACAGAAAGTGCAGGAATCAGTTTCAAGGATGGAGAGCAGGCCCATGTTTCAGCTCAAATGAGTAGCCTCAGCCATTGAATTACAGAGAGAGAGAGAGAGAGAGAGAGAGAGAGAGAGAGAGAGAGAGAGAGAGAGAGAGAGAGAGAGAGAGAGAGAGAGAGAGAGAGAGAGAGAGAGAGAGAGAGAGAGAGAGAGAGAGAGAGAGAGAGAGAGAGAGAATATAAAGGGTCAGGTAGTGTTCCACTGGCAGGACAGACAGGGACAGGTTTATATAAAAAAAAAAACAAAAAAAAAAAACCCACAGGTCATTTAACTTATGACCATAATGAGAGTGCGGTGCTGAACACAAGCTCTCACTGCATACCTCGTCAGGCACTTTTGCTGAAAAAGGCAAAAGTGCTGTTTTTGTGTCTTGCAGCAAATGAACTTTGCCCTTATGCTTACAAAAATGTGTGTGGCAGCATAGCAAAGGACAGAGAGAGGTTTAAAAAAAATGAAAAAAAGATAAGGGGGGTGAAACAAGGAAACAAATAATGGAGCCATTTTTAAGCATACAACTAATACATTCCACTCATTTTGTTCCAAATGACAAAGGCCAGGAAACAAAGCAGAAACACAAAACCAAGCCCAATATCAAGATTTGAGGCGACAGAACCATCTTCACAGCCTTCAGAGATCTTTGACAGTTTAGCTTTTTTCATCTCAACACCAGCAAATGCATCTACATACTTAACTGGCTGGTTATACGATCACAGTTCAGCACTCAGAGGAAATAGACTCTATTCTCTTAGCTGGCCAGCATCCTTTGAACTAGGTCACTGTGTCAAAGTATGAGGCAAAACCCCATGAAAACATTAGGAAACAATATTTCCACACTGACATTGCGGCATATAATCCCCCCAATAATATACAATTAGCCAGCAACCATTTGAGCCAGTACAGCATTAGCAGGGAAACTGCAAGCAAAGCCAGACAGCATGTCAGGGGCTGTAGCTGCCAAGAACCAACAGCAGCGGGCTCAGTGCGGTTGGTAGTCTGTGAACTGAAGGTGTGAGAGCGCGAGCCAAATTTAACATTTCACCGTTCAGCGTTACTTACCAAAACGATTTTATCCGACCAGCGAACGAAATAACTTTTAATATAGCAAATAAAATATGACAAGTTTAACTGAGCTAAAATTGGAACGATAAGCCAACAGAAATACACCCAATGCTGTTAGTGCGTTAATGGGGACGCCACTGTTTATGGTCTTTATAGCGAGCTAATTTTAATACTGGAGGAAACGCAGCGCGGTCTACAAAAGTCAACACCAGCAAGTTCCTTAACTTGCGCTAGCAACGCTAGCTTACACAGAACAAGTCTCACTCGCATGTGTGCTCTCCCAGCTCACCTCCTTCGTGTCCTGCAGGCACTCCAGCACGGCTAGGTTATTGTTCCAGGTGTGTTTGGGGCAGTGCCGGCTCGCGTCCTCCCGGCAGGCCTCCTCTTCGGCCAGCCTCCAGCCGCTGGCTCTCCGTGGCTGAGACACCGACGAGGCGGCACCGGCTTTAAGCTGCCGGTTAATGGCGATAAGCGGAGGATGGAGGTTGACGTTCGGCTGCGGTCTGAGCCCCAGTGTGAGAAACACGCAAGAGAACTGGGTCGTCAGCAGGAGCAGGAGCTGAATACGTCCGCACGCCGCCATCTTCGGCTACGGCTAAGCTCGGCTCGGCCGCTTGCGCCTGTTCTCCCCCCGCTACAAAAGCGGCTGCGCGGGCGCTGGGGGGCGGACTGCACTTGGCACCTACTGGCTGTTGCCGTCTTCAGCGGACAACCCGGTATGGCCATAACAGTCAGGTGGAGTAACTTAGTGTTTGCACGTCAGCCCACATTTTACGAGGCATTTAAGTAGCCTCATTAAACTGAACCGATTTACAGTAGGGACCGATATGGGGATTATCCGATGCGGCTAATTTTCCACGTATCTGCCAATAGCGATATACTGAGATAGATAGATAGATAGATAGATAGATAGATAGATAGATAGATAGATAGAAACTGGATATTATGCTAACTTACTCCGTGTATTTACAGTGAAATATAATTTATAAGATTACAAATGCAGTAAAATGAACGAAATGCAGGAATTTTAGTGCAGTAACCCATCACCGAAATATTCAGTTTTTTGATCTGCAAATCATTTTAAGCAATTATCTGCCAATACTTATTGATCACACTATCATTGTGCATCCATTACAGTATCCAAATGCAAGAACGCACGGCACGTGCACATTTATTTATGCATTTATGGATTTATGCATTCCTCCTCGTTATTCGTCATATTTATCCTAAGTAGACTCATGTGGACTAGGTCTGTGTGTAAATGTAGGCTTTTAACTGCCCATTCAAACAAAAGCCCTATTCGTCATGTCCCATGACCCCATGTCCTTCCAAGCCGTATTTTGTCTTCGCATTATTGACTTTTAAAGCATTGCCTAATTTTGCAACTCCATAAAAGACATTTTATGGTGTTGTAAAAGTTATAAGCTGAGTGTACAGAGAGAGCTCTTTTCACCTCTGTCAGGTGTTTCCAATTTCTTTGTTAATTGATTAGTCGTAATGTATTTGCATATACATCGATCTGCCACTTCATAAAAGTACAACTCCTTGTTTCTACACTTACTTTATAGGTGCACGTTGTAGATGTACAATTACAGATTGTAGTCCATCCGTTTCCCTGCATAATTTGTTAGCCCCCCTTTCACCCTGTTCTTTAATGACGAGGACCACTAGACAGCGGGTATTATTTGGGTGGTGGTTCATTCTCAGCACTGTACTGACACTCATGTGGTGGTGACATGTAAGTATGTTGTGCTGATATGAGTGCATCAGACACAGCAGCACTGCTGCAGTTTTTAAACACTGTGTCCACTTACTGTCCACTCTATTAGACACTCCTACCTTGCTGGTTGACCTTGTAGATGTAGTCAGAGACAATAACTCCTCTGTTGCTGCACAGTTGGTGTTGGTCATCCTCTAGTCTTTTATCAGTGGTCACAGGATGCTGCCCACATGACTGTGTTGGCTGGATATTGTTGGTTGGTGGACTATTCTCAGTTCAGCAGTGACACTGAGGTGTTTAAAAACTCTGTGTGTGTGTGCGTGAAAGTTCGTGAATGCTGAGGTTTTCTAGAGATGGAAGAAACTTTTACTTTAAGTAATATTTCATAAGCTAGACAAATTTCATACATAACACTCATGACTAACATATGATCGGTTTCAAAAGTTTGGGCACCCCTGGAGAAATTGTGTGTTTGGTTGATTTTCTAAATAAGTTAACATCCTCTACAGAGAACACACTCTTGCACATTTTAATGCACAATTACTGTTTATTTGCTGAACTTAACATAATGGGAAAATAAAACATAAAATGCCAGTGCAAAAGTAATGGCACATTTTATATTACATTTTTTACAATATGTTAAACTCAACAAATAAATAGAAATTGTGCAGAAAATCCCACATTTAAGTGCTTTGGTTAATTGGCATTACACATCATTGTGCTGTAAATTGTGTATCTCTGTTAGATAACCAACTGTATAAAATTTCAGTGAGTTTTACTCCTATAGACATAGAGAATTCTCCAGTGCTTAAAATGCCCAGGCTACAGTTAAAGAAACTAATCAATGATTGTAGCAAATCACAAACCATCCATAAGAAAAAAAAATCCAATAATAATAATGTTGTGTGACTTATTTTCAGCAAGTAATATTTCGATTTCTGGAAGGAATGTTTTTTAGGATGAAGAAACATCAAAGCATTTGCTGTAATCTGCACCGCAGTAATTGGATTCTCTATTAGTGTGGCTTTGGCTTTGTGCATGCTGGATGGTTTGTGGATCAAACATTAATTGCCTGGAGATTTCAGAAGTTGTGAAAAGTGTTCATTCCCTGCTTTTACACAATGTTCCAAATCTGTCGAATGAAAGTACAAGGAGATCTGTTTATAATGGTACATTCATTATCCTGCAACAATGAAGCATGTTCAGGATAAATTAGCGGAGCGAGGAATGCAAGTTAACCTGTACTGGGAGTGACTAAATTAGTGACATTGAGCTCAGAGAATAAGCTGGTGAGACACAATTTTTGATGAGTCGAACATCCTATCATTTTTCATCAATTTTGATTATTTTAAATATCCTAGTTACGTCTCACCATAGTGTGACAGTCATTGTGCAGAATCTAGGACTGTCATGTACAGCACTAGACAGTTTTGGTGGCAAATTGAAGAAAGTATTATAATGACATACTGTGCTTAACATAATAAAATGATTCTACAATCCACTATAATGTGAATTCATCTTCAGCACTAAAGCTTTCTAGAAAGCACAGCATTCCCTGGTTTGTCAAAATCACACAACTAAAAAAAACAGACAGTTGTTTTTCCAACAAAAAAAGGTCTGCCTTTCAGCGCCACCATGCTGACTAGGTCAATTCAACAGAGGTTTCTCTTTCATGGCTGTGCACATTCTAGTCAGGTTTAATCATGTTAACTATAATCTCTACACAAAGGCTTGTGTGTCTCTATCTATTACAATGTCTGCAGCTCCTTATTTCCTTAAAGGTGCAGGGTCAATGACTTGCTTACCACAAAAGTATATGGTTGACAGCAATTTTAAGCATCTAAAACAGGAATTAGCAGTTACAAGCACAGCATGTGAAATGGGAGCAACCAGTTTTTAGTCACAGAAGAGTATGCTACTCTTACAATTTAAACACAAACAATAATCATGGCTAGAAGGCAAAAATATCTATGGCCATTAAAATGGGGGGTGTTGGCAACTACCAGATGACACAACTCTAATGAACAGTAGCACAATGTATGGGGAAAAGACAGTAAAATAAAAAAGGGGGGAGGTGTACATTGTAATTACACAGTTTATTTTGCCCAAAGGACCAAACACATAAAAAAGTTATAATGCCACCTATTGGAAACTTTTCATGATGCTTTGTGAACCCAAGTGAAAACGTATTTTAAGTCTAATGAGTTTGAGAAAAACAATGTACATCACATTTGATTTGTTTGATGCATCTGCATTAGAAGAATTGTAGTTGAGGGCTGGAGGGTTATAATATTGGCACAAATTGACAAATTAGCATTTGAAATATTGTAGAAATCACTGAGATCCTTTGGCATGTTGTACGTTTCAGCAGTAAAGTGGGTAATAACAACAGAATGCTCTGAATAACTGGTTTGGCTTGTTGGACAACACAACAGGTCCATAAAAAGGGTCACTGGAGCTGACAGTGCTGGAGTATCTCCCAACCAGAGAGGCTAAATCATAAACTCATTGATTATTTTATGTCTGTCTATAAGAGCAGTTTCATGCTGAATGTATATCCTGAAAACAGTTGTCTAAAATTCAAGATCTTCTAGGCCACAAAAAAAACTTGGAGCATCTTTTTTTTAATTCCTTTAGACATTTTAAACTTTTTATATTGGTTTAATGTCCATTTACTAAATTTTTTATGTCAACTGATTCCATCGTACTGAAGTTAATAGTTCTTGTTGTACTTATTGGACACTATTGTAGGTACAGGTCACCCAGTTTGAGTGTCTGGTATGTACACAGAATAAGTTTTTTTCACAGTACATACATTTAAAATGGACTTAATTGCAATTAGTCCTTTGTTTCAGACTTGCGTCCTTGATCAAATGAGGTTGAGCACTCCTTTAAACTGTAACAATAATCTGAATCTTAGTGCCATCATTGTCAGTGCTGACCAGTCCTCTGATTCTCAGTATGCAAATTCATGAAGCTGTTTTTGACAATCAAATCTATGTAAAACATCTTTCACTTTGGCTACAGTGTGCACTAATACAGGAGGCAAATCAAGTACTGGAGGCTCACAGATCTGTGCAGTAATTTCCCTGATGTAAAATGCTTGCTTAAAGTTGTGACAGTCTACTCATAACCTGGAGTCATTTGATTCATCCAGGAATGTATCACATGATTGACTTTCTTACTGAAGTCTTTTTTTTTAGTAGATCTTTTCAATCTGATCAGATAAACAACTAGTTCTTTCAGTTTCTGTTCACTATATTAGCAAAAACATGGAACTGTTAAATAATCACAAAGTGTTAAAGTGGTTGGGATAGTGTAGTGGGTGACACCTCTGCCTTCCCCACCTCGGCAAACACCCTACACTATACCAATAAGAGTCCTTGGGCAAGACTCCTAACACCGCCTTGGCCTGCCTGTGTAAAATGATCAAATTGTAAGTCGCTCTGGATAAGAGCGTCAGCCAAAATGCCATAAATGTAAGTGTAAATGTTAAACAGATATTTGCGATTATTTTAGAAATAATCCACCTTTTACCTTGATGAAGTTTACAGATTTTACAATTTAAAAAAATTGGGACATCTGATAAAATGCCAAAAAAGAGATATTTGAATATATGAAAGACATTATATTTAAATATACACTATATTTCCAAAAGTATTCACTCACCCATCCAAGTAATTGAATTTAGGTCTTCCAGTCACTTCCATGGCCACAGGTGTACAAAACCAAGCATCTAGGCATGCAGACTGCTTCTACACACATTAGTGAAAGAATGGGTCGCTATCAGGCGCTCAGTGAATTTGAGCGTAGTACCATAAGACGCCATGTGTGCAACAACTCCAGTCGTGAAATTTCCTCGCTACTAAATATTCCACAGTCAGCTGTCAGTGGTATTATAACAAAGTGGAAGCAATTGGGAACGACAACAACTTAGCCACGAAGTGGTAAACAAAAATGACAGAGCGGGGTCAGCGCATGCTGAGGTGCATTGTGCGCAGAGTTTGCCAACTTTCTGCAGAGTCAATTGCTACAGACCTCCAAACTTCATGTGTCCTTCAGATTAGCTAAAGAACAGTGCACTTGAAGCTAGAGAGCTTCATGGAATGGGTTTCTAAGGCTGAGCAGCTCCATCCAAGCCTTACATCAAGTGCAATGCAAAGCATCGAATGCAGTGGTGTAAAGCGCTGACACTGTACTCTAGAGCAGTGGAGACGTGTTCTCTGGAGTGACGAATCACTTCTCCGCCTGGCAATCCAATGGATGAGTCTGGGTTTGGTGGTTGCCAGGAGAACGGTACTTGTCTGACTGCATTGTGCCAAGTGTAAAGTTTGGTGGAGGGGGGATTATGGTGTGGGGTTGTTTTTCAGGAGTTGAGCTCAGCCCCTTAGTTCCAGTGAAAGGGACTCAGTGCTTCAGCAAGAGATTTTGCACATGCTCCCAACTTTGTGGGAACAGTCTGGGAACGGCCTCTTCCTGTTCCAACATGACTGCGTGCCAGTGCACAAAGCAAGGTCCATAGAGACATGGATGAGCGAGTTTGGTGTGGACGAACTTGACTGATCTGAGTCCTGACCTCAACCCAATAGAACATCTTTGGGATGAATTAGAACAGAGACTGCGAGCCAGGCCTTCTTGTGCTTCTGGAAAAATGGTCAAAAATTCCCATAAACACACTCCTAGGCCTTGTGGAATGCCTTACCAGAAGAGTTGAAGTTGTTATAGCTGCAAAGGGTGGGCCGACATCATGTTAAACCCTATAGATTAAGAATGGGATATCATTCAATTTCATATGCGTGTGAAGGCAGATAAGCGAATACATTTGTTAATATAGTGTATATAAAAGAGATAAGGTAAAATATTGTATCACCATTATTGATTTTTGTTAATATATGCTAATTCCAGATTTGATGCCTGCAATGCATTTCAAAAAACAGGGATGAGTCAATGTAAGACAGGGACGTTTGTGAGATAATAAAAACTACTTCCACAAGTAAACAGGTGAGTAGGTAAGAGATGATGCATGTTTGGGTATAAATGGAGCATTCACAAAATGCTTAGTCACCATTTTGTAAAAAATTCTGAGAGAAAATAGTCCAGTAGTTTAAGAACAATGTTTCTCAGTGCATCACTACAAGAAATTTAGGGATTTCACTAACTATAGTCCATAATACTCAAATATATCAAAGAGAATTTGGAGAAATCCTGTGCATAAAGTACAAGGCCAAAAACTTATATTGAATATGTATGACCTTCGATCCCTCACACAGGAATGCATTAAAACAGCATGCTTTTGTAATGAATATAAACACATGAGCTTGGGAATACTCTGGAAAACATAGTTTGTAGCTATATCTACAAATTAAAGTAAAAAAACTTTACTATGTAAATCAGAATCCATATAAACAACATTCAGAAACACTGACTTCTCTAGGCAAATGCTCATCTGAGATGGACTGACGCAAACTGGAAATGTGTGCTGAGTCCACCTATGAAACTGTTTTTGACAACAATCACCATTGTGTTCTCTGGGTCAAAGTGGAAAAGGACCATCCCGACCAAAGCAAAGTTTAGAAGACTCTGTCTGTCATGGTATGGCAGTGTCAATGGTATGGGTAACTTGTGATGTACAAGTGAAGGCAACATTAGTGCTGAGAGTACATATGCTGTATTTTAGATGACATCTTTTTTCAGGCACTACCACATTCTTCATGTATTACAAAGTGTGGCTTCATAGTAGTGCAAGTTATAGGCTACCTTGCTTAGTAAGTATATGGAAAAATATGAGTGGTATGTAGTGTACCATCAGGAGAATAGCAGCATATGAAATGTTAAACAAGATGTGCAGGTACTTAAACAAATTTATTTCTGAACTGATGGCATAAACTCTGTAAATGCTGGTTAGTCCTTCAATATTCCCTTATGGAAGAGCACAATACTTAAATATTCATTTCAAAAGAAAAGACCAAACAAACTGAAACAGAAGAAAACACTTTTTAGGCCACATGACCATGATTGTAAAATCAGCAGCACATTTAGTCCTCTTTCTACAGGTGCTTATTTTCACAGATTCTTGGCACCATGTAAAGCAATCAAACTACATCAGTTTAAAAATCAGAACAAAAAAATGGTATGATCCTGTGAATGTATATTACTAAATAAGGCTAGTTTGAATCCAACTTAACTGTAAGTGTTCCTTGCATTATGACCAGTCGGCCAGAGCAGTGCAAGAATCCATTGTGATTTTCAGTGCTGTTTCACAGAGTGACAGCATGGTCTGCTAAGATGGGCAGACCAAGCCTTGTTACAGTACTAAGAGGTTTGAGGGACATCCTGGGACGTGGTTGGATGCCTTGAGGGATTTAAAGAGGCTTCAAAATGTGCTCTGGAGTAGACAGTGGCAGCCACAGCCTGTTGGACAAACCTCTTGAGAGCGGAACCACTCCATCATGTGGCTGGTATGCCCACCATGCCCACAGCTCAGGCAGAAGTTGGAGGAGCCACGCACAGCCACATGGCAGATAGCACATTGGAAAGTAAAGCGTTTACACACAGCACACTGAGTTCCCCTGGCCTGGCTCCGACAGTGGCAGCAGTACACTCCAAATTCTGCAAAAGGAGAACATAAAATAACACCCAATAGGACAGTGTCCAGTGTGATGGAGGCAGCAGATAGCAGCTGACAATGATCTACAAGCTGGCATTACATGTGCTCATAGATTTTCTCTGTATAATAGGGACAAACTAATTTCACAACATGATGTGTATTGTGTTTTGTGAACCATGCTACAATATACTGTCAATACAGATGAAAAAAGAAATGCAAAAGCGTTCATTTTGACTATTTTTTTTTTAGTCAATGTAAGATTGGCAAAACACAAAGACAAATAATATGAAATACACACAAACTCTGAATAGTTTTAGCTGCTGCAGATTTCTTTTTTTATTTTTGTGGTTGATGCTTTTAGGCTGGGATGCCCAAACTTTTGTCTTTGGGCACAAAATACAAAAACAACATACAAATAATGAAGGTAAGTAGATTTCAAATCGAGCTTTCAAAAATGTACTTTAAAAGACGCTACACTATACAGTACATTACTAAAATACTTTAAAAATACTACATTAAAAGGAAAATAAGAATTTAATATTTTATATATATATGTTTATTCTTTTATTAGTTAGGGGTTAGGGTAACTCTCTGAGTCCAGTATCGTGAAACAAACTGTGAGCTGAGTATATCATTACACCCTTGCTGATCATTCAAATGCTTGTGAACTTACCTATACCCTTGTGTGGTTCTGGAGGGCAAGAAACAAATTTGAGAACCTCTGCCCTCTTCTCCTTCAGGCCCCACCGGTACAGAATTTCTCCATAACATTTCTTGAAGTCATCAAACTGCAAGGTATTGGCTGGATCCAATAATCTGCATATAGCAACACAATTTTCATTCTTTGTTATCTAACCGAAAACATAATGATAGTCCTACCTGAATGACTGGCACAGTCAAACAGTTTACCTTTTGTTCATGTCATGCTGCTCTTTTTCACGCTCCCGAGGGTCTGGGTATAACTGGTTTGCATAGCGGTAGTCGTCAGGGGAGGACTCTCCCCAGGGTGGGGCCTGTTCTGAATCCCGCCCAGCTAAGAAAACAAACATAGATTGAAAATGACAAAAGTTATAACTCTTAATTGACTGTCAATCAACAATAGTCAGAAGCTCAGATGCTCTGCCCTGAAGATATATGAACCATCTAATATTTATCATACTCTAAGATTGCCACAACTATTGCAGTTTGGTCAGTTGCACTCTCAGTGGCTATATGCACTGTTGGGCAGTGTTTCTTCCTCAGTCTATCAGGATTTTTTTCTTTATAAATATAAATGCTGGTAGGAGTGCCTATGAGTGTGCCACAATTTTTCATGTGGGTCTGTTTTTCTTTGACAGTCACCCTCCCCTACTCATCATGTAAAAATAGTGGTGATTGGTTGGTTTGCACATCGGTCAAATGGCCTCTTTCTGTTCAAAGCAGGTGGAACTTGGCAACATTCAGTGACAAAACCCACAAGACCTTTTGCCGATAGTCAAAAGTCTGGTTTATGAAACTAAGTAGCAACTAGTATGCCAATATAGTAGACACAGATATAGACAACAACACCACTCACACCTAATCAAAGATAAAAAGAACTGCAAATAAAATAAAGCATGCTGATCTGAGGCAGCAGAGTCATTTAATTACTCACTGGTGTTCCACATTGTAGTGGTGGTGGAGTCTGAGGTACTAGAGCAGGAACCAGATGTAACAGAACTGGAAGTGTAGCTGGGCTAAATGAGAAATGATAACGTAATTTCATCATGAAATAAAAGACAAAATTGCCTTAAGAGTTTTGCCTATTTATTTCATTTCTATAAAAAAGACATAACTCAGACTATATTATGCTTAACATGTGAAATATGTATTTAAGAAGAGAATGAAGGCTGAGGGGACATACGTAGCGGGAGTGGTGTAGGGTGAAGCCTGAAGAGCGTGGCCCATACAACATGAAGTAATCTTGGGGGATCCCCTGTCCCCTGAACACACTGCACAGCATGGCCAAACTCTGCACATCACTCATCTGACTGTAGTGTTCAACCCTGTGAAGAAAGGCAGACAAATATCCAAAAAATTAATTGGATGGAGTGTTTCACCTCACTATTGCAGCATTGCTGTTACTGAGATTTCTATCTACATCTGAATTTGGCTATAGCTTTTGTTCATTCAAATTTCTAGCTATGAAGTGCAACTTACAAAGTTGCCAGCAGTTTCCGTCCAAAAGGATGTCTGGCCCAAGGAGTGTCAGCATCAGGGTCAGAATCAGGACAGAGGTCAAGATTGGTAGCTGCAGAGGCCAGGGCCCATACCTTCAAAAAGAAAGCAGTGAATGTATGTATGCTGTATATAGTTTGCAGTTATGAAAATATTCAGAAGAATACAGGACTATACCAACAGACTGTCTATTTAGTACATCGATCAATCTGTAGTTTTGATAAGTAATACTTTATTGAGCGAATCTAGTAAAAAAAACGTAAAAATTGACTGCTGAAGCAAGTTTGCCTATTGATTGTTACATACCTTTGCTAAATCTCTGCGCCCTACTGCCAGCGCTGCAGCTGCATTCTTTTGACATGTGTCTTGTATGTCATTCACATTTAGTCTAAAAAAACATTCAAAGACAAAAAAAGCATTCAGGAACCACAAAATCTCAATAACCTTTGCGACTTGCATACTACCATTATGAATATGTAATCTGAAATTATTAAATTGTATAAGTGGTATTTTATGAAACACTGAAGAACTTACACATAAGTCTCAGCGAGGGCTTTGTGTATAGGGAGTAGGCAGGAGATCTCCTGAATGATGACTTTTCCGGCCAGTTTTATAGCTCTGTTGCTGTAGTCTGTTCCCTCTCGTTTCCCTTTCCAACGCCGTGATTTCTGAGGCAGAGAGTAGGGAAATGACAAAAAAAAGCCAAACACTCTTTTACAGTGCATTGTGATTATTTATTGCACTAATATTAGGGGTTAAAAATGCCTTGGAATTATTGATTATTTTCTTTCAACTGTCGATTATTGGCCTTTGAATTATTAGATTCATGCCACTGCTTTTATGTTAACCCTTTCATTTTTCTTCATCAGCTTTCAGTTAATCAGCTCGGATTGTTAATCTTTGTGAGGCTTGCCTCATACTGTAAAGCAATAAGCTTCCTCAGATGCAAGTGAGGTCTTCTTTACTTTTTTTACTTCTTGGGCCAAAATTGTTACAAATGTAGTCAGAGCAGAGCACTCAAGATGTGACATCTATTTACATGCCCCCCATTATCAATAGGTCACTTTGAAATGGAGAGTGGCCATTACCATCTCAGCACAGCTCAAATTTGTACTCCACTATAGGGTGCAGCACTCTGGTTTGGACAAAGAACATAAATACTGGTCATGAGGAATCTATCAGTGTGGTATCAGAGATAATGAGGATGATTTTTATGATGATGATGATAAATTAGCCTGGAATTCGATGAGACATTATGGTGTGTCATAAATGAGCAGAAATGAAAGAAGCCAATAAAGAAGACAGGGATAGCGTTGATTAGTAGAGGCAGCTTCTCCCACATTTGGAAAGAAAGACAGAGAAAATAAGGAAGGATGGGAGGGAGGAAGGAGAGGGAAATCAGTACCGGACAGTCATGAATAGTCTGCACAGACCAGCGGCGAGGGGCAGACAGAGGGGGCTTCTGATTGGTGTTTGGGATAAAACAGACCACAGCAACATGTGTGAGGGAGACATGCCACCAAAACACAAAAGGAAAGAGAACATAAGGATAAAGCACAGAAAACGTGAGTGGCCATGAACAACTAATACAGGACTGGAGCAAGCAAATACAGTAACCAAATGGACTGGGACCAGCAAGTGAAGATACTTATAAAAAGCATGTGTATGTAAACATTAAAACCTAAAAATGGATGATACCTGGATATTAGGGATAAGCATTCTGACTCATTTAGATATCTGAGTTTCCATAAGAGTTATTGAGCGACAATTTGGTTAGTCCTAGGAAAAAAGTACATAATGAATTGAAGTGTACAGCAAAAGCTTTGAGTGTCGGTATGCAAAGTTCTTACAGGCTACATGGAGCTTTCTACATCTTCTTCAGTAACGAAGACCTGAATAATGAATTCAGTATTTGAATACTGTCACCTGTAATGGTTAACCAAGTCTGTCTGACCAAGATACCTTGAGTCATATCTTGATCACAAGAGCATTCTTTCTTTTATCTATTCACGGCTTGCATTCTCTTACCTCTACCCCATAAGAAATACTTATGCTGGCAGCCTTACCCGTTCCTTGTAGTAAAAGGAGGAGATGGAGACATGCTCTTTATCTGTGCGTGTGGGACTGCCACTGTACAGCCTCAGGGTAGCCTGAGACTCACTGCGCATCTTCATGGGTGTCATTAAGCCACTGTGGTATGCAGAGAGTGCTGAAAGTGATCTGGAAAAAGACAACGTGCTTAGTCATCTGTAGATAGTATGCCCAAATACTGAAAACTACTCTTATAAATAATGATCACCATTGAAAAGCCAGAGACTGAATGTTTACCTAGGAGTGGGTTCAGTAGGAGGGACGGTACGATGCATAGACATGGGCCGGGTAAAGTACACTAAAGAACCTAAAGAACATGTACCAACAATTATTTTTTACATAACCATTTTCCAACATCTTCTAATCCCTTAGAATTAAACAGGCTGTTTTTGTTACTATGCTGTTGACACTGGTGTATGCAAATGACCTCTGTTCTCATTTGCTACCCTGTATTGTGCCTCATTCCAAAGCAGTCCTGATTAAAACACTCTTTATAACTTTAGCATGAGTGAGTGAGGATAAACTGCTGTCAGATGAATATAAGGACTATATAGTCTGGGAAGTGTCCAGTAAGTTTTGAAACCTTAACAGTATTTACATGCTTCATTAAACTCTTTCATTCAGTTTTCCAGGATAAGGGTCCTTTAAAATAAGAATGTTCTTCAAGCAGCCCACCTGTGCCAAAAAAGCGTGCACCTGAGGTGCGTGGGAAGGGAATATTGGCATCCTGGTAGGAGCCATAGGTGTTAGTGACACGAGGGAAGGCAGGAAGAGCTGGGGTCACTGAGTTGGTAAAAACATGTGGATTTGTGCCATCCTCCTACATTAGACAGATAAAAGAAACACAAGTTTGGTAACATTGTGTATGCTTATGTGTTGACATGTCTGAATATTTGAAATAAGATGTGTATACAACACCAACTTCAAGTTAGAGTCAGGCAGATGTGTTTCATAAAATGTATCGTAGCAATCAACAAGTGAACATTTAATGCAAGAGGATTCTTTACTACAGAAAGTTATTTAGTGGGTCAAAAAACAACTTCTGACGTGGCACTAACCATATCTGACTCCAGGCAAGACACCAACTGCCTCACACAGGGCTCCAGGCAGTTCTGGTTTCTTTTTACTTTCTGAAGTGAAGTATCTGTCAAGATCTTGAGAGACAACACCCAATATGAGATGTAACCTTAAAATACAAAGAACCCCACAATATACAACTATATAACTTCATTTCACCATTAGCTACTACTAAAAGGAACATTCAATCTATTCCATATGGACTGACGTCCACTGGTGAAATCCCTTCTTTTCTTTTTTATCAATGTCTTCTATGAAGAACCGTGAAACTGTGAGAAATCTATCAGTCTGTACCTTCTGTATCTTGGTTTTCATGGAGGATGAGATGGTTGTTGGTGGGACGAACTGGAAAGATGGTGCAGCATTGTTTGGGTATTGTGCTGGAAACTTCACCACAAGCCTGACCTGATTGGCTCCACAGTGGGCGGACACAAAGCAGGTGCGATTTAAAGCATCCATCTACATGCAAAAGACAGTATGTGTGATTCAAGAACATTCACAAAACAGTCAAAACCTAAAAGAGTGCCCCTCACAGCTCACACAGTTGATATTCCTGTGATTTGCACTCACTTGATTAGAACAATGTAAATGTGGCAGCATTTCACTATTCATTTCATGCAGTTGTTATTTTGCAGTCTGTTGCTTTTGCACATTAGATTTCATAGGGAAACAATAGCTTGTTTCATTTTAAAACTAATGTGCTGAAGTACAGAGCCAAAACAACAAAAACTGTGTCACTGTCCAGTTACAGGTTTACAGTGTGGTCCACTGGCCCACATCAAAATTTCCATTATTAAAAGAGTAGTTGGCTCCTGACTTGATGTCTGCAGTGGAACTGAATGCAACGGCTAACCTCTACATTAACATTGCGGATTTGCAGGTTGACCAAAGAGAATTCCTGCTGCAGGGTCTGGGGCAGGCCAGGGCTGTCCTGCCTGCCACTGGACACCAGGCCAGACTGCAGGCTCTCAATCTGACCTAAAAGTGTAACATATTTACAGTTTATTGTTAGGGACTTACTCACATGTACTTTCAGTGGCAAACCCAAACTTTCATAAAATCATCCAAGTAAATGAATTATACTGTTATTAACATCATACAGGTTTATTACAGGTTAATATGCATGGGTGAGCCTGTCCTGTACCGCACACAGCTCTCACCTTGTGAGTCATCTACAGTAAGACTAGGACTGAGTGGGGGTTCAGAGTCCTGAGAACGGAGTGTCTTCTCTGATTCATTTGTGAGATTCAAGCCTTCCATCAGCTCCTCCACAATGTCATTGGCACACAGCTGCAGAAGACAACCGTTTTCAAAAATAATTTCCAAAGCATACTGACTAGCAACCCAGTAATAACTTTTTGGCCTGTGTCTCTCACCTTCTGTAACTGAGGATCTACCCTCCATATCCTCAAAGTTTGATCTCTGGACCAGGTAACAAGCTGGCAGTCCTTGGAACCTAAAACGTATTTAAGATAAACAATACAGTTAATTTCAAAACAATTTATTGTAGTACATGAAACTCATATTTCAAGAAAGGTAGGAAAGGTAGGAATAACTAACAGATTTGTCTCAGTAAATAACATTTAATGATCTTTTATTAAAAGACTCACCCTCTTTCTGAGGCCTCCACTGAAACTCTAGCACCACGTCATCATGACCCACAAAGGCATGAACGGGGCTGTTGAGGTCTAGGGTGCTCCACAGCAGCAGACTGTTCTCCCGCCTTAGCTGTGGCACCATCACGGTCACCAACCCATTAGAGAAGGGCTAAACAAAACAGAAAGCAGTGACTTCATAGCAGCAGTTTAACATTAAAAATTCAGTAAAGGCACCATATAGATACCACATAAAAAAGTATTCCAAGTAGTACAAACTCAACATTTGATAAAAAAGGTCTGGTTTTAATTCATCATGCATTTTACCTTTATTATTCCTGCTATATCTACAGGTTTTGTGTGATTGATAAAAGTAATATGACTTTTTATTTATGAACATGTGTATTATTATAATTCTGTAACCATAGAATTTTTAAACAAATCTTCTTGTGTATATCAGAAGTCAATATAATGTCTTCACTGTTCTAGCATTTACACCAGTGAGTATGATGATGGATCAACATACGGTGTATCTCGCCTTCCAAACAGGAACCTGGCAGGACAAGATATTGAGGTACTTTCGAGGTTGTCTGTAGTCCCAGAACTGTACAAGAGAACATAGAAAGATTACAGTTTGTAATATGTATGTATGTATGTATGTATATGTGTATTTATTTATTTATTTGTTATTATTATTATTATTTTTATTATTATTATTAATGATAATGACTATACATTTACCCTAACTGAGTTGTCCTGGCTGGAAGTTGCCAGTATATACTCATTATCAGGGTGCCAGTCCAAACCATGAATCTTTGATAAGTGAGCAGCTACATATTCAACAGCAGTATTAGGTTTCTGAAATAAGACACACAATTACAAACAAATACAGCAAATACACAACAATATACACATTAGAAATTAGCCAATTTTAAAGCTTTAAATAGCAGTGCCATACATAGCATCCTATGCTATGTATCAGTATCTGGATGTATCAGCATAAAATGTTGAAGCCGTTATCAGAGGGAAACAATGAGCAATGTGATGTTGTTCGCTGTGTATTTTCTCCTGTAGATAAGTAGAGTATTTGAGTAGTTTGAGCATGTTAACCTACTTGTAGATGCCCATCTTAAGTGAAGGGCTTCAATTAAAAATAGCTAATTTTAAAGCGTACTGTTTTTAAAGAAGTAGTATTGGATTGAGATCCGCTCTGCTGATATTCAAGTTTTCAAAAACAACATTGTGCATCTTCCAGACTGAAGACGATCCTGGAGTAACTGCACCCCACGCACCCTTTTGTCCCAGATTCTGACATCTCCATCATGACTGGAAGCCAGGCAGTGCTGATTCCTTCTGTTCCACTTCACCTGAGAAGCCCCCGCTGGACCATGGAGAAGTAAGAGAGAGAAAAGAGATTAATGCGTGCTTAACATCCAGCTCAATTTCACTCTCTATCAAACATACGGAGAATGTAAACTCACCCACTGCAGATAGAGCCACTGTGGGTTTCCGAGCATCTCTGAAAAAACATAGAATGGGATAAAGCTATCTATTTCATATGTAACAGTTTTGCTGGTGTTACTTTTTCCCCTTTCTCACCTTGTGTCCCATATATAGATGTATGTGTCCACAGAACTTGTAACAAGAAATTCTGGCTCAAACCAGGACCAATCCAAATCACTGGAATGTTAAGAAAGGAAAAAAGTCTCAAAACAACAAGAAGCTTAATGTAACCAAAAAAACCCAAAAAACAAACTTGGAGTCATTGGAGAATACTGGAGTCAGATTTCCTGAAACGACATGAGAATGTCTCCACTGTCTTACCTTATAACTCGCGTGTGACCTTGCAGGGAAGTGTGTGCCTCTCCACATCCGTCACGCCAAACATATAGGTCAACGCGCTGGTTACTCTACATAGACATGTTAGAAATCGGCACACGTCAATAATGTAATCAATGTACTCAATCACAGTTCACCAGGTAAAACCTCATAACACATGCATTTTCCTTCTGTACCATGACATATTTCAGAGTGAAACATGATATCTGGGAAGGCCTCTGAGCTAGGTGAGTATTTTTGATCAAAGATACGTGGGGTGATAATTGTTTTTTCTGTTTACTGGCGCATGGTGATGTTATCAAAACTCATAAGACATTGAAGCAAAAAAAAAGTTTGTCATTTGTCACAGGTTGTCATTAAATGATATGATCATACTGAAAAGGTACATTTTCATTTCGGGTTTACTTTTAATGGCACAGTCAGTCACTGACCTTTAATACTGTTTCGCTGAAACAGATATGAAATTTTATCATAATCTACAACAGAATATAGATTTTAGATTTATTGGCAGCTACCCATTTCTGTAATGTTTAACTGTTAAGATTCATCAATTTAAGACTTCCCCCACAAGCGGTATTATATGGTGAAGCACACATTGTTGTTTCTGTAGGAAGAGTCAACATTAGATACCTTGGCAAGAGAAATGAGACAAAGTGAAATAAATGGACATATTGCTACAGTTAAGCCCATAATTCCCAGGCATATCACATCCTAAGGTTTATTATAAAGTAATTAAATAGAAAACAATGCAAACTGGCTGGTTTATTCTTAACTTATAGGAGGAACAGAAGCCTGAATTTTTATTTCACACACAAAGTCATAAATCTATGACACAACTTTATTTTCCTATATGTCAAACTTTCAGAATTCGCAAGAATACAGGCTTTTTACTGACTGTGGTGTAATTGCACTTACTGATGCAGCAAACAGATGGGCTTCTGTTTTGTGGGGATTCCACTGCACAGTTCCAACATCCCACTTGCTCTGACGGCCTATTTTTCGAGGAGCCTCAGAGGGGGTCTCCAAGTTCACAATATATAAGAACCGTCTCCTAAAGCAAAAGGAGAAAAGGAGACGGAATATTACAGAATATTAATTAAAGACAGATAGGATATAGGATATCTATGTAGGTGCATATATATATATATATATATATATATATATATATATATATATATATATATATATAGGTAATCTAAGAAAAAGATATGCAGAACATCCCTTCTGCATTGCCACTTGGAGGATAAGTCACAGAGTGGAGTCATTATTACTGTCGCAGTGGGCAGGAATGAGTTCCTGTAGCATAACATTCATCTCATAAAATATAAATCCCATTTATTTAAGAGTGTGGAAAAAAAAAGAAAAGCCAACGACAACCAAAATAATACACAGTCCTAAAAGTTGCAGTTAGAGTCTATAGGGCAGACAGCAGAGGGGAGGGCAGTGCAGGCGGTTCACACTGCGGGGCAGAAGGAATTTTAACATGAATGTGGCAATTCGGCAAGACTGTACGCACCCTGAAAGCACAGCATGGCGTCCTAAACAGTCCACTGACATTGCAGTAGCCTGAAACAAAAACCACATATAAAAATACAGGAGGTTAACTCTCGGGCACAGGACACTTCTACTCAGCTGTACAAGTCATTCAAACACCCTAGCGCTTTTTACAAACCTAAAACAGTTGTGAAAGTAGACAAAATAACAAAAGCTTGACTGATAAAGAACAATATAACATCACAAAAATACCGCTGAGTGTCAACTTCTTAACTGTCAGGGGGAAATGAATAAAGGAGTACCGTTTACTTACTGCCAGACAGCTAGCTAACTAACTACTCAACCTGCCCAGGCCGCGCAACATGCACCGAAACTGTCAGCTGGTAGAGAGAACGAAGGGCAACTATGGCACAAATAAAACATGTCTGCTCCTTTAGCCTCTGCTGAAGACTGTAATACCTGAGCGTCTCTAAACTCCACCACCACATTCTCGCTGCTCCAGCGGGCCGCCATGTTGCTCTCGACAAAATATCAACAAACGACGGGAACAGAGCTCCACGTTCTCGCGAGACGTCGTTGAAGATGGCAGCCGCCATGGTGGAGCATGTTGTAGCTGATGCTGCTGCTTTCCTGAGAAAAGCTCCTTTACACGTGAGTTTTGATTGAAGTGCCACGCGGATTATATCGCCTTATATTAAAACGACATAGTATAATGGGACAATTTTGTCAGATAACAACTCTCATAGTTTTCGTATTACATCTGATTAGCTGGTAGCTTAGCTTAGCCTAGCCCAACGAGGCGGTGATGTGGGATATACAGCGACTTACTCTTAAAGGAAGTCTTTTCCTAATGCCGCGTATTTGTGTTTTGTGACAACTGGCTTAAAGGGGAATTTCACCATTTTCTCCAAATGTCAGTTCTTTAGTCACTCAGCGTGGTTTGAAGTGAAGTGGTTCGTCGTAGAGAAACTTACGGACTCCGAGTTCTTTACAGTGGTGGTGATAACCAGGGCTCGCCATGTCTACAACACACATTTAGCCATTTTATTCACAGTCCAAACCCATCAGGGAACCTATACGTGTGCCATGCATGTATCCCTCCGCCATTAATGGATTAAAATCCATTTTAAACCAAAACCTTATCACAAAAATCTCGCAAAACAAAATTTCAGACATAAGGCAGCTATATTCATAAGAATTTCATGTAATAACAGTGAGGTAGCATATAACTCTCAACGGTTCTGGCTCTGTAAGTTTCTCTAGAACAGAACAACCACTCTGAATGACTTTGTGTACATCCCAGTCATTAAATGATGTAGAATTTATGAAAAATGAATGGACTTATCCTTTTAAGAGTCACGTGTCTGTCTCTCATGCTTTAGGAAATCGGAAAGAATGTCTACACACTGAAGGATGTCGTGAATGAAATTCGGGATAAAGAAACCAGAAGGAACTTGGCCGTCTTACCTTACCAGCTCATCTTCAAAGAACCTTTTCCAGAACATGTACGGTTTGGTGAGTGTTCACATCAGTTAATATACCCCTTTGTAAGTAAAAATCATAACAATACTGTTGTTATACTATGGTAGGGCTGCTTTTCTGAACATATTGTGGATATTGTCAGTACTTGTAGAATGCTGACCAACTCTGTGTTTCATTATAAAGAGAGCAAAATAATCCTGTTTAACTGGATTTAGTGCAACACAGAATGCCAAGTATGGAATAAAATCATTGCATTCATAATTTTGGATAGATTTTTTTTAAATGTACTATTGCTTCTTTTTCGCAGTTACAATTGATCAGATGTCTGAAAAAAATAGTCACATAGTGACAAATCATGAAAAATTATTGTAGTATTGCAATATTATGTTTTTGCCATATTGTTCTTCTCTATACTATTACTAAGATTTTTATAGTGTTGCATCTAGAATAACTTTAGTAGTACGTAATAATCTTTTATACTTGTGTAGTATTCTTTAGTAAACTGTTGCAGTGGTTCTCACAACAGTCCTCAGGGTCCCCCAGACAGTCAACAGTTTTGCTCTATATATGTTTTGGGAGTTTGGATCAGGTAAACATGTGGATCGTCCGGAAGGGGCCCAATGAGGACTGGTTTGAGAACCACTAACAATAGTAATGATCTGAACGTGCACTTTAAGCTTCTGATTTGGAATCGTGTGCAAATTCATGTAGTATTACCATAGATCTTTTGTGTTCACTTGCTGACACTGCACCATTCATTTGTGGTGAAGATCACTGGTAGCCTTGCTGAAAAAAGACAATTAGAATCATTAAGATTAAAACCTGATTGATTGCTTTCTAATGGGAAATAGTTTGATTGTTTTCCATTAGATACCTCTAGAACACCTTCATATCACACTAGGAAACCATCAAATGCATCTGGAATCAGTCCCAGAAGCCTTTACACTGTGATTTAAACCCATTCGGAAAACACAAAATACCATTAATGGCTAAACTTTAAATAGTTTTATGATTTTTTTTCCATCAAGAAGTGCTTATATACTACAGTGTTTATAGAATTTTTTTTGTTGTTTTGTTTTTATTGTATTTACAGTAACTGAATTTTCAAAAAAGACTGGAGACTATCCCAGTCTTTCAGCAACAGACATTAAGGTCTTGGCTCTAACCTACCAACTGGAATTGGAAAATGTTGGAGCTGATCATTTGAAAAAAGAACCAGCAATACAGGTATGAATATTTGAACAGGCTTAATGTTGAATAACATTTGCAGTAAAATGAAATGGAATTCACGCAGCATCTCAATCTTTAGATTGATATATGCAGCACACAGAGACATCCGGAAGCCCCAGTAGATGTTGCTGGTTTCCATTTCCCCTCTAAAGTAAGGTTTTTTTTTTTTTTCCTTCCAAATATTTTTTTATTATTATCCTTAAATAAGCTTGTGCACAAAATATGAAACTTGTACTCATCCATTGCATCCATTGAGAAGATACAAATCATTTAATCTGTTGCCTTTTTAAAAATAGAAATCCTCACACAGGACAGGCACTGACGTTCACAGTCCCTCTGAATCACATGTACCTGCGGAGAGTTCGGAGTTTAACAGTTTTCAGTTTTGGAGGACTCCACTTCCTAGCATTGAGGCTGACCTGCTGGAATTGTTAGTAAGTATGACTTTACAGATCAGATACAGCTGTTATTATTTTCAGTAAATATTTTCTTGTCATGTATGAAGTCAGTTTGAGTTGAGCACCAAAACTGGTTCTGTAAATCTTCTATAGGCTGCTGACACAGTTGTGGTAAAAGATGTCACAGAGAAACTGGAGTCTGTTGACTTGTCGAATGAAGGTCAGAAAACGGAATCTCAAACTGGATTAGGAGAGGATGGTGAAAATGAGGAAGATCAGGAGGAAGAAGAAGAAGAAGATGAAGAGGAGGATGATGATGATGGAGGCTGGATCACTCCCAGCAATTTAAAACAAATCCAGATGGATGTTGGTCACGTGCAACATTCAGCAAATGCCAAAGTGGGCTGTGTGACCACAGACTTTGCCATGCAGGTATGTGAGCTGCTGTTAGTGTTGAGCTGAAAATGAAAAATATACGAAAAATAATGTCTTCAGAATAACTTCTTATCCAACACCTTCTCTCCATACAACTCTAAAGCCATACTTTTTTCTGTTTTAAAGATGATTTTAGACTGATTAGTGATCACTACTATTAATGAAATGCCCCCCAACTTCAGTTTGTGCAGTGACATAAAGATAAAGAAAGACGTTTAACTTAAATTATTATAACCAGTTCACTTTTGTTGTGACTTAAAATATATTGTCACTGTCACACAAACCTTGTATCTCCATTGTTGTTTGACATTTTTTGCATAAATTGAAAACTGGCCTTTTGCATTATATTGTCATGATGAACAAATAAAAATGGTCTAGTTAATTGGAGAGAGTTTTTTGTCACAACATTCATTTTTTCCTGTTGAGCTAACCTACTTTACATTGTTACTTGCAGAATGTCCTTATTCACATCGGTCTCAATGTCCTCTCATTGAATGGAATGCTCATCAAACAAACAAGAAACTACATCCTCCGCTGCCATGCCTGTTTCAAGTGAGTGAAATACAAATTCTTACAAAGTCAAAGAATATTACAATTTACATTTTTATATATACATTACAGAAAGAAAACACGATACTGATAAGACATATGTAAAAAGAGAAAAACAACTGATTACTGATTTATCTCTCAGTATGTATTAATGTACCCTTTTGTGCCATCCTTG
The DNA here is from genome assembly GCF_015220715.1 of Pygocentrus nattereri. Lineage (NCBI taxonomy): Eukaryota > Metazoa > Chordata > Actinopteri > Characiformes > Serrasalmidae > Pygocentrus > Pygocentrus nattereri. Next base: position 11,670,893 of record NC_051217.1, read on the forward strand.
CACGAATGCGTGTTTCAAAATGTTGATCATTGTTTGAAATTTGAATGATACAGTTTTTTGCCTTCAGGGGGGTTTTCTTAGTACACAGGATTTCTCAGGTTAACCAAATGACTTTAGCCCAAAGCCAAACCTGGCTGAGAAATCCTGCTTTATGAAGTACTTCCCAGGTTGTGTACACAACTTTATTTAAGTACCAATATTATTTGAAACACTGGCTTAAAACGAGGAAGTAATTTCATGTCAAACATTTTTAAACCAATACCTCAAGCTGTTATTTGAATGTGTTGGTAATTGTATGGATATGAATAAATATATATATTTAGGGTTTATGTTGGTTTGTTCCTGTCAGGACTACAACAAATATGAACAAAACTTTCTGCCCAAATTGTGGCCACAACACACTAAAGAGGATTGCTGTGAGCGTCGGTGAAGATGGTAATATGCAAATGCACTTCTCCAGGAATCCCAAAGTGCTCAATCCTAAGGGCAAGAGGGTATGTGTTTTTCTTTTACTATACACACGAGTGACAACTGCATCACTTACCCTTACTAAAACATATTACTCAGTGGTGGATAAACACATTTTAGATTGTGATGTGTGTAAACTCTATGTATTTTTCCACTCATAATTAGAGGCACTAACTAGTCCTTCTATGCATGTCTGCAGTACTCCATACCTTTGCCACAAGGGGGCAAACATGCCAGCAATCCACACCTGGTGCAGGACCAGCGCTTCCCTCAACAGAAAGTATCCAAGAAGGCACGGCAGAAGACTGATGTTTTCGACCCAGACTATATCGCAGGCAACTCGCCATTCTCAGAGCACGACATTTACAGCAGATCAGCAAACCTACACCTGCGTGACGCTCCAAGTGGGGGAGGGAGACGACGGGCTAATCCAAATGCCTCTCGCAAGAAATGTGGCAAGAAAAAGTGAATCATCATTCTTCTATGTATTTGTCAGGGGAAGACATTGACAAAGTTTGCAAAATAAAGTTTAAATTCCTTCCTACTAAAATATTACAATATATTTTTACACATACAGTATGTCAATTAAAGCCAAACACTCTAGAGTCAAGGCCTTTTATGGTACAGGATAAGTCTGCACACATTTAGATTCTAGTGTACCCTTTCACCAAGTCTCTCTCTCTCTCATTATTTTTTTTAATATATATAATCACTTTGAGAAGCTCATACATAAATGATGTGAAATTATCAAGCTAATGCTGGACAGCTAACAAACTACCATTTTCTTCAAACATATGGATCTCCATCATACCTTGTTACCAGAAATATTTTCAAAATAAAAATCTAATGTTGCCCCTAGAACTTGGAAAGATACAAAGGAAAAAAATTTAAATAATTGATTCAAACACTTATACATTAAATATACATTAGAGTTCCCAAAGTAAGCATAACAATTTAAAGTAGCATTCACCAAAGGATGGAAGTGACAAGTGCAAATATTATTGAAATTGTATAAACAGTGTTCAAATTTTTGAGTTAAATTTAGAAGTAACTGCAGTCGTTTCTCCTCATTTCACCCAGACAGTGTCTTATCAGCATTTGTGTTTGTTGGGGGCAGCTCTTCTGGAATGCTTTTCTGTGCCTCATTGTCTATAGGCTTTGTTTGGTTTGGGGTGGGTTCTACAGTAGATGGTGCCACTTGTGGCTGTTGTGCATGGAGAGTTGGTACAAGCTCTCGAGCAGTCTCAGCTTTCTCAGACGATGGAGATTTGCTTGGAGGTAAAAGTTCAGCTTCAGCTGTGGTCAGACTCGTCAGGTCGACAGTAAGATCCACCACTGGTGACATGGGCTCCCTTTTGGGGAGTACAAACATCAGAGGCTCAAGTACAGTGCTCACACTGATGCATCCAATGTTGCCATATTTATGAACTTGAGCAGGTGGGACACCTAAAAAGTGAGAGTGAGATTTTAGCATTGAATGGGGCTTTACATGACAGGAATTGTTCTACTGCTTGAATTTACTCTTCTTGTGAATATTTACCAAGGATCTGTGCAAGCTGAGCCGGTGGGAAGAGAACCTGTAAACATCGGTTCAGGAATGGCACCATATCCTCAGCAAAGGCACAGCAGAACTGAACAAACAGCTCCCGCTCACGGCTACTGAAAGCAGATTCTTCTGCTCTATGGAAAACCAGGATTAATTTGGTCACCTGTGAAGAACAAAAACATTTTTACCTGATACAACACACAAACGTGTATACATACACAAACTCTGATGTACGTGTGTGTGTGTGTGTGTATATATATACACACACAAAAAAATTATTCTGTATTTATCAGTAAATGGTATTAGTGGCAGACCATACTATAAGCCCAAGACTAAGTACCAGAGGGCAAAAAAAAAACTAGTTTGAAGCTGCACAGTGTAATATTTAGTGATATGTAGAATACTCTGGTGGAAACTGTATTTGAGACCAAAGTATTAAGCCAGAATTTCTTTTTGAGCCCGTGTTTGTGTATATATGACATTAATGCCGTGATCTGAATAATCTTTTTTTAAATTATTATTTCAAGGTAACACACAGATACCATACTACACCATATTGCTGACTCTGTAATGTTATTTTTCCTTTCATGTCTAACAAAAATCTTACATGGTGTAGCTTTAAGCAGTGAGTGAAGAGTGTGAAATCTAGGTAAGCATACATGGCTTAAGACTAACTATATCGTCTTAAAATAAAGTCAGCCCCAAAACTAAGACAAGTTTTTCCATCCACTATGAAACCTGTCGGTATACCTTCAGAAGGGCATCCTCTAGACATCTGGTCACTTCCTGGGCTAAGCCAATGGGGCAACATAGTCGTAAGTCATTGAAAGCTGTTAAAACATTATTCAGAAAGCAGGCTAAAGGAGGGAAGTCCAACAAGGCCATGGGGGGCTGAAGAGTGCCAGGCTGAGTACTTTGAGCCACAGGTGGGATAGTACTGCCAAGCATTGAAGGCAAAGAAATGAGTGTGTACAAATTCATATCCTCTTGAAACTTATCCACAGCTTCTTTGACAGCTTTGTGGAACGTATCCATTGCTACCCGCTGAAACATTGGTGCAAGTTGTCCACGAAAGTCTGCCCCTACCCGACTGAAGGACAAACCAAAGTACATGCACTGGCCGAGCAGGGAATCCAAGCGGCTTCCGACCCCACGCTTAAGATCCCTATCCAGGGTCTCCAAAAACTGTGCAACCTGTTGAACCACCCAGCCATGAAAGATGGCACTTTCGTTCACAGTCTGTCCCCCTGGTGGCAACAGAGGATCCTCATCTGAGAAAATGGCACGGTACTGAGTAATGATGTCAAATAGATGCACTCGGCAGGCCTCAATGGTTTTGGTGATGTGGAAGTAAGGGTCTTCATCAGGAATAGCAGCCAGGACAGAACGTAGCCAGCTCCCACGAGCTTGCAGGAACTTCACACGCAGTTCTGCTTCTGTGAAGACATCCATTCTGCGCAAGTAGCCAATCACCCGCAGGCAAACTGGAAGCTGGGAATTACTGCGAAGCTGCTGAAGGAGCTGGTTCAGCATGAGCTGAGCCGACTGGCGAACCTCATGTACTATTCCCTATAACGACATGAAACAGCACAATAAAAAAAGTAATAGCTGTCAGACACATATGTATTTGAAAGTAAGTCCCATGATAGCTGTAATAAAACACTGTACCTGAATTACAGGAAGCGATGAATGTTTTTTCTCCAATCTTTTCACATAAGCGGCCAGCTCCAGTGCCTCCTCATAATAGCCATTGCGGACACAGGTGTCCATAAGCTGGGGGATCTCGAGAATCTCCAGGATCTCCGTGTGGCGATTCAGTGTGAGGCTGTTCATGCGCCGGCTCGCTCCAATATCTTCTGCTTCTTTTACAAAACCTCTGATATGAAAGATACAACCAAGTTAGCATGCCATACAAAAACAGATTTGTAATTTTCCAGTCTATGTTGGTAGATCAGTTGCACAGCACCTACTATCGAACTTCTCAAAAGTTTTTTTAATTCAACATTTGCATTCAAACATCCTTAATTGGCCGCATTTGTAAAAGCAGTGAAATCTCTACATAATAGCTCTACTGAGGCAATGAAAATACTCATGGAAACATCCTTAAGAGCCTTTATTTTACAATTTTCTTCTTATTTCATTTCCTCATTTGAGATCCACTTTTGACATTCGTGTGGGTTTTCATACCAAAACGATCATAATTCATTTTTATGTTATAATTTTCCAACTTCTCTTTATTACTTACAATTAAAGTGGCTGTTTTTAAGACAGACTGGTTAGCTGCTCTTATTAGGTCTATTACAGCAGCCAAGGCTGAAACATCCCTTTGAACTTCACTGTTAACAGGCGGGCTGAACAAAACTGTGTAAATGTTTTGGGTTTCATGACAGAAATAATTTATTCGACGAGCTGATTTCACAGCTTCTCACAGAGTCCATATATGGGCCGTTTGGACTGGGTAATAAATAGTATGTTATGAAAGTGAAACAATGTTTATGGTTACCTACCAACGAACACCTTCCCTGGAAAACACAAAACAAAAAAAAACACGAGTTGGGCCCTTATGGGGTTTTTCCACAATTAGATGGCGAGTTCATGGAAAAACCCAATCCCTAACATGTCGCTTACAGAAGCAGTGACCATATAAGCATCTTCTTCTTCAAAAGCACTAAGAAGCTGAGGTCGACTTCCTACTCGCAGCTTCTTGTTTGAATTTCACCGTTCCACCTTAAATGGTGCAGCAGTTACATTCTGGCGCCTCGTAAACAAACCTGCATTTTTCTCCGAAGCTCGGCAGTTTGTCGAGGAGTTTGGCCAAGCTGCTCTCCACGCGGCCGAAGTCTCGGTAGATCTGCTTGGTGCAGTGCGCCGTGCGGATGAAGGTCTTGTAGTTGGAGAAGGCGAGCTCTCTGGTCTGCTGCAGGATGTGAGCTCTCTCCTCAGATAAGCGCTCGGGCTCCCGGTTCAGCTTCTCCACCCCGTAGGAACTAAGCTCAGACAAATACGCGGCGAAGTCTGGATTTTCTCTCCAGTTCTCGGAGAAACTGTCCTTAAATATAGACACCAGAATGCTCTCATCCTCCACGTCTACGGTCGCCATTTTCACTGGCGCACGGAAGGGGAAAGGTCGAGACGACACAGCTCAGCGACCGCTCTTTCTGCGTCATAGCTCTGCGACTCTTCTCCCACGTTGTCTCTGTAACGTGTTTTCTTCTCTGTTCTGTAGTAAAAGGTTTATTTTATATTCTATAATGCGCCCGTTAACGGAAGAAGAGACGAAAACGATGTTTGAAAAGCTCTCCAAGTAGTAAGTAGCTACTTTTATAGTATATTATGCTGTGTTATAACACCAAGTTAGCTGGAAGCTGAGGGTTTGGAGCTTGCTGCTAAGTTAGTAGGGCTCTTTAGTAAAGACAGCGGTTCTGTATGGAACCATAGACACTCAAAAAACTGATTTAGCTGTTGTTATAACGTCAAACTTATAACAGCAGAACTCTTTTTGGTGCTATGTAGAGTCATTTACAACACCATCAATCTGAAGAACCATTTCACGATGCAAAAATATGTAAGCATGCAAACGGTTCTTTATAGAACCATTGTCTTTAACGAAGAACCGTGTTTTTAAAGAGTGTAGCACATGCTGTACACTAGAGCTGGGCAATATGACTACCGTAATCGTGATATCACTAGTTTTCTGAGCATATGGTGGATGTCGTCAGTAGATAAATTCCAGCTGCATGTTTTATTAAAAACAGAGCATTATCAGTAATATTAAGGAAACAAAATGTCCTAAGTATCATATTGCCCAGCTCTACTGTTTAACGTTACCCTTAATTAAATATGCTTTTTAAAAGGGTCTTTAGTAAAGAGAGTGGTCATACATAGAACCCTTTGGGTGCATGAGTGGTGTTTGGATGGTAAATATGTTCTTCTCTACGATGGAAAACCTGGTGAATATGGTTCATTTATTAATCTTTAAAATTGATTCCATATAGCAACAAAAAAGCTCTACTGTTAAATGTCATAGAACATTTTGGTAACTGTGAGCTGATCGCAGCTGCAAAGACACAGACACCTGGCTGTTATGTGATTGCTGTTCATTTTGTATACATGGATATCTGTCTCCCTTTTTTGCTTTTAGCATTGGTGCGAACATCAAACTTCTTGTTGACAGACCTGATGGAACGTATTGCTTCAGACTTCATCATGATCGTGTATACTATATTAGGTGGGAATGCAACCACGACTCCTTTACCTCATTAATTTTCAGTATTTTAGTGTTAACCAACATTATTGTCTCCTATTTATCAAACCAGTGAAAAGATACTGAGGCTGGCCACCAACATGTCTCGAGATAAGTTGGTATCTGTTGGTACGTGTTTCGGGAAGTTCACGAAAACTCAGAAGTTTCGTCTCCATATCACAGCTCTTGATTTTCTTGCTCCATATGCAAAGGTATTAAACCTCCATTTTGTTGTACAGTGGAACTAAAATAGTTATTTTGTTACAGAGGTGGCATATCCCTTATTTTACTGATTTAAATATGAATACTGGCTATGGTAAAATTATACCAGGAGTAATGTTTTTGTCCTTTGTCAGTATAAAGTGTGGGTGAAACCTGGAGCAGAGCAGTCATTCCTATATGGAAACCACATCATGAAGTCAGGCCTTGGTAGGATTACTGAAAATACACCGCAGTACCAAGGAGTGGTGGTATACTCAATGGCAGATGTACCTCTGGTGAGAACTTCCGTAATCTTTAGCATAATGCATGTGAAATGTTTCATTAGTACAACAAATTATTCAGGTTTTTTTTGCACACATGTAATACTATGTCTGATCTGTTTCACCTTGAAGGGCTTTGGAGTAGCAGCAAAAACCACACAGGAATGCCGGAAAGCTGACCCTATGTCTATCGTAGTGTTCCACCAAGCCGACATTGGCGAGTACATTAGGAGTGAGGATACACTGACCTAAGAGCATTATGGATCTCAAAATGACTGTTACTTTTTGTTAGTGGCTGGACTATGAACAACATCTGCCAGATGAGCAAGAGACCAAAATGTGCTATTTTACCACAGGTAGTTCAGAACTGACCATATTATTTACCATATTTTTTTGGATCAGTCTTTCTCCTCATTCAGTCATTCAAATCAGTTGACAGTGTAATAACTCTCTGCTGGTGCACTACTGAAGAAGAGTGAAATCATTACAAAGCTTGGTGGCACATTCAGACACCAGACTAGCCAAGAAGATGGCTCACATCTGTTAACTTGTGCTGTGACATTGACTTTTTTTCTCAATTATTATTCAGATATTGCTGAATTTGGAATCTCCTTCTTGTAATTGGTTGCATGTTTATGTTAGAAGATCTATGTGGATGACCAATACATGTTTATTTAGAATTTGGTCAAATTTGTTTATAAACAATTGATTTAATTGCTGTGGTTCCACTTTGCAGGTGAATTAAATATGATAATTTAACACTTTTAGTTTTGACTTGTTTATTCATACTTATCATTCAACCGTTATAAAATAGGTGTATGAATACTTTAAAATGACAGCATTACAGTGTAAACAAACATCTACTTGGAGTTTTCTGTTTAGTTAACTGTGTGAAGTTTTAAGTTTAAAAGGTTTAATGACATTGGTTCCACTTTTTTGCCGTTTTGCTTTGGCTCACAAGACTTTGCATTGTGTGCTTAGCACAGCATCCTAGCATTCATATTTGAGCAGTCTAATTCTTTGAGGAATTTAAAGGTAGGAATGTGAAGATTGGAGTGTGTGAAGGTTTTATGTCATCCAGGTTGGAGTCAAGCCAAATTAACTCGTAGGCTCCTTAAGACTTTTTGCCATCACCTACAAGGCTTCATAATATCATGGATGAATGACAAAACATCTTGAAGATTTAATGATAAATATGGCAGATTAATGTAGAGATTGCTATGGGGCATGGCTGGACCTCATATTCCTTGGCCATTCTACAACCTTGCAGAACAATCACCAGTTCTAAAAAAATTCCATTTCAACATCATTGTTCATACCATTACACATCAATCTTTATTTATTTTTTCTATGGAGAAAATTCATTTTAATTTAATTCAGGGTCTGCGCTCTGAGCTCTGACAGGGGTGCTTCATGTGACCAGGGGGGAAATCTGGGATTTCTTTTTACCATTGAAACTTTAAAATAAACAACAGAAGGTTTTATATTTTGGATTTTTTTAAATAAAATGTTATTACAAGTAAATTTAAGAAATAAGAGTATTATATTAATTTTAAGCAAATTTGTGACACTGACCTTAAGAAGTTTTTTTTTTTAGTCATATCTCTTCAATTGAAGCTTTTGCACAAACTTATGGATAGTGTAGGTACATGCATTTGGCTCAGTTCTCTACTCCTATTAAATGTTAAATCACTATCTTTGTACTTCAATAAATCAGACTTGCTCCTCTTGCGAGATGACTTCCACCTGTATTTAGTTTTGGTGGTTCCATCAAAGTAATATGCCTGAGTAAAAGGGAAGGTTATTAGAAGGCATATTGGATAGTTCAGGGTTCTGAGTAACATAGTTAATATAAATTTGATAGCTGAGTAACTCAGTGGAAAGTCAATGGATATAGTAACAAGAAGTAGCGTCTGAATAAATGAATATAGCCACTCTCAGAAGCGATTGGCTTGCTTGTTTTCACACTGTGTGCCATTTTAAGCCAAAACATGGAAATCTGCACAAAGCCAAATATGAGTATGGAGTTTGTTATATTAATTAAGTTTGCTTAGTTTATAGGTTCCAACACAAAACTACGGTCCATCTTAAAACAAATGTGATGTAGTTTAGTGTACTGTAATGACGTCAGTATTTCCCACCGATTGCTTTTTGGTTTGAGACTGAAATCAACTGAAGCTTTCAACAGTTCTGAACCTAATAACTTTATTATGCAAAAGAGTTTTACATATGAAAGAACAATTATTTTATGACACATTTGAAAAGTTCTTGATAAATCTGTAATCATTCACACTGTATATAATGTAATCGGCGTTTGCTTTCCAGTTGTAAAGAATAATGCTTTCAACCTTCTCTGTGATTGTATTATTATACTTCTAGACATAATCTTGACCACAGTTATCACACTTGGCATGGGTTTTTTTTTAAACTTGATCATCTGACTAAACTACAAGTTTATAAAGCTTTGATATTCTACTCTTTTCTTCTACAATAAACCCTTTAATGCAGGAAGGTCATGTGCAAAAAGCATTTCCCTTGCTTTTCTTTTGTATACTGAAGATTAATACACTTAATACACACTCCTGCAGCACAGGGACCTGACTCTCACACAGAGAGTTCACACAGCAATGCTAGGCAATAATGGCCAAGCCATATGTTCAAGGAATCAATGCAGTTATATTAGGCAGTTCTCTTTTTGTAGTGAGGAAAGCATTGTAGCACATATATTTAGTGTTAATAAAATGTTCCCTCTTCTTCCTAAATACTTAAAGATAGAAAAAGCACAATATACATTCTTAGTGACATACATGCTAATAAAAAGGCAAGATTCCCCCAAAGAATTTCAACCAGTATAACCCAATTAAGGATTGCAGATGTGTAGTGAGCTCCATCCCCTCCCTCCCAACAACATGGTGTACATCCTGCATTACAGAATAAAGATTAGTCATCAGGTTTTACTTAAAAACATTGTCTCAGGTAAACAATTAAAAAAAATTGAACTGCCAAGTCATATTCGATAAATTCTAGCTTAAACTACAGTACACTACATTCTGGTTGACTGGATTTGTCCATGTTTTCATTTTTTCTCTTTCCACAAAGATATACAAACCGTACAAAACAAAGATGTCAGAATCAGTTAAGGGCTTGAAATGGGTGATCAATATGAAAAGCCAACAATCATCACCTAGGGAGCATTACTTCTCAATTCCACTCAGGGAGTATTTGCAGTTTCTTATTTCAATGCTCAACACCTCATCTCACGCAATAGCCAGCAGGCAGAATCATGTGTGTTAGAGCAGGGAAGAGTTTCTCTAGAACTGGGATTGGAAATAAACTGAAGAAACCATCACAGCAGGACTATCAAGTTGCTGAAAACGTCTAATGGCAGCTACAGAACCCATAAGAACCAATACTGTCAACTGTCATGACACTAAAGAGGGCAAAATCCTGGAAAGATTAAGCTCTGTTGGAGCAAATAGGGCAACTGGTGATCCTTGGATCTGTTTCATACGCTGTCTTTTGTATCATGAACATGTAATAAGGGTAATTCCATCGATTATCTACATTTCTATGTACTTAAATCGTTAAGATGTAAACAAAGTAAAGAGAGTCCTTTGATGTGAAATGTGCTATTTTTGAGAAACTTGCCAAGTCACAATTGTTCAAAAATAGTGACAGGAACTAAACATCTGATATTGGGATGCACAATCTGAATTTTTAATTTTTATTTTGGCAATTTGTTAGAATCGAATGACATAAATGAGTCAGGTAACTGCAGTTATCCTGCTTTTACACTTTTACCACAATGTCAAAACAAGGCATGAATCACTGTGCTACACAGCTGGCTGCCTCTTACTTTTGGTTTAGTATTTTATTAGGCATTTTTTTTTGTTTGCAGATTTAAAATCCCACTGAAGAGCAAACAATGTAATTTGTATTGCAATTTTTGCTAACAAAAAAATGTGCTAGTGCATTCCATGTATCCAAGTAATTAATTATTATTATTATTATTGTTATTATTATTTACATTAATAAATAGTTACAAATGTTTCCTGAGACAGTTTTGCACTAGCTTTTAGATGTTTTAGCCTAAAACATTTTTAATCCATTTGTGGCAAAAAGGTACAGATAGAGACTTGTAAGGCATAACAGTCAGATTTACCAGTATTTTTCAAGACCTACATTACACGTAAACACTCAGATGACATGTAGGGTATTTTGGGATAGCAAAAAAACAGCAACATGCATTACATCGACTGGTTCCTATCACCACCATTTTAAACACAAGAGTCGTTGAATTTCTCCTACAGGTTTCTTCACCATTTCACATTCAAAATACTCTGAACGAGTTTGTTTACATCTCTGATTGAAATTCACCTTTAAACAGGGGATCACCTCATGTATATTTATTTAGGACTGTGACCGTATGAACTCATGCCCCCAAGTTTTCATTTCTAATATACTAATTCATCAGTAACAAAAATTAATGATATGAAGTTGGCCCAGTCAGTCCAAGGTCTCTCCTAAATTCAATACTAATCAAAACTGCTCTACACCTACTGCATAAAACCATTTAGTTTGTAAAACACGGTTCATTTGCAACAATTATTTTTTAAGAATAGTTATTTAAAAATCTATCAACTGTTGAGGTAAAAGCTCTCATCTTACAGAGAAGTGAAAAATACAGTGAAAAACACATAGTGAGGAGCAGCCACAGAACTGATAACAGCAGGTCAATCCTTAATTGAGGGATCGTGCCATCTGTGTGCTGCTGAAAAAATGTCAAGTAGCCATGAAGATGTCCATGTAAGTTCTTATGAGGCTCAGCAAGTTTCAACCTTACATGTTAAACAGGAATGTCTGGATGAGTGCAGTAAGATGAAGCAACAGCTGGGTCTGACTTGAGTGCTCTGCAACGATGGCCGAATTCAAGTGTGCAAAAGGGTGCAATTCATGCTTAAATTTTATATACCCTAAAAAATGATTTGCCTAGATTCATGCCAAATAACTGCAAAAGCGATCTTAGACATAGCATTGAGATAGATCAGCAGTCTAAATACTCAGTGCCAATTACGCAATTTAAAGATTGTGTAAATGACGCTAATGTCATTATATAGTATAGTATATACTATAGTATTTTGTCTACAATGTAAGGAGCTAAAATGCCATGTGTATCTGATTTAAGTTTGGATTATTCTAAACCTAAACAGGATAACTAGCATTTTATTGCAGCCTAATAACAAGCACTTAATGCATTAGGATTTTTGAGAACTTTCTTGACAAATAAGACATGTTCAAATTCCAATTTGGTCCATGATATTTTTCTTTGACTAAGATTCATTCAGTGGAAAGGGCATGACACAATTACTTTGACACAAATACCCTTATATTTCTTGATGTAACTAAGTATTGAGTCCATTCTTTCACACTTATACACAGGAAAACAGTCCCTTAAAAACAAACCAAAAAATCTGTTTGAATGTTCATGGAGACAGGTCAGGCACAGCCAACATAAGCAGAAGTAAAAATGATCCTTCTGTTGAGGTCCAGTGGTCTATTAGGGAGTCATTATTGTCCTGGCCCCTCACCTTCACTGGGGCCACTCTTAGTCTATTGCACATTCTCTTCACTGTGTTGCCCTACCTGCATTGCCATTAGGAGAGATGTGCCTTGTCCTCAGTGCATGGGGTTATAGGCATGATGGCACACTGACATGCTGGGAAAGACAAGATTTCCTTTTTAGACAGAGAACTCGGAGCCACCCTTACGAGTGTGGACCATCAGCAGGCGCCGGAGGCGCAGTCCAGCAAATGGGTTGAACCACAGAAGAGAGGGAGGGCCTCCAAATACTGCCTTCATTCCCTCCCAGCGCACTCGCCGCTCCCATGTTGGCTTCTCATTCTTCAATCTCTCGATTTCCTAGAAGCAAAGAAGGTAGTGCGTGGGATGCCACAGACAGGCAATAAAACAATTTATCAATACAGTCTCATGCTCAGGTAAAATCCCAAATTAGCGAGGTAGCCAATTGAAATCTGGTCTAAGTTACTACATCACTGAACATCATTTAAGCAAAAGAAGATTTAAGGCTCTGTATCACGATTAACATCACGGCTGTGATTCGGTCACAAAATAAAATGAAAAAAAAAAGGAAAAGCAAATATTATATCAAATGTGCCTTAATGCTGGCACCTTCTTACACTTAGCATAGTAAAGTTAGTAGTAAAGGCTTTATACTGCACATTCAATGGATATTTAACTCTCATATCAATTTCTTAAATAAATGTCCAGTAATAATCATACTTACATTTTCTCACTCCTAAAAGACACAACTACAACAAAATATACTTTTAAAATGTCAGTCTTATTTTGTTGAATATAATGTTTTGGAAACCCATATCTCCTGTGCTTGTAATTAAGTAACCATCTAAACAGTACATAACATATTTCCCCATGTATTTAGCTAAAATAAGGCAAAATCACATCAAATCACTTGCAGTAAAGACAGTTGCACGATTTGGTGTGGTTCTGCCTTAATTGATCTAAATACATGGGAAATAAAATGTCCAACTGTGCACTTCTTAGACAGTGCCTTAATTACTAAAGCATCAGTAAGCTGCGTTTCTGAAACTTCAGCAAAATTTAATGGCAGATATTCTTCAAACACATTTGGTTACTGTTTGCATTTTGTGTCTTCTCAGGACTGGGTAAACGTAGGATAGATAATTTCTGGATTTTTATTGAATGAGAAATCAAGAAGAGAAATTCGAATATCCAACAAATATCTTTTTTTTGTATGTGATGAAACAGAAACAAACAATTAGCTAGACAGCAGTCATTATTTAACAACTAGTGGTTAGCAAAATGATGTCACTGTGACAACTGTCAGTCTTTGCTGTCTGGCTGTATTTACAAAGAAAGGTTCTCAATCCAAAAAAAAAAAAAAAAAAAATCAGACTGCACCACTGAAACTAACACTTGTATTCACTTGAGTTCTACAGCATTCACGTTTTTTTTTTTTTTTTTTTTAAACGGGTGGCTTAAAACTTGTAAAACCATTATTCTTAACGTCCATTCCCTGATAATTAACAGTATCTAATTAGCCAATTTTATGTCATATATCTAATATCTAATTATTCTAAATCAGCCATTAGCAACAAAATTGGCCCTTGTCCAAGCTGTTACTGGGAAACAATTTCTATGCCTGTTCTGCTTGACTCACCGTTTCATCATTACAGATGGAGTGAATTTGCGTGCCGAACATGACAGCAGTGAACGTGAGAAAAAGGAGAGCCTCCAGGCAAAGGAAAATAAGAAGCATGACAGCCACAGGAGGGGAGAAATCACTGCACTCTGTAAAATCAAGAATTTAGCAAAAGGTCATGTTCATGACATCTTTGCTTCCATCCTGCATTGTCTGACTTGGACAATGCAAGACTGAACCCAAATCTCTGAACCAAGTCAGATGATGGGCAATTACAATATTTTAGCAAATGATAAAAAAATGATAAACCACAGTATAACACAATACATATCTCACATTCTTACAGGGATTTACTTGTTTATATGTGTAAACAATCAGGTACTGATGTTTCTGGCTTCAGATCAATTGGAATTATGATTAAGTGATTGACTGACATGATGATTCTGCTACAACTGGATTCAGTTTAGGGAAAACAGATATGATTTGGTACCTTCCTTCAAGAAAAAAAAAATCTCAGAAGTCTAAGAAAAAAAGAAGTGCTTTTTCTTAATATAATTAATATGCTTAATATAAATTTTAGAGGTGTATGTAAACATATGTCTTTACATGCATTTTATATATATATATATATATATATATATATATATATATATATATATATATATATATATATATATATATATAAAATAACAGGTTATTAACACATTATTAGAATACACTGCACATTTTTTTTTTCTGTGTTTCAGTCATTAAAATTTTTGGTCCTGGTCATCTTTGAGTAGCAATCTTATGTTGGGCCAAAATGTATAAGCTGCATCACTATGACTCACCACTCCACTGGACTTTGACACAGGTGAAGAAATGGAAACCACTGAGGCAGAGGGCATGCAAGGAAATTGAGGCTATGTACATCTGCACAGAAAAGAGAAAGGCAAAATCAACAGCAGCAACAATATATTCAGACAGAAGACACAAAACAATCTATTAAATGTTTACTAATAGCTTACACAGCAAAAAAGGACAGTGGAGATAATCCACCATCACATAAACTCTGGGCTGAAACCAAATGTCTGTTTTTATTATTATTTAATTATTACTGTCTGTATGTGACCTTTTAAAAAAATTAAATAAGACCCAACAAACCAAATTCCCTGAGCCATAACAGAAATTCAAATGTCAGCTAATGTTTAACCTAGATTTGACTACCATTGTTTTCATTGTACCAAGTGACTGCAAAGTAGAACCTAAACAAAAGAGTATAGCACCCCCACACCCTTCTTACAGTGAAAAGGACAAAGAATCGCTGATTGTTTTCTCCCACACAGTTGTTCACCCAGGGACAGTGATGATCCATTTTCCTGATACATCTCTTGCAGATACTAGAGCAATACAACAGACAAACTAATTTATTTTCCTGACAATATCAATAAAAATGTTTTTTATTAAGCAGTGGTGATTTCTTAGTAGTCACCAACACACTGTGTGTGACTACTGTTAAGATGAGTATGAGCTTAGTTTAGAAGGAAAAAAAAAAGTTTTACATGCTTCTACAACTAGCTCTTAAAAAGAAAACAATTATTTATTTACCTGCAGTGATGGGCTCTCTCTGGCTTTATGCTGCAGCATTTAGGACACTTGTAGATGACTTCCCCAGGTTTCAGCTGCAAGCTGTCCATGTACTCTTTAGTGGCATTACCCTTAGGAACAGCACCCTGAAAAACATGACCTTCCATTAGTCAATCTAATGGCGAGTACAGTTATACAGAACGGACATTAAAAGTTGTTCTGACTACATGTGACAAAAGCATTGCATACAGCATATAATGGCTTGAATTGTGACTTCACAAAACAGTGACGTGAAACTACAGAAGATGTACTACAATTCTTGGCTCCACACTCCAACAAGGATATTAAAGACCACAGTTGGTGGGTGTGATGAAACGGTCACAGTGAATGTGCCCAAGTATCTGCCTCCAAAAGATGTTTATGGATGGTTTCTTAAATACAAAGAAAGCTATCTTTAAGGACATTTGTTCAATTGTGTAGACAGTTCATGGTGGCTGCTTCACAATTTAATCCATATTGTCCTTCAATGTCTATGAAACACTCTCATAACACAACATTTCATTGTGTAAAGAGCCTGATAAAAATGGATTAGAGAGAACCACAGAGGGTGAAACCAAGAAGAGGATTATTCTGCATCAGCAGTTTAGAACTGCAAATGTGGCCAAGCAGTCTTGGCTCAACTCTGTCTCTCACTCACCACATCTCTTAACAGATGACCCACATGATGTCACATTAAAATAACCACCTCAGGAATCTTCTTAAATCTTGCCCCTAAAGTCTTACCGGATCTGTCAGCATGGTGCGTAGGTGTGATGCCAGTGCCAGCACAGCCAGGAAGTTAAATGCCACCCCGTTGATTAGAGAGTACCAGAAGCTTTTAGAGGGGAGAAGCATAACAAAATTCACCACAAATTCTGCATACAACACCAGAAACCAGGTCATGAAGGCGCACACCATGCCACAGCCATCCTGAATGAACCAGATACGGCCCACTGCCACCTCCTCCTCCCCACTGCCCAGCAAGGGATGATGCTGTTCCACATCCCGTAGCCGGTGCCCAGAAGACTGCATTCTTGTCTACCTGTACAAAAGAAGTGAAATAAATACAATTAAATGTGAATGTTTTCCGAAAGTTAAATTAACCTTTAAAACTAATAATATAATTCTTCTTCTTTTTTTTTTTTTTTTTATTATTTTTGATCTGCCATGCATAAAGCGCAGTCAGATTTACTACATATTTCATGTGGTCATTAATAAGAACTAACCACTCAGAAATGATCCAGTGTAGAGAAACATAATGCTACAAAATATGCACCTGAACTGAAAACGACTCCCTTCTTTCTCTGAACTATTTGTCATAAACAAACACACTGATAAACATCTCAATAATCATTTGGAGCTTAGAATATTTAAGCAGTCATTTAAGCTGTTAGGCACATTTCTATAGTGTTACAACCTCAATACTATGAAGTCAACAGATGACTAACAACCAAATCACCAGTAAGATAGTTATTTACAAACCCCCATAATTAAATAAAAAAGCATCCAGGTAGATGTCACATACACCTGCTCTAAAAATAGCAAACGAATGTAGAGCTAGTGACTGAACTGCTTATTTGGTAGAAGAAAAAGCTGTGTCAGATGACGCATTATGATCCAATAAACATCACCTTTCTAGTCCTTCACCTCTAAAAGTGCAAATAAGGTCCACTTCATTTGCACTTTTACCCACAGGATGAGGGACATTTCCATTAACTAACCTGGTGTTACTGCAACTATGCTGCCAATCAAATGCTTAAAACATGAAAAGCAGCAGTTCACTCGTTTTTCTTCTTACCTCACTGGGCTCTTGATACTCTGCACTTCAGAATCGTATAAACACAGCTCACTGTCAAATGCTATTCCAAATGTCTTCTTAGAACAACTTACTATTCTCTGAATTCATTTTTACTACATTTATGAATTTCTTTGCAAATGAAAATAAAAATAAGGGCAAGAGAAGGGCAAACAAACTGCTTGATCAATTTATGCTGCTCATTGATTTTCAGTCACAATTTCAGCAGAGGCTTCATCAGTTGACAGCATTAGCTACTATGCAGCAAATAAAAATGCATCGGTTCTTAAATGGCTCTTGGCTGGTATTATATACAGTTAGAGGAAAAATGTTTGTGTGAAACCTTTACACTGTACAAATATACTTCACACTCACAAAAGCTATCCAGTGAGAGGTTCTTTATAAATCCAAAATTGGAATCACTGTCCTGTGGTTCTCAAACTGGTCCTCAAGGACAAATTTTTTCTCCATCCCTGTGCGATTTATGTTAAAATAAAAGTATGGACCGTGGAATGGTTTGAGAACCACTGAAATCTGGCTTTTATTTCTCAGTATGTATATAAGGCAATGATTAAAAATTCAAGTAGGGCTGGGTGATACGACTATTTATTGTTATCATGATAACCTGCGCCATAATGTCACAATAAGCTTTTCCAGGTATATCATGGATATCATTGGTACTTAAGAAACATTGACAAACTGTGTGTTTCATTACAGAAGAGAGCATTATTAGCCCTGTTAAACTGGATTTAGAGCCATATGTAAAATAATCCATGAAAATACTTTGTTTTGTTAAGATGTGGAAGCACTTGCTCTTTTTGCCCATTCCAACATTTTAGATATCAAAAACGAATAATGTGTCATATTGTGTACTGTGAAAACTTCAAAAGTTTGTTATATCGCCTAGTTCTATATAAAAGCATAGGCAGTGCTTTGCAGGAACGACCTTCTCATTCAGAAAGGTCTATATTTTACAACGGCAGCCGAATCAAATAACAAAACACTTGGCCAGAGCTACCGCAGTCATCTGTACTCGCCTCAGTGACTGTCACTCACGCTGACATGCCGTCCACCCCGCTGACCTGGGCAGCACTGCCTCGGCAACATCCACAGCGTTAAACCTGCGGAGGACACAAAAAGGCAACGGCTAGAGAAACAGCTAACACATGCTTACTTTCCAGTATACATGAAATATGTCACATCACGGAGTCTGATAGCAACCAAGCTGGATAACGTTAGCTATTTAAAGAACTCGGTGTAACAGACATTCGTATTAGCTTGTTCGTTAGCTAGTGGAGTCGAAAAAATAAAGTCAAATGCAGCCAAATTTTAAAGCTTACAGCAAAACATTATTATCTAACGGCAGATAAAACTCAATTAGCCTACAAATTAGAAGTTAGCTTCTAACTTAACCCAGTTAGTCTGCCGCAGCTCTGAGCGCTAAAGCTAGCTTAGCCGCTAACGTTACTGTAACAATGAAACCAAGCGAGCTGCAGCTAAGCTCGCTAACCCAGCTAATTAAGCAACCACGGCACATGCTAACGTTACCAGTGACAGTTCACAGAAGCTTATCAGTTAGCTAACTAATGAAATAATCAAGTCTGCAGTCTTAGCGATCCTTTAGAAGTCTGCCATATAACAAATGTTAGAAATGTTGTCTAGAAAGTCAGTTAGCAGTTAGCTATACTGAACTGCTTTCTGGCTAACAGCTCAGCTCGAGCTAAGTGACAGCTCTGTTTGACACATGATGCTCGCTCTTAATAAAAGCTTCTTCTTACCGAAATTAATTTGTCGCCCGGTTGTTTTCCAAGTTTTACGTCAGTGACAGTACAACATGGGCGTTTGATTTCATTACAACCAACTCTAAAAGTCCCAACTTCAGCAGATATTTTAAACCGAGCAGTGCAGATCAGGTCATACAGGCTTCCGGACTCCTCTTCCCGCTCCGTCTTCTTCTTTCTGCAGCTGAAGGATGGACAGCGTGCTCCTGCCCTCCGCTGGCCTTTTACAGAGCCGCTTCTTAACGCGGGAGGTTTTTAAAACGGTCTTTTTAGGCCTTTCGAGGTGTTTGCCCACAGTGACAATAATGGGACCAAAATTAAAATGGGATTTTTGCAGCCGTCCTCGGGTTGCTTTTGAACCAAACGTGAAGTGTGTTTGAGCATTTTCAAGGCAAATATTTAGTTTTGCAAATTAAATCAGGGCTTGTGGTTTGAGAGATCTGATTAGACGAAATCCATATGCTTATTCGGCAATTCAAACAATGTAATAATAATAATAATAATAATACACACATACACATTTTCTAAACCTCTGGGTTGCAGGGTGGTGCTGGCGCCTATCCCAGCGGTCACTGAGCGGAAGGCAGGATACACCCTAGAGTGGTCAATAATAATAAAAAAGAATGATTTATTTACAAGCCCTTTTCAAGGTACCCAAGGACATGGTGTAAGGAAATCACAAAAAAGGAAAACACTTAAACACAGTTACATTTCAAGATGTCAAAATACTACAATGTGTATTAATATTTTAAAAGGTAAAATACAAAAAAAAAAAAAACAGTAAAACAAACAGCATATAATAAAGGTTAAAATATAACCTATAAGGACACAGAATGTCACTGATGTGATTCACTGCAATGAAGCATCAAAAGCTGTTTGACTGTTGATTGGTGCCCCCTTGTGGGGTATGATTAGCCTGCTCACAATGAATGAGTGAGGGAGTGAGTGAGTGAATGAATGAGGAAGTAAGAGTAGTCAGTGAATAAAGTGAATGAGTCACTTCCATGAGGCACTTTGCATCTAAAATAGGGCCTTGAAGGAATCAAAGACACCAAGGCAACAAACAAGTATTGTTTGCAATATATTGTGCTCTACTTATTTATTGTATTGTATAATACTGTGTATTGTAGTTTACTTTATTGCTGAATGCACTGTGTATTATAGTTTACTGTATTGTATTGTATTGTATTGTATTGTATGGCACAGAGTTCTGTGTTCAACTCTGTTCTTTTTTTTTGGGTATCTACAGTGACTTTTGTATCTAGCAGTATCTGAGCTCAGGACTATCTTTTTCTCAAACCTATTGGTAACTAGCAAAGATACTTTCTCTAGATAGACAAAGCACTTCTTGTAAGTTGCTCTGGATAGGAGTGTCTGCTAAATGCTGTAAATGTAAATGTAAATAAAATAAAAAGAGTGTTCATACTAAAACCCATGTGTCAAACAAAAGGCCCACAGCCCATGTCAGGCCCGTGGCACAATTCTATTCAGTCTGCAAAATGATTTTAATTTTCTCCTTTCCTCCTCCCCTAATGACAATCTGTGGGAAAGGGTTTACACTACAAAAAGAAATTATGTAGTTCAAGCAAATATGCGAATAGGATAAACAATGACAAGTTAAAGGTGTAGCAAGACATTTATTAAAAATGAAATAAAAACAGGTGTTCTCTGGCCCACTGATTTGTTCAGTTATTTTTTCATATGGCCCTTTTCTGTTTCTCTGAATACTTAGTCTCCTTTCACCCTGTTCTTCAATGGTCTTTTTATAATAACTAAGTTTCTATATTTTAGGGTGTGTTATTTTATAAGTTTTTATAAATTTTATAAGTGCTAATGTATTATGAATACTAGTATTATTGTAGCAGTTTTATTGAATTTGTATCAGTGTAAAATACAGGGGTAAAATACAAACGTTTGCATTTTTCAATGGGAATGTATTGAAGTATTAGTAAAACATACAATGCTCAACATATACAATGTTTTAAATACCCTTATTTTCCACTTGGTGGAGCCTGTAAGCTATAACTCTACTGCACTTGTACTGAACTGAGAACAGTCTATAGCCATTCTTTTATGACAGTTTAACTTTATAGAACATCACCTCAAATGTAGGATATTTAAAAACTTCACACGTGAAAAGTGATGCAATTTCTCTTGTGTCAACATTCTATTCACTTTAAAATTCACAATAGAATCTGACAAAAAAACATGATGATTACAGAATTTTTAAAACATTCCCCAACCTGTTGATAAGCAATTTTCTACTGTATGGACGTTTTTTATCTCTTTTTCAAGGTTTCATGCTGGTGTTGGCACGTGTCTGCATGAGGACTTCACTGGAAAAAAAAGCAAAGGGGAGATCTGTTGCATCGCATGCCACCCTGAGGATTTACCCAGGATAAACCACAGCCTGACAGTTGCTCACTATTTTCTCCTCTCCTGTTTGAGTCTCTCACTAGTTCCAACTGTCTGCTATAAAAACATGCATTAGCAATCCCCTAAAGCAGATTAAAGGCTGAAGCATCAGAGCAGGAGTCCTTTCTGTTTCCCAGACTGCCACTCTTGATTACTCTGGGATGGACACTCGATGGAACACACCCGACAGTGTATGCTTAATAGCTAGCTTAATCACGGTATGAGCCAAAACAAGCAAATGCCAGCAACCCATAATGTGCCAAAAATCATGCAAATATACACTAAATTCCATGATTAATTCCAGGCTCAGAGCAGAGAGTGGTGAGAGTGTTAAAGAGCTCAAACTGTCAGCATACTCAATATATTCGATTATAGAGATAACACAGCATTTCACTCCAATTTGGATGTAAACCACAGAAACTGAATATAAGGATGTTTTGGGAAAAATACTTTTAATGATTTCACTCCTGAATTAGCACATCTTATAAAAATGTCCTCATGATATAAAGATTTATGCATAATATATTATAGCTGGCATCAGATGACACTGCCCACTGACTGCAACATTTGCTAGTTTAATATATTTTCTTCCGTTTTCAACCTCATATCATATGATGGATGCGTGTGTCACCTATGCTTATGAATAATTTGTGTGACACCACATGAGTAAAGTGACATTCCACCTCATGGTGCTATCTGGATCAATTTCTCAGCTTGTTCCAATTATCACAACTGCTTAATTGCACTTAGGGAAACAATGTTCACATTTTAAAGAGGCACTACTGTGCATTTAAGCATTGATTCTCCTGTGCAACAGAATTTTCTTATAGAAAAATGGATGACAACTAAGATTAAGCATTCATAAGAATAGTTTGAGCATGAACTGTGGTGTAACTCTAAAAGCAAAGCTAAAGGCTTCTCTTACAACTCAGAGTTTGTAACAGAGTTTCAGAGGTTGTATGACCTCACTATACAAGGAGGATTAATCACAATCCACTGAACCTTTGGCCAGCTAAGCTGCTCTTTTCCTTCTCATACCACCAACAAATCAAATCTTTCACTGGACTTTCCAGGATAGCTTTGCTGATAGATGCATTGGCAATAAGAGGAAGAAAAGTCCTCTTATCCTGAACTGCTTCAAATTGAGTAGCACATGGACTTGGTACAGTTGTAAATAAAAGTTTGCTTAACTCTAGCCTAATTACATATGGTCTTGATTTTTGGAGAATGCTTTCAACTCACAATTTCCACTGTCCGAAATGTAATAATGAAACATCACCTAAGGGGAACTGTGGAAGTCAAAAACTGGAAAAACAATATTTGTGCAGCTTTGCTGATCTGCATGATAGAGTCCTCAGAAGAAAACCGTACCTGCAACCATTTCACCAAAAGTCAACATCTGAAGAATAATATAATAATAGATAAGCCAGAGTTATTTTGGAAACAAGTGTTGTGGACTAGTGAAATAAAAATGAAACTGTTTGGAGATAATCACTAAAGGTTTGTATGAAGAAAAAAGGAGCAGCATTTGATGAAAAGAACACCTTGCCAATTGTTAGGCATAGGGGTGGATCTAGGAAGCTTTAGGGGTATGCAAGTCAACCCAAGAGTATCATGGAATAAAATCCTAAAATAAGAAAAGACTCGTAGCTTCTACAAAAAGTCTTTGCAAGCTGTGATATCTGTCAAAAGGGATGTTATTAAGTACTGACTCAGTAGAATGTTCAAACATTTGGCATTATTACAATTTTATTTATTTTTGTATTTTTCAAGTTAAACAAATGTAAAGTAACTGTGCATTAATATTTGCAAACAAATTATTTAAAAATAGTTTGTTGCAGAGGTCTTTTTTTTTTTTAAATCACAGAACTACAGTGCCTAAAGATCAGTCTTGATCTTTTAATCACATGTACCTCTTAGGCTCTGTAGCCCATATATCTAAGGACAGCATATTCTAAACTGAGCATTTGGGAGTCCACTATAGTCTTTGTGCAGGTGCCTCTCTCTTCTCATGTGACCAACACCTCACAGGCTAAAACTGTGGCTTTTTTGTGAAGTGGAGCATGGGATGGAGTGAATGGGAGAGGGAGGAGGTCCTGAGGTTTTCACTCTCACCCTAAGTTCTCTGCTTCCAGTGAGTGAAGATGTGATGGGATTACTGCTAAAAGCAGCACCAGCAGATGCTGTGGCTCCTTTAGGATGATCTGTGTTTAGCAGGGAAAGCTCCTAATCCCAAAGAGGAGGCTTATTTAAAGGAAACCGGGACAGGATTGGCTGTGACATCATCACTTTGGTGGAACAGGGCAAATCACCAAGTTGTTGCTAAATACAGGTTGCCATTTAACTCCTTAGAAGGCCTTGTACATAGTAGCATCTAACGGCGCATACATGTAGAGATTATAGAAAAATCTCTTTCTGAAAACTGGAAATGATGTGGCTGCAGGAAAGGTCATATGGACAGTGAGCAGCAGCAGTAGCAGTAAACATGTTCTGCTTTGCAGTGAATTTGCAGAATCTGTTCAGGGTCAGCCTCAGTCAAGACAGCTCTGTGGAGCCTTGACTTACAGCTCACCTCAGCTCTACCATTGCGTGTAGACCTGCCAGGAACCACTGTGCCTGAATCTCTGGAGCGGTGAGAGTACATAAATAATTCAGCAGAGAAGACAAGCTTCCTTTTTCTCATTCTTCACTCTTAGCTAGTGCAGACAGTAACATCTTTTCTCCACATACTATGCTTAAATTACTATTTTGCCCGTTGATAATTACCAAGGAAGTTGAATCAGAGCTACTTTCAAAGTATTTACGTCCAAACAAACTTATAAGAAACCACAAATTAACCAAATAAGGAGTTTTGGCCAATTTACTGTACTATGCAAAAATCATCCTTCATTTGTTTCATATCCAGTCAAAAAAAGTTTTCAGCATAGAAATAATAATGTTTTGTCCAGTAACATCAGCCATTATTGTTTTCAAAAACTCTCCTCTCTGCTTTTCTCCTCTCCCACAAAGATGAACACTAAGTACTGTTTATGTGCTTAATATATGAAAAACTTCTGTCTTCATTTCCTTTGACTGTCCCCTCCCCTAAGCAAGTGGAATATTTTATATCTAACCTCCAAATTAATTCGGAAACATCTCTTTTAAGCTTTATTTTTTTTCATTAAGATTTTAGTTGTTTGTTCTTAGTGATGCATTCGGTAACAGCTTTTGTTGAGTGGACACATTAATCCTAACCCTAACCCTAGTTTTAAAGTTGAAATTATGGACGAGTTGAAGTAGAAGCAGGGCATGCAAAAAGTGAAAAGTGGACAAATGAAATACTGATTGATCCTTCTGGGTCGCAGGGGAAGCTGGAGCCTATCCCAGCAGTCATCGGGTGGAAGGCAAGAAACACCTTAGACAGGTCACCGGTCCATCTCAACTGATTGATTTAATATTAAATGTTAAATTAATGACCTTCCTTTTCCTGACGCTAATATGAGAATAACTTGTATTTAATGGCTGCTTTGACTGGAAATGAAATAAAGTAAACAGCAGTCTCCGATTACAGTGCAGTGCTGTATTTGAATCTAAGAGTGTATGACTAGTATGTAAATGCAAAATTCTTTGGTGGGCACAGAAATAATTTCTTGCATTTTGCACAAGAAGATGGATTGCTTCCATTAAAAGGGGCATTAGAGAGCATTATAGTGTTAATCCCAGATCCCTTAGTAACCTCTTAATCTGGATTACTACGTGCAGATCATCCTGTCGACTGGACGAGTGACCCTTTTGCTCAAGCAACTTTACACTTCATTAGCTTTTTACACTTC
The DNA here is from genome assembly GCF_015220715.1 of Pygocentrus nattereri. NCBI lineage: Eukaryota > Metazoa > Chordata > Actinopteri > Characiformes > Serrasalmidae > Pygocentrus > Pygocentrus nattereri. The sequence goes on from NC_051217.1 coordinate 11,696,241, forward strand.
ACACACACCTCCAGCCTTTGCCCCTTTGTGATTTCCCCTTACTGTTTAAATGACTAAGCTTCCGTACAGATGCCACAGCAAACATACTGAACAGTAGGCCTTTTCCTGGCCGGTCCTCTCATTAATATGTCAGCCTGTGTAAATGTTTAGGTATCCCAAGGTGCCTCCTTCGATTCTTCCTATTTCAACATATCCTACAGTGAGCCATATCTGAGGAAAAATCTAATTCTATAGACAAAACAGGAATTCTATAAAATAAGAAATCACATTAGCCTATGCTCATTGCTGAACTCTTTGAATCTCAGGCTTATTATTCAGTTTCATCTTAAGACGTATCGTTCAATAACTACTATGAAGGTTATATAATTAAGAGACTGAGAAACCGAAGTATAATGTCCACATATGAAAAGAATATGATCAGCATTAGATTTAACTATATCTGTTGTAAACATGCTTATTTGTATACTATGGCAATGCCACAGTTTAAAAACTAGGAAACTCCATTTTGGTGATGTATCTTGAAGGTGAGAGGAACTTTTTTAGCAGGTGAAGGTAGAAGGAAGAATAAAGAAAGCTACTGCTACTGCTAGGAAGCCAAATATCTTACTGCAGGCCACAGGCCATACAATTGTAATACCTGTCCTCAAATAATCATTACAGTTGAAAGAATTGATTACCCAAATGGCAAAAATGACTAAATAAAGGTAGATTTGCTGTTTTAATAGCAATTTTGTTTGACAAATGAGGTAAGAGTTACAGTAATGCTATCTTGGTTAGTAGACATTCTCAAGGGTTATATGATGTATTTGCCTAGTGCATGCTGGGTATTATTTTAGAAGCTGTCAAGTGTGCTGGTAAAAATTAGCTTGACAAAGAATTTCAGGAATTATACTGAAATGATTTCACTGGCCTTCGTTTAATGTTATTTAATAAAAGCTAGTGTTAAACTAATAAATAAAAAATAAAAATGGGCATAAGTAGAGAGATTGAAAGCTGATGTAATTTTTTAAATATTGTCAACTCTTTGTATTTTGAAACATGCAAGACCACAACAGCAGCAGAATGTATTGTGATTTTGTGACTGTATATATTAATGATTTTGTTACTATTAGGCCTGCCCTGATTTTACCATTATGATTTTATGTGCTGCATTGTCATATTCATTGTATATGTAGCATGATTACACACTGTTTTATATGGCTTTTAAGCAGTAGAACAGAATCATAATTATACTGTACTCTACAGTCATCCAAATCCATTGAGGTTTAGGGAGGGCATGCTGGTGGGGTGGCACAGCTGGCAAATATGGTTAGGAAACTGGCTCAGGGAGAGGCCTGCAGGGACACGCTGTTTTTCTCTCTATGTGGCAATAGTTCGGATGGCATCTTGTTATGCATGCGCACAGCAGGTTAATGTGACGCTTTTTCTCCTATGCAGGAAACCTTCAGGGTTACCCAGCATCTGTTGGCTCGGAGTCGCCATGACTTTAATTGTATACCAGAGAAGTGTGCAACACTAAGCTTATTAGGAAAGGAACAGTAGCAGTGTTTCCTCATAAACTTAAAAACACTAACACTTCTATGAGAACTATAAATATAAAACACGTTTTAAACTGATTTGTGTGACAGAGGCAGTTAATGCCAAGGATATAGTGTGGTTTCTTAATTCTAAAACCAGTCCTTGATCTGGGGGGGGGGGGGGGGGGGGGGTGCAAGGGGGGAAAAAACTACACGGAAAGCAGTGCTATTATTCTTTTATTCTACTATTCAGTGACTACATTTATTTGCAATGCAATAGGCTGGGTTACTCTTAAGCTGCTACAGTGAGAAATTGAAGACTGGACCTGCCGCCAGTTTCAAACAGCCCTGGATTTTATTGTGGATATAAACAAAAAAAGCACTAATTACAGAATAAGGTGCTAGATATCTGATAACGGGCTTGACCTGTACGAAAAAAGTATGGACAGTTAGAACCTGAGCCTGTAACTACCTCCCACCACACCTTGTCATTTAAACCCATTAAAGTTTTTTCCAGTAATTAAGGTCTATGTAGATTTCAAAAATGATTCTTTAATCTTGCAATTGTATCTGTAAGACTGACCCAACCCTACATCTGGTCAAAAATCTGCAAAGTAGAACACATGCCCAGGGGCCTAGACATAATCATGACCAAAGTACATCCATCCATCCATCATCTTCCGCTTCTCCGGGGTTCAGGTCGCGGGGGCAGCATCCTGAGCAATGAAGCCCAGACCTCCCTTTCCCCAGCCACTTCCACTAGCTCCCTGGGAGGGATTCCGAGGCGCTCCCAGGCCAGCTGGGCGATATAGTCACGCCAGTGTGTCCTGGGTCTTCCCCGGGGTCTCCTCCCCGGTGGATTTGCCTGTGACACCTCCCAAGGGAGGCGTCCAGGAGGGATCCTAACAAGATGCCCGAACCACCTCAACTGGCTCCTCTCGACGTGAAGAAGCAGCGGCTCTACTCCGAGTCCCTCCCGGATGACCGAACTTCTCACCCTATCTCTAAGGGAGAGTCCAGCCACCCTGCGGAGGAAACTCATTTCGGCCGCTTGTATTTGCAATCTCGTTCTTTCGGTCATTACCCAAAGCTCATGACCATAGGTGAGGGTGGGAACGTAGATCGACCAGTAAATCGAGAGCCTTGCCTTATGGCTCAGCTCTTTCTTTACCACAACAGACTGGTAAAGAGCCCGCATCACTGCTGTCCCAGCACCAATCCGCCTGTCAATCTCCCGCTCCCTTGTACCATCACTCGTGAACAAGACCCCGAGATACTTAAACTCCTCCACTTGAGGCAAGAGCTCATCCCCGACCCAGAGAGGGCTCTCCACCCTTTCCCGTGTGAGAACCATGGCCTCGGATTTGGAGGTACTGATCCTCATCCCGGCCGCTTCACACTCGGCTGAAAACCGATCCAGTGAAAGCTGAAGTTCACGGCCTGATGTCCCCAATAGGACCACATCATCTGCAAACAGCAGCGATGTGACCCTGAGGTCACCAAACCGGACACTCTCCATCCCCTGACTGCGCCTAGAAATTCTATCCATAAAAATTATGAATAGAATCGGTGACAAAGGGCAGCCCTGACGGAGTCCATCTCTCACTGGGAAAAAGTCTGACTTACTGCCGGCCATGCGAACCAAACTCCTGCTTTGTTTGTACAGGGCCTGAATGGCTCATAGCAAAGAGCCATGTACCCCGTACTCCCGAAGCACCTCCCACAGAATACCTCGGGGAACACAGTCGAATGCCTTCTCCAAATCCACAAAGCACATGTGGACTGGTGGTGCAAACTCCCATGAACCCTCCAAAATCCTGGAGAGGGTAAAGAGTTGGTCCAGTGTTCCACGACCAGGGCGGAACCTGCACTGCTCATCCTGAATCCGAGGTTTGACTATAAGCCGGACTCTCTTCTCCAGTACCCCTGCATAGACCTTACCAGGGACGCTGAGGAGTGTGATTCCCCTGTAGTTGGAACACACCCTCCGGTCCCCCTTTTTAAAAAGAGGCACCACCACCCCAGTCTGCCAATCCAGTGGCACCACCCCCGATGTCCACGCAATGTTGAAAAGACGTGTCAGCCAAGACGGCCCCACAACATCCAGAGCCTTGAGGAACTCGGGACGGATCTCATCCACCCCTGCAGCCCTGCCGCCAAGGAGCTTTTTAACTACCTTAGCGACTTCGGCCTCAGTAATGGACAAGCCTATTCCCGTGTCCCCAGACTCTGCCTCCTCACTGGAGAACGTGTTGGTGGGATTGAGAAGGTCCTCAAAGTATTCCTTCCACCGTCCAATGACGTCTTTAGTCGAAGTCAGCAGCACACCATCTCCACTATATACAGTGCTAGTGACACACTGCTTTCCCCTTCTGAGTCGCCTGACGGTTCGCCAGAATCTTTTCGGAGCCGACTTAAAGTCACTTTCCAAGGCCTCACCAAACTCTTCCCACACCCGGGTTTTTGCCTTGGCAACAACTGAAGCCGCAGAACGCTTGGCCTGTCGATACCTGCCAGGTGCCTCTGGTGTCCTACAGGCCAACCATGTCCGGTAGGACTCCTTCTTCAGCTTGACGGCATCTCTCACCTGGGGTGTCCACCACTGGGTTCGAGGATTACCGCCCCGACAGGCACCAACTACCTTGCGACCACAGCTACAGTCAGCCGCTTCAACAATGGAGGAGCGGAACATGGCCCATTCTAAGTCAATGTCCCCCACCTCCCCCGATATCTGGTCAAAGTTCTGACGGAGGTGTGAGTTGAAGATCAATCTGACAGGTTCTTCTGCCAGACGTTCCCAGCAAACCCTCACTATACGTTTGGGTTTGCCTGGTCTGACCGGCATCTTCCCCCACCACCTGATCCAACTCACCACCAGGTGGTGATCAGTTGACAGCTCAGCTCCTCTCTTTACCCGAGTGTCCAGTACACATGGCCGCAAGTCCGCTGACACGACTACAAAGTCAATCATTGAACTGCGGCCTAGGGTGTCCTGGTGCCATGTGCCTTCAAACATGGTGTTCGTTATGGACAAACTGTGGTTTGCACAGAAGTCCAAAAACTGAACACCACTCGGGTTCAGATCAGAGAGGCCATTCCACCCAATCACACCCCTCCAGGTCCTCCAAGTCCCCCAGTAGGACAATTGAGTCTCCAGGAGGAGCACTTTCAAGCACCCCTTCCAAGGACTCTATGAAGGCTGGGTATTCTGAACTGCTGTTCGGTGCATAAGCACAGACAACAGTCAGGACCCGTTCCCCAACCCGAAGGCGTAGGGAAGCTACCCTCTCGTCCACCGGGGAAAACCCCAACATACAGGCACCGAGTCGAGGGGCTATGAGAAAGCCCACACCTGCCCGCCGCCTCTCACCATGGGCAACTCCAGAAAAGAAAAAAGTCCAGCCCCTCTCAAGGAGATTGGACCCAGAGCCCAAGCTGTGTGTTGAGGTGAGCCCGACTATATCTAGCCGGTATCTGTCAACCTCGCGCACCAACTCAGGCTCCTTCCCTGCCAGTGAGGTAACGTTCCAAGTTCCAAAAGCCGGTTTCAGCAACCGAGGATCAGAACGCCAAGGCCCACGCCTTCGGACACTGCCCGATCCACAATGCACCGCACCCCTACTACTGCCCCTCCCATCGGTGGTGGGTCGATGGGAGGGGGGACTCATGTAGTTCCTTCGGGCTGGGCCCGGCCGGGCACCATGAGTGAATGCCCGGCCACCAGACGCTCGCTGGCGAGCCCCTCCCCCAGGCCTGGCTCCAGGGTGGGGCCCCGGTAACCCTGATCCGGGCAGGGTACACAAGTCCTGCTTTGTTGTCCTCATAGGGGTGGTTATGGATCACACTTTGTCTGGCCTGTCACCTAGGACCAGTTTGCCATGGGAGACCCTACCAGGAGCTTTTGTTCCAGACAACATAGCTCCTAGGGTCCTTCAAGCACACAAAACTCTCCACCACGATAAGGTGGTGATCCATGGAGAGGGACCAAAGTACATAAATGAATAAAATATATTCATACGGCTTCATACTGTAGCAACACCATCTTCTTTGGTTTATCTCTGTACTCCAGTACTTTGGGTATAAAATTAAACAATAACTGTGATGGTAAAAGAATTAGAGATGTTTCTATCTGTGTTGGATGTAGCCACCTAGAAATCACAGTGCTCTTTATACATGAACTCTGCTTTTCAGGAAACCAAAACTAATTTGACAAACTAACACATATTAGTTTAGTACTTTGTAATAAATCCTTTGCCATCAGTGATTTCCTGTTCTCTAAGCAATAAACATGGTCTTATTTCCCTCTTCCTCTGTCCATCAGTGTGATACTAGCTAATGGTACACTCCCCTTATTAATGTATTTGTTAAGCAATATAAAAATGGTCTACAAAAGCAACAAACCTGTTAATATCATATAAACTGAACATAAAAACATAAAAAAAGGCAAAAAATAATGACTAAATTATCCAAATATTACAAATGTTAAAATCACAAATGTATATTTGTATAAATTGGCACCTTTGAGACAAAACATAATTGATACAGATAAAATTTTGGGACATAAATTTGCATTAATATAGCAAGCTGGATGCAAGTGAAAATTGCTTTTATTTAAATCTGATTTGACAAAGTCCAAGAACTAATTTAATTAAAGCAGAGGTGTCTATGATTAAAACAAAAGAAACAGAAGAACAAAGGAAAACAAACAAAACAGAATGAAACACAAAGACAAACCTAAACATGCACAGGGAAAGAATATGAACGAGCAGTACAAAGAACAAACATATGCTTACACAAAAAAGTGAAAAACCAGAGGACAACATAAACCCAGGGGTATAAATATAATGAAAACAAGAAAAAAAAAACACCTGCGACTTGTAAGGGCACTATAAACTACACAGGTGAAACAAATAACAAGGAGGCAGGACAGGGGAGGGGATAAGAACCAAAACAACAACAAAAAGTACATGTCTAGGGACAGGTGTACAGATTAGACTGGTACAGGAACAGAAAAGAGTAGAGACAGACCAGGGGAACCATGACAATTGTAAAAATGCAACTTATGCAAGACATGCCAGGTGACTCATAATTAAAGGTTTCACTACAGGCACATTACTCAAACATTAATATGAGGATTTAAGAATGTTATGCTAATTGACAGTCTTGAAAAGTTTCTGGGTGAAACATTCACTTGTGTTTAGCAGCATTAATATTATTATTACTTAAAGTGCAGATTCTACCTATGCTGATAAAATTCAAGTTATCAAGTGAAGTGTACAGCTTTTTAACCAAAGAAGTCCAAGAGTGAAATAAAGTACAATAAAAGATATAAAGCTCAAACTGGATTATTATTTTATCACGCAACATTAGCATCCACACAGGAAGGACCTTGGTCACCCGGCCAGGGAACTGAAGGCCCTTCTTGTTGTGAGGTAACAGTGCTACTATCTCAATCGTAAAAATCAATTTTTGCAAAAAATACAAAAATCTTGTATCTTTTGTACAAATTATATTTTAAAATATTACCCATTTTTCCTTTCTTTTTTGTTGTTTAGTTTTCTGTAAATCAACTGGGTTACTAACAATATATATTTAAAAAATGACTCTCCCAGCATCTGTAGTTGGGGTGTTCACTGTAGCGGGGGTGTTCAGACATACTGCTGCGATTTCTATTTGTGCCTGTATTGGTTCACCAGACTGCTAAAGTGACTGTTGTGATGTGATAATTGGTGATATTTGACTAATTCAGTCAGTACTATAAAAGGTACAGAATTTCAATACCATGCCCCTCAGCAGGACTGCATAATGCTTCCATAAATGGGAACTCCACCAATGTTTCAACATTTTCTGTTAAATTATTTAAGGTGTATACAGAATATTCATAGTGGTTTGATGTGAAATGCTCTGTTGTAGAGGGTGATGGTATCAAGACAAGTGAAGAATTTAATGTCTTTAAAAGCTCCGTCACATGAATTGGTAACAAAAACATCACTTGATACCTGATACATTGTTTTATGGGTTTTAGATGACGTTTTGGGCTAAAATATATATCTTTAAAAAAATACCTTGAAGGTTACATACAGTTTCTCTACAATGGACCAGTTCACTGAAACCACTGAAAACTCTGAATGACTTTGTTTACGTCTCAGCGATAGGATTATACAAAAAAAAATTGTAAAATCGGTGGAATTCCCCTTTAAATGATGGACTCTTGCCACATTCCGTCGACGAACACCCCAAAAACGCAAACCAAAGGGATGCGTTTTCAATCCGTCAACTTTCAAAATTCCTGAAAATCTCTTTAAGAAGTTGAAAGCATCGCTAAAAACACGTTTCCCTTTTTCTAAAACTGCTTTTAAACCCACACTCCACAAAAGTCACGGATTTGATGTGCTTGATTGATAGGAGGGTTGAACCAATCGCTCCTGATATTTAAATATAATGGTGCGGTTCAGCCAATCGCAGCCCTGTGTTGTGCTGCGCTCCTCGCTCTCCTCGTGAACGCGGCGCTGACTGGTTGCATCGCCCATGCGCGCTCATGTGACCACACTGGGCTACTAGTGGTATTTAAACGACAACGAATCTGTGGTGGATGCCGCTCTCATGAAAAAAGAAAAGAAAAACAAAAACAAAATATCTCAGCATCATCACGACTGAAGCCGAGGAGGACGGATTAAAACACTCCATCCTGGACGGTTCATTCTATCGACAGGATTTTGTGGCAGGGCAAATCAGCATCATTTCTCTCAGCGACGAACGAGTTTCACTGAGGGCCAAATTGCGTCTCTTCTGGAAGGATTAGTCGCTCAAACGATGTGGTCGTGTTTGTGAGTTTTGGGTAAACGCTTGACTCCCGTCATTTGCCTTCGTTTCTTGGATTACCGTCGGATGTATCGGCGGAGCTGAGGGGGGAAAGAACATGGTTTTAAATTGATGCGCAACCCGCCTACTGTTCGGGTTACTGACGAAGACTAATCTCCGAGGGCAAAAGTAAAGCTGTTTACAGATCCATTTATTGTTAAGCCTGACTGCTCTCCGTCAGAAGCAGGGAACATGGCTGGAGAGGAATTTGCTGTGACGAGAGCGCAGAGTGGATCTGTATGGCTGCTCGGCTCCTGTGAAAACTAAAGGACGAGCGTGCCGAGGCAAAACAACGCACCATAATTTGTGTATTATTATTTTCTGTACCGTTTCTACAACAGCCGGTCTTCTCTCTTTTTCTCCGTGAGAAGGGAAGCGTCGACTGGGGGGCAGACATGGGCAAAGACGAGTGTAAAACAATGCTGGACGCGCTGAACAAAGTGACCGCCTGCTACAGGCACCTGGTCTCGGCTCTGGGAAGCACGTCGGACTCGCAGAATCTGCGCGAGGAGCTCAAAAAGACCCGCAAGAAGGCGCAGGAGCTGGCCGTGGCCAACCGGACCAAGCTGACCGCGCTGCTCAAAGACAAGAGCATCAGCAACGACGACCGAGCCGAGTACGAGCGCCTGTGGGTGCTCTTCACCAGCAGCATGGAGATCCTGGAGGTGGACATGAAGAGGTCCCTGGAGATCGGGCAGAGTTTCCCACTCAAGGTGCCCACGCGCCACTTCATCCAGACGGGCATGACGGGCAGCACCACGACGGTGGCGGCGCGCGCCATGAGCGTGCAGAACATGAAGTACGAGGCGGACGCCAGCATTGATACGGCTGACCTCAAGGACTTGGAGACCGAGATCGCCCAGGTGGACCAGATGATGGAGGAGATGGAGATGAAGGTGCAGGTGGCGCCGTGGGCCGTGGAGGCCAAGCAGGAGGCGGGCGCGGAGCTCAAGTCTACCGTCAGCGTGGGCAACTCGTCGGTGGGGGTCATCTCCGTGTGCGAGGAGGAGCCCAAAGAGGGTGGAGAGGGCGAAGCGGGCCTCATGAAAGTCTTCGCTGGGATCATTTTCACTGCCGTTTTACTCATAGCCGGCATCCTAGGGTACTTAGTGATCAACCTTTGAAATTAGGCTTATATACTCAAAAAGTGGGAGCTCTTCCAGCACTGTGGCCGACTGTGTTTCACCTACAGCCTCCCAGCTCACCCTGTCTGGGTGTTTGGGGCTCAGACTGAAGCTCAGACTGCACTAGCCTACATGTTAGCACTGTTTAATGAAGGGGAGAGACAGAGCAAGGCACACTAAATCGACTGCCGTTGCGGATATCAGCACCCAGCCCATCAGGCTGGTGATTTTATAATGGAGTATTAGTAGGTTACAGGAGGCTTTTTCTCCCTGTGAGGAGACAGTGGATCAAGAGAATGCCAAGCTGAATTGTGCAGTGGCTAAAATAACACCAGAATTGGGCCGAGCAGGGCCAGTCCTGGCCTTTCGAACCACGATCCCAACTGTCTTTGCGAAATATTAGCACTAATCAGGGTTCATGAGGATTACTGAGGAAACTTTGAGAGAACGCGTGTTAAGCTGTAGACTAAAAAGTCTTTTTTGTTAGCCTTCGGCTTTATGGATGCCCCCTCAGAGAGACAGGTTGGCTAGCTTAAGAATGTAACAGGAATGCACGGTCAGGCCCAACTTAAATCTCACAAACCGTTAGGCGCACTTCAACACTTCTAGCTCAACAGACGCACAGCAACCCACTGAATTTAACAAGAGAACAGTGTCACATATCTTTCAGTATTTCACTGGAGTCGGTATTTCAGACCAGTGATTGTGTCCAAGCTTTGGACTGCACACAGTTCCTTAGTGTTTCAGTTCTTCAAAAGGCCCCTTAGAACGTGCACTGTGGCATTTAGGTGTATCTGTGCATACCTGGCAACAGATGTATAGTGAATTTGTACATATGCACTCATGTTGAAATAGTGTACATACAATTGAATATATTTATTACAATAAATAATGTGAACAACATTGGTGTCTTGTTTGACAACATAATAGACCTAACTTGAGACAGATTAAAAAATATATATATTTTTTTTCTTTAACACTACATGCATTTATTGGCTATGCTGGTTTAGAGAAACACAGGGCTAAACATTCTAAACAAATATGAAAACTGGTGCATTAACATAAACTGCTTGCAAGTATACATTTTCTTTAAAGTCAACGTGAATCAGAAGTCCACGCATTTTGCTGCAATCCTGGGGTGTATTTCAGAATGAAACGGTATCAGAGGAGGTCTCTAGCTGGCTTAATGTTTTACTTAATAAAATATGGGGGTGGTGAGGGAATGAAATGTGATTTTATTGGTTAATATTATTTTTCACTACCTGCTAGTGTATGGTGATGTTATTTAAAATCAGATTTTTTGAGGTGGGCAAAAATAATGACATTTTTCTTTGTCCTTTAAACAGTATAATATAAAAAAAATGTGCTTAATATGATCAGGGACAGTATGATGAGGTTGCCTTTAATAGGCTACTGAGGAGCTTTACTGTTTTAAGAAATCTGTGTCTTTTTTTTTGTCATCATCAGTGTGCACTGTATTTCTATATGAATGTGAGTAAACAGTAATTTCTAGTGCTCTGGCTGGAAGATTAGGATCGTTCAATTAATCCAAATTGTTACATAAAGTAGCAGTCTATAAAGAATGCTGGCTGAATTTATATTTGTCACTCATCAGTCAACTCGAACATGTCTTTAAACATGTTAAATACAATCAAACTGATAAAGCAATTCCAGGAGAACTTAGTTATCACATACCTGTCATTCACATATTTTAAAATCTTAACACTCTCTGCTTTGCTCTGCTCTGCTCTGCTCTGCTAAGTGCACTTTAATAGCAGATAAGATTGAATTTCCTGAGTGCACTCACAGTGAGTTTACTGAGCGGGTGAGTGATCACCATGGTTACACCATCAAGCACATATCCACCAGCAAAAGCAAATGTGATTCAAGCATCAAAGACTAATCAGAATTCCCACCAAGTAAAACTTGGTCTCACTGCTTCAGGACAAGGAGTGCTTGCACAGCAGTGGGACAAAAACAGACAAACAGAATTTGCTAAGTAAAACACTACAAAGAGCCCTGTGTAATCAGATATTTTGAGCCAATGGACAGCTTGTGGACTGCTGTTGTCAAATTCTTTGTATAGTTTGTGTTTATCTATTTAAAGGGAAATTCCACCTATTTTTTAATGTTCTGAATAACTAAATTTATTAAACATATTCAGTGTGGATTGATGTGAAATGTGTGATTTTAAAGAAACTTACCAAGTCAGAATTATTCACAGTGGTGGTGACAGGAACGAGCCTCTAAAAGCTCACTCACATAAAGCTATTACATGAAATGGTAATAAGTACATTACATGATGCCTCAGCCATTGTTTTATGATAGTTTTAGATAAGGTTTCAGCCTAAAAAGTAATAAAAAAAATACCTTGAAGTTGGATGTAGGTACATGCAGAGTGTTCTGGCAAAATGGTATTCAAAAAAATGTTTTTTTTTTCAGATATACAACCATTTTACCATCATCAGCATCACTTATAAATACTCGGAGTACACATTCAGTTTCAATAGTCATTTTGGATAGTAACAAAATGGCTATTTTTACATTGTTGAAATCTCAACCCCTGGTTCCTACGACCACTACTGTAAAGAGTCAGTAAGTTTCTCATTTCACATCAAAACACTCTGAATGACTGTTTTGTTATTATTCAGAGCTTCTGAAAATTCATTGGAATTCCCATTTAAATGTGTATTTAATTTTGGTCCTGGCCCTTAACCTTAGCACAGTGACCTTTAAGCTAAAATAAATGGGATAAACTATGGGCTACTGTGAAATGGAAAGAAACTTGTAGTGCTTAGGATGCAAATTTGACTTATTCTGACAGAAACCATTTGCCCCTGAAACAGAAGAAAAAGGCCACACCTTCCATCCACAGCACAAGATCAGACAGCACTCAGCATGTCATACACATGTGGTCACAAACAATCCCTCTAATGACGTGCTGATTCAGTGCCTCAGCAAATGCTACATTACATAATGCAGTGGGTGTATTGTTACTGAAAGCCTTTGTTAGTGATGTAGAGAAAAAAAACTGGCCTAAGCAGTTGCAGTGATTTTTGATTGTGGCTTGAAGTTTAGTTAATTAGTCTCCCTGCTGTGGCTGTTTATAATGAACGCTTGTTAAGTGGCCCCCCAGATCAGACGACAAGGTAAGAAAATTAATGACATTTAAAGGCCGAGGGACACATCCAACAGGTAGCCAACATTAACTGTGACTGACTAACAACAAAAAACAGTTGGAACCCCTTTACTGTCTCTTAGTGGTAGCACTTTTTTAGTTCTCACATAGACTTCAGTTATTATGTAGTCTGGTACATCATCCTGGGTTCTTCATCAGCATCACATGCTTTATATACACAGATTTCTCAGTTTCTACTCTTAAGAGAGGATTCAATGAAGTTAAAAAGTAATGTTTATAATTATTGGCATAAGAGTATATGCCCCTGTAAAATACCCCTCACCTTACCACATGTGGACACCCTTACTATTGTAACCTTACTATTGTTTTTTCAAGGTGGAGAAGACCAAAATACAGAAGGACATGGGAAAAAAATCATATTCAAAATCAAGTAATTAATCAAAACATGTATAGATTGTAGGGATAAAATTAAAATGGTATCCAGATGCCTGCTTTTCATTCTACCTTCACTCACAGAGCTAATACAGCGTGCAATAAACCCAGCTCTATAGCTCAACCTACAGGTGAGAAAGACTAACACATACCCCTGGCAATATCCATTACTGGCATGCATTAGAGGGCTCATATCCTGGGAAAAACAGGTTTTTGTCTTACTTTTTTGAAACAAAATAGTGTAAGATGTAGTATGTAAACATTGTTAAAGTTTCAGAACATGCTGTTCACTTCCCTGTACATACAAGGGAACTTACATGAAAGTCAATTCTGTGAAATTAGACCTCTGCATTTAACCCATCCATGTAGTGAAACACCCACATACATGGACACTAAGGAACACACACACTAGGGGGCAGTGAGCACACGTGCCCGGAGCAGCTCTATCCATGGCACCGGGGAGCAATTGGGGGTTAGGTGCTTTGCTCAAGGGCACTTCAGTCATGGACTGTCAGCCGAGGGGATCAAACCAGCAACCGGTCACAGGGCTGGTTCCCTAACCTCCAGTCCACATCTGCTCAACTGAACAACACACAATAGCATACACCTGAAAAGATGTCTGGAATCTAACTGTCCAGGTATTTTAGGCCAGGAGCCAAGTACATTATTACAACAATGGCATAAATAGTAATAGACATAGTGCATTTTAAAGGCTAGTGTCTGATAATGGCACTTTCTCTGATTTGAGTATTATGATAGAATTTTGGCTATAGCAAGCACACTTTTCAAGATAGTAAGATCATCTAAGGCTTAAATTATTGTTGTTTATTCATTATTACAATTTCATTAGTTTTATTTTTGAATAATGATTACATTTGCCATGAATTGCTAATAAATGTTCACTTTTATGAGGATTTTTCAAGAAGATGATTTTTTGAGCAGTGAATGACAGTAAGCCCCTAAATCTTATTTTTCATTAAGTTCAGCAGAAAGTATCCTAAAACAAAGGGAACCATTATATTCTGCCGAATTGAATGTTTCTTTGACTACTTATACCATATATTTAGGTAACTTAGGTAATAGGTGGGACAGAATCGTCCCAAAAACTGGGTGTCAGGCCCCTGACAGCAAATTGAGGTTGCTTATTATAAAATTGTGATGGCCCAAGTCAAGGGTACCCAAACTTTTTGTCCTTGGGGAGGGAGTGTGCCAAAGTACTAGAAAATGAATTTTAGAGCATTTAAGAAAATATGTTTGTTCTCTTTGGGGGAACGGGGGAGGTTAGTTTAACTTTTCCTCATGGGTCATGCTTTGGACAGCTCTGGCCCAAAGTATAGGCTAACAGTAAATAATATTGAGAAAAAGGTTGCAGAGGTGCTGGGCCTGGCTCCATTTACCCTTAAACATAGGTTATTAATCTAAAGCATTATATGTACATATGCAGCCTTTTACACATAGTGCGTTTGATTTACATAGTACATAAGATTTACAGGTATGACTGTGTGCATGTATGAATGATGGAAGGAACGCTTGTTTTATTTTATTTTTAGTTATTTTATTTATTTTTTTTGCTACATGTAAATATTTGTTAGATACTGTGCACTGTGAGCTCCTGTAACCATAACCAAAACCAAATTCTTTGTATATGAAAGCATACCTGGCCACCAGAGCTTGATTCTGATTCTAATTTGTGAAGTGTTTCGAAGTGACTTCACGATCTTCATTCTTATGTCACAAATTGTGAAATCCTCTGTGAATGAAAGAAAAAGTGTATAAAAGGTGGTCTTGAGACCGTATGTAATGTGTTTCAGACCTGAAAGGCACAGGCTGCGAGGTGTACAAGCTCCTGCTCCACGTAGAATAGCGTCCACCTTCTGCTGCACCCTCCTGCAGAAAGACAGCGGCGCTCTGTTTCTCACGTCTGCCCCGGAAAGCAAGAGAAGAAGAGGGGTCGTAATGTCAATCAGCAGACAACAGCAGCAAAGGCCACTGAGCTAGCAGGCTAGCTGGCTTACGAGCTATGTATCGTTAGCGAACTAGCTGGTTTTAGCACCGAGCTGCAGTCCGAAGACCTGGTCTGTTATTTTCTTTCCAGTGAAGCGACTGGGTAGCACGGCTAAAAAGTAAACATTCTCGATTGGGGGTGGAGCGGGTATAGCAGGTAAGTAAGCAACTGCCATTGCCTTCGTGAAGGCAGGTTAACTTTATAAACCCAACATTAGCTTTATGGCTTTGGCTGTAAATAACGCTAACTAGCTAGCGTTAGCTAACGTAGCAAGTCAACCCGTACATTCTGCAACGTTACACGGTTGACTAGCTAGCGTTAGCTAACGTAGCTAGTTAGTCAACCGTGTAACGTTGCAGAATGTACGAGTTGACTTGCTTGGTAGGTAATTTAGGCAATTTTAACCTTGGTAATTCACCCGAATAAACTGCAAGCCATCAAAGGTAGATGCTGGTAAAGCTTACATTATTTTATGTAAATTAGTCTGTATGCGGCCAAGTGAAACAATACTCAACTAACTTGATTAAATGGCTATGTAAATCTACTGAGGTTATTTTGGTTGACTTCTGGTATGTCGATCTCCAACTAGGCTAACTGGTAACCTTCGCGGAATTACCAGATAAGCACAGTAAGGGCAGTTCAGTGCTTACCAGTGCTAAAACACCAAAACGGCGAAATAAATTATTTTTATGAGCTGAATCTTGTATTTGATTTTTTTTGTCTATGTTCTTGTTATGTTACTTGGGTTTTGCTCCAAACCTAAATCACCACAGCTGACCCAAGTGTTGGGAGTCTGCAGCAGACACGGAACACCAGAATAACTGCGTTTCAATTGAGTTACAGCTGATCTGATCTGAGAAGGGGTTGTTTATCACTGTTGCCCGACTTGTTGCACTACTTGTTCCTCTTTGTGTCTGAGTCGGAGCACAAATATGAGCGTCCTAGGGATTCTTGTGATTATCACACTGAGAACAGTCCTGTGTTGAACATTTTGGAACAAAGAATAGCAAGTTCAAGGTCATTTTCGTGTCTGTAGACAGCGCTTACCTTGAAAACTCCAGTCCTGGAGGGGCCTCAAACACCACACCGCCATGTGTCATTTTTTTGCTTCAGCATACCTGTTGCAAAGCAGCAGGCTGTTCATCAATTGACTGAGGTGTGCAGAAGTAAGAAAAACTATAAAGTATTTAGTTCTGCGACTTCGCAGAATTGGAGCCCTTTCCTCAAGTCAGTGTCATTTTGATTTATCAGTGTTTCTTTTTTTGAATGTGTTGCTGGAAAACACACAGGCTCCATTTTCTTTATCCTCTTCTGTGTAGGATTCCCTTAGACTGGAGCCTCCTTACACAGGCCTCATTTTACTTTAAGTTGCATCTAATTTTTTTTCTCTGCTTTAAAAGTGTATACATGTAGGTGTCTATAACTTAGTCTGTGTTTTTTTAAGGTGGAAGAGCCATGCACAGTTGTGTGTGGAGCTCTAGGGCTCTCTCACCTGCCCTGCTCCCTCGGCTCTTCTCAGATACTAGATGCTGTGGACCCAGACTGGACCGCCTGGTCCTGTGGGGCTCAGTCCGGCTTTTAGCCACAGCTCAGGACAGCCACCCTACACCTCTACCCAGCCAGGCCCGAGTAGTGATATGTGGTGGGGGCATTGTTGGAACATCTGTTGCCTATCATCTTGCCAAGCTAGGGTGGACAGAGATAGTGCTCCTAGAGCAGGGAAGGTGAGTGTCTGATAAAACCTACACTGTATTATAAAAGGGTATGCAACATGTTTGCTCAGAATACTAATACATAATAACTGAGGGGGCTGGCATATGCTCCAGCATTTGTTTGAACCAAAGTGTAGTTTCCTGAATGTGGAATTTGTAATAATTTGAAGTCTTTTTAGTGATAAACCTTTTTAGTGAAGCACAGGCTCAGTACAGCTCCATTGTTCATTGTTTGGTTCTGTCTGTTATAGACTTGGAGCTGGCACAACTCGGCTGAGTGCAGGAATAGTAAGCGTTGCCAAACCCATTGCTATTGAGAGCCAAATGGCAGACTACTCTAATGCGCTGTATGAGCGCTTAGAGGAGGAGACTGGCGTCAAAACAGGTGTGAAAACTACATGTCTACAAATTATAGATTTTGGAAAAAACTGCTGTGTTCCTAAGAATGCATGAGACAAGGGTGACTGTGGGTCTGTTTTTCTGTAGGTTTTGTCAGGACTGGCTCACTGTGTTTGGCTCAGAATCAGGACCGATTCATTTCCTTGAAGCGCTTAGCATCAAGGCTCAAGTAAGTAATTTCTCTGCTCTTCAAAACCTTGATCTGTCTCTGTGCTGCTTGGTCTGCTACACGTTCTTGTTTTCTACAAATAGGTAATAAGAGACTTTTAAAAGATAATAGGTAATAAAAGAGACTCCAGCTGTTTCAGAAGTTACATTAAATTTTGTAATTGGAGTGGTGAAAAATTCCTAAAGAAATTCATTATGCTTGGTGTATGAAATCTTTATTAGCAGAAAAAAGACTAAGGGGTCTGTCCTTAAGATTTTAAACTAATGTCGTTAAACATACTACATAAATTGCTTTAGTGCCCCGAGTAATGGAGGACCTCTCCTCAAGTTTATGCCATTTTGTTTCTTGGTTGTTTGTAGGGTACTTGGTATTGCCTGTGATGTCGTCAAACCCAAAGACGTTGCCAAGCTTCATCCCTTGGTCAACATTCATGATTTGGTGGGTGCTCTCCATCTCCCCAGAGATGCTGTGGTATCAGCACCAGATGTTAATCATGCGCTTGCTATGGCAGCAGTAGGGCATGGTGAGATTTTTCTATTACCTTTGGCTTGTGACTCTGTTTTTTTACATTTGGAACAGCCCCTCTACCTTTTTCCAGTGACGTATTGCGCTTTCTGTCTTCACACATCTTAATATGTTCACCCTAGGTGTCCAGATCTATGAAAGAACCAGTGTTAATCATGTTCTAGTGGAGAAGGGTCATGTCACAGGAGTGGAGACTGAAAGGGGCACCATTGAATGCGAGTACTTCGTCAACTGTGCCGGACAGGTTGAAAAATGCTTCTGTACACATACTGTGTTTTTGAAATAAGATTTTGATCAGTTGTGCACTTTCACTCCTTTGATTGGTGTTTTCTGATCTTTCAGTGGGCGTATGAGCTCGGCCAGAGTAGTGAAGTGAAAGTGTCAGTACCCCTGCATGGCTGTGAGCATTTTTACCTCCTCACCAAACCTCTGCAGGAGCCTCTGCCACCCAATACACCAGGTGACGCATCACTAAATGTTCTCTTATCTTCAGATTTTTGACATGCATACAATAGCATGCTGAAAGATACAAATAAATCTGGTTCGTTATTTTATAATCAAACATGGCTGTCCTTTCTTTTGCCACCAGCAGTAACAAAAACATGGAGCAATTCCATGTAAATTATTTCTCACTTGTAGATAATTTAAAAAGTGGAGAATTTCTGTCAGAAGTGCAGATTCTTAACTTTCAGTCAGTACCACATTTTTGTTTGTAATAAAACCAACAATGTTTTATTAAGAGGAAATTTTGATGAAAAAACAAAGGAAGTCCAGAACCTGTTGATGCACATTGCAACCTTAATGAAAATGCGATTCATTGTATAATCGAACAATTGAAAAATATAGCAGAATGAAGCCAATAACTTTTAACTTCTATGGAATAAAGCAGAGCTTGTTGTCAGGTCTGATGTCTGCTGTGCCATTGCATTGCTTTAGACTGATGGAGAAATTGGAAGGTTGAACTTAGACTTGTGACTTTACATAGTGGTGATGGATATGGATGGGCGGATCTATGTTCGGGCCTGGCAGGGTGGTGTTCTATCAGGAGGCTTTGAAAAGAACCCCAAACCAATCTTCACAGAGGGTCGCAATCAGTTAGAAATCCAGAACATGCAAGAGGACTGGGACCATTTTGGTAAGTTCAACTTGGCAAGAAATTCACTTTTTTATTTTCCTTTTCTGGAGTGAGAATATTTATAGGAGCATTATTTGCAGACCAAGAGAATAAACATAGTCACATGATCAGATTTTTAAAAACTGTCTTTGTAAACAAACAAAAGTGTAATTACCCATTTAAAGTGAGACTGAGTTTAAATATCAAATACAATTTACACTTTTACATAGTTAATATGTAAAAGTTTGTTTGTGTTGGATTAATTGCACACTCTATTTACAGGTTGTGTTCTGACATTCTCTTGAAAGTAAACCAAACAGGACAGTGATTTATTGTCTTCATATTTCAACTCTTAGTTTAACTCCATGTCATGGCACATGTTTATATTTTAATAAAATTATCAAGGTTGGGTGTGTATATTTTCAATGATCAGAAATAATATTTTCTGCCGCTGTCTCCTAGCCTGTTTATTAGTTCAGATTTTATCTTGTCCAATTTCTGTTCAACATCTTATTTTGAAAGCAAATTTACCACAATTTTCTGTTCTGATAGCTGTCTGCTTTGCAACAATCTTAGTTTTGATCATTTGTCCTTCTCTATTTTTCTGTGTTCTGTTCTTCAGAGCCCATGTTAAGTGCCCTTCTGAGGAGAATGCCAAGCCTTGAATCCTGTGAGATCCACCAGCTGGTGAACTGTCCAGAGTCTTTCACTCCAGACATGCGCTGTCTCATGGGGGAGACTCCAGGCGTTCATGGTTACTTTGTCCTGGCTGGCATGAACTCCTCTGGCCTGTCCTTTGCAGGAGGAGCTGGAAAGTAAGAAAAGAGCTGAGCTAGTTTTACTTACTTTTTCTGGGATCTTCTATTGTTCAAGAATTAAAAAAAAAAGTTGTTATATTAACTTTTTGTTATATTACAATCAGGTACTTGGCTGAATGGATGACCTATGGTTACCCAAGTGCTAATGTCTGGCCTCTGGACATCAAGCGTTTTGGGAATCTGCAGAGCAGTCGAACTTTTCTGCGCCATCGTGTGATGGAGGTCATGCGTAAGTACCGAACAAAGTTCAGCACCACAGTGTTCTAAGAACAAAAAGATACTGAAAACACATGCTGATCGTTTGCAATAATTTTTCAACCTCTTTGTGTAAAGGATCCTCCTTGAATAAAACCTGAATGTATAGTTCTTGTTTTTTCGATAAGCCTTCTAATCAAAACCCTCTAGAAACACTTCTGTGCCATTGGCAGTTCACAGTACATTAGTGATTTGTGCACTGTACATACATGACTTGGGAAGATCGTTATTGCTTACACAGTTCTCCAGAACATTTTGGACAAAATTGTTCTTTTGTTATTATTCATTTGTTTCATCATTTCATATTAATTGTGATTAATCACACTCATGTTTGGTCAAGTTTAACTGTTTTGAAGAATTATTTATTTTATTTATTTATTTATATTTTTTTTAAAAGAGTATTTTTCTTTCAATTCAATTCAGAATAACAGAACCAGATGTTGGAGGATCATGTTGTTTTCATTTTCTGTCTTCAGGCTTCAGCCCACATTGTTTGCACCATCTGTTCACTGTGGTACTGATTGTGTTCTTTTTTTTTTATTTTATTTTGAAGACTGGTCCAATTTTCCACTATAAACTGGCTGAATGTAGAACAGCATTGCAAAAGTGAAACAGAGTTGAAAACAAAAAAGTCCATTTGTGTTTCTTATTCCTTTACACTCTTTGACTGCTTTAGCCCTGCTGTATGAGCTGAAAGTTCCAAGGTGGGACTTCCAGACAGGCAGGCAGCTGCGCACCAGCCCCCTGTATGACCGATTAGACACCCAGGGAGCTCGCTGGATGGAGAAGCATGGCTTTGAGCGTGCCAAATATTTTGTCCCTGCTGGAAAGGGTGAGTGGCTTGTGACTTGTGATTTGATTTTAATAGGTCATTTTTTCCCCCATCTTTTAAATAGCTGTCTCAAACACTTTTTCATTTGATCAGTTTTGATTGTTGGAGTCTTGATTATTCCTTTTAAGATACTGAAATTGCATACCAAACATTTATGAAGGAAAATTAACAGTATGCCTCTGCCATGTTCTTTATCATAGAGATTACAGTACTGCTTCTAAGTACTGTTCTCTTTTCCTCTGCCCTCAAACCTTTCTCTTGCTGCAGATTTGCTGGCCTTGGATCAGAGTAAAACCTTCTACAAGCCAGACTGGTTTGACATTGTTGGTGCTGAGGTGAAGTGCTGTAAGGAGGCAGTGTGTGTCATAGACATGTCCTCCTTCACCAAGTTTGAGCTCACAGTGAGTAACCACGTCAATATGTAGTATTTCTGCAGTACTTTTTAGCTTTAGAAGTTGTGCCTATCTTTTAGCGTTGAGAGGATTTCTGCATGTGAGGCAGGGGCAAGTGTTTTATCCACTCTGCTGTCCAACAGCTCACAAAGCACACAGATGTGAGCAGCTGAATTGCACTTTTTTACTACTAGCTTTCTAAAATGTTTGAAATAAGATGACCAATCTCAATTTCAAATGTTGTCAACAAGTGGCCACTGTCACTGGGAGCTTTTTTAAGGAATTGCATATTTATTTTTGTAGGACAAATCAGCTATTCAGGGAATGCTGACTGTTTGTGCTAATCGCATAATGTATGCAATTGCGCTTTATGTAGCTTTCCAAAATAATGAATAGTGATTTTGTAATATTTGTAATAATAGCACTAATGGTCTTTTTATGACAGAACACCAGGAGAATGCATATCAAATATGGAAAATGTTGCTATTAAAGTTGTACTGTTAAAATAATTGTGAATTGTGTGTGTGTGTGTGTGTGTGTGTGTGTGTGTGTATATATATATATATATATATATATAGGTTGTTTTTGGTTAAATTGCACGGCATACATATTTGTGATCTTTACTGGCTGCATTTCCAGTCAGAGATTGAAAATGAAAACATTTTAATTCCCATATCAGGCAGGGCTGTTGTGCATTTATCAAAATCTCATTTGTAATTACATTTTGAAACTCTAACTTCCTTTTCTTCAATCCTTATCACTATTAGTCAAGTGGGGACCAAGCCCTGGAGTTGCTCCAGAGGCTGTGTGCCAATGACCTGGATGTTCCTGTAGGTCACATTGTCCACACAGGCATGCTCAATGAGAGGGGTGGCTATGAAAATGACTGCAGCGTGGTGCGCCTTAGTAAGAACAGGTTGGTCAAGAGATCACTTGGTCAAGATGTTTCTTGACTTCTTTCTAAGCACAGGCACGCAGTCCCTTCTGATTGGATTCTTGCGCCAAAATATTTTTCTTGAAGAAAGTTAGCTCAATGACTGTGCCCAAAAAAGGTGAAAAGACCTCTCTGCTATATTTAAAGGAATGGAGTGCGTCTTGATTTGCCAAAAGTATCTATAATGGAATACATCCCATTTGGTTTCACTCTAGTTGTGTAGAGTTACGGCCAAGTAATCCAGTCGCAATGGTGTTCCACTTTATATATGACTTTTGATAGCTTTTTGTCAGTTCAACAAAAAAAGGTTGTTTTGAAGCAGTATTCAAAATGGTCATTTAATGTGACAACTGATGTTATGAACTGAAGTGCTGTATTTATGTAATGCACAGGGCCAAATGTTTAAACTTCTATCTATACTGTATGTTACATTTGTGTTTTATTTTTCTGTGACCCACTAGTTTCTTTATCATCTCCCCTACGGATCAACAAGTGCATTGCTGGTCTTGGATAAAGAGGCACATGCCCAGCGATACACAGCTTCACCTAGAGGATGTCAGCTGGAAATTCACTGGTGAGAGAGAGGCTTAATACATTTATCAAAGAGGAAAAAGGGGAAAAAAATGTGCGTGTGTGTGTGTATTTTCTGTTGATTAAATTTCTGCTTAATATTTTGTCAAGCTACACTTGGTGCTTAACATGAAGAAGGTTTGTAGTAGCAGCATGTGTGCTGTAAGAACTGTGCAGTTTCTCCTCTTTGACATGTCATTCCTTGCAGCTCTTAATCTGATTGGCCCTCGAGCGATGGATGTGCTATCTGAACTCTCTTATGTCTCAATGACTCCGGAGCACTTCCCATCTCTGTTTTGTAAGGTGAGTGGCAGGCAATCGCCCTTATTAATCAGAGTTGCATTAAAAACAACCACCAATTTGAGTACCCTGAATGACTTTGCGCCTGATTTATGTAACTGTTGTTTGATGTCGAAAATAACTGATGATTTGAGCACAACTGATAAGGGATCTTCTATATGCAAAAACAAGTGCCTGCACACTGATGCCTTATTAACATATCATTTGGAAAATACATGCCCCATGTTGCTCTTGTATTCATATCATCTACATGAAGCAGCCCTAATTCATGCGAATATTTTGGTATTGTGCCAGTAAAAGGAAAGTATTTAACGGACAATGTCCGTTACATAGCTTTGTTGTGGTAAAATCACATATATTGAAAATAATAAAATATGAAATTAACAAAATGTCTTTGGCTTTTTTTTAAATGGTAGAATGAAGTGTTTGGGTAGTGTGAATTCTTTTTTAAAACACTGCTTGAGGTATAATACCGCAGTATATGAAATGGCTTTTACTGAACTAGGTAAGCTATGTTTTGTGTTTTTTAGGTGTAGTAAATTTACTGTATCAGTAGTAGAACAGAGTTCCACTGCAAAGCACAGTGCAATGTGTCTTTTTAAAAGAATATGAGTAGTTGCAGCATTTGTTTGCCTAAGTACTTTTTTTTTTTTTTTTGCTATTACTAATATTATTGATGATCATTTTGATTTAACCACAAATCAAGCATAAATGGAAAAATAGCAAAATGTTGCATTTTACAATCTGATTTAACAATACTCATCTTTGAGTATGGGCTATTGTCTCTACAAGGTTTGCTTACTGCTGACAATGGCAAATTGGAAGTTTGACTGATGTTCAGCTGTTTGGATTCTTGGATTAATAGCACTGTGCCTGAAAATAATAGTAATAGTGATTGCAGATGGAAATGTTATCTGTAAAGGGTATGTTGGCGCTACATGTTTCTGAAAGCGTTTTGTGGTCACTACAGGAAATGAGTGTGGGCTATGCCAATGGAATCAGGGTAATGAGTATGACTCACACTGGAGAGCCAGGCTTCATGCTGTACATCCCTATAGAGGTGAGTTGCAACACATACTGCTTTACCACTTGCTTTTAATATGGCCTTTAACATTTTTTGACTTAATTTGTTTCCCAAGTATGCACTGCATGTGTATAACGAGGTGATGGCAGTGGGTCAGAAGTATGGCATTCGTAACGCAGGCTACTATGCCCTGCGTAGTCTCCGCATCGAGAAGTTCTTTGCCTTCTGGGGACAGGATCTGGAGTCCTTCACTACACCCCTTGAATGTGGTCGTGAGTTCCGTGTCAAGTTCGATAAAGTGAGTAATAGTCTGTATTCATAGTCCTTTTGTCCAGGTGCATATGATAAAGATTCTCAAATCTTAGCATGTGCAATACTGTGCAAAGGTCGTAGGTATCTCAGCACATTATTTAAAGCTGCACTTTGTAAGAATTTGTTTGTCAAACAGAGTTTCAATGTTTGGGAAACTTAATGTCACTTGGCTGCTTTGCTAATATTAGCTGATTACTTTGCTAGTGGTGTCTTGTGTTTCAGAGTTTGTCTTCTATTGTTTGAGAAGTTCAGTTAATTTCCAGTGCTGCCGTCTGTCTCCTTTTTGTTAACACAACAATATAAAATATACTTGGCTAATTTTGTCTTGATGGGTATGAGTGAGTGGAGGCTTAACTACATAACTAATTGACACATGTTCTACCCTGCTGTCATAAGAATAATAATGTTACTTACCTGTGGTGAGCAGGTAACACATCCATACTTTTCACTCATTTATGAAAGAGCAGTTTAGATTAATGTGCTTGGCGAAGAGGAATGCAGCAAAACCCACATTATAAAATGCTCTTCCATACGTTTCATGCAGTTACATGTTTCTACCAGAGAGGTCCTACCAATTCTGTAAATTTGCCAAGCTTATAACATGCAGCTTTTAAACAGTTCATATCAGCAATAAGTGTGTTTTTTGATATATTGTGAATTTGTTTGAAGAGCAAAATTTGGATCCTGGATGCTTCTAGCAATCACACGGATTTGTCAGATTCCATCGCCAGCACGCTTGTTTTTGACGTCATAAAGCACAGATTTGGAAAAATAATTATTGAATCATAACCACAGATAATATTGGGCTGCCACAAAGAGAAGGTTGAAACTGGTTAAACAAATAAATTGACACACATATAAGCATCATATTTTAGTTTTTGTGAGCAAATAAATTCACTGTTTATATGACATATAAATTATATTACAATATAAACTACTTTTCAGGTTGAGAGTTGATGAAAAATTTGCACAGTGATGCATGTAACATGATTATACATTGGTGCTGAACGTTATTTGCAGTAGTGCTACTAAAGACTTTTTTTTTTTTTCTTCTTTCTTCTAAGCCAACCAATCAGCAAATCTATTGCAGTGTTCTTGGTCTGACACACATAAGCAGACAAGATGCTCTCATTGGGCTACTTATGGGCATTTATTGTAACAGGCCTAATAATTGCCATTTATATTGTACTTTTATTTTGTGTATTTATTTAATTGTGTTTTTTACTAATGATTTATAGATAACTGGTACCTGTTTGTATTGTTTTTTTAATTGTTTTTTTTTATTTTTACTAAACATATTGTAGATATGCATCAGTTGTGCCAGGAAAGCTAAAAAAAAACCTCTCCGTGGGTGCATTTTAAAATTTGTTTTGATGATTCAAAGCTGGAAAATAAACTTTGCAAAAAATGTTTTACTTAAAATATGCACCCCTCTTTCTCTCTCTTTCTGTCTCTTTCTCTGTATTTCTCTTTCTCTCTCAGCACACAGATTTCCTTGGTAGGGCAGCTTTGCTGCAGCAGCGTCAGGAGGGCGTCACCCGCCGTTTCATCATGCTGGTCTTGGAAGACCATGACACTGAGCTGGACCTGTGGCCCTGGTGGGGTGAGCCCATCTACCGCAATCGTGAGCTAGTGGGAGTGACCACTAGCAGCGCCTACAGCTACACCTTGGAGCGCCATGTGTGTCTGGGCTTTGTCAGCCCACCCAGCCTAGATGGCACCCCTGCTGTGGTCACTCCTGACTTCATCAACCGTGGTGATTATGAGGTGGACATTGCTGGCCAGAGGTACCCAGCCAAAGCCAAACTTTATCCTTTTAGCTCACTTTTCGCCCAGCAGAGACGGCGTAAGGATGACATGGAACTGAGCAACTTTCAGGGAAAGTAAGGAGGCAGACTGGACTTAGCGGCGAGGTACAGAACCAGTTTAAGGGTTTGATTTAATGAACAGGATTAGTAGAATGGCTTTTAATGCATACACCTCCACTTTTTATCCTTTTGTACTGCGCTACTAGTGCCAACCTCTCCATCTCGTTGCACAGTCAGTCCTGTTGGTTCTGTTATTTCTTGCTTTGCCTCCTAAGTGCAATAACTGTTATACACCAAATGATCTGCCAGGATCCTTGCTGCTGTATGTAGTTAGTCTCTCTCATAATATTGGGCTGTAGTTGTTTTTGTTTCAGCTTGTGACAACTCTTTCTATGTTATCTCTCTTTTGGGACTTCAGATTCAGTGGTCTACTCTGGATTTGAACAATTAGTCTGATCTATGTTGACTGATGTGTTCCCATTGCTTTAACGCACAAAAAGAGCTGGAGCAGTATTTTCTGTTTTACAGAGGAAAAGACCAAATAAGTACGTCTGCACCAGTACCATAGATTGCAAGTTAGTTAACAGTCCAGGGTCTGGAAAGTATAACTATCTGATTGTCATTTTGACTGAAGTGGTCTCTTTGTTTAGTTGTATGTTGACTAATGAGAGAAGGCTTGTGGGGTATCTGAGGATTTTCTGGTGACTGAGAAACAGGGTGACGTAGAAATTGGGTAAGATGATGTCCACACAATCATTATAGTAGTTAATGGTGCATTTGTCATCTTCCTCTTTAATTTTCATGTATGTTTTGGTCTTGGTGCATGTTTTCACTGTAGATCTCTAAGAACCAAGCCATTTAGGGTATATTTCAAATAAAGGGATGTATTTTTCTATATGGACAGAGTGTACAAAAGATTGTTTTTGGTATATGAAATTTGTACAGTACTTTTAAGTTTCCTCTTAATGGATATCATGATGTCTTCTTGAAAGGCAGATATCCACAAGAAAATCACATTTAATTGTTCTTGATGTAGGTTCAGTCCTGTATAAAAGCACATTTCAGAAAATCTTGCTGTTTTATGAAAAGGTCTTCAGTTGATGTTTATGAACTTTAAGTAACTCAAGCTTTGGAAATTCAGATGTCGATAGATCGGTTCGCCTGTTTGATTCGACTGAATTAGTGATTATCAGAAATCAGCACTTTCTGTGTCTATATTGTGTCTACATGTCTATGTATGGGGTTGTGGGTAGTGTATATAGAATCTGGTGTATAGTATATGTCTCTACAAATCAGCTTTTAATGTCTAAACCTTTTCTTTTTTTAAACATTGCTATTCTTTGTTGGTGCAGGAGAATGCACTCCAGTATAATTTGAAAAATGCACCTTATAGTTCTCACTTTATTAGGACTGAAACACTCTTAGAAAGTCATTTTAGTTCATTGAAGTTGTTTTTTTGTGCGAAATGGTGCGTTTACTGTTCTGTTGCACTACCTAATGAAGGTCATTATGCTTAAGATGTACTAATAAATCCCTAATTTGTTCAAACTTAGAATTTTTAAATAGTTTAATCAGTGTGCAATACAAAGTAATTGAAGACTTGCTTTTATTGCACATTTGAACTCCTCTGTAGTGGATCTTTACTGCTTGGGTTAATGTAGACCTAACTTAATTATCTTGTAAGGTACTTCTCACATTTTCTGTCATGTGAGAGTGTTTTTATTGCATTCTCATTCAATCAAGTCTCTCAGATTTTTCTGGCCTTTATAACCGAGGTGATCTACTCTGTTTGAGAGAGATATTATCTGCTCTTATTGAGAGAAACTTACAATTTACATAGGTGGGCAAAGGTAGTGTTAGGAATCTCGTCCAAGGACTATAGCGTGCTTGCCCGGGTGTCAAACTCTAGTCTATAGTAAAGAGGGCAGAGGTGTTACTCACTACACTATACAAACCATTGAACATTGATTGATCATGGAATCTGGAGATGCCTTGAGCCACAAACCACACATTGACTTCACCAAGGGCTGTTTAGTATAGGCTAATATGCATTTGGTGGAAATCAGCCAAATCACATGCTACTCCAGACCTAATATGCATTATGATTACAGTACATTTTTTATACATTTATAAATACCTTTCTAAGCCTCCATTTGTTTGTTTCAGTAGGGCTGAAGCATGATTCGAAGGAACAATTTGATGTTTTATTTTTTACAGTGATTTTCTAGCACTTGTATCAATGTCTGTCTTTATCCATTGAAGAGTTGATGCAGAGACTAGACACTATCTACTGTGCACCTTAAGGATATTCTGCATATGTGCCTTTTATTTTGAGAACTATGAGAGTGTAAGTTGTTGCTAGTTCAGAATAAGTTGAATACAGAGCATGGAGGAGGCAGGGTTTTAGACTACATTTAAAAAACAAACAACAAAAAAAAAAACAGCATGAATCTTAGATTTCTTATCCTCCAGAGATTCAGGCTGATTCTCAAGACTTAGGCATCCAGTTTCAGTGAATTTTGTTGAAAAGTTAACCATAGCTGGGAGAATGTATTAGCTGTGCAGGGTTTGCCCTGACTGATCTATGATCTACAAATGAAATTTTTTTGAATACTAATTCGAAAATGTGTAAAATGTATTGTCTTCTATTCCAATGCACTTGGAGTATCTAAGTTGTGCAGTGTTGTTGACTTCTGTACTGCTTTTGTTTCTGGCTGCTGTATTTTGCATCTCAAATGAAACTCCTTTCCACTTTGTCTCCCAGAATTGAGTCTGTTATTATAACTTGCCTTTGATCCACTGTGGTTCTTGTATTTATGATCTGTTGTACAGATATTTTGTTGTATCTGTATTATAACTGTTGTTCATAAAGCAAAATACATTAAATGGCTCTTTTTTTTTTTTTTGCCTTTTCAGTATTGAATTTAGTTGCGCATGCACTGCTTTGGTTTTTACATTAGGGGGCAGTATTTCTCCTCAGGTCCTGGTTTGGCTTCCAAAGCTTTCTAGTTTGTCCCAGCAATGTGCCCTATTGTCTGTTGAAATCCTAATATTAATCTTTATCTCTGCAGTGTTAGTCTGTATTGACTGTCTGTATTTGTTTTTAATGCTTTACCCTGTATGGTCAAGTCACAGGCAATGCAGATTTATTTTAAACTTCATATCATTTTAGCCTACAGGTCTAGAGGTTGATTCACATGCAGGAAAGAATGGTAAATTCTTGTGACAGAATAGCACAATAGACACCCCACCCCCACACACACACAAGGCCAAAGCACACCCCAATGACGGTCAGGACTACCCAAGCAGACAGGGTCTGTCACTCATAGACCATGTACCAATTCAGGTTCTGTAAGGCTGCCAGAGAGAAAGTTATTGCAGAGAAATGATTCCAAGGACTCACAAGATTGATGGAAACTTGAGGAGGCCCTGTACTTTTCTTTGAGCTTAACTATATTTTGTGATGGTGACCTTGTATAAGAGAAAAAGATTCTGATGTGTCATCAGAAAAGGCCAAGCTTTTCATCAGGCTTTGAATTATTGGATACTACCCTCACTATCCAAGTTTCTTTAATGCTTCTGTCATTATCATAGGCCCTGTCACTGCTGGAATGCTACAGAGACTAGGTATCAGTGTCCTCACATACAGTGCTATATGTTTTTGTTTTTTTTTTTCCCTCTCTTGGTGTACATTTCCAGCCGGACAGGTCCAGGCCTTACAGACTGGTAGCATGGCTTGTCTCCTTTTAAATCTGATCCAGCTCTGTAAGAGCACCTGATTGGATCAGATCACCGGTGGCTTTGAGGTCGGCATGTGTGGCAGAGGGAAGCTGTGGTGTGCCAGGTTTCTCTTCATGCTGTGGGAAGGCGAGTGTTGGATTACTATCAGATCCAGGTTAGTGGGACGGGGCAGGTGCTCTGGATGAGTTCTTTCTTTCTTTCTTTCTTTCTTTCTTTCATTCCTCATCTCTGGCTGGTTATAGCAGGGAGATAGGATTAGGTTATGAGAAAGGGACAAGACGAAATAGGCTCATCATTTTGGTACAGCTGCACAGTTAGCTCTGTATTATTACTTCGATGGTTTTAACCTTTAGGTTTTGCAGAGACTGCACATAGTGGCAGTGTACTGCATTTAAATCCAGCATTCATATTCTAGTTCTCAGTAGTGCTACTCAGTAAACAGGCACTTTCATGAACCACAGATACTGTGCAAGTGTCTGTCGACTGTCCCTCCATACTTTGCCCACAAATGTGTTCTTTAATAACAACTGTTGCTAGCCTGCACAAGCTTTACAGAACATATTTTCTATATTTCCATACCCCCCCCCATTGCCAACTTAAAGCTGCACTATGTTGATATGTTGAAATTGAAAGAAGCAGCATTACTGAAACAGGAGAAGAAAAATAATGCTAAATACATGCTACTCACCCAGTAATGGGTGAAATAATAATTTACTAGTCAGAGTGGTCGGATCAGATTTTACAGGGGATTTCAAAACACCTTTTTCTTCAAAACTACATCAAAAATGCACATTTATACACTGCTCAAAAAATAAAGGGAACACTCAAATAACACATCCTAGATCTGAATAAATGAAATATTCTCATCGAATACTTTGTTCTGTACAAAGTTGAATGTGCTGACAACAAAGTCACACAAAAATCATCAATGGAAATCAAATTTATTAACCAATGGAGACCTGGATTTGGAGTCACACACAAAATTAAAGTGGAAGAACACACTACAGGCTGATCCAACTTTGATGTAATGTCCTTAAAACAAGTCAAAATGAGGCTCAGTATTGTGTGTGGCCTCCATGTGACTGTATGACCTCCCTACAATGCCTGGGCATGCTCCTGATGAGGTGGCGGATGGTCTCCTGAGGGATCTCCTCCCAGACCTGGACTAAAGCATCCGCCAACTCCTGGACAGTCTGTGGTGCAACATGGTGTTGGTGGATGGAGCGAGACATGATGTCCTAGATGTGCTCAATCGGATTCAGGTCTGGGGAACGGGCAGGCCAGTCCATAGCTTCAATGCCTTCATCTTGCAGGAACTGCTGACACACTCCAGCCACGAGGTCTAGCATTGTCCTGCATTAGGAGGAACCCAGGGCCAACCGCACCAGCATATGGTCTCACAAGGGGTCTGAGGATCTCATCTCGGTACCTAATGGCAGTCAGGCTACCTCTGGCGAGCACATGGAGGGCTGTGCGGCCCTCCAAAGAAATGCCACCCCACACCATTACTGACCCACTGCCAAACCAGTCATGCTGAAGGATGTTGCAGGCAGCAGATCGCTCTCCACGGCGTCTCCAGACTCTGTCATGTCTGTCACATGTGCTCAGTGTGAAACTGCTTTCGTCTGTGAAGAGCACAGGGCGCCAGTGGCGAATTTGCCAATCCTGGTGTTCTCGGGCAAATGCCAAGCGTCCTGCACGGTGTTGGGCTGTGAGCACAACCCTCATCTGTGGACGTCGGGCCCTCATACCATCCTCATGGAGTCGGTTTCTAACCGTTTGTGCAGACACATGCACATTTGTGGCCTGCTGGAGGTCATTTTGCAGGGCTCTGGCAGTGCTCCTCCTGTTCCTCCTTGCACAAAGATGGAGGTGGCTGTCCTGCTGCTGGGTTGTTGCCCTCCTATGGCCTCCTCCACGTCTCCTGGTGTACTGACCTGTCTCCTGGTAGCACATCCAGCCTCTGGACACTACGCTGACAGACACACCAAGCCTTCTTGCCACATTGATGTGCCATCCTGGATGAGCTGCACTACCTGAGCCATTTGTGTGAGTTGTAGAGTCTGTCTCATGCTACCACGAGTGTGAAAGCACCACCAACATTCAAAAGTGACCAAAACATCAGCCAGAAAGCATAGGTACTGAGAAGTGGTCTGTGGTCCCCACCTGCAGAACCACTCCTTTATCGAGTGTGTCTTGCTAATTGCCAATAATTTCCACCTGTTGTCTATTCCATTTGCACAACAGCATGTGAAATTGATTGTCAATCAGTGTTGCTTCCTAAGTGGACAGTTTGATTTCACAGAAGTTTGATTTACTTGGAGTTATATTGTGTTGTTTAAGTGTTCCCTTTATTTTTTTGAGCAGTGTATATTAATGAATGTTGCGTGCAGTTACACATTTCCTCCAGAGAGGGCTTCCAATCTTCAAATCTTACATAGGGTAGTTTTAGTGAGAAGCACAACTTAATTTTTGTCAGACTACCTATGCTTAGAGTGCATGATTCATTTATTATAATGTTCATTCTGGTTCATGGTTGTATTTATTTATTTTTTATTTATGTGATTTAAGCTAACATTTACATGGTGACAAATTTCTCATTGTCGTTTCCAGACTGCACAGTTGAAGTCAGTGTTAAGAAACTGCAATTTATCATCAGTTTGAATGTGTATGTTGATAACTCTCTTTAAAGCTTGTTCACTTTCACAATCAGGAACATTTGCAGGCAGATCATAGATAGATCTACTAAAGTTGAGGTAAATTGGAAATCATAATGCAATTTCTTTCTGTATCGAAATGTATTGCTGAGTGAAACGCCACATTAGGGAGAGCCTTTCAGCTAGCTGATCATTTTGGGGGTGGTGGGAGAGGGAGATGGTTGATCATGGCCACTGGTGCATGGTGACATAATCAAAAATCTGAAAACGTTTTAGAGGCCAAAGCAAGCAAACAGCCATGGGTAGGCTTACCTAATCAACAGAATTATTTATTGAAGACATTTATTAAGCTGCTTATTTTAGAAAATTAAGTTTGATTTGTTTTCTGTTAGTGCTGCTCCGATCAAAATCAAGCTTTTCTATCCCACACCTTGTTTCTAAATGTGCAAATTATAGTCTAATCAATCGATTCCAAGCTCAGCCTTATTGTCTCAGCATTCCAATCAATCAATATTTTAAATTTTAAATTCTTTCTATGGTCAGAAATATGCCTGGGTGGCTGTGAAATTGAGACAGAGTTGACTTTCAGCAATAGATTGCACTCACCTTTTTTACAGGCCAACACCTTAGGCACTCTGATAGGAGATTATGAAAAATGTGGATTTTGTATTTTTAATAAATTGAATTGTGCTGAATATATGTAGGCCATTAACTAATAAAGTAAAAAAGGTAAAAATAGATACTATTAGATACTATTGCATCTTCTGTGGTGTTTGGTCCGTCACCTGAACAATCTGAAATATACATATCAGTCGCTCACAATTACTAATTTATTTAGCAAAAACAACGTAGTTTTAAAACAGTTGTAGTAGTTCTATGTTAAAGTTATCTCAAGGTAACATGAAATGAGAGCACTATGTACATTTTAGGCTTACTCTACATATCTCATGACTTCAGTTTGTTTTGATTGACATCTCAGAGACAGAGAACATGGGATTCACTTTGCACTTTAGACCTCTTGCTTCTTCTCTTCCCCCTTTTCTCTCCTGTACATATCCAGATTGGTGGTAGAGATGCGGTCAGATTGTGAGATAGTTGGAGTGAACGAGGGGGGAGAAGCCTTTTCAGCATAGAGAGACGGCTCTGACAGCTGAAAAATAGGAGGCCCTCTGTAGAAACAAAAAAAATGATGAGAGAAGGATGGTGTGCATCTCTCTATTCAACCTATTCGCAGTCAGTCACAAGCATTCAGCCATCAGTTATTCTCACACTCTGCTGTCCTTTTCATTGGTCTCTCTGCAGTTACCATCCAGCGTCTTGCAAATTCAGAGACTGTCAGCTGACACCCCATAAGGCTCTCTTTCACACAGCTATGTAGTTTATACAGCGCATATTCATTTGTTTAGCTATTATCCATTTACATCAGTTTTATATGTTTTCTCCATTCCTAACTGAGCTTAGCTGCTGTGTTCCAGAGAGTAGATGCTTTGGCAAATGGCTACTTTATAGGATGTTGTGTGACATGTGGGTGAAACATTTTTCCTTTCATCCACAAACATCGCTCAGCTATTTTGGGTCAAGAGTAAAAACTCTTCTTCATGTAAATACACACACTTTCACATACACATGTCAGCATTTACGGCGAGAGGGGCAGTGGAGGGATACCACACACGGCTCAGATTTATCACATCTCACCGACTGTCTAAATATACCAGAGAACTCTGCTGTTTTTACTGTCCCCTGCATAAATACACATTAATCGGTGGAGTGCATGAACACAGTGGCTCTTTGACTGAAGCCTCTGCTTGCTGCCTCATTGCTGAAAAGCACAGCTTTGTGTCACAGGCCTAATGTCTTAGCCAGAACATTCTCAAGTTCTCTCACACTCTAGCTTTTATTTCACGGGATGCTGCCTGCAATTCAGACGCCAAGTCACTATCTTTCCCATTCCTAGTCAATGCAAACAAAAAATTGAAAGAACCCTGTTGCAGAACCTAAACTCTGTGTACTGGAAAACATTTTTTTTTAAATGCAGTAATGAATTGGCGGCCAGTGTTTTTAATTGATACTGCCATTCAAAATCACAGCGCACTGCTGTAATAAAAATACAGAGGTTGTTATTACATTTTTAATTTACTAAAGTTAACTGTTTTCAGATGCAAAGCTCTTCACTGAACTAGTTTGTGACTCACACACTTGCTCATGTTTAGCAGGATGAAAATCCTCCACAGGGGGACACCGTTAGCACTGAAATAGGATTCGATGCTTCCTAAGAACAGTGCTTCCATCAACACTGTGTGTCCTTGTTATAGTATTGTTTATGTGCAGCTATTTCCTTTGTTAACAAAATAATGCTGTAACTACATAACATAGTCTAATTTAGATAATTTTGTTAGCAAGAGTTTCAGGGAAATATATATTGTTTATCTACAGCTAATTTTATTTAAAGCCAACAATGTGACCAGGCTATTTATTACAACAGCATCAAATTGTCTGGTAAGCAAAACATCAAGTATTTGCGGGCTGTTATGCCAGTCTTTAAGCTCATAAAGCTGGCAGTAACCCAGCATCTACTGCCAATTAACTAGTCAACTGGAAAACCTGTCCATTACTAGAAAGGCTGCTCAAGACACAAATTAAAAGCATTCCCAATATATTTTGCAAACAACAGCTAATCATACATTATGACTAACTTAAAGCTTGACTTATAGCCCCCGAATGCACCATTTTTACAGCAATCTGCTTTGTTTAAAGAACCCCATCGATTACTGCAGGGTTTCCACTGTGAATGAACAGGGCGTATGATTCTTGGATTTGGTATGGTTTTAAAAAGCCTTCATATCATGTGGAGGCCATCACAAATCTAATTTACCAAAACATTTCTTTAAAGAACCACCTATCGAAAGGTTCTCCCTGTTTCTTCCATGTCCTCACTTTTTTTGGCACCTACTCTTAAGAGTATAAGTAAATTTCATCAGCAAGTTAAAGCCACAGACATGAAATGTAGATAGAATCTTTATTAGAGTGATAGTTTTGTGTATTTGAAGCATTTTACTTCAAGAAACAGGATCAAATCAATGCTTTAAAATAAATATCTTAACACTAAAAAGGTTATAAAGTACAACAGTGACTCACACTGCCCACAGACTGAGCAATCAAATGTTCCGTTTATTTTTGATGGAAAGTGAAATTACCACCATAAGCCCTGAAACTACTTTCATCCTCCTTATGTTGGTCCCAAAAAGAGCAAGTTTGTAATCTTGCTCTGTTTGCACAGAGCTTTTTGTCTTTTGATTGCACTGCAGGCAGCAGTAACTACAGTCATGATAGCTACAGCTTTCATTGTAACTGCCCAGCCAAACCCTTTTTGGCACGTCGAGGAATGTAAATACTGCTCGTACCCATATGACATGCCCCATGAGTAGCTCATGTACTACTCTGTTGGGATTCATGTCTGAGGCCCAGCTGTGCTAAGAGCTATCCATAGCTGGGGGAACTGCTTAAATTCCCTCTGGAATTTTTCTCTCCATTGTCGGAAAACGCCAACAGATGGATGCAACTACACAACCAGGAACGTCCTGTTTGCCTTGGAACGCACTGAGGTGTTTGACAGATTTGTGTTCACACGTACACTGCAGGCCATTTTTTTTTTTTTTAAGTTTCCAAAATATTTCACAATCGAGTCAATGTGCCAGCAACCAACACATGTTTACATGGCATCTAGCCTAACCAAGGAAGATTTTCCAAAATATTACCTTAGTTTGCAACAATGTACTGTTACTTAGAGTATAAAAGCCTTCATAGTCTTAAGGCTGGTTATCCAGTAACTACTATGAAGCGGATGTGTAAGGTTATCAGAGTGTCTTTAGGGTTTTAATCATGCATACAAGAAACTTCCAAACTCCTCCTAAACCCCTCAGGACTCCAGAAACTTCAGGCTCTAGAACTCATACTGCGACACAAAGAGTGTGATCTTGGTGATGTAGCGACCAATCTGCACTCTCCTCTCCAGCTCACTCATCTCCACCTCCACCTCCACCATGGCTGGACCCTGGATGGGGCTGACAAGCATCAGCTGACCCGTCTGCCGGTCAGAGCGCTGTACAGTGAAGTGGCGGCGGCCGCGGCCCCCCAGCAAAGCAAAGCGGAGTGTGTCTCCCAGCACCCGCACAGCCGAAACCCGGAACATGACACGCGGGGCGGACAGGTTAGATGCCACAGACATATAGTGATAGGACACAGAGTTCGGAGCCTGTGAACAGGCTTTATTGTCCACAGGACAGGGGTTCCTCTCACAGCGCCTGGATCAACAGGAGAAAAAGAAGTTTTGTAACAGTATAAACTATCCATTTTTTCCTCTTTCTTTAAATTTCTCATAGATTTTCACTGTTATTGTTAAAAAAAAAACACACAGTATTGTACAGAAGTCAAAGGCCACCCTTGATATACAAATATAATCTCCAGTCAAATGGGGAATTCAGGTCAAGTTATTTGTTTGTTATATTGAGGATTAGAAATAAGAGGATTAGATATAAGATTTTTCAATTGGAAAGGGGAAAATTAAGGAAAAATAAGTGAGGGGAAAAAAAAGAGAATTCCAAAACTGGGCTTCAAAAAATTATTAAAAGGTACAGAGAAATTTGCAACTCCTAACAACCGCACAAGACCTGACAGACTATCCAAACTGTCACCATCAGATAAACAGTAACTACAGTTCAAGTTTTATCTTTGAAAATCCACAGGTGTTTGTTTATTCTTCTGCTATGAGAAGACAACTCAGTGCTATGAGTCTGAAAGGATGTGTAGCTGTCAAGAAGCTAGAAATAGAAAAAATAATCAAAAGAAAGGAAAAAACTAAAATAATTAAAAAAAAATTTGCAAATTAAACAAAAAAGCTGCTAGTGTTCTCGGAATATTGGACTGACTACCCCAGAGTCCAGATATGAACATTAATTAAATGTATTCATGATTACTTGGATTGTGAGAAGCAGAAAATGCAAGCAACTTATAAGACTGAACTTTGGAGAGGTGAAAAAATATCCACCTTTCTTTGAAAACCTGAAAGTAACTCTCACAAAAAAATAGAAACTGTAGGATGACCCTCCCTCTCCCCCCTACCACTTAGTGTGATGGTAGCCAGCACAGATGGTTGATAGCTGACGTAATGTCCAATGACGGTGCATTAGAGGCAGTTTGTAAGGGTGGTGGCTGGCTTTACATGACTCGCCCTCCTAGTGCTAGTATTGTGCTGTGATTGGGGGAGACTATGATAGTGGGTGGACATGAAAACTGGGGGAAAAAGTACAGGATGGACACACTATGCAGAAAAAATTATATGTTCAGTTGTTGAGGCTTCTGTGTAATTATTTTTTTAATCTATTAAATATGTTTTTTACTTTTTTCCTGACAATAAATAATCAATAACATGTACTTAATGGTTATTTTGACTGGAAATTAAATACATTTGACCTTTACACAGTACTGTACCTGCAAAGGTAATGTTAACAATAAACTGCTGAACTGCTACTAATACTAATACTAATACTAATAATCTTGTAACTTTACTCATCTTCATTAAAGTGCTTTTCTTGCAATGAGGAGTTTGTTTTGCCTAAATAATGATTAGGCTATTTTCTTTTCCAAGTTGTTGTTACACTGTCTAAACTGGGAATAAAACATATGTGGTGACTCTCCCTGATGGGAAAAAAATTGCCAAAACATTTTGGCAGATTTGTTTTTTCTTCTATAGCCATATTATAATAAAGGCTTTTATTAATGAGTGCCATGTTTTTCAGTCCCTGGCAAAAGAGCACTATCAATACTAGACATAAATTTCCTTACCAGCAGCACTCTCTGTTTAATTTAGTAAAACATATAGACTGTCTGGAGCTGTATGTGGCTTTACAATTAAACTCCACACATGTCTAAATACATGTTAGTGTCATAATAATGACTAAATAGTATGTTTATATGTTAATGTATGAAACAAATGAAACATCATTAATGTTTATCATTTACTAAAAAAAATTGAAACAAACATTTTGAAAACCTTTGATAATCAGTGCAGCATGTGCCATATAGCATGGGTCTGTCTGAATCCTTTACTCCACCCTAATTCAGTATTCTGTATATTGCAAATTTTAAAGCTACCTTTTTAAGCAGCCTTTTGTTTACAGCCTTGTCAAGTATGAGTCAACATATACTTACGTGGGGGAGGTTTTGACATAGGTTGCATTCCGGATGCGTGGGCACTCCACCTTAATGCACTGAAAACCTCCATAAGTGTTAACACATAGCTGATCACGGGTGCAGTTGTTCTGCCTCGTAGCGCACTCGTCAATATCTACAAGTCAGAACAGGACAAGTCTGCGTATGCATAAAGAAGAGAGGTCTATGACTTGTCCTCCTCAAGCTGCACAACAACACAAGGGGCTTAAGCATTCTTTTCAGTGAGGTTTTCAATAAATGTGTGACTCACCTCTGCAGCTGCGGCCATCTTGGGTCACATTGTATCCCATAGGGCATGTACAGCGGTAGCCACCAGGGGTGTTAACACAAGTATGTAAACATAAACGACCTGCCTGCCCATTATGGAACAGTTCACACTCATCAATGTCTGAAAAAGACAATAAAACGATTACATAGATTCATAAGTACTGCATGAGCACTACCATAACATAC
Organism: Pygocentrus nattereri; assembly: GCF_015220715.1. Classification (NCBI taxonomy): domain Eukaryota; kingdom Metazoa; phylum Chordata; class Actinopteri; order Characiformes; family Serrasalmidae; genus Pygocentrus; species Pygocentrus nattereri. Next base: position 11,735,562 of record NC_051217.1, read on the forward strand.
TGCTGTTCAGCTAACACATCATCAATCCGGAATGCTGCAAGCCTGTCCAGCACATTTTAGTGTGTTTTCTGATCTGATCTTAACAACCTGTTAAATTTTTAGGCATAAACAGAGGCTGGAAAATGTCATAAGTGGTTCTCAGAGCATAAAAAATACAAGAAAATGATCAGATAAGGGCCCATGACTCAATAAGACTGACTAGACCACAGAAAACCAGAAAATGCAAGACAGGAGTGCTTCTGGGCATAGACTGGACACCACTTTCCCCAAATTACGCAAGAGTATGTGATATTACTTTTATTCTGAACAAGAGTACTGAACTTTCTGCTCCTTTCTTTTTTTGTAATTCAACAGTGCAATACAATGTAATTAATACATTTAATGTACCCCTTTTGTCACTCTTCTCCCTGTATATGCTGAGATACATATGAAATTGAACACAGGATGAAGGATTGCATAAAAAATAAGAAATAAGAAATAAGGTAATTGTTTAACTGAGGAGTTTTTTTTATTGCAGGCATTGCCTCTCTCTATATCTACAAAGTAACAAGTTTTTCTTGGTTGGCCTTAGCTGTAGACAGTTCAGACTGTAACCATTGCCTGACTGAAAGTTTGGGAGGCAGAAGCTTTTTTTTAGCTGCAGTCGTACTAGCTAAACAAATACTTTCAAAGACTTTAATTGCAATTTACATATTTGCACTATCATTTATAACACAAAGGTAAGGTCCAAAGGTATCTACACTCAGGTTAGATTAGAGGTTACCTCTACTACCATTCAGGATAGTCCCATAGCATGTGCCTAGGAGTTTCAGGAATTGATAAACAATTGAAATTACATTAAGAGTGGGGAGAGATTCCTTTCCGATGTCTGATATGTGAGGTAAAATTAAAAAAACTAAATATATTTTTTAAATGTATGAATTAATGGTTAGGATATTTTGAGGTTACTGGTTATCCACCGTGGAGCACTCACCCGTACAGATACTGGTGTCCCGGCCTGAAATGGTGTATCCTGCTTCACAGGTGCAGTGGGTGGTGCCCTGTACCTGGCTGCACTTGGATGGTCGCACAAGCAGAGACGGGGTTGCTAAGGGAAAGGAGGTGGCAGCTGCAGCTCCAGCAGTGGCAGCAGACATGTTGGTTATGGTGACAAAAACTGAAGAGAGAGATGTATTTGTAAGGTAAGCTGCACTCACTGCAAGTTAAGCACTCATTTATATTCACTTGGTCTGAATTAATGTTCTCTATAAAATGGACAAATGTCTGGACAAAATTTTAGGTTTTAGGGTGGCCACATGAGCAAACTCATTCATTTTAAGCTTTCACTGACTGCTAGTTACATTAATCTTGTAGCTCCAGTGCAAAACTAAAGAAGCAAACTTCAGACATGAAATGCGTCTTGGCAAGTGAAAGCTATGTAAATTTGAATTTTCACCAACCTATTGCTATAAATGTGCTTAATGCTTATGTAGACAAGTCAAAGTAGTAGTCAAAGGCTGATTACAGATATTATCGGCTGATATAATTTCAGGCTTCATGAAGACTTCATTCAACATAGTGGGGGTTACTCTGTGCAGATCTACAAATATCACAGTGTCATCTAGATTTTGAGCTTGTGTGAGCAGCACTATCTGTGCAGTGTGCAATGTTTATGGCTGCCTCATCGACTCCGGCTTGCGGGAGAGAGCAAATATAAGATCAATGGACAATTGCAGCAGTGTGTGGAGGTCAAGATGCATTTAAAAGTCCATTAGCCTATGTATATGAGTGTGTGTGGGGGGCTGTGTGTTCTTCCAAGTGTTGCATGCATCCTGCTTTGTTCTTTTACTTGCATTCCCTTGATTGTGAGCCATCAAAGCTACAGTAAGTTGCCGCTTGAACCCTCTTGGAGATGTGTATCAATTTACTGCTAATGAACTGAAGAATCTTACAGAAATGTGAGTATACTTACATGTAGATGTGGGGGATTGGCAAGTAGACCCTGCCCACCCTTTGGCACATTCACATGTGAATCCATTTACTTCATCCGTGCATGTACCCCCATTGGCACATGGTGAGGAGGAACACTCATTTATTTCTGAAGAAAGAGAGGGATTTCAGCCTTTAATCCAGGTCTATAACCGACCAGATGCATACAAGCATACCAAGCGCTGTTTAAAAAAACAGCATCTGTGAACTGGAAAATGAAAAGGTCCAAGTAACATTATACTACTGATGCAAAGATTAAGCAAAGTATGCACAGCACTCTGTGGTTTTAGACAGAGCTTTCTCTGGTGCTGATGGACCATTTGTCAAGCACAATCACAACGTTGGCCTGCTGTCTGGAATTAAATGGTCTGTAAAACAATGTATGGGGCCAAACTGAAACATTCTGTGGAGATGGGCACTGAAATTCAAAAGCCAAACGAAACTCAATCATGCTGAGATGCATATGAAATTGAAAACTTCTTTTCCTGGGGAAAAATGGGGGTAATACATAAGTACTGCGTAAAACAGCAGTTCAGAGACAGGCAGAAAAGAAAAACAATGATCATGCAGACAGGGAAGTGAGGGTGATGGGCAGAGTAGATAAAAGGTGAGTGATGAGGGTAGAGGAGTGGAAGAAGTGAGAAAGAAGGGGGGGTGGGCATCAGAGCCCCAATCTCAATCCAGCCCAGGCTCAATGCTGTGCTTTAAGTTGTTGTTGTACAACATACTGATTTATACTGTTTCTACTTTGATACAGTCTGATTATTTCATAATTAAATATTTAAAGCAAAAGTTTAGCAAAATGTCTTATGAATTTGTATTACATACTGCAATATATATATATATATATATATATATATATATATACATAATGGAAGTGCCTTGCATCGTATAGCTAAAACCAGTGGTAGCAACCATCCTGAAGTCTTTTTTTCAGTTTAATAAAGAACAGTATGTCATTTAGAGTAAGAAATCACCCAGAACATCTATTTAGGACTACCTAACACCTTTATGTGGTTTGAGACTAGTGAATGATGATTAAGGCATTCAGTTGGCACAAAGCCAGGTGCATATATCCATCTACTTCAGACACTATTACATTAGCCTCCTGTCTCCAGTGCAAAACCTTAGACACCAAACGTCCTGGCTAATCAGCTACATTTGGGCTAATGGGAAAATTGAGTTTTTTGCAGAACTATTGCTTTAACATACCTTGACCCTATGTGAGGATCATTATTACTCACCTTTGCAGACTGGCTGCTGACCACTCCAAGTGAGTGAATCCTTACACTGGCGAGTCTCGGACCCTACAAGCTCATATCCCAAGTCACACAGGAAGTGGACCTCATGCCCTGGCAACAGAATCTTCCCCAACTTCCTGCCATTGAGGGGAGCCTCCAGTTTTGGACAGGTAACTGAACAGAAATCATGTCTTTGTGGATTAAGTGTTAATACAGTGCATTGTTATGTCCAATGTGTTTTTGACACTTTTGTCTGTGTCTGTCAGAGTAAAGTTGAGTACAGTTGTGCTTTGGTTCCAATGCTTTAGTGTTTTTTCAGTGTCAGAAAAAAAAGAAAACACATATTTAACAGAAAATTACACAAATGCCACAAATGCTAAGTATAATATCAAATCAGTGTCACTATTTAATTTATCTATTCTAACTTGCATTCATCCTACTCCCACTTTAACTTTTGTATCCTTCCAATCCTAAAACCAATAAGTTACGGCTGTGCTCTTCCAACAAAAGCTGTTCTCAAAGGTGTCATTGACATTACATTCCCCTTCAAAAAGACACCCACATTCACAAAAACATCTACCCAAACACACTTTAACTGCCTTTCAAATTTCTTTCTCACATGCATCTAAAATGGCTAGATTAGAAATAGTTGTATGCAAACGTTTGGGCACCCCTGGCCAAATTACATGTGTTATAAGCAGCACATGAAACATTGCACAGGTATATGGAAGAATGGATTCCAGAAATTATTGCTTCTGAAGCTGAAGCTGAAACAGGCTGGCTTCTACAACAGGATAATGATCCAAAGAATACATCAAAACCATGAAATACTTCAAGAAACGAAAGCTGAAGCTTTTAAAATGGCCTTCACAGTGTCCTGAGCACCACTGAAAAGAAAAAAAATTCCTAAAACAAGATTAATAAGACTTCTAAACAGCTACAGAAAGCTATCAAGATGTAATCTGCTAAAAAGCACATGACTTAGTATTAACTTTGTAGTGTCCACATTTTTGCCATAATTATTATTTTTTCTATTTTTATAAGTTAATAAATATGTGTCCTGTTTTTTTTTCCCTGAGGCTGAAAAAAGAATTTATGAAATTAAATTAATTTGTGTCCCATTTGGTCAGGGTGGTCTCCTAGTTTAGCACTAGACTAAAAATATGCATGCATGTATAGGATATTAGCTTATTTTGCTATTTCTTCATCTTTTGCTGCATTGTGTCTGTTCCAATGTGTTAGCAAACCTAAAAAATATATTAATAATAATATAAATAATAACAATAATAATAAAAATCTTCATTTATATAGCACTGCTCATGCCAGTGGCCACTCAGAGTGATTTACAGACAAGTGATAATGCTTAACAGTAAAGCAAAAAATTATGAGTACTAATTTAAAATCATAAGAAAATCGCTCTAAAAAAAAAAGGTCAAACTGTAGCAATATTTCTCAAATGAGGAAAAGTCTAACTAAGTCTTGATTATTAGAAAGAATGGAAGTGTAAAATTGTGTGTCATCAGTATAGCTATGAAAACTGATATTATGTTTAGTAATGACATCACCTAGAGGTAACATGTTCAAAAAGGAAAGCAAAGGCCCTAAAACTGAACCCTGTGGGTCTCCACAAGAAATAATGCATTTTTTTGATGAGCGATTTCCCAGTAAACCATGAACTGTGTGTTAACTAAATATGATTTTAAACCAATAATGCTGTGACTGAGAGGTCTAATCAGTTTTCAAGACAGTAGATTAGAATCTTGTGATCAGCTGTGTCAAAAGCTGCACTAAGAGCCAATAAGACCAGAAAAAAAGGATTTTGTGAACCAATAAACCAATGCTTTCAGTACTAAGGTTAGAACAAAAACCTGTTTGAAACTCATATAACTTGTTTGGTATTACATATGCATTTGTTTGAAAACAACTTTTTGTAAGACTATACTTAAAAAAAGGAAGGTTATAAATTTGAAATTCTAAAAATATTGAGTATAAAAGGATCCATGTTAAACCTATGTCAAATATAACTTTGAAATATCAGTCAAATCTAAAGTGTTAACTTTTTTTACTGATATTATTCCGATGTCATCTTGCATTCCTACTAAATTGTACAGTCATATGCAAAGGTAGCCTTGGTCAAATTACACATAACTGAAGCCATCTTAAGGAGAGAAGAAAGAACTGTTCATGATATTGTGCTTTATGATGTCTTTAATATTACATATTGCCTACCTCTAATTACAAGAGGTTTGGTTGTTTGCTTGCCTTTTGCCAAGTGCACTATTGGTGTTAATTTACATGCTCACCCCGCTGTCCTGTCTGCTCCTACTCATACTAACCACTGCAAGCCCTTACCATTATTGGCTTTAGTGGGCAGGCGAGCAGCGCTGTTCTGTAGTAGACTGAGCTTCTTCCTCAAGGTGCGGAGACTCTGCAGGTACGAGGCTTCGTGTGTTGAGAGCAGCTTGTGAGCCTGACGGAGGGAATTCTGCAACTCCTGTGTCCCTGGACATTCCTGGAAGTAGAGTGGGTCCCAGTTTATTACACTCAGATTTCCATACCATGGATATATCAACAGAGAATCTGTCTGGTGAATTATAGGAATAACAGCTGCATTATGCTATTTTTGTTATTTCATAATATACATTTTTAATAGTAGTCATGTTCTTGTCAGGTTGGATTAAAAAAATTGCATACCAATGATAAATCCTAGACATTTTTGTAAACAGATCAGCTTGACTAGTTCCACTTAGCCCTGCCTTTGGGACTGCCAAGCACATAAATGAGGCAAGCTTGTGGTTTTATTCTGTGGAAGTTGTCCAGTTGTGAAAGATTCAGTGTTTTGTGACGTGCATGACGTCATCTATAAGAGGTGCCACTCTGGACGTGGAGGTAGGGGCTCAAAGCTGTGAAAGGCTGGATTGTACTTGCAGGGTGAATGAACAGAGTGTACGCAGGGTTTAACATGCTCAGAGAAAACGAGAAAAATCGCAAAGCTTACAGAAATGTGGGCAGTCTGGATCTTGGAAGGCTTTCTTTGTTTTACAGTACTTGAAACACAGTAATGCCTCTCAGGATTATGTTTGGCCAGTGTAACTGTCAGAGTGTATGCTCCTAAAACAGATATGTTACAAACAGTACACAGTGTCCCTAACTGGACATGTTTTATGCTGATTTAACACTTTCATACAGCGTGCATTAATTAATGCAGGTAAGAACAAGCATTTGGGTGTTTTTACACAAAAAAGCATGTTTTTAATTAACACATCCTTTTCAAATGTAATGTAGATATATTGAGAGACTACAAATGATTTGTTGGAATGCTGAAAGCAGTTAGCACTGGGTTAAACTGCCATCCAGTCATAGATCCATTTTCCTCAGGCTGTCTTGGATATTTCTACATGACTTAATGTTACATAACAAACATGATTATAATGTCATGTAAGAAACATTATGTGTATTTTGAGGCCGGAAATTCAGGGATGATTTTTTTTTCCAAAATCTGGAATATCTGGACTTCATCAAAATGTTGCATCACAGCAGTTTAACAGTGAATGTGGTTTATTTCGCTGATGCTCTGATTTCAGACAGCTAAGTTCAGGCTTGACCCCTTTATGAAATATTCAAACCAATCAGAACATACAAGGCTCCTAGGCTCTCATTGGCTGCCATCAAGGGGAAGGGCACTGTGGTTTATGTATGTTCTGTTTTCTCATTTTCTTTCATGTTTTTTAAAAAACCAATGAGTGTTTTCATCTTGTAGGACTTGTGTAAGTACAGTCAATATTTGCACATCCTGTGAAAACACCTGGGTAGCTGATTATAAAGCAGGGAGATGAGGGTAGTAGTGTGAGAGAGTGACCATGTTCTCTTTTTCAGGGCTTCTGCAAAAACATTTCCTCCTGTTTACCTTTATTTGGCTCTGATGCACCTGCATTATTGCAGAATAAATGGGCCATATGAGTTACTGAACCTTCAGTCAAGCTTTTAGTAGTTTTGTGAATGACATAGCAGTATATTATTAACATATTTAAACAATGAACACCATTAGATCCAACCTCATATGAGCATATGAGGGGTAATATGATCTTCCTTTACAGTGAATCTTCTACATATGACCCATAAAAACCAAGAAAACAAACAAAAAGAAGAAAAACATTTTTTTTCTTACTAAAACTTTCTAACTCAGTAGTTGTTCCAAAAAAATGAAGTCACATAACGTCATAATGAGAGTGATGTATTCAGTTTGGCTTTATATACAAATTACAGTAATTAACTGACCACAGCTCGCTCGCTCTCTCTCTCTCTCTCTCTCTCTCTCTCTCTCTATTAATTTAGGCGTATAGCCTTTTTATTTCATCACTTTTTAGCCTTTCTTTACACATTTTGGCTTCTATAAGACACCCCTCTGCGAGCAAACGCTGCTTTGAAAGCTCAACCTGCAGCTTAATAGGCTACTGTTTTGGGAATATTGAAATGTAATCAGAGACAAAGTGGCTTTGTGCCAGCGATTATACATTTCTGGTGGGGAAAGAAATCAAAATCATAGTTTCAGTGTCGAAACTGGCAGTAAACACTGCTTCGTTAGTTTTCTACAGAAAAGTATCAGATGTAATCCAGTAATGGACTAAATACTGTGAATGTAGCTAAAGCTGGTCATTAAGATTCACACAGACTGCAGATAAGCGGTTTTTGATAAAACAACAGTCCAAAACGTGATCTCGTGCTCCACTCACCTGCCCACGGATGACGGGAACCTGACAGATAAACACAAGCAGCAGCGCGACGGGACTGAGGTAAATTCCACGCATTTTCCTCAGAACTGTCCTCTGAAGTCGCAGTCTAGTAAACCAGAAATATCTGTTTCCACGACGAGAGGTCTCTAAAGCTGTTTTATCACTCGGTGAAACCCCATAAACTGTAGCGCAGTGAGGAGAAATTGGGCTAGTTTTAGGAGCCATCAAAGTCAGTCTAGCGCCGTGTGGAGAGTAGCCTACATTTTTATAACCCGTAGGCTAATGTTTTTCTTCTTTTCCTTTTTTTGGGCTCCACATGCCAAATTCTCCCCTTATAAAAGCCGCTCAGTTCTGGTCGCCTATTTGTTAACTTGGAGGAACAGGAATATAAAATCCGCTGGTCAACAACACCTCAGCGTGGAGCAGCACAATACATCTTTTAATGGGTGAAAGTAAGTTGTCACCCTTGCGGCACCGTGTGAGATAAGCAGAGAGTGGTAATGAGAGAAGCTCCCCTGCTAAATTGGGAATATATCTGCTTTGAGTAGGCCTGGCTCATCTGACGACTGCCGTGGTAGAGACATAAAGGCAGTCCTACTGTGCGTAATCAGCATTTTGTTGCTGGCTTGATTTTGGAATGCTGATTTGTATTGCTTGCCTCTATGTATGTATCTTTGATAGAGCTGGGTAGGCAAAATGATGATGTCAGTCTAAAACAATGTGATAATGGAGGGTCTGGTCTGGCTTACTTGGTATGTTTTCCACATTCGCTGAGCCACTTCACTGGACTTTGGCCCTCAGAGTACAAGAAAGTGAATGAGACTGGCTAAGTGGTCTAGTTAAGCCACAGTGTAGCAACAGTCTGCCCTCTGCAGGGAGGCCATTTACAGCCATGGTGCATCACTGATTTGATGCTGAAAAATATGAGAACTGTTTGACAGGGCTTTGGCCACTTAACAGAGAATACCTCAGAATCATGGGATGTGTCAGACACTTAGTGAGAAGGCCAGTATAATCCTGTATATGTCCATTTAGAATTTTAGATGAGGGATCTAAATTGTTGTCCAAGGTGTATCCTGCCTTCTGCCCAATGACAGCTGGGATAAGCATCAGCACCACACCGCGACCCAGAGGGATACGCGGTTTAGATGATGTGTGTGTGAATCTAAATTGTAGAGATTCACCAAAATGGGAATTGTGGACTGATGCAGATATTTGATATTTCATTTATATGTCCACCGATGCTGATACGTCAACATATAAAACACTGGAAATAAATTAATCTTGATTACCAAGAAATGTAAGATTTATTTCTATAGGATTACAATTGCAGTAAAATAATAATAATGATAATAACAATAATAATAATAATCATTGTCATCATTATTATTGTTGTTTTGTTTTGTAATTATACTAGCAAAGTATAAATTGCATGTCATCAGCATAAATGTAAAAATTGATATCATATTTGCTTACTGACATCATCTAAAGATAATATGTACAAAGAGAAAAGCAAAGGCTTCATCAAGTATGATTAAAACCAGTCTAAAACTGAGAAGCCTACCCGGTATTCAGGATGGTGGATTAGATTCTTGTCATCCATCATATCAAAATCTGCAGTAAGAGCTGATAAGACCAAAACAGAAGAATTATGCACCAGAGCTAAGCCTGAAACCACTGACAACACGTACCAGTGTTGTCTCAGTATTATGGTCAGAACAAAAACTCTTTTAGAGGTCTCAAATACCTTATTTGATATTTGACACACATTTAATTGCAAAGCAACTTTTTTGTAAGACTTTACTTAAAAAAAATAAGTTTAGAAATTGGTCTAAAATCATAAGCATAAAATGTGTCTTGTGCAAAAGTTGTGGAACATATTTTTTCGTAACATGTTTAAAAACTGTAAATTGTGTTTGTTCTGTGATGTGATTTTTTTTCCTTTGAAAATCAACAAAACATAATTTGACCATAGATGACTGTTCCATGGATGACCCATTGCCATTGAACATGTCAAGAGTATTACATTTAACATCATTAACAGCACTACCATTGTCATCAAGAAATGCATTATAAAAAATAAAACAGCAATAAAACAGAAGATTTAGTTACGCCTTTAATGAGAACCAGAGCAGGATTGTTAGCAGGGGCTTCTGCTGGATCCCCTCGTCTTAGTGTTTAGATTACACTTCAGGAGCCAGACCCTGAAAACACAGCAATGCCAGACACTGAAAAACTGTGAAACACAGCAATGCAATTGTCCCTTCATGCAAAACCATAGACCCACGAGAAGAGGCCTTATCCAGGTGACTTATCGGGAAAAGTCATGTTAGATTACATTTAAAAACATCATTTAGACTTCTAATGAAGATGAAGGATGGTTGTGATGAAGAGCTGCTTTGCATGACATGATTTCAGCAGTGGAACGTTGGTTTTCCCTGCACTGTGCAAATCAGGCTAATGCTGGAATATTCTATCCAGATGCTCAGACAACCATAGCTACTTGCTCTTGTTGACAGCATTTCAGAGTGGGTTTGAAGTGCCTATCCCAGAAACTCTTTTTGTCACTTGTCTAGAAGCATTGCCGTCATTGAGCTTATGGCTTCAGGCCATGATAGTTGTGCATGACTCTGAACTTGTCTGATATGAGTGAAGCACGTAATCCCACATTTAAGTAATTAAGCCTTTATGAGGCTCATACTGGAATTAAGGACACTGCAGAGAGAACATGATCAGCCATGATAGCACAGAGAGAACTAATAGGCCAGACACTAATGGCAGTCACTGCAGATAATCATTCTTATGGATTCTGAAGTATCTACCTCAACAGTTACAAAAAAAATTGTCAGTTTGATTGTGCCAGTCTGTAATTACACAGAAATATCACTGTTCTTCAGACAGTTCTGCTACTGATATGTCACTTTCAGTCAAATCAGATGTTTTTTATTCTCATAGTATTCTCCTTCATATAATGACAGAAATTCATGGAAATAATTTATACCTTTTGACCAGATTATATAACAGCCAGATGTCAGATTTTGAAAGCACTGAAAGATTTTTCTGCACTTTACAAACTTCACTGAAATGATTAATGTGCTTTGAATCATACTGATTTCACAAACACAGCGAAATCACTCCAATAGAGATTCAAAAAGGGTTTCATCAGCTTACTAGCTACTGGTACTGGTACTTGATAACACCTTCCACCAGCTTTTACACATAAGTCATCACTGTTTTGTATCAAAATCACAGAGCAACTTACAACTTTAACAGAGGAGGCTAGACATGCCTGAAGTGTCTTTACAGGTTACCTCGTGTTAGCACTATGCCAACAGAATGAAGAAGCTCTCTGTGAAAGTGCTGCTATTGAAGCTGAAAAAAAAGAGAGAGAAGTAGGGGGGGCTGTGGAGGAATGGAGATCTGGGTGGGACACAGCCACAGTCACACTTCATGTCTAAGTGCTGCTTCTCTGGCACGGTGCAGCTCCACAGCCATGAGGTCTTCCACAGGCCCCCATCGTTTAGCTCCATTTCTAGCAGTTATTCTCTCTGTTTTGAGCACGTGCACCAGCCGGACTGTTTCACCTGCAAGGGGTAAGCCAACCTTTATCAGCATGTTTTAGCATAGCATGGCCCAAATCAAAGTGTGTTTAAAGTTTGTAAAGTAGGAGAACATTTTTGTTGTACTGTGTATTGAGATTTATGCCGATTGATTTTTTTTAATGTAGATAAAATTTGTAATCCTATTTCCTTTATGGATCTAAAATGGTTGGGGGTAGATACATTTCAGTGTTCAGGCTATGCTGTTCTGAAAAAGATAGCTGAAAAATAATTTCTCAGTAATCAGCAGATAAACTAAGAATAATGGTTGGTTTTCTTTCAAAGGCCAAATCCTGAATTTGTATACTTACTAAGTGAAATATTGTCCATGCTTCCACCAGAGGTCAGGCTTACAGTCAGTGTGACCTTTGTTTAATCATTTTAATTTGACTTTTTCTCATGTTAAAGGAAAGTACAGTGCTGGACAACTCCTACCATTTCACTCTTAATATTTGAATGCTAAGTCTTTTAAAGCTCTCATAATGTGATCTATTTTAGTTAAGCCTAGTGGGTTTGCAGTGCCCTTTTCACTCCCAAATAAAATTTTTCTGTGCCTTAGATAAGACTTAAGCTTAATCAGGTACAAATGGGTTACCTTTTACAACCTGTATGTATGTGTGTGTGTATATATATATATATGAGAAAAGGAAAATACATAATACCAAATTTTTTTTATTATTTCACATTTAGTCAGGAATTCCTTTTTGTGTTTGTTACAGTGTTTAAATTCAATATATGTCAAACTGTTAGCCTATTACCTTAGAGCATGAATATTTTAATTACACCAAGGCTATCTGAAACAGAGAAGAACTGCACATAAAAAACTTCAGTTCCTAAATGATTGATGCTGGATATACTGAGAAGTTCGAGTTTATTGCTGTATGGAACTCAGAACGTGTGAAGTTTTTTGACCTTACACTTTTTCGTTTACTTTTTTGTGTACTTTTACTTCATCTTAACTCGTAATTAATTCAAGTAAGAATTCTTTTGCTTAACTTGGTTTTAGGCTCACCTCTGTAATATGAGACTATTTCAGTCTAATTAATGCAGTGGTGTGGTTAATAAATATGAGCCCTTTGTACACTGTTTCATCACACTGTTTGACCCTGACCCTGTGCACCTCGCGCCTGTATTTGGTTGCTATGGGGATCTGTTCTAGCAGTAGAGTCATTACAGGCCTCTCTTTTATTCTAGGGCTTGGGGTGAAGGAGCATTTTCAAATTGTTACACAGCACAATAGACTGCGCAGTCGGGTCAGCCCCATGGCTGCAAACATGCAGAAAATGGTGAGTTTGCTTTTGTTTGCTCATGTCTCGTTAATGTCGGTCTGCTGGTGCAACAGAGTGGCTTGCCAGCCTCTTACTAGCCTCTGAGTCTTAATCCCCCACTTACCAACAGGAAAGAATTCAAAGAGGTTCCACTGAATGAAGAGGGTACCTTTTGTTCTTCCAGAATTGTTCTTTGAATCTAAAGCATATTTTTGCACATCTATAAGGACTGTTTTGGTCAAATGTCTAGAGAAAGTACTGTCTTGAACATCCATGAATTTCAGGGTTGAAAAACATGCTCTTGCTACATGCTTTACAATTGAAAGGTGAGGTCTAGTTTTAACAGACAGTGTTTAGCAAAGGTCAGAGACCCTGTTGAAGCCTCAACAATGAAATTTCAGCAAATTTATCAAAGACGAGACCCCAACCCCCCCATTTAAAGTTCAGACTTAGAAGTTGGTTGCATTTTCTGCTTCTCACAATCCAAGTAATCCCATACAGCATTAGTGATGCTGAGCTTCTTTATTTTATTAACAGATTTTATTTGTTTATTTCCTTTTTTAAGTAACGGCAGCTACACATCCTTTCAGCCCCACAGCATTGAATTGCCTTCTCACAGTGGAAGGGTGGACAGAAACACCTGTGGATTTTTTCATATCTGAAGCAAGAGTGGAGCTTGATTTTCTCTTCTGTCTTAAAAATAAAAGCTGTTTATCTGATGGTGACAGTTGGGGTGGTCTACCAGTTCTTGCATCTTAGCAGTCTGTTTTCTCTAAATCTTGTTTAGAGGTGTTTTGACTGGAAAAGTTTTGCATGGTACTGTACATATATAACTTCAGTTGCTAAAACTACAGATTATCACAAAATTATGGTGCTGCACTTGCTAGCATAGTTCATTACCTGAATTAGAGCTCAGCCTGAAATACTCTCTGCTCTTTCACAGGATCCTTCTCTCGGCATCCAGCTTTGGGCTAGTGCCAGAGCTCTTCATTAGAGCAGTGGGTTAATGGATCATCAGCTCAGAAACCCCCAGAAAAATTCAGAGTACTATGACGCCTGCCTCCAAAATGGCTTAAGCCCCCTACTTTTGAAAGACAGATGTGCTGTGTAAAGGAATTGTCTGTTGAAACAACCCAAACAGATAGAAGCCATTGACCTTGAACACTTATCGTCTTTACAAACTTCCCACATTTTCTCCTGATAGAAGCACATAGTTATGAAAACACCTACAGGCATTTGAAATGTGACTCCCAAAGAAAGTTGGAGCCTTTTTGGAGGTTATTCCTATTTCAAAATGCAGTTAATCCAAACAGAAGTCCTCTTTCTCTGAAGGATATCCTATATTGAAACAGTGATATCCCAAACAGTGGTATTTTACGCAGTTGAGTATCAATGTACACAGGCACAGTGGCATCATAAGCACAGCTGTTGCATGAGGCCACACTGGGGTGCTAATCCTGATGTCCATGCGCTGTTTAGAGTGGGTCTGCCCTTATGGGCCTCCACGATTTTAGAGGGCTTGCCAGACAGAATACAAATGACCGGCCCACATAATTGAGTCATTGTAGACAGCTCATGCCAGGTTGAGCTACAGTATACAAGCCACATCTGTTACTAAATTCAGTAACAAAGGCTTGTGCACTTTTATTTTGGCATCCTATGTGCTTAATCATGCTTTGTATAAGACTTATTGAACCATTAATTGAACCACTTGACACATTATAAACAGTTACCAATCTGTCAGTTTACTCTCAATGATAGTGGGGAATAGATCACTGTCATATGATCATATATATATATATATATATATGTGTGTGTGTGTGTGTGTGTGTGTGTGTGTGTGTGTGTATATATATATATATATATATATATATATATATATATATATAAAATATGATGTGGTGATGATGATACCCCGGAGTCTCACTGAATGTGTTTTTGTGTATTGCTTGCATCAAGAGAAGCAGAAAATGCAACCAACTCCTAAGATTGAACTTAAGATGTTTAAAAATATTCTTGCAGATTACTCTAAAAGTCAGAAGTCAAGTTGTAGAAAAGTGTAGGCAAAGTGTATATGCACTAAATACGATCTTACAATCTCATACGTGCACACACCCACACACATGTGCCTAATTGTGTCGTTGTCCCTCCTTGGTGTCATGTGACTCCTTAGAGTTATGAGGTTCCAGGTGTAAATGGGGAGCAGAGCTGTTAAATTTGGTGTTTTGGCCACTAGATATTCAACATGGCAAAGAACTTTGAGGATGTGAAAAATAGAATTGTTGCTCTCCGCAAAGATGGCCTAGGCTATAAGAAAATTGCTAACACTCTGAAAACGAGCTATAGCACAGTGGCCAAGGTCATACAGTGGTTTTCCAGGACAGGTTCCACTTGGAGCAGGCCTCACCAGGGTCGACCAAAGAATATGAGTCCACGTATTCAGCATCATATCCAGAAGTTGGCTTAAATAAATAGACATATGAGTGCTACCAGCATTGCTGCAGAGGTTGAAGAAGAGGGAGGTCAGCCTATCAGCGCTCAGACCATATGCCACACAATGCTTCTATTCAGTCTGCATGGCCATCATCCCAGAAGGAAGCCTCTTCTGAAGCTGACACACAAGGAAGTCCGCAAACAGTTTGCTGAAGACAAGCAGTCAAAGAACATGGATTACTGGAACCATGTCCTGTGGTCTGACAAGACCAAGATAAACTTGTTTGGCTCAGATGGTGTCCAGCATGTGTGGTGAGGAGTACCAAGACAACTGTCTCTTGCCTATGGTCAAGCATGGTGGTGGTAGCACCATGGTCTGGAGCTGCATGAGTGCTGCCGGCACTGGTGAGCTGCGGTTCATTGAAGGAAACATGAATTTCAACATGTACTGTGACATTCTGAAGCAGAGCATGATCCCCTCCCTCCCGAAACTGCACAGTATGGCAGTTTTCCAACATGACAATGACCCCAAACACACCTCCAAGATGCCAAATGCCTTGCTGAAGGTAAAGGTGATGGACTGGCCAAGTATGTCACCTAAACCTAATTGAGCACTTGTGAGGAGGAGCGCAAGATGTCAAACATCCACCAGCTCCATGATGTCGTGATGGAGGAGTGGAAGAGGATTCAAGTAGCAACCTGTGCAGCTGTGGTGAATTCCAGGGTTAAGGCAGTGCTGTATATTGTGTATACACACACATATACATATATATGTTTTTTGTGTATCTTGCTTTTTTCCTGACACTGAAAAATGAATAATTTCAACTTACTTTGACTGGAGCTTAATGGTCTTTAATGGACCTTTGAACAGTACTGTACATGTTAGATATTCAGGAGATCATATAAAAATATGATCCATTCTGTTCACTTGATGTTTTCTTCTTTAATGACAGAATTTTACACAGAGAAAAAGCCACATGTTCAAATACATCATGCACTATATATAATGATAAAATCACAAGCACTCTATATTTCACTCAGTATTTTCATGTTGCAGCCTTTGCACAGCTTATAGCCCATAAATAAGAAGGAGGATGTGTTGTCATCACTCTCCATTTTGCATTCAAGTCTGCAGTATTTCAGGTAATTTCTTCAAAGCCTCACAGTGGAGTTCCTGGGGAGCTGAAGAGGGATATTAAAGTGCTTTAGTGATAAATTTGAAAAGGCTTTGGGCTGAGGCAGCTTTGTGATTATCGTTTGGGAATATTTGCGCAGGAATCCATAAGAGCAGTCTGATTGTCTGTGGCTGTAAAGAGATTAGAGTCTCACACTGGAGCTCTAAGCCTTCCTTTCAGAGGGAGATAAGATTCCCTAATTTCATAAAGTTTCTCAAATGATGGCCCTTTTTTTCTCCTAGTGACCCCTCGTATGGTTCTTGAAGTGAATGGAGACTGAGAGTATTTGGAATGATGGAGTGTGTAACTGAAAAAGAAGAGTTGGGGGAAGTGAGTGAGTGTGAGTGTGTGTGTGTGTGTGTGTGTGTGTGTGGGTGTGTGTGTGTTGTGGGAAGAACCTCTCTTTCAAACTTCAGCAGCACAATAATGAAAGCGAGGTCATTTCTTCAGATCTGTGTGGAGTGTGAAATGGAATATGGAGAAAAGCAAGGGTGTCTGCTATGTGTGTGCCTGTCTGCACAAATCAGTCTTCTGCAGAATTTATGCATACTGACTCAGCTTGTATGTCTGTGTAACATATATGTATATGTAAACTGTGTACATTCAATTTAAATGAAACATCTGCAAAGGAAAAATTATTTGCGTGCTACTGAAGCAATGTAGATCAGCTCCCATAATCAGATTTGAATCTAAGTATTTTTCTTATGAATACATTTGTTACACCTAGGAAATATAGTTTTTTATGTCTCTGTAAAGCTTTTGACATATTCCTTGAGAAGGACGCTGTGAAATGAGATAAGGATTTACGCCCATCTCCAGTCTAGCCTACCAGACATGGCAGAGCCCTGTGGTTCAGGAGCTGGAACTTAGTGACCATTTGAGAACCTCCAAGGCCTTGGGCCTGAGAGTGACTCTTGCTAATGTCATTAACTGTCTTTGTTGACTGAATCTCACCAATGATACTGTGTACAGTTTTGTTTCTGAGCCTATATAAGTCTGCATTATAGTAGTTTAGATTTGCCATGATGAATCAGCAAATGTTTATGTAGATTCTCTCTCTCTCGCTGTCTGTCAGCTGTCTGTCACTCTCTTTTGACTTAGAGTATTTTCTTTAAGCTTTCATCTTAGTTAAGCCTTTGCATGTGATGTGAGGTTATGTGTTTGTGTGAATGTGTTGACCTTTTGAGATTGTTTTTCTCTATTTTTTCCAGTCTTTTAGTTATGTTTCCTTCCTCAAGTTCCTGTAATTGTGAAAGAAAAAAAAATTCTATCCATCCATCCATACATCCATCCATCCATCCATTTTCTAAGCTCCTTCTCCGTCAGGGTCGCAGGGGGGTGCTGGAGCCTATCCCAGCAGTCTTCGGGCGGAAGGCAGGATACACCCTGGACAGGTCGCCAGTCCATTGCAGGGCAGACAGACAGACACAGACAGTCACTCACACACTCACACCTAGGGGCAATTTAGCATGTCCAATTGGCCTGACTGCATGTCTTTGGACTGTGGGAGGAAACCGGAGAACCTGGAGGAAACCCACGCAGACATTTTACTTTTCAAAGTCAATGTGTAGTCTTCTCTTTATTAGTTTTAGGGGTATAACTTAGAAATTCTAAATGGATATGGAACTTTGACAAAACTCCAACAGCTTTGTGGTGAATTTTTGGGGTTAACTGTTTTGAATTTTTTTTTCATGTTTCTGTTAGTTGGCGAATGGAGAAGAGAACCAGACAGTTAACATTTTTACTAAGTATATCTCATTGCAACCATATAGCTGTCTTCAAATCATAATTACAGTGAAGAGAATGACTTACTTATGTGGCAGAATGACTTGGATGATGTATTTGTGTAATGCATGTGGGGTGTTGTAGTGAGAGGTAATTGATGTGCAAAAACATTAAATCAAATAAAATCTTGAATTCTGTCTAAACATTGAGGCTGAGAAATGCAGTGCTGCACTACAGAATACTGCATAGCATGACAAATAACAAAATCAATTATAGTTTTAGACCAAAATGCCGTTTTACTATGTTTTTAAATCCAATAATAGCTTTCTCTTTCAACTGGCATATTTTTACATGAGGCATAAATAGTTAATGTAGTTTGAAGTGGATAGATAGTAGAGATGAGACAGGATGAAAGATGAGCGATTAAAATGATCATCTTTTACAGTACTTTTAAAATATACTGATTTTTTTAAAAACAATTTTAAAAATTCACCACAGCTATTCAGAAAAAACAAATATACAAACCAATCTAAGCTCCTTCCAGCACATTTTTCACAAGCTTGTGCTGTCCTGGTGCATACGTGGTCATATGAATAATTACAATTTTAATTGTATTAATTTTATTTAGTTTTATGTCACAGCATATCATTAAAACTGGTCAATAGTCCATCCATAATGGATGGTATGATTGTCTGACATGCTGTTTACTGTAATCTCTAATGGACTTCAAGGACTAGGCAAAATAGTGATGGATCATGTGTATAATCAGTGTAATAACTATCAACATCTATAATTTATAGATGCAATTATATAAAATACCATTAATCATACAGATTGTATATTTAAAGTGAAAGTCAGAATAATATTTATTGTTAAATATATTAAATAAAGTGTTACATGGCATTCCATTTCAATGCTATTTTTTTAAGAAAACCAGCCATCTGCCTGTCCATCTAAAATCACTCAAGAGGAAATCACTGGAACGTGTTTGGCTGGTTTCAGTGCTTTAGAGTGGGAAGAGAATTGTTGGTTTTTAGCACACAAGCATTTGCAGTCTTCCACTGTGAGCAGAGCTAAATGCACGCTGTCAGTCCGTAAGGAGCTCTGCCTCTAGAGAGGAGGCCGTGGGGTGACAGAGAGCTGGCAGCATCTCTGAGGCTTTACAGAGAGCAAGTGTGGAAAGATAGGGCAGGATGGGGAGGGCTGTGGCTAAAGGAGACCTGCTGATGGCCTGTCTGAGTTTCATCTCTGTCTATAGCGTGGGTGGGAATGGGATGGCTCGGATGACTTGGTTGTTGATTTGTGCCAGCGAACGCTGGCTGTGTTCTCCCTCCCCTCCTCAGCCTGAGTCTCAGGCTGGCTGAAACGGGACCCGTTCCTGGGGGGCCCGCTGTGAAACCACATCTGCGGAAACTGTGCCCCCCCCACATCCTTGATTTCACGGTAGGTTTTGGAGTGGTGACAGCCGTTTCCATGGGAACATGCTGCCACTGCCCAGGCGTGTCATGCTGGTGGCCACATAGACACTCTGCTGCTATTCGGAGGTCAGAGGAGAAGACCAGGTCAAGCAGATTATCTAGAGAATGACACATTCAGTGGCTTTATTTCTAAAGCACAGTGGGAGAGTAAAGAAACAAGAGAAGAGGGTGTATGACACAGGAAGTCAGTCATACCTAGAGTCTGAGCATTCACAATAATGTCACAGCCTTTGGACTCAGGCAAAATGGGTGTGCTTGTGTGGGGCCTTTCACTGGCAATTTGTCATCTCATCTGTAGGTTGGCCACAGCCCAGCAATGAGTCACTTCTCTCTCCGGATTCAGTTTGGTGCTTTCTTCTCCCGAATGAGCCCTGGCCAAGGAGGCCAATGGCTATATCTAAAACACTGAAGGTCCCATATCATGGAAAAGCAATTCTTCCTTACTTTTTTAAGGAGTTTAATGTAGACTGTAAGCATTATTATGCTGAGTTTACATGTTGGTAAATGGCTGACGGCAAACTTCCGTTGTTTCAGTGGAGCTGCAACAGAACCACTACAGTAGTTCTGACTACACAATAAATGGAGGGTTAGTTTTCCCAACTTTTGCCATCAACTGCAGTGGTGAAATAAACCAGATGTTAGATTTTTGGGAGCTATAGATGCCAAATGTCCAGACAAACAGTATTATACAACAAAAATTAAAAGAGTACAGAACATAATTCTACCTTTTTCCACCTTAAATAAACACTCAACACTGCTAAAGTCCTCCTATGACAGTCATTCATTTTTACAGGTAATGCTATCACAATGACAACATTTGTGTGGCTTCATACCACTGACAGTTGCTATGAGGTGTGGAGCATGTAAACGCAGCATTGTTGTTTCAAAATGTACTGTTCACTCTGCAGTCCAGTCTACCCAGTCCATATATGGAAATTAATCTTCCTATGAAGTAGCCTGTTTTGAATTTGTTTTTGTGACGTCATGTAAGCCAAGTCAGATTTATATATACAGTCATATGCAAAAGTTTGGGTGTCCCTGGTCAAATGCCATGTTTTAATAAATAAACATTCTCTACAGAGAACACACTTCTGCACATTTTTTTCTTTAAATTAAATTTTAATTCATCTTTATTGCTAAAACATTGGGAAAAATTATACTTGGCATATTTCATGTTTTTCATGATATATAAATGCTACACTATGTAACATTTAAGGATTTTGAAGCCTCTGGTGGAATTGTGGAATTGCAAGCAACGTGCAAAAGAGCATTTTGTAACATCAGTTGTGCTTCTGACCCCCACGCATGGAAGAATCTGATGATTGCGAGCACACTAAAAGATAATTCAAAGAGAACTCCATTAAAACGTGGTGATGGATATGTGATCTGAAGATGTAAGTGAATGAACTAGTATTTTTGTCATATTTTCGTGAATATAATGTTGACTTTGCATTTGAGACCTAAACATCAAGCCAGATATTTTTCTCTTTTTGACTGTGTGTGTGTGGCATTAACATGTAAAGACGTATAATGTGATCTGTAAAACTCTGAATGTGATCTGCAAAATCTGACCATACAACTCTGACTTATTTCTTTTATTGGGTGTTTCACAGCAGCACACAGACACCATATTTAGTCTTTTTTATATGGCACAGTAATGATACTTCTTTCAGTTCAAACACTGCTTTGCTTTAAATTTGATATTTGTTGCCTGTAGAGAATGTATTAACTTATTTTGGCCTTGAAAATCTAAAAACCATATAATATGCCCAGGTTTCATTATACTTTTGCATTTTCATCCATAGTGAAGAATTGTTTCACCTTAGACTAAGTTTAGTTTAGCTTTTTTAATGAGGCACAATACAGAGTTGTAGGCTATTTCTGAGTTATTGGTTAATTCAACTAATGTATTTTTTTGTATTTTTTTCAACCATTATATCTTCGGATTAGAATGAGTGTTGAATTGCAGCATGTAGCTTGACTATGGATGTCACACAATCAGTTACTGCACCATCTTATAACAATCTAACTGGTCATTGCATAAAGTTATTCCAGAGTAGAGTAGAGAAGTCAGAGTGTTCATTGGGGTTCTGCGCATGTCAAAGGTACACTTAAAAATTTCACCACCTCAAATTTAAAACACCTTCCTGTGTCCCTGATCACTCAAGTACTTTTTGGTGCTTTGTAAGAGCAGTCCTCCCTGTCAATGACAGAAGGGAAAAAATAAAGTACAAGGAAAATGTAGGATATGGCCTTTAAAACAAACAGACAAATTGGGTCACAGTACGTGCTCCAACATCATGATATGCAAATACCAGTGTGTCAATAATGTCATTTTTTGAGAATATAAGGCCAAATGTCTTACACTCATTCAAAGACAATAGCCAGTGAGTGGCCAGTACAACTAAGTGCAACTCTGGACCAAGAGTGCAATTCTCCAAATCATACTGAACTTTTCTTTCTGAACTTTTCTTTCTGACCTGTTTGATTAGGTCGATTGATTGATCTTAAATTTCCACTTGTGACATAACTCCCAATAGGTTTGGCTGACCTCTGTTATTCTTGACAAGTCAGCCATACCCATTACTACCACAAGCTTCTCCAGTTTCACCACCTCCCTTCCTCTGATCCCCTCAGCTCAGGAAGAGGAATCCCTCATCCCTCGCCCCCCCCCCCCCTTCCCCCTTCCCCCATTTACAGTTCACTGCTGCTGTTCATGGAACATAGATCATTATCTGAGATCCTTCATTGGAGACGCACTGAGTGTTTCATTTGTCTAAGGGAAACTTACTAAAGCCCTGAGCAATGAAGGAAAGAGGAGATGTTTTAAACAGTTGCAAATACACACACACACACACACACACACTTACATACGTCCCATCATTTATCACTTAGTGTTTATCATGTAATACACTGCAAATGTATTGTAACACATTGCAATATATATATTATATTACAATAATTTCTGCACTATAGTGACAAAATACATATGCTGTAAATGTGTACTTCCATCTTATTTTATTACCACTTTCCTCAAGATGCATATTTTGTACTCCTCTTGGCTTGGAAAACCAAAATTGGCAGTGCATTCTTGAAGAAATCATGCCTTATTATCCTTTTAACCAGGGAAAATGATCTATGATATCTGCAGTCTTATTTAAGACTCTACTTGTGTAAATTAAGACTGAGGTGTGACATTGTCTTATCCCCTTGCCCATCAAGGCATCTCTCTGTTCTTGCTTGCACAATGACTGTTTAGGTTATCCCAAAGAGCAACTGTCTGCAAGAGTTAGGAGACTTTTAATAACCTAGCTTCAGATAGCATCTTTTGTTAATTTGCTGTCCATTACTTGGTTCATGCTACCCAATGCTTGTTTGACATCTTGTCTATTAAAAAGTATGCCAAAGTTAGATCTTTCTCTTTCTTTCAAGGCAGTCTATCTTGACCTCTGCCTTGACTCCAAGTGTTTCTTTGAGTTTCCCAGTACAGCTATTTCCATTCATCCGTTTATTAATAAGCCTTTCTTGAGTTGATGTATTAGAGTAGCTAAAATCTTAAATAATGCAGGACAGTGGTAATTTAGGACTAGGGACGAGAAATGCTCTTTTTGGCTGTATCTTTCTGATTCATGAAGAACCATTCATTCCTTTCCAGGAGTGGAGTGAGATGCTAGCTGGACTGTGTCAGGAAAGGGCTGAGTCCTGCTTAAAGGACAATACTCAATTAGAAGGACACATGGAGCACGTTGGGTGGAATATCCATCAGTCCCCTCATGGTGAGGCCTCCTTTCCTGAGGTCATCAATTTGTGGTTCCAGGAGGGCCAGGACTACATCTACCAAAGTGGTCAGTGCAGGAACAATGGCACCTGCCAGCATTACACACAGGTGATTTTTTGGACAGTGTAGAGGTATCTTCCTCTGGTTCTGGTCTACCGAGTCCAGTTGAATTTGGTGATTGGTGCTCAGTTACACCTAATAAACCTGGTCACTAATAGATAAGTTGAATCAGATCTATTCAACTGGGGACATCACCAAACTTCTAGCCTTCCAGAACCAAAGCTAGACACCCAAAATAATTAACAAATTGGTTAATTTACGCATTCAGGATACTGAAAGTTTCATGGCAGTGCTCCTTTCTGGGAATGATAGCAGCTGTTACATTACCTGGTGTGTTCTTTGTGCTTCTGTGTGTCAGCTGGTGTGGGCCACATCCAGTGAGGTGGGCTGTGCCATGCATGTGTGTAGAAGCGGAGCAGTGCACTTGGACCTGTTTGTCTGTGCATATTCCCCAGGGTAAGAGAGCCTATTGTTTTGATATTTGTCATGGTATTTATTCAAGTGTAACTATGTATTTATGTTTCTGTGGCAGGGTGCTGCCTTTTTACGCATATGCTGCAAATAAAAAAACTGGGGACACCTTACCTTCTTCTGGCTTCTTTTGAAAGGCCTTAATATTTGACCTTCACCATTACTTTTCAATTAAGTAAGAAAAAAAATTAAGGTTTTGCTAACATAAATCTATTTACTGGTGTCTGTTTATTATTGTAGGGGGAGCGGTGCACAGCCTAACACATTTTGCTTTTTGATGACATGTAAGCCCTCTCACTGTGTGTGTGCAGGGGAAACTGGGAGGTGAACGGCAGGCAGGTGGTGCCCTATAAAGCAGGAGTTTACTGCTCTCTCTGTACATCCTCTATGTCTGGCTGCTTCCGTCTTTGGGACCACGTTGGTGGTTTGTGTGGTGAGAACACCCACAGCATGCCACTGAATGATCATTTTTGGTCGACCTTTAAAACATTAGCCAAAATAACTATGAAACTCAAGTACAGCAGTATACCTTTATATAGCTCACAAAAAAGCCTTGCTGATTTACATTTTATGCCATGTTTCATGCTTGTGCAGTGCTGATCTTTAGAAGAATTTGCTAGATCAAGGGAATCTTCACTTAAAATGTTTTCCGTGTGCCTTTCATTAGACAAGCTGCGTTTAAGTGTCGTGATAAAAGCTGTTTTTGAAGGCAAGGTGTACACAAAGAACACTATTCTTTTGTTGCAGTTATTTATTTTGAGATAAGGATGCCATGGCTAAAAATGCCTGGCTTGAACAGTGTTTATGCCGTGGTATTTCAGTTAATAAAGCACACCCATGCCTAAATTAAAAGATTTAATGAACAAATGCTTTTCTCTGACCCCACTCACTTCAAGGACAAATAACATCAGTGTGCTTAAGAAGAATGTGCCATGCTTTTTTATGTCTATTTTGTCTCCTTTTGACTTTAGGTGTTTGCTGCAACTTGTGTCTTGTGCGTGCATGTGTGTCTTGTTTCAGAGACCCCCCGAAACCCATGTCGTATGAGCTGTGGGCAGCATGGGCAGTTGAATATCTCTTCATGCCAGTGTCACTGTGCCCCAGGGTTCACTGGTCGCTTCTGCCAGGGTAACTGTCCTTTCTCTCTACATTGTATAATGTTGGCCTGGGGGCCTGTGGAGTCATCACTAGTGTTTCAGGGTGACAGAATGACCTTTCAGTGCCACCTAGAGATGTTCTTATCAGGTTTTTGCTCCTCAATCCTTATCTCGATTCGAATCATGTAAAACCAAATATCTGCCAAAACCAAGTACTGATCTGATATTTGTATTTTTGTAGATGCAATCACATACTGCACACTTGAAGAATGTTAAAGTTAGTAAAACCAATCCAAATTTAGGTAACATATCATCAACCATTTGTAACGTGGAGCGATGAGGCGGACGCATGCGCTGAGAAAAGCGATATTCATTCTGGGCAAATCCATACTCAGAGTCGAGAGACAGTCCAGGGTCACAGAGCCAACACAGAGATAAGGTGGGACAGACATAACGAAACAACAAAACAGACTAGAACACAGAAAACCAAACACTTAACAAAAGACTTTGAACCATATAATACATCCAGCACAATCGAACAAAGACCGACGACAACAAGGGGCAAACACAGGGCTTAAATACACGAGGGCTAACTAGAGATAACAGGACACAGGTTGAAACAAAGGTGGCAACAATCAGGGGCGGAGTCAGAAAACAAGGGGGCTAGACTGAGAATCAAAACAAAGAAAGCACATGGACAGGACTGGGAGGGGCCAATCATGACACTATTCTTAAATTTTTTATTCTTTTCATTTGTCACCGTTTGATAATGCTAACTGGCCTAAATATCATGTAAGCGTTTCATGTCAACTAGACCAGTAGTAATGCTCTAAAATAAAGTGGAATAAAAATATTGTTACATTAATCTAAATGAAAGTTAGAAACATATTTGACAAAGAAATTTCCATTCTATAAATTTACCGTTTTTGGAGAAACAAGGTTTTGGTACAATAGTGGCGAAATGTAAGGCTATAAGTTACTTTATTAAGGCTATAAATCACTTTTAGTATGTACATTAGTGCGATACGTTCTAGACTTTGTTTTTTGCAATATTGTGATTATTTGTTTTTAAAAAAGGATTTTAGTGTTTTGTATACACTATAACTAAAGATAAACCTACATTTTTCATATACCTGTGGACCGTGTGCCACCTTCTCTTTGCCTCTCCTTTTTGTCTGAGCAGATTTGTTCTGATGCGTGTGGTCTGTTGACATGTTTCAGTGCGCTGCAGTGTACAGTGTGTACATGGGCGGTACAAGGAGGAGGAGTGTTCCTGTCTGTGTGATGTAGGTTATGGGGGAGCGGAATGTGCAGGTGAGTGGGTGAGCATTAAGATGGTATTGGCATGATTTATCTGTGCCAGCTTTGCTCATTTGCTAAACCATTGACTCTTCCCTCAGCTGAGACTGTTTTTAATATGACCCCCCTTCACTGATCCCTACTGTGCCAAACAAAATCTCTCCCAGTTTAAGTCTGAGCCAAAATAAATCCTCGGCTTTGAAGACTGCTTGCTTACTCATCCTCTGCTGCTGTTCGGTAGAGAAGCTGAGCTTTCCCTACCATAGCTGTGACATGCAGATAGATGGTAAATGCTTCATGGTGTCCTCTGAAGCTGAGACATACTACACAGCCAAGCTGCGCTGTCAGGTGAGAAAGATTACACACAGATGGGTCTTATCATCCATACATCTGTGACTCTACACTTACAGTCCATCTGTGTGTATGTATCAGTACAATCAGTCTATGTCAGGTCTCTAAAAGAGGCCTCAAGTGCTCACAACTTCTAGTTTTATGTTTATGCTGGCAGGAAAGAGGGGGCATTCTAGCTCAGGTGGCCAATCAGAAGGTCCAGGACATCATGGCCTTTTACCTCAGCCAGCTGGAAAATACCAACGAGGTGACTGACCCTGACTTCGAAACCCGCAATTTCTGGATTGGTGAGGACACTTCATTCTACCAGTGTGGCATAGTGCATTTTGATAATGGGTGGTATTGATATCAGGCATTTTATTGTCGTCGTCACCTCTATTTGTATAGCTGTTCATCTTCTTGATGTCATGCAGCCTGAAAGAAACAAAAAAGTAAAAAAATTAGCAAAACACTTTTGCAAAACTTTAGCATTTATATGAAATCTTTTTCATTGTCATTCATTGAAATCATTACACCATAATGGTAATGATACTATAATGTGTTTCAGAGTGAAACATTAGGGAGGGTCTCGCTCAATGATGTGGCTACTGGGAGGTTAAACATTTAATCACTAGAATGATATGACTATTGTTTTTTTGATGGTTAACATTGTTCTTAAGGGTCCACAACACCAACATAAGCTTTTCACAACAACCAACATAAACCTACATAAATGTTTATAATGGCTTTTCCCGACAAGCATCTGCAAAGGCTACTTTGGTCAATTTTTAAGTCATTTCACCTCATCCTCTAATTATGTCTGTATTATTAATATTATGTCTTAAAGTCTAAATGTATATGTATGTAATATCTATATGAAACCTTATGAACAATACTGTACAGTAAAGTGTTATTGAAGACTTTTTAGAATTTGATAGAAGATTCCAGGAAGATAACATTTTATTTTTTAAATATTGTGGTATGGTGAGTGGAGAGAAAAAAAAGACTCTTTTGATTTCTCAGGCAGATGTCGATCTGATAAAATACATCTTTAAGAAAATTGAAGCATGATATACACAAACAAGCATGATGACTGAATACAAAACCATTTCCCCTTTTTGCCGAAACTTTTGTAAGCTCAGTAAAACATCATTTTAAATGTTTTCCTCATCTGCAGTTCAATCCAAAGCACGAAATGAATAAATTTTCTTCTATTTTTATGAAAACAGGTTTGACATATAAACCACTGAAAGACTTATTTCGCTGGGACACAGGGGAGATCCCATCCTTTACCAGCTTTGCTTTTGGACAGCCAGACAATCAGGGGTGAGAAAGTGCAGTATTATAAAAGATGTAGAAGTAACAGAAGTGAATATTAGAACTGGACTATTTGTTCACAGGATGATGATGGCAGGGAGCTGTAGTGTTTGTGTTTGACCATTGGGTGTCCCTCTTTTCACTCTCTGACTTAAGCTTTGGAAACTGTGTAGAACTGCAAGCAGCCAGTGCCTTCAACTGGAATGACCAACGCTGTAAGACTCGCAACAGATACATCTGTCAGTTTGGTGAGTAACAACATTGTCATCAGTGAGCTTCACCGATGATAAATACTTTTATCATTATTTATTAGTAGTATTTGGTAGCTAGTTTTTAGGGCTTAGTATTGATTCATAACATTAATTCATAGTCCATCACTAATCTACAACATTATAGTAGAATTCGGTAGCTAATATTTTAATGCATACCACGATGTCCATTAGAGGCAGCTGCAAGTGAATTACATTACTATTCTGATCACTTTGAAAATTATCCCAGGCTTTAAAAATATCAGCCTGGAAGGATCTGACTGTTCAATCTCTCTCACGTCAATAAATCAGTAGTGCATAGATAACTTCACTATGACAACCAAATGATGCTGAAGAGGATAGCAACACATTGCTTCTGACAACTGGAGGGGATGCAGTGCTAGCCCTGAGGCAGATGCTCCAGACAGTCCTTAGTGGCTTGTTCAGAGGTGCCGAAGTGGAGGGTATAAAACCAAAGACAGCACATAAACCCAGGCAGCGTTTTAGCTGCTCTTCTGTCTCCCCTTTATGAGTCCTCAGTTTATGAGTGAAACCATCAACCGAACCATTGTAGCATCTTAATGATGCTCAGCAGGACTCTGTGGCATTCATCATAAAGGGCTTTTTTGAGATCAATACATGCCCCTCCCTTAGTGCTGCTGGCCATTGTTTGGATAGCTTCCCAGGGGTGCAGGAACTTGGAGTGTGCTGCGATTAGAACCAAAGTGGCTTTTATCTTGTTTGGCTTTGATCTGTTTTGTTTAGCTTTGTTTTTGTGCAGTGCTTATTGATTAATGAGGGTGACTTAATGCAGTCATTGTTGCCACGGTGACACTTTAACAACATGTTGTTTGAAAGCTCTTAATCTTAAGAGACCTGATCGACAGAAAACGATCGTCTGGGGCAAGCGGAGCGTTGAGGGCACACGCACCTGGAAAATGCACACAGGGACACACATACAGAGAATCAAACTTTCTTCGAGTGAATTCAATGGAGCAACAAATTGTGGGAAGAAAAAAGTCTGACTGGGATTAATTGCATTCGGTCTGTCTGTATCCACCCCCTGCCAGGCTGACGGAGGAGCTGCATTTACACATGCTGTTAATTGGCATTAAAGTGGTGAGTGGTAAACAAGGAGTGTATAAGAGGGCACTTGCGGTCATATAGACCAGCTGAGTCTAGACAGGAGTGCTTCAGAGAATAATATGTACCATACTGCTCTTCCCTGCTCTTTTAAGGCCACTGACTTTCACTACACTGATAAGTCGGTTGCTTTTATAGAGCTGCTGTGATGCCAATTACAGAACAGAGTGTTGCTAAGAACAGCAGCATGCACTAACGTGTGAGAAAGCCCTAATGTTATATCATTTTTTTAAGAGGACATCTGTTATTTTGTGCTTTCATTTTCTTCCAAAAAAATCATTCCCTTTAATTCACACAGTAACATATTGGATTAAAGAGGATTTGTGACGCAATTTATTTCTCAAGTAAATAATCACATATTTCCTTTTACTTATGTTCTTTGTATCACTGAGTGATCTTCTTTTTGCAGATGATGTCTTTCTTCTGTTTGTGGGTATATGTTTGCACATGTTTGAATGTATGTGTCTACATGCAGGTCCAGAGCACGTTGCCCTGTGGCAGTTTGGCTGAAGAAAGCTGTGAGCACTTCGTGACTGCAGCAGAAGTCTACTGATCCAGGGCTGCTATCTCGTTTGAACTGTGCTTGGTTTGGTGTCTCAAGCACAAGGGTAGGTTGCTGCAGCCAAGTCCGCTGTAAGCCACAGTACTGTGAAAACGTCAGAGACCAGCCTTCACTTATTTACTTTCTAGTCAAAATGTACAAGTTATGTGTAAGTCTTTTATTTTTTATGGTAATATTTATGAGGTGATTAGACGTAAGATAATCCACTTGTATAAGGGAAAAAAACATTAATTTCTAGAACTGGGCTTCAAAGTATTATACAGATACAGAGTAAATGGGACTCCTCACAAGCATGCAAGTTCTGGTAGACCAACAAATTTCAGATAAACACTATTTAAAGCGTTTCTCTTTCAGAGGAAAATAGCTCCACTGCTGTTTCAGATCTGAAAAAATCCATAGGTGTTTCTGTCCATTTTTCCACTTTGAGATGAAAATTGAAAAAAGGAAATCAAACAAAGAAGCTGCTGGTGTTCTTAGGACTAGCCACCCCAGAGTCCAGGCTACAGCATTGTAGAATGTGTTTGGGATGACTTTGATCAGCAAGGAGCTGAAAACTGACGTTAGAGGTGGAAAGAGATCCTTAGAGATTTCTTTATAATACTGTAAGTGAGCCTCCCAAAAGAATGGAAGCTGTAATAAAGGCAAAGGGTGGACACACTCAGTGCTGAAAAAAAGCCATTTTATATTTACTTGTTGAAATATATCTTATCTGTTTTTTTCTTAATGCTGAAAAATGAATAACTTGTACTTAATTGCTGTTTTGATGGAAATTAACTAAATGATAGTTGGTCTTTTGCACAATACTGTGTAGGTGCAGTGTATTATTTGCTAGTCTTTATGGGGGTTTCAGGATCAATATGTTGAGAA
The DNA here is from genome assembly GCF_015220715.1 of Pygocentrus nattereri. Classification (NCBI taxonomy): domain Eukaryota; kingdom Metazoa; phylum Chordata; class Actinopteri; order Characiformes; family Serrasalmidae; genus Pygocentrus; species Pygocentrus nattereri. The sequence continues at coordinate 11,766,354 of NC_051217.1, forward strand.
CCCTGTTACAGGTACAAACCCTTACAACCTGGATGTTCCAGATAAGTCTCAGTGGATAATTTGATAAATCAAGACATTCACATGATACAACAGCCATAAATAATTTTAGTCAAAATAATGCGGCTCAATCTTGAAATATTGTTTACTGGTATTGAAAGTTCACCATATTCAGAGGTCCCATGTCCTGCAGTTTTTTTGTATTTATTTTTTTTTGTGTTATTGTTAATGTGTTTTTTATGTATCAAAAACAATTATAATTAATTTTAACCTGACAACTTTACATGACATGTCTTTATCCCACACTCTCCTGTTTCGCATTATTAGACAAACTATGCTTCTAAGACTGATGCATGTAATAGACCTCTATTGTGATTGGCTTTGCATTGTACCTTTTTCAGTAGGCAGTCCACTTCTTATAACTTCAAAATGAATGGGGGAGGCAAAACTGCTGTAGGCTAAAGAGGTAGATACATGTAAATATGTTTGTGACATCAGAAAAACAGTGAATTATAAATGGGTTGTTAATTGCAGCTTAATCTCCATGTGTAGGAGTGAATAGTATGTTTTGAAAGTAGCCATACGCACATAAAACAAAACTCTATTATTAAAATAAATAAATAAAACAGTATTCCATTATATAGGCCCCTTTATTTATTGCAAAATTAGTCACAGTTGGAATCTGTATGAATATAATATCGTAAATATTATGGAAATATTGTTTTTGTCTATATTGTGCAGCCCTACTGTAGGATTTCTACCTTGTCCCCACCTCCTAGTGTCCTTAGGAACGGATATAATTCAGAGACTTCAAGCTAGAGATGAGGAGTGTGTTCTGAGGCAAGGCACTAGGGCACAAATATTGATTCTCAACAATAAAACCTTCCTAAAGCCTAATCCAGTTTTTCAGAGCAGCTGCAGTTTCTGTAGACAGACTCTGAGCTGGGTATATCTCCTGCTCTTCTGCATGTGTGTTAGTGGTCTAGCTCAGCACACAGTGGCTCTGCTCTGCAGTACCTTCATCAGCTACTCTGCACCTCCATACATATTAATGCACTGATAAACACATGGCTGATCAGCCAAGCTCTCACTCGCCCTCTCCCGCTCTTACTCTATCTATCTACACCGTCTCCCTTCCCTGGTTCTCTTTTTTGTCATCTCTGTGTGTCTGCCCCATATGCACATACGTATATGTTCCCACAGTATTACATAGACTGTCTCTTTAACATTTAATGTATCTCAGACTAGCTAGTAGTGTAAATATGCATTAGTACATCATGATGCATCAGCCTGAAAGCAATTTACTTGACATTTTCAAAATTTTGAAATTTAAAAATACATATTATTGTTATAGTCTATATTTTGTATATACCCTTGTGTTTATACCATTTATGTATTCAGTGTATTTTTAAAAAGAATTCTGAATCATACCAAAATTATCAAATTAAATTGTGGTGAAATGTGATGTTTCATGATGCATTGTATTATTTCTTTTTATAAAATTGTTGTGAGGTCAGGTTTACAACCCAAACTGTAGTTAATCTCACCAGCCTTGTGCCTCCCAGAAAGAAATAGTTCTCAGTGATTTTACGTGTGTAATTGTGTATTTAAATACCACAGTCCATTCAAGAGTATAGCCTCTCAGATTTTTCAATAAAAGTTGCTTGATTGATCCCTTGATTTCTGCTCCTGCTCACTTGTGATTGGATTGAGCTCATGCTGAGCTGCAGTCTACTGCTGCAGACAGACTGACTGACAGAGCCGATCACCTGTTTGTCACTTGCTCATAGGTAAAGGAGAGTGGATTATGTTTACCATATGCTCTGTCTTTATTAAAGTTGTGTATTAGTGATTTTTTCCTGTTCTGTGTAACCGATATATCTTTATTGAAGTCATTTTGTTTAGTTTTTGTGTATTGCAGCACACTGTAAAGCTATAAAATGACTACTACCCTTTGTACTGTATTAAATGACAAGTGAAGCCAGTCTAATAAAAAGAAATGTTTTTATCTTTCTGTTGGTGTTTTTGTGTTTGGCACTAGATAGACTGCTTTTTTATAGGAGGTGTTCGTATGGTGGGTGCTACCCAATTACAGTTTTCTTCCCAAAATAACCAAGGTCTACCTGCTAGGTAGGGCTCCCCCCAAGATGCGCTAAAAGAGTGAAAACTAGCCCATACATAGTCAAATCATACAATGTATGAGACTGTGATACAGAAAATCTAGTTTTGTCATGTGATTGTCATGCTGATTTGTTTTTCCATCCATCCATCATCATGCGCTTACCCGAATCCAGGTCGTGGAGGCAGCACCCTAAGCAAAGAGGCCCAGGCCTCCCTCTCCCCAATAAATAGACAATAAGTAGAACAAGACATTGTGGACAATGTATTCTTTCAACTTTGAACTCCTCAATTGGGAACTATTTGAGGAAGGCCCTTTTCTGTTTCAGCATGAGAGCCCCAGTGCACAAAGCAAGGTCCAAAAAAGCATGGCTGGGTGTGTTTGGTGTGGAAGAACTTGACTGGTCCACACAGAGCCCTGAACCCCATCAAACTCCTTTGGGATGAATTACAGTGGAGATTACGAGGCAGGTCTTCAAGTCCAACATTGGTGTCTGACCCCACAAATGCTGTTCCGGATGAACGGGCAAAAATTCACACAGACACTCAAAAATCTTGTAGAAAGCTTCCCAGAAGAGTGGAAGCTGTTGTAGCTGCAAAGGGGGACCAACTCCATATTAATGCCCATGGATTTCGAATGGCATGTCATAAAAGCTACTGTAGGTGTAATGTGTGCCAATGTCCCAATACTTCTGTCCAAACTATACGTGTGATTCGATGGACCTAGATAAAAAAAATATCGCTTTATGTAAGAAATGGGGCAACGCATCAGAGTATCACTTGCCTAAATTTAAAGTGTTGTGCTGCAATAATGAGGTCATCACTTGATCAGATTGTAGAAAAAAAACCATTAAAGCTGCTGTGTCTGGACTGTAACTTACTTAAAAAACATTAGCAAAGATGCATTTGCTCTCAGTATCCCTTTGATTATGTTTGTATGTGTATTTAACAGTGAAAGAGCCTGTAGAGCAGTTCAACTGTGAAGTAAAGCAAACCTTTTTTTCTTATTCCGTATGAAATCATTATCAGAGAAATACACTCACTGGCCACTTTATTAGGTAATTAGGTACACCTTGTTAATAAAAGGTTGGACTCCCTTTTGCCTTCAGAACTGCCTTAATTCTTCGTGGCATACTTTCAACAAGGTGTTGGAAACATTCCTCAGAGATTTTGATCCATATTGACATGATAACATCACACAGTTGCTATGATGTGAATTTGCGATGTGGTGCATTTCCACCACATCCCACAGGTTCTCTATTGGATTGAGATCTGGTGACTGTGGAGGCCATTGGAGTACAGTGAACTCATTGTCATGTCATCAACCAGTTTGAGATGATATGAGCTTTGTGACATTGTGCATTATCCTGCTGGAAGTAGCCATCAGAAGATGGGTACACTGTGGTCATATAGGGATGGACATGGTTAGCAACAATACTCAGGTAGGCTGTGGCATTTAAACAATGCTCAATTGGTACTAAGGGGCCCAAAGTGTGCCAAGAAAATATCCCCCACACCATTACACCACCAACACCAGCCTAAACCATTGATACAATGCATGGATCTATGCTTTCATGTTGTTTACACCAAATTCTGACCCTACCATCTGAATGTCGCAGCTGAAATCAAGACCCATCAGACCAGGCAACATTTTTCCAATCTTCTATTGTCCAATTTCGGTGATCCCGTGCACATTGTAGTCCCAGTTTCCTGTTCTTAGCTGACAGGAGTGGCACCCGATGTGGTCTTCCACAGCTGTAGCGCATCTTCTTCAAGGTTCAATGTGTTGTGCATTCTGAGATGGTATTCTGCATTCCTTGGTTGTAACAAGTGGTTATTTGAGTTACTGTTGCCTTTCTATCATCTCAAACCAGTCTGCCCATTCTCCTCTGACTTTTGACATCAACAAGGCATTTTTGTCCACACAACTGCCGCTCACTGTATATTTTCTCTTTTTTGGACCATTCTCTGTAAACCCTATAGATGGTTGTGCGTGAATATCCCAGGAGATCAGCATTTTCTGAAATACTCAGACCAGCCCGTCTGGCACAACAACCATGCCACGTTCAAAGTCACTTAAATCACCTTTCATACCCATTCTGATGCTCGGTTTGCACTTCAGCATGTTGTCTTGACCACCTCTACATGCCTAAATGCATTGAGTTGCGGCCATGTGATTTCCTGATTTGCTATTTGTGTTAACAAGCAATTGAACCTATCTAATAAAGTGGCCGGTGAGTGTATATCACAGTAAAGAAAATCAAAAGTGCTGTTATTGTCCCTCTCTGGTGTCATGTGACTCCTTAGAGTTACGAGGTTCCAGGTGCGAATGTTTCGGCCACTGGATATTCAACATGGCACCTGATGGCAAAAAAACACTCTGAGGATGTGAGAAATAGAATTGTTGCTCTCCACAAAGATGGCATAGGCCAGTGGTTTTCAACCTGTGGGCCAGACGTACTGCAAAATCTTTTTTTCTTTTTTTTGCTAAGTATTTTTACTCCAATAAACAGATAATTCAGCATATTTAGTTCGTTTATTTGCAAAACAAAACATGTTTAGTTTGAGTTCGTTGATTGGTTTGGCGTAGTACAGTCACATGACACGCAGCGCTAGCTAGTGGATTAACTAGCTAGTTAGTTAGCTACTTCAGTCTGAGTGAAGCTGTTGTCTTGTGTACATATCATGGATAAATGGTTAAAAACAGGGTCTTTGACAACAAAAGACCCTGACGCTGGACCATCTACAAGTGAAGCAGACACTGTATCTCTTATTGAGAGAACCGAGAAAAGCAAGCATAAATCAAAAAGAATTTCATTTTACCTGCTGCGAAAGAGATGGTTAGCGTGATGTTGGGAGAAAAACCCTGCATGCAACTGAATATCACTTTCTGATAACACAGTTAACATCATTTTTGATGTTTTGAATGCATTTTTTGTGTCGAACGGAATCGAGTGGTCCAAATGTGTGGGAGTTAGCACTGATGGAGCAAGAGTAATGATGGGACAACGCAACAGAGTCATTGCGCACGTGAAAGCTGTAGCACCGCTGGCGACTTCTGTCCACTGCAGTTTACTCAGAGAAGCATTAGCTGCTAAGAGAATGTCAAGAGACCTTAAAATTGTGCTGGATGAGGCAGTGAAGATAGTTAACTTCATTAAGGCTTGGCCACTCCAATCCCGTTTATTTCGTGTTCTATGTGAGGAAATGGGCAGCAGTCACGTTCAGCTTCTTTTACATACTGAGGTAAGGTGGCTTTCTTGCGGCAAGGTGCTGGCTCGACTTTTTGAACTGAGGGATGAAGTAAGAATTTTTTTATTGGACTTAAACTTTGAACTTTCAGACCACTGATTTTGAGTGGCTTGCTAAATTGAGTTACCTCTCAGACATTTTTACCCACTTGAATGGACTGACATTCACCACTTGGTAGCTGGCAAACAACATCAGTCATCTCATTAGGTGAGTGACAAATGCTGTAAATGTTTAGTTTCTTTTGTTGTGTGATTGTGCAGTCAGTTTCACAGATCACGTGGATGGTTGCACTGTATTTGGTTTTAAACGCCAATAAAAAATATTCTGGGGGGCTGTGGAAAGTTTTGGGGTGGGTTAAGTGGGCCTTGGGTTGCAAAAGGTTGGGAACCCCTGGCATAGGCTATATGAAGAATGCTAACACCCTGAAACTGTGCTATAGCATGGTGGCCAAGGTCATACAGCAGTTTTCCAGGACAGGTTCCATTTGAAAAAGGCCTTGCCAGGGTTCACCAAAGAAGTTGAGTCCATGTGTTAAGCCATCCAGAGGTTGGCTTAAAAAAATAGATGCATGAGTGCTGCCAGCATTGCTGCAGAGGCTGAAGAAGAGGGAGGTCAGCTTGTCAGTGCTCAGACTATATGCTGCACAATGCATCAACTCAGTCTATGGGCCGTCATCCCAGAAGGAAGCCTCTTCTGAAGCTGACACAGTTTGCTGAAGACAAGCAGTCCAAGAACATGGATTACTGGAACCATGCCCTGTGGTCTGACGAAACCAGGATAAGCTTGTTTGGGTCAGATGGTGTCCAGCATGCGTGGTGATGCCCTCGTGAAGAATACCGAGACAACTGTCTCTTGCCTACAGTCAAGCATGGTGGTGGTAGCATCATGGTCTGGAGCTGCATGAGTGCCGTCACTAGGGAGCTGCAGTTCATTGAGGGAAACATGAATTCAAACACGTATTGTGACATTCTGAAGCAGAGCATGATGCCCTCCCTTTGGAAACTGCGCAGCATGGCAGTTTTCCAACACGACAACGACCCCAAATACACCTCCAAGATGCCAAATGCCTTGCTGAAGGTAAAGGTGATGGACTGGCCAAGTATGTCTCCAGACCTAAATGCAGTTGAGCAACTGCGGGGCATCCTCAAGTGGAAGAAGGCGGAGCGCAAGGAGTCTAACATCCACCAGCTCAGTAATGTCATGATGGAGAAGTATTCCAGGATTAAAGGATTCCAGTAGCATTCTGTAGAATTCTGTGCAGCTCTGGTGAATTCCATGCCCAAGAGGGTTAAGGCAGTGCTAGATAATAACACAAAATATTGACACTTTGAGCACAATTTGGACATGTTTACTGTGAGGTGTACTCACTTGTGTTGCCAGCTATTTAGACATTAATGGGTGTGTGTTGAGTTATTTTCAGAGGACAGTAAATCTATACTGCTATACAAGCTGTACACTGACTAAATTATATCCAATATATATATATATATATATATATATATATATATATATATATATATATATATATATATATATATACACTGTTAAAAAAATAAAGGGAACACTTAAACAACACAATATAACTCCAAGTAAATCAAACTTCTGTGAAATCAAATTGTCCACTTAGGAAGCAACACTGATTGACAATCAATTTCACATGCTGTTGTGCAAATGGAATAGACAACAGGTGGAAATTATTGGCAATTAGCAAGACACACCCGATAAAGGAATGGTTCTGCAGGTGGGGACCACAGACCACTTCTCAATACCTATGCTTTCTGGCTGATGTTTTGGTCACTTTTGAGTGTTGGTGGTACTTTCACACTCGTGGTAGCATGAGACGAACTCTACAACCCACACAAGTGGTTCAGGTAGTGCAGCTCATCCAGGATGGCACATCAATGCGAGCTGTGGCAAGAAGGTTTGCTGTGTCTGTCAGCGTAGTGTCCAGAGGCTGGAGGCGCTACCAGGACACAGGCCAGTACATCAGGAGACGTGGAGGACGCCGTAGGATGGCAACAATCCAGCAGCAGGACCGCTACCTCCGCCTTTGTGCAAGGAGGAACAGGAGGAGCACTGCCAGAGCCCTGCAAAATAACCTCCAGCAGGCCACAAATGTGCATGTGTCTGCACAAACGGTTAGAAACCGACTCCATGAGGATGGTATTAGAGCCCGACGTCCAGAGATGCGGGTTGTGCTCACAGCCCAACACCGTGCAGGACGCTTGGTATTTGCTAGAGAACACCGGGATTGGCAAATTCGCCACTGGCGCCCTGTGCTCTTCACAGATAAAAGGAGGTTCACACTGAGCACATGTGACAGACATGACAGAGTCTGGAGACGCCGTGGAGAGCGATCTGCTGCCTGCAACATCCTTCAGCATGACTGGTTTGGCAGTGAGTCAGTAATGGTGTGCTCGCCAGAGGTAGCCTGACTGCCATTAGGTACCGAGATGAGATCCTCAGACCCCTTGTGAGACCATATGCTGGTGCGGTTGGCCCTGGGTTCCTCCTAATGCAGGACAATGCTAGACCTCATGTGGCTGGAGTGTGTCAGCAGTTCCTGCAAGATGAAGGCATTGAAGCTATGGACTGGCCCGCCCATTCCCCAGACCTGAATCCGATTGAGCACATCTGGGATATCATGTCTCGCTCCATCCACCAACACCACGTTGCACCACAGACTGTCCAGGAGTTGGCGGATGCTTTAGTCCAGGTCTGGGAGGAGATCCCTCAGGAGACCATCCGCCACCACATCAGGAGCATGCCCAGGTGTTATAGGGAGGTCATACAGGCACGTGGAGGCCACACACAATACTGAACTTCATTTTGACTTGTTTTAAGAACATTACATCAAAGTTGGATCAGCCTGTAGTGTGTTTTTCCACTTTAATTTTGTGTGTGACTCTAAATCCAGGCCTCCATTGGTTAATAAATTTGATTTCCATTGATGATTTTTGTGTGATTTTGTTGTCAGCACATTCAACTTTGTACAGAACAAAGTATTCAATGAGAATATTTCATTCATTCAGATCTAGGATGCGTTATTTGAGTGTTCCTTTTATTTTTTTTAGCATTGTGTGTGTGTGTGTGTGTGTGTGTGTGTGTGTGTGTGTGTGTGTGTATATATATATATCGCTGTTGTCTGAAGAAATTAGAACTTTACAGGAGAAAGAAAAAACATACTGTAGTTTTAATGCAAGTCAAAGGAACCAGACATCTTTCCAAGTCATTTTGAGCCATTTGTTTTGCTCCGTTCATTGTGAAATTTACACACAGT